>NW_017728921.1:13359222-13374436 GCF_001723895.1 Crocodylus porosus | reverse complement strand
AAGCGGTCCGGCGCGTACCCCCTCCTCTCCAGGGGCCATTCGGGGATTGTGGGGCGACTCTCAACCGGGTGACCTACCCCATTCCCCACACATGTAAAATGAAAAATGTGGACTAATGAAAAAAATTCCACCAAAATATTTTCAATGAAAATTTTCCCCTGTAGTCACAACCAAAGCTGAATGAAAACTTTCCCCCACAGAAATGAGGTCTTTCCCTCCAAACTTCTGAATTTGGAGTTAAATGGACAGCATGAAGAGAACAAGAAGATGACTCCAAGATGCTTTAACTTTACTCAGGGCACAGGGTTTGACTGCAGAAGAAGCTACTGGTCCAAAATCCTGATAATATGTTTTGCAGGGAAACCACTAGAGACACATGGACTGTACACGTGAAGAGTCTGACTACGCACTGGCTTTGTTTGTTCCTACTTCCACCCTATAGCTCCCTGAAGCTGTAATGCCAGGGTGTTCAAATGCAAGGTACATGAAGAATTTGCAATGCTTAGGCAGGCAGATAGTCAATTAAATAGTTTTTGCCTCTCAATGTCCTCCTTCATATACTGGGTAAATAGGTTTTCTTTAATCTAGCTCGGATGCAACATTACCTGCTTGATATCTAAAGGCAAAACCCTGATCCTATTGAAGTTAATTGGATTTTTTTGCTGCTGATTTCAATGGGAGCAAGATTTAGCGCTTGCAGCGAAATTCACCTAGGTATGGAGAGTCATGGCAGTGCTCTGTGTGCTATTTAAGCCCTAAGATGAGCTGCCTAAGCTTCAGTCAGGGCTGCATGAGGATAAATACCAGCAAAGCTAGTAAACCACAGCGCCCTGGATTCTGTGTTTATGTACATCAAGTGGCCTTTGCACAAATAGGATGTAGGCATTATGCCCATTTCTTCAGGTCATAAGCCTGAAAGACACCTTTAGCAACCCTCTCTTCCAGTATGGCACCCACAAAAGTCCAATTTAATGTTCTGAAGAAGCTGATTTCATCCAAGGAAGAGATGATGGGAACTTACCAAATGACCTCAGTGCTGCCATGCATTGAAATGAAAAAAGAATGGACTTACAGAAAACCCAGAAGACACAGCTCTACACTCCTAGATAAAGAGAGGGTAAGTATTTAGAAGTCTTTACAACCCTCCTTCCCTTCCTAATATTAAGAAGTTTGCCAAGAGCCAAATAAAAGAGCCAAAAGGAGCTGTTCTATTACTTATTCTAATACTTCTGTCTGTTAGAAACTAATAGACTCTCTGCTCCATTAATTTATTAAGTTAAAAAAGGCATGCAGGCTGCTGATACTGCAAGAGAAAGGGGAAGAGTACATAGCTGAAAACTCTCGGGAGAAGGAAGAAAAGAAACCATAATGGCCACAAGCCGTGGGACCTCATTATCTATAGGTCTCTGACAGAAATAGCCCCTTGGTCCGTGGTCTTGACAAGTGCTACCTGAGCATAAAAAAGATCCATATTCCCTCTTGTAAAAAACCTGCAGATTCTACAAGACTTATTTTGTGAAAAAAGGTCAGATCTTCCCTGGCTCTCCAGTATAGCACCCTGCACCCTGTGCAACCTGTTGAAAGTCGCTGTAAAAGGCTAAGTCCCGAGGGTAATGTTTCATACCCACTTTTCACTCATGTGCGTGACTGTATAAGATTAAGGGGTAGAGAATAAGCACAACTTTCCTGAATAAAGTAAATAAAGGCTTTCCCAGATTCTGGTCTCAAATACAGCAACATAAATCTGGATTAACTCATTTCAGTAGAGTAGCAGGACCTCCAGGGTGCTGCTGTAGCTCATCACCATGAATGGGATTTGGCACAATACAATTCACCTACCTCATTCTTATAAAGACAGACCAACTGAGGTTACGTATAACTGTTGCCATTTTGGCAAGTGGTGGCGTATGTCGTGGCCTTGCAATTTGGCTTTCCAGTTGAGGAGATATTGGAAACAGAGTGGTATATGTATTTTAGCGTTCCAGTTTTATCCACAGAGTCCCGGAACAGAGGTGGTTGCAAACACGTAGGTAATCTCAACTTTGAGGAATCTCAGCCCAATGCTTATGCTTGGATACAGTGGATTAATTTTGCCTCAAACGTTGATTCTAACAGATGAGCAAGGCAGAAAGCCAACTCTTTTGCTACCTGCATGACTCCCTCTACTCAGTCTTGCATAATACAAGCTATTTCCCCACTTGGCATTTCTTCCAAAGATCACTTTAAAAAAAAAGAACTTTCAAGAATTTATGACAGCACTCTCATGACACCTGCCCTAACATTTGTGCTGAAGTTATTTTCACCATCTTGCACATCTGGTGTTGGGACACAATACTAAAACAAAACTGAGTTTGCCACGTTCAAATGTGTATACCCAGGCATGCTGAGTGGAAGAACCAAGGCTTGTACTGAATAGTTACTGAAAGATCACCAAGATCATTGGGTCAACCTCTCCCTCAAGGATCTACTTTCCATTTAATGCTTAGTGAATTAATACATTAGTCTTAGTATACTTCTAAACAAAGGAACACAAGGCCAATGAATCTTAGGAACGTACAAATAGGCACATCCTTGTATGAATGAATGGTCTAGGGAATCAGTAGGTTTGTACATTTCTGTACTTAAGGTATTTTACCAGACAATGAGAGAGAAGGAGAGAAACAAACAGCTCCCACTCCTAAAAATACTACCTTTTGCCATGGTGTAAAAACAATTTGGGACAGAGTGGGGTTTTTCCTTGTGAATTCTGGACAGCCAAGGCCCTGGGAGGTTTGCAATCAACATGAGCAGACATTTCAAACATGTCTGTACCCCTCAGGCTTATCAGATAGCAAAAACTAGCAAAGTGAAAGCATAGCCCATATATATCATAGTATGGCAGTAATGGCATAGTTTAGGCCAAGAAAGGCATTCCACCCAAAGAGTCAAATTCTCCTTGGTTATACTGGAGAGCCTGCAAACTCCATAAACCATGGAATCATTCTGTATTTGCATCAGTGTTTGGCTCCTGGGTCTTATTATCAGTCCAAGTTTCTGAACCAATTTTTTTGAGGAGCTGAAGTTTCATCTGTGATTTTTCTGCCCAAAGATTAATATTTTTTAGGTCAGAAGTGAAGTTTAAATGCAATGTCTTCAGTCAATTGAATTATGCAAGGTTAGAATTTCCTCTCCCTTTATATGCTGCGCAGTACTTTGAAGGCTCAGGATAAATAATACCACTGGCTTGGGTCCTCAGTGTGAAGAGCCTTGATCCTTCATCTCCCATTGGTACAAAAATTGTCACCCAGAAGCCCTGCTCTAAGGCTGATTTTCAGCTTCTTACCCTAATCTGGATATCTGCAATTATACCATTGACACAAGTGACTTCAGTAGGAACCCCTTTCAGCATCTGTGCATGTTGCAACACTAATCACTCGACTTATAATAGTTTCCAGTTTTTAACAGTGATGATGCCTTAGGCTTAACTAGGGCATTTTCCTGGGCCATAACACCAGATCCTGTTTTCCATACCTTAGCATGTGAATCCCCCTCCATTATCCTTGTAAAACAGGTCAAGATGGAGGAAATTTGCAGGACCTGGGAACACAAAGATTTGTACTAAGTCCTCCCAAATGTCAGTAATTTGCCGTGTTGAGAGGGGAAGTCCTCAAAATATGTGCAGATGACATTCTCTTCAATTTGCCCACTTAGTACAAATACAGTGGACATTCACTGGTGAGGAAGACAAGTCTTATCTAAACAAGACTACTTGAAGGAAGTTGTAAAAAAAGCAAGTCTGATTTTTGGGGAAGGAGGGACTGAGTAGGTGTGGCAGTTCCTGGAAGTAGTTTTTAATACAATATGATTCATCTGTTTAAGAAAGATGGGATCTGTGGATTAAGAACCAGTGGCTCATGAACTCTAATCTCAGCTCTAATAGCAGCTTCTTATGTAACAAGCTTTTTAACCCTCTCTGCTTCAGTGCCCACCTTGGTAACCTAGGGTGATAAAATGCAATTCTGTCATTAACCTGTTCCATGGATTCATTTTCAAAATGATAAAGTCAAATTTCAGTTTTTTATAATGAACACTTGTCTCCCATAAGACCTCTAGGTCAAAGGCACAGCTAAACCATATAACATTTGACCTCTCTTACTGGTTATAGTACCCTGAAAATAGAGCTAGCGTGTGTTTGATTGCTTATGGGGATTTATTTTCTAGTCACAAAAAACAAGCATACAATCCAGAGAAGGCATTTTCCATTGCCTGTGAGGGGAGCTAGCTACATCAATAGACAAGCTCTTTCAGAGATGATTACTTCATTGAATCATTTGTGAGTAACAAGTGACCTGAACAGATTATAGTTTACAAGCCTGTTCTTTATTCATACAAGTAATTTCACTGTATTCAGTGGGACTTTTCTAGTAAGAAAAAATTACATGAATGCATGCTTGTAGGATCGGGCCCTCTGCATATGTACTCCCACAATTCTGTTTCCAGCTCTGCACTGTTTTTCACAGACAGACAGACAGAAAACCAATCCATAAAATGTTTTAAGCAAAAACCTACTCTCCAGTCTCATTTTCTTGTTTTCTGCTGCCTTAAAGCCAATATTGCCTTGAGGCACACCAAACACCTTGGGAGTTGAATATCTACTTTCTAAGTCAGAATTTCATCCTTATTTTGTAACCACACCGTACTTAATATAAGCTGGAAATTCCAGACAGCCACAGATTAAATTAAACCCCAAATACATGCTTACAGTTAACACATTGCTTGAAACCGAGTTACCCGTATCACCTGCACATTAAGCCTGACATTAAGGGCAAAATTCAGAACTGGTAAAATGAAGTGCAAACTCTATTATCTACCACTGAGCCTTCATGCTGTTAGATAAAGACAGCAACGATCATATGAAGGCAAGGCCTATCAATCCTTATTTGGGCCTTGTAAAAGAATCAGCTTTCCATCCATTACTCTGGGAAACAACAAGACCATAAAATGTTTTTGGAAGATGCAGGAGAGTACTATGTTTTCTAATACAACACGGCTTGCTCCTTTAAACATTTCTTTGCCTTGAGGGCCGGGAGGCAGCAGCCAGCAGAGACGAGTGGAAAGAACTTCCAAACTTGCTGCCCCTTCTCCCCGGAAAGGAAGCAGCTCGCAGCAGAGACCCTGCCGGCCAGCACTTCGGGAAAAGGAAGCACTGGCTATCGGAGAGGCAAAGAGAGGAGTTTTCTGCTCAATCCTTCACTCCCACCTAGGGCAAGGAACAAGAGCTGCCAGAGATGCTGGGTATTTGGAAGTTTTGACCATTTTTAAAGTCCTGTGATGGGTAAGGGCAAAGATCCTGCACTGGACTCACATATTCAGTTTAAAAATGACTTTTTACCAAGAAGAAGGAATCCAGACTTCTGTAGTACTCAGAACTGGGAAGGAGCGGGACACAGCAGGAACCTGAAATTTGGCAACATAAAACATGACCAATTTTTTTTTGTTGTCTTTTAAGGGCATTTGTGAGGAGATTTCATAAATAAAGGTCCACATCTGTGCTACAAGAGCTCATTCTGCAGACTGGAGGCACAGAAAGCAGAACTGCCATTGCACACCATGCTGTTGAAGAAACACAAACATTAGACAACTCTCAAGACAGCTTGAAGCAGCTGCATAACAGCCTCTGACCAGTAGAGAAATAATTTTCTCCATTGTAGACTCCCTATGCACCCCAAGAAGAAGAGGCTAAAAATGTAGGACCAGTGGGTTATGTGCAGTGAGTCCTCGTAATTCCCCTTAACACCGACTTGGAAACAGAAGCCTGCACACAACCTAAGCCAAAACTGCTGCCTAGCAAACAACCAAGGACATTTTATAACATACCCAGCTAAGGAGCATCCACTAACAGGAGCAAAATCAAATTTAAAATATAAACGCATTTGCAGGACCTCAAGAACATGCGTCAGTGAGTGAAGTCAGGTACATGGTAAGGCAAAGGAGCTACAATATATTACATCTCCTTTCTTTGTACCTCCCATGAGACAAAAAAAAAAAAAAAGAAAGTACTAGAGCTTTTCTGCTGCTGGAAAAAGCTGCATGTTCAAGATATTGAAGAAAATATTCCCTGAAGGTACCATAGGAAGCCTAAAGGCCATTTCCACAAAAAAAAAAAAAATGAACACAGATAGTTTATATTTTCCACAACCGCTGCTAGGTAAGGAGATTCTCTCAATGATTTTCTTGAGTGTCCCTTTAATTTCCTTTTCGCTGCTTTTTGGCAGTAATCCTTACAGATGTAGGACATATAGAATACATCAAAGATATAAACTTCAAAGTCCAGCCACATAATTTTAAAGACTCCATCTGCCAGATTTAAACTCAATGCATAAAGACTAACCACAACATTATAAGAAAATAAAGACTAAGTGGGAAGCTGATTCCAGTCATTGAACCGACAAGGATCCATTCTAGTCCCATTTTGATTCATGTTACACTGCGCTAGAGTGTAGTTGTAAAACACACCTGCACACTCGGTATATCTTGTGTCAGTACTACAAAGAATAATTACAGTCAAGTGACCTTTCTTTGACTTGCCTGTTTGGAATCAAGTTATGTGCACTGCCTTCCGATGCAAAATATTTGCATGGCCAATACAATTAAAATAAACAGTAGTTTGTATAGATTTTTAGCCTTGAATGGACTTGTTACCAATGCCTACCAAGTGAAGCTTCATATATTTCTAACTTTATTATTCCACTCCATCCCAGGATCAGAGATTATGATACTCAGGCTTTGGGTTTTTTGATCTCTCTCCCCATAACCTTCCTGTAAGATCTCCTTGGCTGGCACTTCAAAATGCATGGGGATAAACAACTGCAATTTAAGAGGTTTTTGCTGGGAAAACTTGATATGGTTGACATTACCGCTGCAATTAGAGCTGGTAGAAAAAGCTAAAAATATTCGAGAAAATATGAGAGAAAGCAAAAAAATTCTAACTCTACTTGTTAGCTGACAAAGAAATGCTGCAAAAAGTGTGGCTCTGCAATTCAGTAAAAATTAGACTCTCCTTCTCTACAATTCTGTCACTTTTCTTATCGTCACCTCTTTGCCAGCATCTCTTTCTCTAGACTTTCCAATTTATGACAAGAACACAATTAAAATAATCCTCTCCCACCATGTATCCCCTCACTACCCTACTGAATCCCTTCACTGATTTTGTTTTTTGTTTTATAAGTTGTAAATATTAATAATTTACAAGTTGTTCACATTAATAGTATTATGTGAATGTTTAATAGAGGTGCAGTTTATAAATGGCCTTTATTATACAAGGCAGGCTTGATGTTTAAATGAGAGGGCAAAAATTTGGCACTTAGTTCTTAAATTTTTCCATGCTGCAGTCTCTCTCAGCTAGGGTGGCCATCACCGGTTTTCTGCTACTCTGTCCTCCGTCCTCTATTGATACAAAACTGGATGTCTTTATGTCCTCTTGAAGAGAAAAATAGAGGACATAAAGGCGTCTGGTTTCGTATCAATAGAGGACAGAGGACAACCGGACTGTCCTCTACGGTGGCCACCCTACTCTCGGTTAAGTTATAAAACCAGCCCACAGACTTTTACTCCAGATTCTCAAACTTCTTTAAAAGTGGTCCCTATCCCCATTGTACAGGTGGAGGACCAGAGCCGCAGGGAGACTGAACAAATATCCTAACACCACATAATGAGCTGTTGTCAGTGCCAGGAACAGTATTATAGCTCTGTTATCCTCAGGGTACTTGGTGTCCAGAATTACACTGCATACCACATTTTGCTTCAGGAATCAGCATCTAAGGACTAATTGTGAAGAACTGAGCAAATACATTTCAGAGGCAGACTGGAAGGTGTTGGAAATTGCTGGTGGAGCGCAGGAAATAGGTACAGAACTCAATATTATTTTTTCCGAGACCATCAATTCTTTTACCTCAAAGTGGTGTGGTTTCTAGCTGCAGCACATCCACACTTGCAGTCTTTTACTAGTCCTGAGAGGATTGTGGGTCACAGAAATAAACTGCATGGTTTTAGGCACTAAGCAGGGCTGTCATTAAGGGGAAAGGCAGGGCTAGGCTTGGAGCTCTTCCTGGGTGGCTCTGCTAGATGAGGCAACATGCGGTGTTAAAAGACTACGAAGCGGCTTTGCAGGACCTTGGAGTATTGCTTCCACCCCGCAGTGGGCAGTGCTAGGCCAGCCGTGGGAGCACTGGTAGGCAGCTAAAGAACTATGCAGTGTTGGGTAATGATCAAAGCTACAGCAAGATGGTGAAGAAAGTAGCTGTTTCAGTACAAATGGCTTCCCAACCTCATTCCGATTGGAGTCTGCAAGCCACTATGGTACCCAGCAGTTATATCTCGGTGAGCTTCCCCAAAAGCACAGAGATAGTGCTATATAAAAATAATAAAAGGAAGGGTGCTTGTAGTAAAATAAGCATATGTTTAAGCTGTAAAAAAGAGCTGCTGAGGAAACACAAGAACAAACTGCCCTATCATTCAATTAAATTTTTTTCAATGCTATATCAGATGACTAAATGGTTACGACTGGTTAGGCACTGTGATCAAGTGGCTAAAATACCCACTGATATGATAACTTGATCATACATTTTAGTATTTGAAGCTTTTTATGGATCAATGGCCTCCTTCCCCCCACTCCCCCACACACTCACAAATACCCCCTTCAGGTATAAACTGACACACAGCCACGCAGGAAAGAACAGAATCCCATTTGCAATTGTTCTTTTAATTCATCCTCTACAGATCAGTCAAGGACCTGGCTCTTGAAGAAATGCTGCTAATTTAGTTTCTAGCATCACCAAAATGGCTCAGGAGAAAGGCTGCAGTTGGTAAGAATTCCTAGGGAAATATATATTTCAGGACACCCCCCTCCCCCCAACCCCAGCAAATGAACTGATTCAGAGAGAAAAAAAATTAAACATCTGTTAAGGAACCTGGTGCCCTGCTACCTCCTCCCCATGGTAACTAGTGCAGAGAGAGCTGATACTGTTTCACAGATGCCTCCAGGTCTATCCTCTGCTGTGTTGCCTTTGATTTGCTCATTGTTCTCTTCACTGTGTGCAATGAGTATGTCACTGCAAAGCACAGCAGAGAGCACAAGAGGGCTGGCTCATAGCATCAAAGGCATAGTCTCAGCCCTACAAGTAACATAAAGAGCAGCAGAAGAGAAGGCTACTATGTGCCAAGCTACCTCCAAAAATGTATTTTAACTTATTCCTGAAAGAAGACCAGAGAACAAAAAGGATGGAAGAGCTGCATGGAGGCAGGCTCAAGCACCAACAGATATCCCTGGAACATAAAATTCTTATTAATGGCTATACATGAAAGTTATGCATCTGCCATCAGCTTTACAAATAACCTTCCCTGTTAAACAAAACAATCCATAGTAATCCTTCCTTGGACGTGTCTCTAGAAGCAGACCCTGGAGAACTAGACAGCTGCATGGTGAATTCAAGATGAATTCAAAGAAGGGTTTCCTAAGGAAGTTTTCTAGTTTCCCACCTGGAAATGCTTCCCTGAGTTCACAATAACTGGAGAAAGGGCCATGTTCCAACACCTGCCCCTCCGATGAGAGATTCACCTGGGGTCGTTCCAGTAGGAAGCCAGGTTTGCTTAGCTGCTAAGACAAGCAGTCGTATAGAAACACCAGGAATAATAATTTCACAGTTAAAGATTTTGAAGGCTTTTCAGCTTATTGAAGTGAATATGGCCAGATATTTTGCTACACTTTTTTATTACAATTAAGTTTGATTGACAAGACTCCAAGATGCATTTCTTTCTGGTTGCCTATATCTTGGCCCAGGTATGAACCATGACCTGATTTACACAACTGAGCTCCAGTGGGATGGGTCTAGGAAAAAGGCAAGTGTAATCCTATGAGGTATCAGTCAACGTATCTCCAGAAGAGAATGGGAACCATTCCTATAGCAACCTATATCTCCAGATCTCAAAACACATGACAAGAAATTAGTCCTACAACAGCCATACAAAATAGATGTGAGAAGTATTTTTCTCACCTTGACAGACTGCCATTTGGTTTCCCAAAGACATGAAGAGTCTTAGCAATGCACGCTTAACTTATCAGCAGCACGATTAAAATTAGTGCAACACGGAAAACTAAAAATTGTGGTTATGACAGTACCTAGAATTCCAGGTAGACAGTACCAGGTAGACTGGGTAAAACTGGCCTTCCAGACACTCACTTACCAGTTTCTTAGTTCACAAACATCGCATACAATATAGTGTCAATGGTGACGCTGATTCCATCATGATCGACCCTGATGACTGATATTCAAAGTGGGGGAATCCAAGGTGGCAAGATCCACCAAGCAGAAAAGCAATAAGTAGGATGAAATCTTTGCTTAAATCCTATTAACGGAATAAAATGCAAAGTGCATCAATTATATCCAAATGGGATGAATGCCATAATTAGAACTTCAGAGACAAGTGGAAATATTTTGTAAAGCAACAGGTCAACTTCAGCCACATTGAAAACATGCAAAGTTACACTGAGCCTTTACTGATCATAAAACAGGGACGCACTGAAAGGAGCCTACACATATATGTATCTTTACCTGTTTATGACTGTTTGTACTAATGGGTGTGCCCTTAGCACAAATACAACCATCTTATACCCAGACATCACATACATCATATTAACATTTACTTCTAGGACAGCATGCACCGCTCTTGCCTCTGCATCAGGGTAAAACAGAGCCCCAGTAGGGTGTTGAGAGATATATTGCCATCTTTCACAAGAGCTTTACTATAGGTCCTTACTACCTGTGGCAATTATAGATGCTTATTACATATTTTCAGCATGTCAGGCTACAAGCAGGGAAACCTCCCCAGGTAATAAAATGAATTTCCCATGTGTGGCACCGGGAGATGAAAATTAAGTCTCTATCCTCAGCTTTAGAAACAAAAGTGGGGAAAAAAGCATTTGCTGCAGAACAAAATGCCAGCATTTTGAAATCAAAGGTCTTCCTAAAAAATAACATAGAAAATTATATAACATACATAAAAATAACTGACAGAGGGATAATACTTTAATCTTCACAAGTGAGAGGAGAGAAAAAAGACACAAGAGGCCAAAGTGATTTTTCAGTCACTACTATATTTATAAGGGTAAGATTAATAGTAGGTGGTTTTGATTTGTTTTTTTAACATTTCATTGTATGGAGCTGCCTGACAGCCACATTTTGAAGGCTGCTTTTGAGCACTAACAGAAAATTCCATAACCAAGATAGCCTGCCACTGTGAAGAACAGCGACAGTATTTTTTAATATTTAGTGCCATAGGCATCTATAGAGCTTTACAAGAGTAAGCATAGAAATCCTGCCCTGAAAGGGATTTTGATCTAAGGGCCAGATGATGACAGGTTTGTTCAAGGGGGTTGAACAGGAGTCCTTTTGCTTAATTCAGAACAAAGATTGCATAAAATTAGCGTCTCTGGGGTATTAAGAAACAGGCCTATGTCTTGCTTGTTCCCTGATGACTCAAGACTGCAGTGAGGAAAGGAAGGGCTTAACACTATCTTAACAGCAGAACGCACATTCTCCCATAGGCCCAATTTAACACCATAAATTAGGCTAATCTAGAAAACAAAGAGAACCAGAAGTCATGGAAGTATGGGTTCCAGCTAGAATAACAATGATGTGAGATGATATAGTTTGCAGAAGCAGATACTTTAAGTAGGAGGCCATAAAACAGAGAAAGAATAAAAGTCCCTGGCAGCAGAGGCTTGTAGCCGGAAGCAAATTTGGGGGAAGGAGTAGGAACAACTAAAAGCAAGATAGTTTGGTGCAGGTATTGAAGGAGATCTTTGTGTTACGAGAAAGATACAGAAACCTGCAAGTGGGAAGAAAGCTGTAAAAAGAACAGACAAAATGGTGAAACATATAGCGGGGAAGGTAAGGGGAAAACAAGTCTTACATGGAAGAATATCAGTTGCACAAGTCTGTGAACATGAAAAAGAACAGGAATTTGAAATATGTAGAAACAAAAAACTATAAACGAACAAAGTCGAAAAGTAGCTGGTCACGTAGGTTTAATGGTAAAAAAGGAAGATCGTTTTAGCACCATCATAGACCAGAGGGGGCAGCGTAAGGACTTTATAGAAATTCAGCAATGACAGAGGCCTGTACAACTGAGAGGGAGTGAAAACTCAGCATGAAAAGGAATGAAGCACTGAAGCACTGAAATACGATGAGCACCTTAAGGCTGAGAGAAGGACATGGAAGATAATATTTAAAAAACACCTATACATAAACACCTCCAAAGGGCATTAGTTAGGGGTTAGAGGGCTGACCCACAGCCCCAAATTTCTTTTCCCAGATTCAGACAAGAAACTACAGAGACTTCCAGCAGCTAGAACTGACAGTGACATTTCAAGTCAATGGGAATCTATTTTACTCCTCCTCCCACAACACAAATAAATAGTAGTGCTAATAAAATCCCACTGCTATTATAAATTGACAAACAAACAATCCTGCATTTATGCCTTCTGGCAAAATCTACCTCTAAACAAGCTCAGAAATCATTCTGAGATACACCATGACAAAAGAAAATACCAGCCTCTTGTTACTTATATTCCCACCTTTCTAATTAGCTTTGGACATTAGCGGACATACTTTATTTTATACTTGCAGCTTCAGATGAATCACATTAAACAACTACTATTTTATTCACAGGATTTAATGTGGTATGATTACAGCTTTTATCACATTTTATCAGATGCTTCTGATCAAGATGGATTTTAAATTCATTACATCAAAATAACTTTGTTCAAGTTATAATGAAAAACCATGGCCAGTGGTTTCAAGTGCTATTTTCTTCTAACTGCCAATGATGTGCATTATAAACAGAAATTAGGCAAGTGTTTACATAACAAAAATTGATTAGATTTGGGATTTATATTTAAGGTTTAATCTGTGTACATGTTTATCTAGCAAAAGCAAGGCAAACTGTTGCCACAGTACTCTCTTTAAATGAATTTCCTCAGAAAGGATAGAGAGATGACTTTTTTTCCCTTTTCTTTTAAACACAGCATAATGGAAAAAGAAGCCCTTTTGCCTTTCTCAATTAGAAATGCACACCAAAATAATTCTAAAATGACAAAAAAGATATATAAATTGTTTACAAAGGAGAAATAAAATGTAAAGTATATGCAGTGAGCCTCTCAGATTTCCACGGATGTGCAGCTATACCTTGACTTTAGCAAGACTTTTGATGGTGTCTCCCACAATATTCTTATTCAGAAGCTAAGGAAATAGAGACTAGATTAAAGTATAGTAAGGTGAACTGCTTAGATCACTGTGCTGGGAAGTAGCTGGGAAGTTGGGGTTTCCCAGGGGTCTGTTCTGGGTCTGGTATTATTTAATATCTTCATTAATGATGTGGATGATGGGATCCAGTGCACACATAGCACATTTTCCAATGACACCAGGTGGGGTAGAGCTGCAGACACCCTGAAGGGTAGGACTAGGATCCAGAATGACCTTGACAGACTGGAAAAAATGGTCTACAATCAAACAGATGAATTCAACAAGAACAAGTGCAAAGTCCTGCACTTGGGACAAAATAATTGCATGCATAAATTCAGGCTGGGAATGTCTGGCTAGGCTGCAGTACTGCAGAGAAGGACCTGAGGAGTTACAGTGGACCATAAACTGAACATAACCCAACACTGAGTGTGCTTTTGTTGCAAAGTGGCCAACCACAACTGTATTAACAGGTGTTAGGCCTGTGCAAAGTCACTAGTGTTCACTTCGGATTTAGCCATTTCGGGGGACAATGATTCGATTTGGCGATTCAAATCACTGCCCTGAATTGATTTGGCAGAATCTGATTTGGTGATTTGGCTCCTGCTGAATCTCTGAATCACCCACGTCCATCCCCCGTCAGCTCTCCCAGCCAGGCAATCAATGGCTGCCCCACCTGCCCCAGCTCCCGGCACTGAAAAAAAAAAGCCCCAGCTAAATGGGTGCTGTCGAGTGGGGGAGGGGGGATCCCCACAGCCCTCCACTGCCCCATGCTACATGGGGCCTCTGCACAAGCCCCCCGAGCCCTTCCTGTTCCCCCAGCCACCCCATGGCTGCCCCTCCGCCACAGCTCCAGCCCTTTAAAAATAAAACAAATAAAAAAACAAGAAAACCCCCCGTGCTCAATATTCGTGGTGGAAGAATATATACATATTGGAAAGAGTCCCGCACAGACTAACAAAAATGATTAGGGACCTGGGAAGCAACACTTATGAGGAAAGGCTGAAAGAATAAGAGTTATTTAAGCTCCAGAAGAGAAGACTAGAGGGATTTGATTACAGTCTTCAAATACCTGAAGGGCAATTCAGAGGGGATGCAGATACGCTTTTCTCCATGACCTCAGGGAACAGAACCAGGAGCAATGACCTCAAGCTGCAACAGGGGAAATTTAGGTTGGAGATTAGGAGAAATGTTCTGACTGTGAGCATGGTCAAGCATTGGAACAGGATAGCCAGAGGAAATGTGAAATCTCCATCCCTGGAAATTCTCAGGACCAGGTTGGACAGACACTTGGCTGGGATGGTTTAGTCAGTAACAGTCCTACTTTGATCAGGGGGCTGGAGTAGATGACTTAGTGAGGTCCCTTCCAACCTGACTTTCCTGTATCTTGGATGTGTGTTGCAAGACAGAAATAATTTTAACAAAAAGCTGAAGCATTTTTCTTAGAGGTGCACCGATATATTGGTCCATATCACATTGGCATTGATAAAAGGAAAATAGACATTATTGGCAGTCAGCTTTTTTGGCTGATGTGGCTGATAATGTTGCTGATAACTGCCACATGCAGCCAGGAGTTCAGCTTGGCAGCTTAGTGAGCAGTATTAGGGTGGTAAGTCTGTCAGGGGAACAGGGCACGGGAGGGCAGAGGTGTAGGGGGCGCAGATCAAGGACTCAAAGGTGAGAGGAGGAGTGGGGCAGGAGCAGGGGCAGGCACTACCCACTCCAGCTGGTGCAGGGTGTGGGACAGAGCCCTGAGCGGGTCATCCAGGGGGCGCAGGGGTGGGCAGCTTCTGCCCCTGTGCACACCCCCAGGGGAAGGCATAGGGGGTGTGTACACCCCAGATCTGTGCACGGGGTGAGGGCAGGCTGCCACTGTGGGCTAGGGCTGGAGGTGGTGCCGGGGGTGGGGCAGGACTGAGTTCGGGGTGGGCGGTGGC
>NW_017728921.1:13353563-13359112 GCF_001723895.1 Crocodylus porosus | reverse complement strand
TGCCTGCCTTGAGCACAGCCCCAGCCCAAACCCCCTGCTGGGAAGAGCCTGACACCACCCCTAGCTCCAGTCCACAGCAGCAGCCCACCCTTGCCCCATGCACAGATCCAGGGAGCACATGCCCCCCCACATATGCCTCCCCTGGGGGTGTGTAAAGCAGTGGAGGCTGCCCTCCCCATGAGCCCCAGATGAACCGCTCACTGATCTGTCCCATTCTCTGCCCCACCCCAGCTGTGCAGCACATGCCCTTGCCCCAGCCCCACTGCCTCCCCATCACAGGAACCTTGATCTGCCCCTCCCATGCTTCTTCCCTCCCCCCATCCCTTCCCCTCCACATTCTTACCAGTCAGATGCTGTTCTCCAAGCTGCTGGACTGCATATCAGCAACCAAATCGGTATTGGCCAATATGGCTCATTAATAATTGGCCATCAGTATCGGCCCAAAAAATCTTTATTGGTGCACCTCTTAATTTTTCTTTGTCTTCTGTTGAGATGCCAAGTTCTCACACTACTCCACCCACTGCTTCTGCCTTCCTCCAAATAAAAACACCACTGGATAATATATATCCAAGTCCCTTTTCTAGAATTGACTTTGATTTAAAATATAAAACAACAATATAAAACAAAAGAAATATTAAATACAATACAATGGAACACAAAAGAAATCTATACTTGGACACTTTAAAGAGCTACTCCGACAGGCTCCTGGTCTCTCTTTGTGGTATCTTCCTTAGAGAGCCACCCCACTTTTATACCCCTGTGTGAGGGAGAAGGTATTCCACTTGGTAGCCTGCCAAAGTGCAAATGCAAGTAACTTCATATCCCCCCCCTCCAGGGCCTGAAATTCTAACAATCCCATCATACTACAATTAATATAGATAGACCCAAATGCTCAAATTTTGCATCTGTCCAGACCCAAATCTGACTTTACATTTCAGATCACTCTCATGTACAGCAATTCTCAACCAGAATGCTATGGCACAAGATAAACCTAGAAATTTCAACTAGAAATGCATAGTTGTGGTCTTTCTGAATTCTTTGCAACAAAGAAACTGCTCTATTATTTTTCTGAAGCCAAGAAAACAGTTAAAACTAAGAGCTGGCATTTTCCAAGTGATCCCTCAAATCTAAAAAGGTTGAGAACCACTGCTCTAGTAAGTTGGTAAGTAGTAGCTTGTAACTTTGACTCTACAATCCAAGTGGTTTTTCCAGTGATAAAACCCCCAAAAGATAGAAATCACAAATCAGGGGTTCCATTGTGATTAAACAGAGCGAAGGGGTAAGACTTGGCCTGCAGCACAAACTGGACTTGTTATTCTTTGGCTTCAACATTAAGAAAATGAAGGAATTTGATATCTTAACTATTAGAGGCCAGGATCAGCCCTTGCATGACTGTACCATCTCCACTGAGGCTGATTATATCAAAGGTAGATATACTACCAAGTGCTACAACAGCTACCTGATTAAGAAAGAAACTTTCAAAATAGAAAACAGTGAAGACACAGTTAATAATACACACTTTTAGGGTGATTTGCAAATTTAAACCACAAGTCATCTTATTACATTATAAATACATGTATATAGATGTTATTTTCCTTCCAGAGAGTCTGGACTACCTATGCTTCTATAAAATAAACAACTTAAAACTATTACTAACCCATGCATTTTCAGCAGCTGCAAGAAAGTCAATCTGCTACAACCATATCATCAAGATATTAGCAGAGGGAATCTGATAAAGATGCCTATTTTCTGCAAACAGCTAACTCAGTATGTGAGGGTCAATAAAAGTTAAATTCTACAATAATATTATACTGTGGAATTCTTACCTATAGCTTCAAAGCTCATCATTTCTTCTAAATTACTGATAATAGAGTCAACTTGCAGTGAAGAAAATAAGAATTAATGACAAGCTGGTTTAATGCTACCCTGGCTACCAATTTACTAAGACTAAAAGGTTGCTAGGCAGACATTAACCCTTCTCAGGTTTTCCTGTAATTAACTTAAGGACATCCTCGTTTTTTGTACCTAGGTTGGGTGTAGCAGAAAGCTCTTGCTACTTTTGTTTAGTGATTATTTTCCCCAGTGTCAACTGAGCAATAAAGACCCAGATCTTCACAGAGGGGTGAGTCTGCCCATGTGGACTAATTGAATAACTGGGACCTTAGACTATAAGCACGTTGAAGGTAAAGAACTTGTTTCATTCTGTTTGAACATAAGAGCAAATGTACAGTGTTATACAAGTTGTTTTTAATAATAATATTAAACTATGTTGGCCTGTTCTTTCCCCTGCTGTTGATTTAATATATATAATATGTACATATTCCCTGAAGGAGGGCCAGTATTCAGAATGCCAATTTCAGCATGTGCGTAATAAAACAGTCTGTTCAAACAGCTTTCACTATTGTTGCTGTAACTAGCAGGAACTGTGTGACAAGCCTTTTTCATAATAGTGTTAAATGTACACTTTGGCCTTGGCCATCCAAGGAAATTATATGCAGAGTAAGCTAGGATGAGAATGTATAGCACCCTACCTACTCCACACTAACTCCATATGTAGATGTCCTTAGCAAAGAGTAAGTGAAAGGAAGCAATGAAAGTGGAATATGGTGCTTTGCTCTTACTCTTTGCAGGGTGTCCAACACAGAGTTGGTGCAGACTAGCTAGCATGCTATAAATTTTCATTCTAGCCTATTCTGCAATCAATCATTTCCCTGTGCAGATGAGCCCTTACATCAGAGGTGGGCAAAATACGGCCCGCAAGGCCATTCTATCCAGCCCACGGGGCCCCTAAAAAAATTTGGAAAATTAATATTTCTCTGCACTTGGTTCCTGTCAAAAATTACAGGAACCAAGAGCAGTAGGACCCAGGGGAAGCCCAGTGGGCTCCAACAACAATGGCCCAGCTGGGGCTTCTGGGCTGTGAGCACGTGGCTCCCCCAGCACAGGAAGCTCACATAAGTGGGGGGGGGGCCTGGGCAGTGAAGGACTGCGGGGGGAGGAAGCGACTCCTCCCCGCCCCACCTGGTAACCCACGCTACAGCTGCTTGCAGCCCACATGGGGCTGCTTGTGCCTGCTCCGGAGAGCCCCACATGTGCCGCGAGCACCTGCAGCATGGGGCACCGGGTGTGGGGGGCTGCTTCCCCTCCCCACACTCAGCTTTTCCCTGGGCTCCTTCCCTGTGCAGAGAAAAGTGGTCCCTTGCCCACCCCATGGTTGGCGCCCCACACTGCAGGTGCTCACAGCCTGCACAGGCAGGTTGTGAGCAGCTGCAGTGCAGGGTGCCAGGCATGGGGCAGGGAGGGGCTTCTTTTTCCCCCCCATGCTCAACACCACCTCATAAGCCAGCCCCACTTGCAGGCTGGCAGTGGGGCGGGTTACAAGCTGGTGTTGAGTGCGGGGAGAAGTGGCCCCTCACCCACCCCATGGTCAGCGCCCCATGCTGCAGCTGCTCGCAGCCTGCCTGGGGCTGCCTGTGCCTGTTCAGGCTGCGAGCGCCTGCAATGCAGGGCACTGGCCATGGAGCAGGTGAAGGGCCGCTTTTCCCCACGCTCAGCACCAGCTTCTTCCCTGCTGATGAGCAGGGGGTCAGGGCTGTGCACTGCCCCCTGCCTGTACCGCAGGGCTGGGGGGCACTGGGTGTGAGTGGATGGGGAGCCAGTGGGAGCAAAGGGCCTGCACTAGTGTCCTGGGGCCAGTGCCAGCGGGGCCCAGAGCGGGGTAGCAGGAGCGCGGGGTCCCAGCTGGCAGGGGCTCTATGGAGCCAGACCAGCTCCCCCCTCCCTGCTGATGCAGCCCAGCCCAGCTTCATTGACCCCTGCCAGCCTCCGCCCCACTTTGGGCCCCACCGGTGCTGGCCCTGGGACATTGGTCCCAAGACGGTGACCAGGGGGCAGGGCACCTGTCAAGTTAATCAGAAAGTTTATTTGCTTCACATTCCCACCCTGCTTGTTCTAGATTAGCTTTCATCTACAGACAAATCCTAACCAGACAACTGCTTCCAGAGTCAGGGAGAGAACAGGAAGGCTGGCCTGAATGTGGCATTCACTTGCACAAGGAAAGTACCTTTCTGGATCTTTTCTAAAATACAATCTACTCGCTTTGTGGAATTGCAACTCCCTATGATAATAATGGTACAACAATATTCTCCCCAGGCTTGTTTGCTCCTCAGGTTCCTATCATGGGACTCTTCAACCCAAGCACCAGAGACTCCCTCCTCCACCTTTTTTATTCCCTTAAGGTTCATTATGCCTGGCAGGTGTTACAAGGAAAGGGTAAGGGCATTTCATCCTTTTTTAATCCTCAGATTATTAATCCCTTCTTGCTTTGGAAGATGGATATTTCTCCCCCTAAGGATATTGCTATAAGATATTACTAAAAAGCTACATGAAAACCAAAACCTCTCCTTAGATTTAGCTATGTGGCCAGGCAAGTATTTCCATGACATACCACTTCACAAAAGTAATGGTATATCAACAGGCCCCAGAGCAGCTAGCCAGTTTGCAGTTTTGGTGGAGCAAGCCCCAGCATGGTACAAATGTTCAGAAGCATTTTCACAAATCAACAGATTCAATAATTGAAGGGAAGCGAATCTAACCAGCAAGACAGAAATAAACCAATGAAGCTGTTGTACATGCATTTCCACCTGTTGGCAGGAAAAGACACTTACAAGACAATAACATGGTTATATTTACATTGGTTTGACTCTGGAATACTTCTGATTTAAAACAGTGTAACAAAGTGGAATCTGTCCCACAGTCTCTCTGGCACAGAAAGATTATTATAGAAAGCTTGCTTATGATGAGGTTGTATACTTCCTGATCTGGATCCCCACTGCTATTCAAACTGATAAATAATGTATTTTTAGAAAATTAATAACTGAGTGGTACGAATGTACATGGCAGGCTTCCCAAAACTATGTGGAATAAGCTTAAACTCCTGAGCACCCACAGAAAAATACTGAAGGTCTTAATCAGGCACAGCTCTCACTCAAGTCAGTATTTTTCAGTCAATATTCACCTGAAGGCAGTAAGGGCTATGAAGAGGGGCCTCCCTTACTGGCCTGCAGTGTGTACTACACAATCACCATTTACATGAAGTCAGCTATTCCAGAAGTGATTTTGTAAGAGAGAGAGAGCAATGAAGTCAGCATCACAGTTGTAAGAGGGCCTTTTCAAGAGAAACCAACTGTAACAAACTACACAAATTGCTATAAACAGTAGGGCTGTGCAAAGCTTCAGGTGCTGATCTGATTCAGAGGACATTTGGCCTGATTCGGTGGCCAAATCTCCAAACCTGAATTGAATCAGGAGACCAGTTAAAAAGTCCAAATTGATTCAAAGATCTTTGAATCGATTCGGAAAAGATTCGGAGAGCTTCAATGATTCGGGAAGTCCCCACCTGCTACAGCAGGGAGCTGGACCTTGACTCCATGCTGGTAAACAGGGGACAGCAGAGGGGGAACTGGAGTAAGGGGGAGGGGACCTTGGGGGGATCCCTGCCAGGCCCCATCCCCTGCCTGCTCCCCCAGCCCTGCTGACCCCCACCCGCT
>NW_017728921.1:13352103-13353532 GCF_001723895.1 Crocodylus porosus | reverse complement strand
TTTTTTTTTTTTTCCCAAAAGAGCCAGGACCTGGGGCAGGCAGGGCAGCCATTGCTGGGGCTGCGACAGCGGGTGGGGGACAGGGCCTGTGTGATTTGGAGATTCAGCTGAGTCAGCAGCAGCCGAATCTCTGAATCAGATTCAGTGAAATCGATTCGGGACAGTTATTCGAATCACCAAATTGAATCATTGTCCCGCAAATCTGCCAAATCTGAAGTGAATAGTAGCCACTTTGCACAGACCTAATAAATAGAGCTCTTGGATCTATATATATCATCTCTATGTCCTGGGCTCTTCTGCTCACTTGGGGATTCTCCCATGGTCCCCTGCTCTGCGCGCTTCAAGCTATTGTCTGATCCTGTTTTGAAGGCTTTAGATTCATAATTCTTGGTCAAAATATATTCCAGACAGTGCTGACACCTAAGTCACAAATAGCCAAATGAGCTATTTATGTTTTAAGGAGAACCACAGAAGAAAGCGATCCATGTATCCTAATGCAAAATTATTTATTAAACATGCAAAAGGAGTTCTGATAAGTACTTCCACAGTAGGCTCCTTTTATAAAGTGTTTCACGATTAGTGCTTTTTTATTGAATTGTTTTTTCCTCCAATTTCCATTATGATGGCAGATGTGATAGGAATGTTTTCAAGCTTCTGTTTATTCATTTTGTAATAGGACCCAGTTAGCAAGAGTTTGTGTATGGAAATTTACATACAAAACGGTTTTCCTCCCTCCTATGCCTCCAAAGACAACTACAATAAGAGGAACACTCCTGGATATTAATGAAATAGATGTTAGCCACCTCTTTTGGCAACTTTTTTATTTCAAAAGAAAAGACAGATACAGTACAGATAAGTAGATGAATATTTTGAAAAAATGTCTATAAAGCTAGCTTTGTGAAAAATATACTGCTTAAAAAAATTAATACATTAACTGATGTTGGAAATAGCCCCTCTCTCTGTTCTGACAAAAGCCTCACAGGTTGACATGCAAACGTTAAAAGCATTCTAAGTGAGAAGATGCCATATACTTTAGCAAACTGACTGCTTATAGATCATTTCCAGCTCCCTCAAGATGTATTGCCATTAAAGAATGAAATCTCCATTTTAAGCAGACATTAAAATCCAGGTCAGTTCATTCCAAACAAATAAGATTTTAAGATCAGATAAAAAGAACTTCTCATTGTGGTGATTAAGGGTTCCTTCTAAAAAATCTTCAGAATGACAGTATTCTTGCTTTGTACCAAAAGGCCACTTTTCATTAGGCTAAGATGTCAGAGAATAGATTAGGCTGATCATTTTCATAGATTTCATAGACATTAGGGCTGGAAGGGAGCACGGGAGATCATCGAGTCCAGCCCCCTGCCCAAAGGGCAGGAAGTCAGCTGGGGTCATAGGATCCCAGCAAGATAAGCATCCAATTTACTCT
>NW_017728921.1:13349041-13352092 GCF_001723895.1 Crocodylus porosus | reverse complement strand
AGGGGATCCCCATCACCCAGATCTCCCTGTCCCATAGCAGGCATGGGTGTCCCATGGGACTGATGAAAGACTGATGCAAAGTACCTATTTAGTACCATGATAAATTCTGAGGAGAGACTGCAGCTTTTTAAGACTAAATGCAAGCCCACATATTTTCCTGGACTTTTAAGGATATAATGGGTGTTACATGCTATACTGGAGTCTGTTTGTAATGTTATCGCCACTGATGTGTTGTTTGTATGGTAGTGATGTATTGTTAGACTTGTACATGGGGGGTGGGAAGGGAGGGAGCTGGAAAAATTGTTAGCTAATTGTTAGTCCTGTAAAAACCCTGGGGCTCTGAATGTTGAAGAAATGTGACAGGTTCCAGTTCAAGAGAAAGAAAGGGATCCTCAATGAAAAGGCTAGACGGTGGGTTTGTAGAATATGCAATATTACATATCTATGCACCGCATCAAGAAAGGAAACCATTCTGCTTCCATAACATGGTAATAAATGAGGACTTTACTGATACTGATGTTTTGCTTTTCTTATATGAGACCTATGGAAGCTTTCATGATGAGAAAAAGGCACCAAGAAGTCCCTTGTTAGCAGAAAGAATCATCTATGATCTATAACTGGTCCAAAAAGGACAGGTTGGATGTCAATCCCTCTCTGGAGAGCCTCAATCACATATTAAGAGTAAAGATTTCTGCTCAGTAAAATCAAAGCTAGAATAGTTAAGACTGACTGTGATGCACTGGTAGAGCTACGCAGAAAGGTTTATCCTTGAAGGAAGTGATTGGAAACCAAAAGCTGAAATACATTTTTCACATGTATAAACCTTTGCAACTGATGTACCTAAAAATGCTCTTGTTTATAATGATCTTTTAGAAAAGAAAGCACCATTTTAAAGAAAGCAAGAAAATTTTGTCAAAGGTAGCCCAAAATTAATTTCTTAAAACTCTTAGAAAAGGAAACAATCTGAGGATCATTTCAACCTGATGAGGTAAGATTTCCCCAAATACAGAGAGGGCAAATGACATCAACCTTTGTCCTAGCATACAGCCAATGTGGGGAAGAGCCAGAGATGTGGGGCAGAAATTTGCCAC
The DNA here is from genome assembly GCF_001723895.1 of Crocodylus porosus. Classification (NCBI taxonomy): domain Eukaryota; kingdom Metazoa; phylum Chordata; order Crocodylia; family Crocodylidae; genus Crocodylus; species Crocodylus porosus. The sequence goes on along the minus strand of NW_017728921.1, from coordinate 13,351,001 downwards.
AGAAAATTGTCCAAAATGGAAAATTTTCCTGTGGGAAATTTTCCAGTTCTAAAAATTCATTTTTTCCATCAAATTCATTAGTAACAATGAATGGATGTCAATAGCTGTGATGACAGACATTGCCGAGTACCTTGCAAAAGACAAAATTTGGAGAAAAGACATCATTTGGCAAGCAGCAGAGGATATGTCTCCTCTTACATGGTGGAAGGGACACTGCAAAACCCAACTGTTGTCCAGGATGGCTCTAAGGATCCTAAGCACTCCACCAACAGCAGCTTCTTGTGAATGGAACTGGAAGGCTTTCAGCTCAATCAAGACAGAAAAGAGGAATAAACTAATAAATGAATGCACCGCTAAGCTTGTTTCTGTTTCAAAAAACCTCTTGCTTCCAGAGACTCAGTCAAAAGTGCAATTAGTGAAGAAGATGCAGTGTGATGAGAAGTTGCCCTTGCCCATAGACTCATTGGTAAAACCATCCTTTAGTGAAAAAGAAGGTGGTTCAAGTAGTTCTGAATCAGATTTGCCTCAATCTGATTCTGAAATGGAACTAATAAGTAGTGCAAGTGATTCTACAGATAGTGACAGTGAAACTGGAGGTGCCGCAATGACCTTGGTGCAAGAGAGTTAAACTCTGTTGAAGCAAATGAATGGACAAACACGGCATATCTTGCACAGTTCTTTGGGTGTGCTAAAATTAATGTGTCAACGGCCTTCATGTTTTTTCTTAAACTTAAACAACCAATGTAAGGGAAGTACGTGCTATTGTGTATTGTCTTTACATGTTTACAAGTATTCCAATAAAAATAATTTCTTCCTACATAAAACTTCGAATTTGTTTGACTGTAACATGTAAACCACATTAAGCGTGCTGTATTAATTTTTTCCCCTAATCAAATAGTTCAGTTCAAATACTTGTTTGTGGCTATTGGGACATGCAGTTAACATGGGGGTACTTTTTTCGTGTTTTTTACTAAATATAAGTCAAATAAACATGCTAAATCAGATCATGCTCTATTTAAGGCATTGGAAAAATTTCCAATTCAAAATTTTCCAGAAAACCCACATATCTGGGAAGAACAAAGGAAATATCCCTTTGCATGTGCCTGAAGGTTGTCAAAATTGCACTGATTATTCCGGTCTACCTTGCATTAGATAGCTGAAAGAAGGAAAAGGGAAGAAACAGTTAAATTATGTGCTTAACTCTGGGACCATGCAGTGATCATATTCTTTTTCGCTCCTTAGAAACACTGTATAAAATGAAGCATGGTGCTTCCAGGAGTTCCTACTCAGAAAATGCATCTCCAGACTGCCTGCCATATAGCATCCAGCAGGGCAGAACAATTTAGCTGTCCATGTGGAAGTCTCTTTTAAACATTAAAGCTAGGTGTTAAAGTTACTCTACAGTAACTTTGCTATTACTCTACAGTCAGATCTAAAAGTGGTACCAGATAGATTAATTTCTAATAAACAAAACCATAAGTTTTTTATTGGATCATTTCAGATATTAATTAAATTAAATTCAAACTAGAAGAAATTCCCACTGAAAATTTTCACCTGGTTCCTACTAATTCCAGTACCATCCAAGTTAGGGACACTGATTCCTGGGACTACCAGTTTGCTGGGTTTATTAATCATGGAACTAAATACAAGGAACACTCTTCCTTTACTGTACTTTCTTGCCCCTCCATTCATTGTCAGTAGAAAGAAATTAGGGCTTAACTTGTTATTCATCATCTGTATTTTCAGTAGACTAACATCACTCCAGTATTGCCAGAGATGCTGCCAAGAGTATTGCGAAGCTTTGCCTGGCCTGAGCTGGAGGTAGCGAGGATGTTTAGGGGCCACACTAACTCTCAACACTTTATACAAGGCATTTCATAAGTAAAAGCCTCCCCGCTATCACCTGTTGGGTCAGGGGGAGGAGGTGCAGCTGGGGCCACCAGGGCTGGTGCAGGCAGGC
>NW_017728921.1:13335709-13348941 GCF_001723895.1 Crocodylus porosus | reverse complement strand
CCCACCCACCCCCAACTCAACAGGCAAACATCTGTTGGCTCAGGGGATGAGGGAGAAGCTGTTACTCATGAAGTGCCTCGTACAGTATAAAGTGCCATGAGTTAATAGTGCATCCCCTAAACATCTGTAGGCATCCTTAATTTGTATCTATAAAGGGGCATTCAGCATCAGTTCTAGGACCTGCCTAGGCAGCTCCATCTGTAGATGTGACTTATATTTCTCTATCTATATGAGCATATTCAACTATGTAAAATACTGGCTTGCGATTTTACTGAGACTGTTGCATGAAATTTTAAATGGCAATATAGTCTTAAACTTGGCTGGCTTTTTGACAGATTTGACTTAGGAAATAAATTCACAAGGTACTCTTTAAATATTTATTCTAAAAGTTCTCTTCAGAAGTCAGATCTGAAAGCCAAAGTATTTTTTGAAAAAAAAACTCAGAATGTAAAAGTAAAAATTTAGAAGACTTCATAAATAAAATAACCACGCTTTCTGCATATGTGATGGAAAAACAGACTCATACTTAAAGGAGAAAGCTGAAGGTCAGGAAGTCTAGGTTTCATTCTCTGCCTCCTCTTCCCTTTGTGAGCCTGAATAAGTCATTTATCCATACAGTGTAGTTTCCTGCCTGGAAAATGGGGAAAATAACCACCACTCTTCCAGAGATGGTACCATCCCAAATCATTAATATTTGTACAGTGCAGTGAAGGCTTCATACAGAAGATGACAGATGTATAAAGTATTATTCTTAGTAATGTTTGTGTTGTGAGCTGTCTTAATTTACATAAACTTGTCAATGATTTTACAAAGAATAAGTAACTCTTTCATTAAAAATGAGTAATGAACTCACTTATCACTCTGATCATGATAGATGTGAATTTATGCCCTCACCAATCACTTCCTAGAAAGCACTGATTCCCAGAAAAGAGCAGAGCCACTCAAAAGAGTGCTGAAAGTCATTTTGGCTTGCTGGCATGCTTCCTGTATAATGTTACTTTTTTACTCCTGTCCATTTGAGTTGTAAAATACCATGAAGACTCTTACAGAGTTATATGAACCTTTTTCACTACTGCTAAAGTGGTGATCCTTTTCCTATGTGAGTTTACATTTTAAACTGCATAAGGAATGGAAATTGCATGCAAGTTTTGAAGACGAATTTGTGCATAGACCTTTGAGCCCTACATCCATTTTTGATAGGTGGGCATTAGCATGTTTCCATGCTGAAAGTGAAGGCACTTGAAGGCACAATGTAGGTCACCTTAAAATACATTTGCACATCTAGAGATGTCAGTCTTTAGGTCCAAACTCACATACACAGTTCTGAATACTGAAACATTTCAAATCAAGCAACAAAGTCCCACAGAAGGCACATAAGGCAATAACAAGCTATCCTGCTAGCAAAGAGTATGCTTTTAAAGTGAAGGTTATCTGAAAATGTCAGTAACTATTTTATTTTTGACCAATTCCTATTTTTTCAAGTTGTATTGCTACCTACAGGTGAAAGGCACCATTTAACTAAATATATAAATTAAATACCTATACATAAAAAAAAATCTTCCTAACATTCCTCATTAATATTTTAGGAAGGTCTGATACCCACTGAACTCAATGCTAGTTTATGGTCTGATCAGGTTGGAGTATAAAACTAGTTTTCATTATATCTTCTGCTAGTAGTTTATTGCCTTTGATACATATCATATAGATCTACAGATCTATAAACCATAGATTTAGATGTTAGGGTCACAAGGGACCTCAGTAGGTCATCAAGTCCAACCCCCTGCCCTGGGCAGGAAAGAGCACTGGGGTCAGACGAACCCAGCTAGGTGCCTGGCCAGTCTCCTCTTGAAGACCCCCAGGGTAGGGGAGAGCACCACCTCCCTTGGGAGCCCATTCCAGATTCTCGCAACCCGTACTGTGAAGAAGTTCTTTCTGATGTCCAACCTAAATCTGCTCTCTATCAATTTGTGGCCTTTGTTCCTAGTTACTCCAGGGGGCCCTAGTAAATAGAGCATCTCCTATTCCCTGCTGCCCTCCCCTGATGAATTTATAGGCTGAAGAGATCCAGGTCCCTCAGTCTGTCTTCATAGGGCCTTGCCTACAGGCCTCTAACCATACAAGTGGCTTGCTCTGAACCCTCTCAAGATTCTCCACATCCTTCTTGAAGTGCGGCGCCCAAAACTGGTGCAGTACTCCAACTGCGGCCTGACCAGTGCCGCATAGAGGGGAAGCGTCACCTCCCTGGACCTGTTTGTCATGCATCTGCTAATGCATGATATGTTTGATAAAGTGCTGTTAGCCTTGGTGATCACTTTGTCACATTGATGACTCATGTTCATGTTGGAGTCAACTTTCCACTGCTGTGCTGCTGAGAAGGGCATCCCCAAGCCTGTAAGCGTGTGGGTGGTTCTTTTTGCCCAGGTGCAGCACTTTGCACTTGTCTTTGTTGAACTGCATCCCATTTCATTCTGCCCATTTTTCCAACCTGTCCAGATTTTTCCAACCTGGATCCATTCCCTACCCTCTGGTGTGTTAACTTTGCCACATAATTTTATCATCTGTGAACTTGGACATGGCGCTCTCCATGCCCTTGTCCAAGTCACTGATGAAGTCCTTGAATAGCACCAGTCCAAGGACCGAATCTTGTGGGACTCCACTGCCCACATCCTTCCAGGTCGACATTGACCTGTCTACCACCACTCTCTGGGTGTGACCCCTCTAAGCCAATTTGCCACCCACCTGACTCTGTAATCATCTACATCACAGCCTGTCAGTTTAAATGTCAAATCATATCACAGTTCCTCTAATCTGGTAGTTGTTTGGTGTCATGCCTTTTAAGAAGCCATGGAGACAGATACCTGTCTTGCTTTAAATCTATTTATAAAGAAAAACCATATACAGATGCTGCTCATGTTTCCCCAGACCTGTTCACAAACCCCCTCCATCTTGCTACTTAAACTGCGGACTGCTATCAGGAGGAGGGTGGGATAAAATTGATCTTTTGGTTCAGATGCCAAAGTGGAAAAAAAAAAATGTTCAATTTGACCCAAATTTGCAGTATAATAATGGCAGGGCATTGGGGGCACCAACCCTGGACACTGAACCTAGGAGGGTGGGTGTTAGAGTGCAAAAGACCAGCAGCTGCACGGTAGTAATGCCAGCAGCACAGCCACTGATGCTGCCCCAGCTACAAGTGCCCAGTTACACCTCTAAAAATCTGCAAACAGTTTTGCCCCTTAAGTTTCTCATATGTCTTCTTCAAGATGCAATCAGTGTCTGCTGAGTTAATCAACTAACTATCACTGTCATGCAGTATGACCCCTTGCAGAGCACAGGCCATAGAACCACATACATCAGTTCTTACATGCAGCACACATGCTTGCGTGCTACATGTAGGATCTGTGTATTTTTAAGCTTTCCTGAGTCTGAACAGAGTCCAGACACAGTCTCAGGCTCCAGGTATCTACTAACATGTGAGAGTACAAATTTCTAGCACTGCGCTGAGAGCTAAGGGCACTTTTTACATGTGCTCCAACACGTTCTGATTAGAACAAGCTTTAATTAAAGCGCCCCTGCTGCCATTTTGAAATGCAGGACACTAAATACACGAGACACTGCAGGCATTTTAATTAGAGTGGCAAGAGCTGCTCTAACTAAAACGCCCCCATCCCCTACCCTGGAGCACCTCTATAGGCACCCTAAGATCCCGTGTGCCTAGTTCTAACTCCCCCTGTTTCTGACTCTCACAGTCTCTGTTTGCCAAAGGGCTGTACAAATACCTCATCTTATTTTCCTTTTGTCTTGTGACCATCTAGGGTGCTCACCAGTCCCCCATCCATTCCTTGGTTTCCACTGCAGTTGGTAAATTCAGCCAAGTTGATTTAACTAGCTCTTTAACCAAGAGTGCCTCTATTTGAATGAAAGGCCATCAAAGACTACTGGCCTTCCATTATTAGCCCTCTAAAATCCTAGAATTTCTCCTAACACCCCAGGTATATTTCAGCTGACCACTCAGGTGAAGTAAAAGCACAAAACAATTTTTGTATTTGAAAGAGTACAGAGAAAACAAAATGGAGGCTATAGTTTGATATAGAGACATACAGAATTTATAATATCAAAAGAAAGCTCTAAGTTGTCAACAGATAAAATCCTCGAAGTGTCACAATATGTTATATGTTGCTGGTAGGTGTTGTAAGGCTTTGGTCCTTTTCTGGTCAGTGCCTTGCTCCCTAGCGATGTCAAGGTGAGACCGCACCTTGGGGCCACCTAGACGGTTTCGAGCGCTGCCCCTACTTGCCTGCCACATCTTTGATGTTGACTGTTGGGAAGGCAGTTCCCTGTCCATGGTCCCAAAAGGGGTCTTGACCCTGGTCTTTCTTTGTGGGGCTCCAAACCTTCCCTTTACCACACCCTTACCACATCCACAACCTGGGAACACACTGCTCTCTGTAGTCTTCCTTTGGGATGATCTCTTTTCATCCACATTACCCACCTCAACCTGGGTCGGGTCCTTCTGGCCGTCAATCTCTCCCGAGTCGATCCCTGGTCTCCAGATCAACTTTCGGGCAACTAAGCCTGCCCTGGCCTGGGGTAATGGTAACTTAGGTCCTAGGATAATTCTCAATTGAAAAAGGTATTCGGCGTCTGCCAACAGGCACCTAAAATCCTGACTCCCAGGACACCTCTGTCCCCTGGGACGGGAGAGGGAATCTGTCCATCTCTCTGTGTGTTTTTCCTGGGGCCCTACTGACTAGGAGCCAGTCACTCCTGGTCCCACCATCTGGTGGTACGTGCCACTTCCCCATAGGGCTCTGATGCAGCCACCACCTGCTCCTCCCTCTTCACCAGGCTGCCCACAGGGTTTAGCTGTCGCTTATTGCCCTCCCTGCCGCAGTACCCGAGTTCTCCAACGTGGCTGTGGTTTTGCCCGGACTTGTAATGGAGAACTGCTTGTCCACGCTGCGGCTCTCCAGTGATCCTTGTGTCCCAGAGCTCGGATTCCTTGCTCCTGCAGCCAGGCTTCCCTGGCTGATGCTCGGGCTTCTTTCCCCGTGATTGGGGCTGCTGGCACCTGGCTCCACTGCCTGCATCTCCCGGCCGGCATGCCATGGCTCTCCCTCCGCCCAGATGATTCCTTTCCCAGCTGCATTTTGAGAGCCTACGCTTCTCCAAAGCCCTGCTCCTGGGGCTCGCCGATTCGCAGGCTCAGGTAGCTCCGGAACTGCCAAGCCTGTGTCACCATATTCCCACAGCTGCCACTTGTCTCCTTCCCTGCGGTAAGTATCGGGGCTTGTCGGGAGGGGTCCTGGGCCATGTTGGGGGTGCTTTTGCCTCCCCTCTCACATCATATTTTCCAGGTATATCTGATTGCTTTACATAATGCGAACTTTCTGCTTCTGGTATCTCCTTTGTTTGTATGAAATGCTGCTGACTTTGTCTTGACAGATTTCACATGAACTTCATTTTTTCTCAAGTCATTTAAAGGTTTCTTTAGCATTAACTTGAATATAATAAACCAAATTTAGACAAGTCTCTCAGCTTTCAAAAAAAGCAGCCTCACCCTTCTGCACACACACAATTAAAGATCATGATAAGACCATCACGAATACATTTATCCAAATGAGACCAATGTGTGATATACCTAAGAGACACAGGGTTCTCATTTAGACCCATTCAACCATATTGAAGGCAGAATTTGGTCTCATCGGGAAGCTTTGAAAACTCATATAGCCCCAACAAGATAGTCTTGGTGAGGAGACCATTCCAGGCACAATTCACACAGAGGAAATCATGAGATTTGGACTGCAGGTAATGACATACCATAACAGCCAAAAAACACTAAATTCTGGCTCAATACATTTCAACATCACCTAAACTAGCTCTACGGAATTGTTTTAAAGAAGCTCTGGGAGCTGTACGTCAGCCGCAGTAATTCATTTATACAAATGGTGGGTGTATAGACTCAAGGGAAAGACTGCCTTTAAAAAATTACTTGGCTCAGATATAGTGTAAATGTTAGACTTGCAAGCAATCTTCATGAATCACACCTGCAAAATGCAAGATGCTATATAAACCAATGTGACATGCTTGAGACTTTTTTTTTTTTTTAAACATATAACAGCCTTGCAGTTAAGGAGAATTTTTATAAATGGATCTAATCAGTTCTAAGCATGAAGCAAATCAGTTAGGAGTTGAATAATATTAAGGAATCTATTAATTACAGAAAGTAAACTTCCAGGTTTGAGCTTGCAAAAACCAAAAAAGCTAACAATGATGAAACCCAAAATAAATGGTCATTAGTTAATGAAGGGCAAGACAGAAGCACACACTGGGCACGTCTACACGTGCCCCTACTATGCCATTGTTACTGTGCTGTCATTTATTACAGTGGTTCTCAACCTTTGGTAGCTTACGTACCCCTTGCCAATCAATGGGGCAAAAGCAAAACTGGAAATCCCACCATGGCACTTCTGGTTTTGCTGCCACGAGCCAAGTCCCACTTCTTCCTTACGGACCACAGCCCAGGGCAAAGCAGCCTGCACAGGACCTCCCTCCCTGTCCCCTGGCACACTGACACTGGGGAGTAAAAGCCCAGGTGACCCAGACGCAGAGGGGTGGCAGCCGAAACTTCTGGCTCAAACAGGCAAAGACACCTCCAACTCGCCGGATGAGAGGGCAGGCCAAACTCAAAACACAGTACCTGCGTACCCCCTATCCATGTCTTATGTGCCCCCAGGGGTACACGTACCACAGGTTGAGAAACACTGATTTATTACTTCCTTTTGGAAGTATTAAATGACAGTGCAGTAACAGCCCGTACCACGCCATGCTGGCGGCGCACAGTTATTTTTAGCTGCTACATCACTATAGCAATGCGCTATACTGAGGAAGCATGTTGCTACAGAGATGTAGTGGTGGCATCATGACTTTTGCCCACAGACGCTACATCACTGTAGCATGTTGCTACAGAGATGTAGCATCACATGTAGATACACCCACTGGGTTATGGGGACAACCATATCATGAAAAGCACATAAAACAAAAGATTAAGTCAGGCAATCTGCAAAACATTTGAAATCACATTTGGGTGAAATTTTGTATATCATGAACTTTTTACAAAAGTAGAATGAGCCCTGAATATGCCTACCAGAAACATCGGGTATTGAGTTTGCAGGTCATATAAAAATGATCATTTATATCACTCAACTGTAGTCATAATCCTGATGATCTAAATATTTTTAAACAGCAGACAAGGCAGCTACTTTTATTCTTCTGAACATCATTCCAGGACACACGGACAAGAGACTTTTAAATGAATGTTACTCATAATGATACCTTTCTTCCTTAAAAAAATATTTAGCAGAAATTCTTACTACATAGTTAACATAGTCTTACCTGTCAAAGAATGCACACCACTGAAAAATGGCCACTGATGTAAGAGTGAGGTTATAACACCCAAAACTGCTGTATATGCACTATTGGTTCCAAACGACTGAAAAGTTTAAGTAAATACAGTTCTAGGAAACACAAGACCCATAATAAAAATCAAATAAATTCCTCTGAATTTTAGCACAGAACTGAGATTTGGAGAGCACCTTTGAAACTCTCTCACAAGCAGGGCACTGTTAAATCTAGGGCTGCAAAATTTAGCTACCATATTCAGTATGGATCTGATGCCAGTTGGTGTGCAGCACCTGCCAGTTGTATGAGGGAGAGTTTCGTGAGAGGAACTGCTGATGAAAGATGAATGGACTAAAGGAAAACTACCAGGCTGGCATGGTAAAAGCAGCTAAGATATCCTTCCTCCTACTAAATGCAGCATTTCTGAAACGAGACCTCTTTCTTCATACCAATTTAAATACAGCTACACCACTTTTTATGTTGCTCTAGCCATAGTAGAACATTATGAAACTTCTTGAAATGAGTAACATGACCAGGGCCAGCCCACAATTTTGGGGGCCCCCTGCAAGGTATAGTTTTGGGGCCCCCTGATGTGAAGAAGCCGGCATCAGTAGAGGGGTGGGGGGCACTGGTTGGCAAGCGGCAAAAGAACCCAGTGGCAGCTGTGGGGAGGGGGTAGGGAGGTAGGAAGCGGCCAGATGTGAAGCTGGTGGTGGCAGCAGGAAGAGGGGGGCGTTCAGGGGGCCCCTTGGCTGCAGGCCCCCTGAGGCCACAATTTTTGCAGGATAGGACGGGCTTGCCCCGAACACAACATTGAATTTAACTGGCCTATTCCAATGAAAGCCACAGCAATTCTATCGCTGACCTCAGAGGGTGACCAGCAAAGTTCTAGATTTGAGATATTCCAGCAGAACCTCAAAGGTTTATGGAAATTGCAATACAGTTTTAAAACTATGACCCACCCACCAATAACCAGTCAAAACTAACCTAAAATTATTTTAGAAGTAAACAGTCTGAGCCAGCAAGTTACACTTGCAGAGCAACTAGCTGACATACTCCCAGAGTTAACAAGCAATAAACTGAAAGCACCATCATTCAGAAAACATATAGCTCTCTTGATTAAAGGTGACATGTTCTTTAAAAAGAGAAAGCACATACCTAGCTCCTGAAACAAGCAAATCAGTCTTAGTCATGAACTCTATAAAAAAAAACAAAAAACAACTTCTGTAATGATCCTACAATTACTAGTCTTTAAGAAACACCTCTTTCCCTTTTCAAGCAGCTTTTCCATGGGTGGGTATACTAGCAAACTCATCTAGGGCTAAGATTTACAGGGCAAGATCACCTATACATTAGTTACCGTACTAAGAAGGGATAACTTCTCATCCCATCTCATCATGGTTCTCTCATTGCAGTTTAAGAGTCATTTCTCCCACTTTATCCAATAATCTGATTTTTTTCTAAAGATGCTAGCAAGGGAATATTTCAGAAACAGAAAACTGAACCTCTTAAAAACTCCTAGATTTGCATGACCCACTACACTATTTGTAAGTTTATATCTGTCTTTCACCTTTACCATTCCTAAAGCTAATGTTTTGAATTATCCCAGTGTGTACCTACTTTATTTACAGGGCTGTTGTATATGGCTTTTTCTTAGGTTAGCAAATCTCCATCTGGCTAGCTCTCCCTGGAGCAGCTCATCAAGTCACCAGAATTTAGGTACTTTATAAAGAGAAATACTTGGTCTTCAGCTTTGCCACCTACTCCATTCTGGTAAGAGCCCTTCACTGAACAATAGATAAAGTATCACATGGGTCAAGTACTGCAGAATGCCATAAAAGCTACTTCATCATCAAGTTGATACCTGCATGGCATGCGTGTGCTTTAGACAAACATGATTATTAAGTAAATAACATTGTTTCAAAAATGTTATTAGATCTTGATCCTTTGACTTAAAAAAAAAAAAAAAAAAAAAAAACCTCCACAAACCTTTTGCACTTAAGCTAAAGATATCTAGATATCGCCAGCTGGGTAGTGGTGCTAAATCCCTTTTCCTAGTGGGTCGGACCCTGAGAGACAACCTTCCACGCAACCTGTACAATTAGAGCACTGGAACTGATGACAGCTATTAAGATTATAGCCTTAACGAAGAGTCAAGAAACCAATTCACCTCTTTTCTAAAAGTGGGATACCAGCAGAAAAACATTTTGAAATGACCCATTTATGACATTTTGAAGGATATTATTACTGTTATATTACATACTGTTAATTTCTCAGCACTAATTAGCTAGCCATTTGTTTTTGCATGCTATTTTGCTATGCAAGCAAGCCAATTTACTCCTGCATATGTTACGCTTACAAGTACACTCAATGTAGTGATCCTACTGTTGACAGAAAGGCCACAAAAGATTATTTCCAGAAAAGAATTTTGTCTTTCACTACTTTTTTGTGAGGCAAAGAATGACATTTGTGATACAGTCTGGAAGAGCAAAGTTCAAGGGAGAGGGAAGCAAGAGTTTTGCATTCTAGATCCCATGGCCATAACACTCCGTGTTAATATGAGAAAAATATTCTTGCGTCTGATAAAAACTCTGATAACACTTACCACTCTTCTAGCCAACTCGATAATCTTCTTCCCCTGTTCACAAAAACAGACTCAATAGGCATGTGGACATCCCTGAAAACAAAGAAGAGATAAAAAGAACATTGTACAAGAAGCTGTGCCAGTGATCTGACTAATAACCTACAGACCAGAGCAAGGGGACGATTCAGTACACAACTTTTGAGCATAAAGAACTTTAAAAAATTGCAGTGTTGTCCCACTTTGGAGCAAACTAAAGACAGTTTTCAGGAGTGTTCAGAGTTAGCTGATAAAACAAGGTCACGGTAGACATGTCTAATTTCACAGATGCTCCTAGGTAAGTCAGAGGATAGACCTCCACTGAGACCTCTTGACTACAAAGTCAAGTGCCCTATAACATGTGCTAAAATAGTACTGTCTTTACCAAGTAACTAAATTTGTCCATAAAAATATATGACTTTGATATTAATCCTATGAGGCTGCATGCAGCCTTTCTATTCAGATTTGTCAAAATCTGAAATGGAAGGAATAGTTTGTTTAATTGTATTAGTTAATATCAACCTATTAAGGTAACTCACTATAGAGGAAGCCATAAATTAGTCTTTCTGAAGTGGAGAATGTGCAATGAGAAAAAAATAGTGCTCAGTAAGTACATTAAATTCACCTCATATAGGATTAAAACCACCAGAATATTAAGAAACATGTCAACCCACATCATGCAGCTTTTCTTTATGGATCACATACATAAATTTAACACAGCATTTTAATGAAGGTGCTCTGTTCTCTCCTGCTATTTTAGGACCAGCATAAATGAGTTCACAGTGAAGTCCAGTGTGATAGGTTTAGCTACAAAACTGTCTTTCCTCAGGAACCAGACTCACTTACAGAAGCTAAGAATGTGACAACTTCTCTAATCTATTAATTAAAGCTTTTGCAGTTCTTGTTGCAAAATAAGTGAAACAATATTGCTAATTGCCCTTGCATAAGATCAAACCAACAGAATTATTGGCCAAACAACTAAATTTGGCTCATTCTTGGTCAGCTGATCATATTTGCCTGTTTTGTTTTGTTTTTTAATTCAAAGACCATATATCTCAAGTTATTCTGACTGTTTTGATATTGGTCACCTCCCAGGTCACACTTCAAAACGAGAAATATCTGTTTCTGTGACTGTTCTCCAATCTGAAACTTGTATTATCATTTGACTTAGGGCTAGGAGGTAGCAAGTTAATTTGGGATAGTGAAAAAAAGGGATGGATTTTATTTGGACATTATTAAATATTGATCTGAAAAGATAATTTTTAATCCTTGAACTGTAACATTTTTTTAATCAAAAAAGAAAGCAGTGTGTCTGGACGTTACTGCCACAGAAATCTTAATCAATGTTAATTATTGATCAGGACACAAGGGTGAATGAAGACAGACATGGGGATGGATTTAAGCTGCAGGCCAGGCCTTTATTAATTTAGTGTACCTAGCATTGTAGTGAGCCCAGAGTGTGAGAACAGAGCTCCTGCTACACTGGTCACAACTCAAGTTAGACTCTCCTCAGCTTTTTGGTGGATTTAGCAGTCTTTCGAATCCTCTTCCACCATGAGGAATATATAGTAGCATAGAAGTCCTTGGTCTGCAAAGATACAGGTAACCCCTTCTCCCACAGGCACAAGGTCAATGTGCAAAATCCCAGGTGTCTATTTCTTCTAGGAGCTAGCCCTTTGGCCATTTACTCTCACTGGACACCACCAAAAGCTGCAATCCCTAAATATTCCTACATATTGTTAATAGTGATTTTTAGGTTTCACTCCCATTTTACCTAACTGTGCCTTCATGATGCTGTGATGGGGGTGAAAAATTGATCACACCTCTGCTAACTTAGACTAATTAGGAGAATTTTCTTCCTGACCCTCAAAGCACATAGATCTATAGCATACAAGAAACACACCTCCTCTGATACATGGACAGAGAGGGACAGCTAAAGGGAACAAGGGGTTCCTAAAAATCTAGGCAGAGATTTACATTAGTTAAGGCAGGGGTTGTCAACCAGGGGTACGTGTATCCCCGAAGATACGGCCCTAGGGGGTACACGAGGGCGGGCGGGGATGGAACACCATCACGCCCCATCCCATGCTGCCATGCAAGCGCTGCCCACCCGGCCGGACACGGGGCAGGGTGGAGGAAGCCTGCAGATAGCAGCTGCCACTGCTCCACATTCAGCCGTGCACCAACTCTCCCCCCACTCTGCATCCGGCTGCCGGAGGTACACTGATCCAAAAAAGGTTGAAAACTCTTGAGTTAAAGGGAAAGGGAATAGGGGAAGATTAGATTCTTATCTCAGTTACACTAGACTTATGCTCATTCGTCTCTGCAGCAGCAACTTCTGCAACTGATACAAAAATCCTAACCATGTGGCTAATTTTTCTCAAGGTGCAGACAAGAGTGCAGCTCCCTGCTGTAACTCACAGCACTTTAAAAGAAGTGCTATGAGTTACAGCAATCCCCCGGACCCAACTGACATTCACCATTGGATCCCAAGGGTTGGGGGATTCAGCTGCAATTAGACCCATACCTCCCTGCATTGAGCCACGGCTCTGACTTCAGAATGGGAAGGGGTTATGGGTGTGGAGGGAGTTTGGTCTGAAGTTTTTCAGTCAGTGCTGGAGGGTGAGGCAGGTAGATTGGAGCCACCTCCCTGCCTTGGAGGGGCTGCAGTCCACCTGTCCCACCCTCCAGCGCTGGTTGGGCAACCCCCAGAATAATCTCCCTCCACTCCTTTTCCCTCCCCCTCCCATTCTGAAAACAGCCCCGGGAGCAGGGCTGCCCAACCCTGCTCCTGGCATGCGTAGACACAAGTTAATGAAGGTGCTCTGCTTTGGAGCATCTTCATCTGAACCCTTATGTAATGCAGGTTCAGACTGTTGTGGGACGTGGCCCTTTTAAAGTGTGTTTGGTCATGGCTGTAGAACTCTTTCAGGGGCCAGATCAGGTGGAAATTGTCATTTCTGCCTGTGCTGTCAGTTTGCATAGACAGTAGGTCTGAAACTTCAGTCCCTGATTCAATTTGGAGGAGATTCGGCCCGATTTGGTGGCTGAATCTCTGAATCCAAATCAAATCAGAGGACCCTTTAATCTCTACGAATCAAACCAAAACCATCCAAATCAATTCAGAGAGATTTGGAGATTCGGAGATAAAGGCAGCTTTAAATGTTTTTTCTACATACCTCTAGGTAGCAGGTGGCGAAGTAGCAGGCAG
>NW_017728921.1:13332093-13335214 GCF_001723895.1 Crocodylus porosus | reverse complement strand
GAATCACTGTCCCCGATTCAGGCCGAATCCGAATCAAATAGGGCCTGCTTCGCACACCCCTAATAGACAGCTATTCAGACAATATGAGACATATGCCTGAACCCACCACAATCAATAGTTAAGATATTGAGGTAAAAGAAACTAAACTGATAAAGGAAGTGTCCCCTAACTTGGATGCCAACCTCCTCCCCCCAGAACTATTAATAAACAACTCTTTTTAAAAGCAGCAGCAACAACAAACAGGTCTCTTTGCATAGCATAAAACAGAGTTTGCTCCTGGTTTTGCCTCGCAACTAAATTATAATATAGGAATAATGCAATGTTTTCCCTTATTTTTGTAGGCCAGAAGCATTTGGCTACTGTACAGAACTCAAGTGTTCCCAGCATGTATCTTTACCCTCCCTTGAAAATTCTGTCTGGTTTGGCAATTTATAAGTACAGGGCAACATCATATGTTAATATGGCAATTCCTAATAACTGCAGGAAGCCATTTGATGCAGGTTTATTTGCTTTAATTAGCAAACAGGATGCTTTATTTATCTACAGCTCTGATAAATAAAATGCCTATAAGTACCACATCAGGTTAGCAAAAGGCGAGGAAAGAAAATCCCATCATAAACAAAAAACCATGCTAGCAAGTTAAGCACATACATGGAAATCGTTTGTCACAAAATGAAAGTGGTTTAACAGGGTCACTGTGTTCCAGAAGCAGCACTGAAGGGAGTTAGTAGAATCAGAAGAATCTGTGTTGAACCTGTACAAAACCAACCTCAGGCAAGAATCTTCCCCCAAAGTCTCATTTCTATTAGCAATTCAGACTCTACCTGCTGAGCAATTCAATCTGGAAGTCAGAAGCAGAATTCTGGCATTGCTTTAGAAAGCTTGTTCCTTGTTAACTAATTTTCCAGAAATGAGCCAGGCACACTTTAGTTCTTTCAGCCAAAGGAAAAACAAGAAGCAATGCCAAGAAGACACAGTATTAAAAACCTAGGACTTAGGCAATATTGTAGCTGGGGAAATTCTTCAGTGAGAACCTCCTGAAGTTTACAAAAATATGGATAAACGCAAAATAAGTGTTTTACGTTCTAACATTTTATAGTACATCCTAATACTGTGCTCCTGCTGAAGGTGAGACCATTACCTGTGCTGGGCATTTTCAAGAGTCAGGTGTCTTGCAACTCCCTCCCTGTAGAGTTCATGTTTTCAAGATTCCCTTTACAAATATAAGGGCTAGAATTTTTTTATTATTATTTATTTATTTATTTTTTTAACTAGAGCAAAGCTGAGATTATTGGCAACCTGGGTCCTTTTCCATGCAAGACAGTCAATTCCAGAAAGATTGAACAGGGAAAGGCATAAGGAAGCTCATGACTGTGGAATTTAGTATTGAATAATTCCCCCAGATGCTTAGATATCTTTAATGCAAGTTGGAAAGGACTCTCAATTTGTTAATGAGTTCAGGTTTCACTACTTGTTGTGCTGGTGTATGTCATGACTGGGAATGGTGAGCTAGTTTGGGGGAAAATCTCCACTGCAAAGAAAAACAAGCTTTTGATAATGTTGTCTCCTCAAATTACTGAATCTGCTCCCTTGCAGCTAAATCATCTTCTATTTTTTGCTAGCACATATGGTATTTGCAGTATTTAATCTATTCAAAGAAGTTGAGGAAGTGAATGTATTTTCATACCAACGTGGGTAGCTATCAAATGATCTTTACCAATCAGAAAAACTTCAGTCTTCAGTTTCAAATGACTGACAGCACAATACTTTCTTGAGAAGCCATATCCACCAGAAGACACTTGCCCTCTGGCAGAAAAAGGGTGACCTGGATCAATGTCTGTCTATGTCTGGAACTGAGTAGAGAATTGCAGCATACAGATAAGTCAGAAAGGAGAAAGATTTTATTTGCTTGCAACCAACAAACAGCTTTTTCCAAAATTCAGCTGCTGGAAAATCAGGGAGAACATTATAAGCAAGGAAATACAGTAAAAGTAGTTTCTGCCTCATTGGAGAGGCAAGGAGGAAAGCAAAAAGTAAAGCTGCACACGGGACAGCACAATGAGCATGAGAGGTTCCCTGTCTGTTGACTGTGGACACTCTTTTCCCTGGCAGAGCCTCATGCTGCAGAAGCTGTTACTGAGTTACCATATGTTCTTACACATGATCCACATCCTTTTCATCAAAACCACCTGTGGCTCTGGCAGCTAGGGCAATTAATGCTGCTCTCTCTCTTTCCTGGCCCCCTGCTCCTGTCACCAGCTTTTCAGACCCATGGGGAACCCCTCTCCCTAAACATGCTCCAGATCAAGCCAATGCATAGGGTTGGTCCTTGGCTGAAGCACCATGTCCATCCCATAACATGGCCCCAGATGCAGCATGCCAGGACCAGCCCTGCACACTGGCTCCAGATCCACATGCCGGGACAGACACATTGGACCAAGTCTGAGACCACATGCTGACACTAGGATCTTTTACTGAGTCAGACCTGGCAGTTGACTGCATAGCCAGCATGGGACCCTGGGCTCAGCAAGCAGCTCCAGTGCCAGTGAACAGGATCAGGCCCCGCCCTGCAGCCTCAGCATCAGCATGCAAGACTGGGCCTGGGCCCACCACGCAACCTCAGCACCAGTGGGCAGGATCAGGCCCGGACACAGCCCCCAGTCCCAGTGTATGGCACTCAGTACCAGAGACCTCAGACCTCAGTCACCTACCTGTACTCCAAAGTAAGGTTTTGCTTTCATTCCAGGAGCCTTCTAAAAATAGGGAGCAAAAATATATTTCAGGTTGTGCTACATGTAAGAAAATACAGTAGTCACTGCTACGTACCACTGTTTAAGGAAAGATCTTTTTTCCTTCTTTCTGCCTTCCAGAAACAAGGTATAGATCTTACTCAAGGATGTGTTGTATTGAAAAAAATATGGAAATTTAAACTGAGGGGGAAAATGGCTTAGAAATTTTCCCCTATGCAGACAGGAATAGATGATGGCCTGAAAAGACTGGATCCTGTGTTTAATTTTCAACAAAAAGGTTGCCTCAATAAGATACAAGCTTACCTCACTTCTCTCGCTGCCAGTCTGATGACTATTTCTATAAGGGCATGAAAAATCTATCAGATGACAAT
>NW_017728921.1:13294840-13331703 GCF_001723895.1 Crocodylus porosus | reverse complement strand
TTCTAACATGGCTTTGACTTCTTTCTTCATGTATGAAACACACACAGAGCTTACCTGTTGCAGTACAGCAAGTGAAATATTGTGCATGTGTTCAGTCTAACTGTAGGAGGGTGCAGCAGGGATCACCTCTCTTTTCTGTGTCTACGGGGTCTCAGTCTCCCCACCCTGGGGTCCACTGCCCAAGAAGCACATTGTTCCCACGTTCCATATAACACTTAATTATATATCCACCCTTTTTATGGGTCTTCCTTTCTATACCTGGAAAGAAGAGTGCCTTAATTTATTAGCTCTACCATTCGTTTGCAGAGCCACTGGGCACGTCCAGATAAGCATGACTGTGCCATCTGGTGAGCTATCTAGCCCTCACCTCTCCAGGGACTTAGCGGTCCCTTCTGCCAAGTTCCCAATAGGGCACGTCCTGGCTAATTCTCCTTTCAGGGCTGACCACTGTCAGTTCAGCAAGCCTTGCCTTGTATAACTCAATTAGTTCCTGGGTTAGCCAGGAAGGCCTGCAACCAGCTGCTTTGTTCCATCCTGCCATAGGAGATAGATCAATTATCAATTAATTCAGCAGTCCCCCTGGATTCATATAGAATCATGTAATTATCAATTAATTCAATAGCTTCCCTTAATGCACAGAAAATCAATTACTTATCAATGAAGTCAACAGTCTCCCTTAATTAATAGAAGATCAGTTGGCTATCCCTGAATTCCTTGGTCCCAGGATGGTATGTAAACTCATATAATTTCCTCTTTTATTCAATTCAGTAAATGAAGCTCCAAATTTGCAAGCTCATTCCATCAATTCCTTAGCTGAGAGGAATCACTTAAACTTAATGCATTACCTCCCTGGGAGCCTCCCTTTTTCTTCCACCAGTTGAGTTCCTCTTCACTTGCCCAGTCTCATTCATTGGTCCAATCCCGTCTCCCAGCTTACCAGGCAACACCACTGTGTCCCTGAGCTGCGGCTAAAAAGTCCCAACCTCGTATCTCCATGCAGCATAAATGGTTCTCGGAGCCCGCCATGTGTGCCGACTCCTTTTTTCCTGCCTGCCAGAACTCCTGGGGACCAATGAGGGCCTGCTCTCCCTGCACATGACTGTGTGTGGCCAGGATTTTACTCTTTGAATGCTTTTCAAAGAGCATCCATGGACCCCTTCTCTGACCACTCTGCAAGTCGCGCAATCCCACCAGCCCTCATGGGTTAAGTTTGTTCCCTGACCCTGTCCTGCCAGTGTTCATCACTTGGAACAGGGACCAGGACCAGTTCCCTCTTACACTAACCATAAACTAGAAATAATACAAACTAGACAAAAAACCACACCAGGAAAAGTCAAAGTGGATTTCTGCAAACTAAATAGTTGATCAGACTTTAGATTAAGACTGCATTTATAGTTTTCATAGGGGTTAATAAACGATTAATCAATTGTTATAGATTATGTTGAAGTTCTGCTTTTAACAGAATACTTTTAAACGGGGTTAGGTAATCACTTATTACACTGTTACAGGGATGCTTATAATTTGCCATAACTCACATTTCTTGTGTAATCGTTTGTCAACACTATACCAAGTTTCCATTTTAAAAGCTTATAAAGCATGACTGAATATTTCCTTCTTTGGTCTAAAGGGATCAAATTCCAAAGACTTAGCTCAAACAAAACCTCTTTCGAGTACCTGGTAATTTACACCTCAGTGAAGACTAACCATTATTCAGGATTTGGTCCAAAAACATTATGAGAATAAAGTCCCGATGTCCTACTACTGTAAAAGATCTGTTGAAAGTCTCTGGGTTATGGTCAGAGGGGAGAGCAACAAGGATGATGTCATGGTGGATGTGTGCTATAGACCACCAGATCAGAAGGGTGCGGTGAATGAGGCTTTCTTCAGACAGCTAGTGGAAATTTCCCAATCACATGGGGGACTTCAGTCCTCTTCACCTCTACTGGGAGGGCAATATAGCAGTGCACAGGCAATGCAGGCAGTTTTTGGAGAGTGTTGGGGACAACTTCCTGGTGCAAGTTTTGGAGAGGCCAACTAGGGGCCATGATCTTCTTGACCTGCTGCTCACAAACAGGGAAGAATTGGTGGCGAATATAGTAGTAGTAAATGGCAACTTGGGCAGCAGTGCTCATGAGATGACTGGAGTTCAGGATCCTGAGGAAAGGAAGGAAGGAGAAGAGCAGAGTAAGGCCCCTGGGCTTCAGAAAAGCAGACTTCAACTTGCTCAGTGGATGGGGTCATGATAAACATGCCTCCTGAGATTTCTGCATCCACAGCAGGCTGCAGGGCTGTAGCCCCACCAGACCAGCTGCCTCTGCAGCCCAGCAGCTGGAACCTATTGCAGGAGGGAGAGCCACACCACCATGGCAGCCAATGTGAAGCACGGCGGCAGCAGCAGCAGCATGGACTTGTGCCCACGCTGCTGCCAGGTGAGCAGGGGGCACCTCAGATTGCCAGCCACGGCGGTGCAGTGTAGTGCTCCCTCCCTCCCATGCTGGGTCCTGCCCACTGGGCTGCAGAGCCCCTGGGGGGAGGGCAGCAGGGCAGAGAGCCCCAAGCCTGTAGTGGGCAACCTAACTGCTCTCCTCTACCCGCCATGGGCTTCACTCCAGCAGTGTTGCCCACAGGGGAGAGGAAGGGGCAGGGGACGAGCCAGGCTCTGCACTCTGCTCCAGCCACAAAAGCCACTGCCTCCCAAGGGTGGCAGCCAGGACTTGGGCATTTCTGGGGGGGGGAGGGAGGCAGGGGGCTGTGGGTCCTAGCCCTGGGTTACCTGGGCATTAAGTTTAGTACCTGCATAACCAAGTACTAAATCATTGTGCAGTAACTGGCACTACTGCACAGTAGCACTGGAGCACAGCTTTTTAGTGATGCTAACTGGGCAGTAGGCCAGTGTAGGGCAATGAAAATGGTTCAGGGGCTGGGGCACATGACTTATGAGGAGAGACTGAGGGAACTGGGCTTATTTAGTATGGAGAAGAGAAGACTGAGAGGGGATTTAATAGCAGCCTTCAACTACCTGAAGGGGGTTTCCAGAGAGGATGGAGCTGGACTGTTCCCAGTGGTGGCAGATGACAGAACAAGAAGTGATGGTTTCAAGTTGCAGTAAGAGAAGTTTAGGTTAGCTATTAGGAAAAGTCTCTCTCACTAGAAGGGTAATAAAACACTGGAACAGGTTACCCGGGGAGGCTGTTGAATCTTCATCCTCGGAGGTTTTTGAGACCCAGCTAGACAAAGCACTGGCTGGGATAACAGTGTTGGGGATGGTCCTGCTTTAAGTAAGGGGTTGGACTAGATGACCTCCTGAAGTCCCTTCTGACCCTAATTTTCTACGAATATTGAGAATAGAGTCAAGACAGGCTAGTGTGAGTCTGCTTTACAAAAGGAAAAGTAAAAAATAAATTACACACGTACAAACTTTTGCTGTTTAAGCTTGTCTCTCTCTCACCTTTTATCACTTTCAAAGCCTCTGGGGTTAAAGTATCAGACATGGACACTTTTGTTCTGCTATATAACACTAAGTTAAACAGCAATGCAGGGAAACAAGCCTTCCAATCTTCATTTATAACCTTGTTAGAAAAGTTTAGTCTGCCAAACTCCAGGTCCCAACGGATATGGATTTCTCAGGAACCAAGCCAAAACTGCAACTACAGCAGCAATAAAAGTGGAGATGTAATTTTAACTTGCCAGATAAGTAACATGGCTTAACACTATTAATGAAAGAAAAAATGATGGAAAAGAGCACTTAATCTAGTGGTCTATCATGAGTTCTAACAAACTTCTAGCACAGCATTTATTGAAAAGTAATGAGTATATTCTCTGAACAATTGCAGTGAGAACAAGCTTAATAATTATCTTATAAATATTCAAAAGAGCCACCATATTAGCTGTTCTCAACATCCTGAAGGGTGAAGGTCTCTTAAAGAACACCTCAAGGCATGATGCAGATAATTCTCGCTGGAAGACTATGTTGAACCAATGCTGCTTGACAAGGGCATGACCTTCAATTGATGCTGAAACTGATGTCTTGGTTCCAAAAGTTTCTAACTTTACTGCCACAGATTTGATGATCAGAACCCTGCCCATGCAAGATGTTAAAATTTGCTCCGTATATAGCATCTTTCCATAGATACAGGATATTAAAAGTATCATCATTCCCATTTTTATACATGGGTCACACCATATGTGATGTGATGCAGCGGTGGACTGGAAAGCCATTGTGCTACCACCAAAAAGATCATGGCGGAGAAAGGGAGGTGATGATATTTAATTCATCAACAGGAGTTGACGAGCACACTGAAATGTAGCATCACTGAAACTCCTGGGGCATTTGGGAAAAAATATGCATAAGCAAAGGGAAGAAATTTTTATTTTGTTTTATGCACCCTAAAACACAGGAAAATTAAAAATTACTTTAGCGACTTCTTTCAGCTTATCCAAAGCATTCAACTTAATTTTTCTCATCTTCCTCCTACTTGTTCACATGCCAACAAAAGACAATATCCATTACAATCAACTTGGATTTGTCATTCCCAACAACTGTCTTCAGTTTAGCCTACAAAATAACACTGAGCAAAAAAGGGAAGAAGGATGGGAAGGGAATCAAAATACCACAAAGACAAGTACGCAGTTATTTCTTACTCTGAATCTAATAAAAAGAACTCCAGGGGCCAAGATGTTCCAGCTGAGCTAACTATGGGTTCCTGCTGCTGTTACTAACATAGTAATGTAGAAAAGCAATTGAAAATATTACAAAGTGCAGAATTTTAAGTAGAAACAAACAAAGATTACAGAGGAAACATGTATCTACTGGTGGACCAAAACTCATTAAATGATTATATTCACTGTTCTTTGTAACCAGCTCTATAAAATGACAGCAGGAGCCACTATCTTTAAAGAAACCTTTATGAACCCTACATTTTGCTAAATGCTAATTTCTAGTTTGAGTGTTAAATAATTTCAATTGGTACAAGTTAATTGTTAAAAAAAAGTGTAACCTGCATTTAGTCTAATCTGCAAGGCTTTCCCTCCACACTTGTACAGGTACCACAATTATTCCAATACATTTCAAATGGGAAAATGGGCTCTAAGACTTTGAGCCATGGGAAGGTTGCTTTAAATTTCGCTGCAAGTCTCATGCATGAGGGATGTTCTGAGATGCACCAAAACATTGCCAATACCTGCCATTACTCTACCCCACACTCACTCACTGGCTCTGCCTGTTTTGGGAGCTGTACCGGAGTATGAATCGAGGGAGTCTTACACCACTAAGAGTCTCTGCTCTGGAGAGTTTTGAACCACCAGGGGCCCTGGCCATGGAAGACAGCATAGCACACGTCTTCATATACACCTTCAGGTTACAGAGAGATTTCTCCATTTTGTGCCCATCAGCTGCTCACCAGCAGCATATTTGTCAAAGTTGCTAACTGTAGTATCCTAGGTTACCAGGAACTCATTAAATCAAAGTACTCTGACCTGAGATTGAGATACATCACCAGGAAAGTGTATTGAATATATGTTTGCAGTGAACTAGAAACTACGCAGCAGTGCTGGATGCCTTCAGCTTGCAGTGAATATCCCAAAGGATATTCAAGCAATAAATGGAACAAGTCCATAGGTCTTCTATTGTTATATTCACCTCTCAAACTTAGTCTTGTTCTTGATATACTCCATGACCATTACATTTCTTTTATTCCATAATCTCAAAAGGTATTTTAAACAGTTTCTCATGAAAACTAAAGTTCCTTCCACAAACAAATTAAATTAACAATTGCAGTATAAAACTGAAGGAGGAAAACACCCAAAAACCTAATATTTTGACTTACTAGAAATCAGTCACTCGATTTCATCTGATATGACAGGAGTGCTCAAATACATTTTTTCACTTGATTAGAAAACTCTTGGGTGACATTTGTTCCAAGAATGGACAATGCTAACAAGTAATGAAATCTCAAATATCTCTCAAGGAGAAGTGAACTCTCTGCAGGAATCTCCTCTTGAATATTTCAGTAACTCAGCCATGTTCAGTGAAGGTGTACTGTGGTAAATAAGGGGGTTAGTGAGGACAAAGGGGCTTTGAATCATTAATACAAAAATGATGGAGCTGTTTTATTCCTGCATAATTCCTCTCTCATTTTATATTTCACCAAAGGAAAATTCCTGGCTACATTTAATTTTCTCACATTAAAACCCTCCAACCTGGTGTATATATTTTATATTCTGTGCTAATACTACAGGCAGTAAAAACAATCAATTCTTTTCTCTAAAGAAAGAGCCTCCCTGTTCCAGGTTTTTTTGTTCATTTAATTATGGCCATTCTCACGCTAGACACTTAAGTGAATTCTATTCACACAAGTTTGTGCAACTAGAAGAGTCAAAATCTGTGTTGGTGTTAGCGAGCTGTTGAGTAGATTTGATTAAACTTTAGTTTTTCAGGTCAGAAATAGCTGACCTGAGAAGCCTTCCTTGTTCCTTCGAGGATGCCTTAGAGGTCAAGTGTGAGCATTTATAATGGCCTCATGATCTTTTTTTTTTTTTTCCATTGGTAGAATAAGGTTGTTCAACATCTCAGATGCTTAAAGCATATTAAAGAGAATCATATTAAACGAAGTAGATGGTACTGCACATGCACACATACATCTACAGGTAAGCAAAGTATAATCATATCAGCTGTGTCATGGGTGTATCTGCATATGCCCATGAGACTAACAGAAATAGAGACTGTAGAAAAATCCTAATATGAATTGACTCCACAGATATCACATGATATTCTGATCTTTTCAAGACTAAGTGCATGAGAAGCAAGACCACAGTCCTCTGCACTTTTTATTTTTATAAGAAAATTGACTACAGAAAGTCTTCCAACTTTAAGATATTTCTTACAGATCCTAGATCTAAAGTTTGCGCTATTTCTGATTCAATAGTTCCAAGATTAAGTTGAGAGACGCGTATAACAATGTTTTTGGAAGCTGTTTCAAAATCCAAAAGTGTAACCTTGGCTTACTGCTTCCAAAATCAATTTCTCCTTTATGAGCTTTCTTAGTCAGCTGCACAGACCAGCTGCTTTCCCCTCGAACTTGAACACCTCTGCGCTGTTTATTCTGGAACCCTTATTACTTCTGGCCTCTGTCATGGTGCCAGGGCAAACTGGGCCTTAAACATCTTTTAGGCTCTCTTGAGTATACCCCTTAATTGGTAGGCTTGGCATCCTACACTTCAAACAGCATAGGACCACTCAGACTGAATCTCAGAGCTGCAGGCCCCATTTCCCCAAGAACGTTACTATAACAGAGCCAATCACATTTAGCACCTGCAAGTTCTCTCATTCCAGGACCCAGTAACCAGAGTGCTGATTGAAGATACTCATACACAGCATCTTCAAAACAAAGCACTACTTATTCATTCCTACATAGGCATAAGTACATAACGCAAAGAGCAGAAAACAATTAAGGGTCAATACATCTGGGTTGTATTAATGCCTTCATCTTTCCTTGCCAACTTCTATAAGATTCACTCAGCCAAGCTTCATGCCCATCTCTTGCTAGAAGAAACAGTCATAGCCGCATGCTCCTCCTCACCTACCTGCACCTCTCTCCTTTTTTCCTTTGCCAGCCTGTTAGCTTTTGCTCATGCTCCCTCGGCAGCCTTTTTGCTCACATAAACCTCTTCCTCTTTTCTAAACGCAGGGTCCTGAAACAGCTTAGGGTTCCCTTTAATCTCTTCTTATCAGAGTTGGCAAAAATAGGGATGTTAGCAGCCTTGGAAAGAAAGAGATACCTTTTTGTGGCTCTAAACCCAACAATACTTTTTGAGTGTTTGTTGGGATTCTAATTCTCTAGGCCATAGTTAACCCTTCTTGCCTGGTTCCTTTAACAGCACTTTTATCTGGAGAGCAGCCGGTTAAAAAATGAGATAAAATGCAATAAAGAGTTACCAAAAGTTAGATCGTATCAGACTAACCCAGTATCTTTCTTTGATAAGTTAAATGATCTTCTTAGGCAAAGAAAATAGGGTAGTTCTAATCTGGACTTCTGTAAAACATCTGCTGTAGTACCACATGGGAAATTATTTAGTTAAGCTGGAACAGATGGGGATTAGTGTAAGAATTTTAAGGTGGGCTAGGAACAGCTAAGAAGGGAGATAACAACATTTTCCTTTTGTTTTGTGCTGAAAAGAAAGCTCTTAGGTGGAAGGAAGGTTACCAGTGGAGTTCCTCAAGGATCTTGGGACTGATTTTATTAAATATTTTCATTAATGACCTTGGCACAAAAAGATGGAATATGCTGATAGAATTTGCTGATGATGCAAAGTTGGACAGCATTAGCAGGAGAGAGGCGGATTAGCATATC
Source organism: Crocodylus porosus (assembly GCF_001723895.1). Taxonomy (NCBI): domain Eukaryota; kingdom Metazoa; phylum Chordata; order Crocodylia; family Crocodylidae; genus Crocodylus; species Crocodylus porosus. The sequence goes on along the minus strand of NW_017728921.1, from coordinate 13,323,355 downwards.
AAGCTGAAAAAAACTGGGTGAAGTTTAGTAGCACCAAGTACAATGAGTACTTTCATGTACCTAGAGCAGTGATGTTCAACCAGGGTGCAATGGCACCCTGGGATGTTGTAAGAAACTTTTAAGAGTGCTGCAGGATGCCACACAATGTTAACACTATCAGGTGTGCAAACACCTACATGATCCACAAGATAAATGCAGAAATTTCAAATAGGAATCCATAGTGCCAAAGACATTTTGACCTCCTGTGCTGGTATTAGAGTGATGTAGCTGTGAAGCTCCAGCAAATATGGAGGATTCTTGTGCATGCTGTCATTTATTGGACCACCTGTATGGTTGAGATAAATTTAGACAAGCTTTCAAATGCAGTGCATTCTTTTGCAGGTCTTCAAGCACTGCATTTTAAAGTTTTTTCTAAGTCTATTCCAACCAAGCAGCTGATCCAATAAAAGATATTACCCACAAAAATCCTTGCCTTTCTTACCTGTTGTGGTTTTTCTGAGTTCTTTGCAGCGGAGAAACGCCCTATTATTTTTTCTGTAGTAAAAAAAAAGAAGTGAAACTTATGAGCTGACACTTTCTGGGGGGTACTTTATGGTAAAGAGAGGTGGCTTGAGCCTAAAAGCCTGAGAACCACCTATGTAAGGAGTAGTAAGGCTTTCTTTCTGCTATGAGCTGGGCTGTCACTGGCTGCAAACAAAAGAGGAAGAGAAAAAGACTTGGGTATAGCAATAGGCCACAGGCTGAATGTGAGCCACCAGTACAATGTGTCTATGAAAAAGTAAAATGCAATGCATCAGGTGTCTACTTCCAGTAAAGACGGATAGTTATAAAAATCACTGTACCAGGTGCTTGCAAATCCTCACCTGGAATACACTGTAATATACTGGTCCATGTTCAGGAAACAGGCAGCAGAGAAGGGCTACTAGGATGATCTGGGAAATGGAAAGTCATCTTGTGAGAAACAACTAAAAGCATTTCACCCACTTAGCCTCATAAAACAAAGGGAAGTGATCTTTCTCTATAACTACATCAAAGAGGAAAAAGAACTACTACTACATAAGGGCAGTGTTAGCACAAGAATAAATGGATATGAATACAAATAGATGTAGGTTGGGAATTATCAAAAGTTTTCTAACTATCAGAGGGGGGAGATTTTGGAAGGCACAGACTGAGAAATATTTAAGAGGTGGAATGACACCAGAACTGCCTGAGCTCTGGGGAAACCCCGTGTAATGAAACCATATTAAATGCTGAGGGGGTGTACAATTCGGATCAAGGTTGTGAAAACAGTTACACAACATGCAGCTCAGGTTTCTGTACTGGTACAGCAAAGACCAAGAATGCTGGTGGAGGGAGTGTAAGAAAATACTTCTTTGATACAATCATTGGAGCAAAAATTTTGAGGCAAAATGCAACCTTTCTTTCTAAAAGGGCAGAGATCCAAAACCCGAAATGTAGCTGGAGGCTCAGCATCCATGCAAATGAAGTACCTGCCAGAGAAAAGGAAGGGAAGGGGGGGTGGTGTTAAGCTCAGCTTGTCCTCCCAGCATCTATAGACAGATCCAGGTATCAGGAGGGGGTGACAGATTTCCAGCCCCATGGCTGCCAGGGCCATTAAGTCAATCCTTGCTTTTATCAGGTACATGGAGGCAGAGCTGAATATCACCATGACTGACATTTCAGGCATCGGGGGGAATCTGAAGCAAAGCTGAGAGATGCAGTAAATCATAATCTATCCCAGAGTAGAGAAACTGAGGAAGCAAAAGGATACTGCCAACCACATAATGCCTGTCCAAGGATAGGAAAAGCCTATGAAAAATGAAAAACAGCAGCTTCAAAGATTACAGAAGAAGAGGAACACATTCTCCTTGTGGTTTACAAGCATCTTACTAAAGTGATAATGTGAATGGCCATGAGCAAGGTGGTAGGCAATGTCATTTATGTCTTCTCAGCACATGGGGCAACACAGTGGGCCCAGATTCAGTCTCCCACATGCTCTCTCTAGGGAAAATGGGGTGCTGCGACATGCATCCCTAAGCTCTTAGAGCCGGGTGAAACAGAGGTAGGATTTTGCACTTGAGGGAGGGGTGATGACTCTCCCTTGCCAGAGATTTAGTATCCCTCAGCAGGAAAAAGCATTGTTTGGTTAAGACCAGTATTGCAGAAAGCCAGGCCCATCTTGATCCCTCTTTCTGACCAGGATGCTCTTTCCTATAGTAGCCCATGGGAGCGAATCTTGAAGACACAGACACTTGAGAAACAAAGGCACTGTCCCCTCTTGCCTAGCAGCTGGTTGAAAGTAAGGAAATGGAAGGTCCTGTCCCACGTGCTGGCCCAAAGATTTGGAGGTGAAAGGGGTAAACTGGGATATACTCAGGGCTTTCCTTTCATATCTACTCAGGAAGTTCTAACCAGAGTAGGTAGATACATGGGGATATTTGTCAAATAGCATAAGTTCATGTTACAAACAGTATATTTTGCTTAGTTATTATGAGACAGTTAGTGAAGAAACAAGCATAGTTTGAAAATGAGATATAATAACAGCTGTTCTGTCTCGGAACAAAGCAGGTGAAGTCCTCCAGGATACCTGCTAGATATCCTTGCTACATCCTTTGGAAAGGAAAAGCTGCAACAGATGCTACAAAATCCTTAGTGACTATCGTCTTAACTTTATGGATTTGTTGATGGATTGCTTTCCTGGATCAACAAGTTATCTAAAGGATGCTTCTTGCAAAACTAAATGCACTTGGGGATCAACAACTGTAAATCCCCCAATACTGAAATAATGCAGGTGATACGCCTTCTGAAGTTTCACATGTATCAGAAGAAAGCTCAGACTAGTTTGACCTGGATTGAAGGGACTAAAACAACAAAGACCTTGAAGCTGTAAAAAACTACAGCTATCTCCGGTGAGAGAATAGTACTCTCCCATTCAAGAACTGACAAACATGAGACCCTGACCAACCTGCCAAGGGTTTCTTTGGTAAAACAGCCCTGCATATAATCTGCTTATTGTTTTTAAATGTTTTCTCTGAAATATATTTTGCTCTGAACTGATGGTGCTTTGCTTTATAAGAGCTGGCTAGCCATTGAAAAACCCATCATTTCCTGAGAGAAAAGAAATACACGTGGTAAATGCAAACCAGAACTGGTGAGGTGAGCACAGTGAACTGCAGAAGTCTTCAGCCTTAGCTTGGAGACAATGGATACAAGATCCCACCCCCAAAAAAAACTTGAGGCCTCGAGGTGGCCATTGGGGGTTCAAAGATGCAGTTGACTCAGAAATGGTTGCAACTACATGCTACAGTGTATGCCCCGGTGACATTTTGTCACCGCCCCACTGTGCATCTTCAGAGTCTGTCCCAAGAGTTTATAAAGGCACAAAGGGAGAGAGGGGGAATGGGTACAGAAGTGAAGACATTTCTCCTTCATCGCAGGATTCCTGTTCTTCTGAACTGGATTGTGTCAGAACCAACCGTGGAACCATTTTAATGCGTGAAACTTTCAAACTCTGCCCAGATAAAATGTCATTGTCTGTGCGATACTCCAGGCACAGCGCTGGCTTTTATCAGCTTTAAGTTCATCCAAAAGGATGAGAAGGAAATCTCTTGGGTAAGGCATGAAAAACAGACATAATTCAGGAAAAAATTGAGTACACAAGGTCAGAGTTACAAGATGAGGTAAATGTTCTTGCAGAACAGTGCTTGACATTCACAATGCCACTTGGTAATGCTACTGTTACCAAGCACACAACCCTTCTACAAGAAAGAAAATCACAAGAATTTGCTAACTGAGCGTTTTGGAATATTCTCATGTGTGTATTCATCTGTTTAATTGTGGGCAAACTAGCCCACTGGGTAACCCTACACAGCTAGGTATGTTCCATATTGTATAACTAGTACAGCCGCAGCTAGAAACTGGATTTAGATAGGCAGCATCCATTAGTATAAATGAAAGTGTTACATTTTGAAGTTCTTCGCATTTATAAGAAAACTTCAAATGGATTTTATGTAAATTTGGAAATTTGCTGAGTGCCCCAAAATAATCTGGCTAAGAAGAGGATTAATTTTTTGCTTTGCAAAACTGCAGAGGCAGTTCTAAGCTATATACATGAAAGTATTCTGCTGATCCCCGAGATGTCTGTTAGCTTCATACTCCCATGAAATTCCACAGATAACATCACTATGCCAACATCATGCATGCTAGGGCATCAGAGGACCAAAAACCCCAGAGTGGATCCAAGCTACTAGCATGCTGAATGTCCCTCTTAGCCTGATTGCCTGAGAACTCTGGCACATGTTTATAAAGTTAATCTGCAGATGGATTTTGAATATCTTTAAGAATTTAATTCTATTAAAATACCTTCACTCCCAAAACATTTTAACAAACAACACCATTCTGAGGCTTATATACTAATGTCAAAACGTTCAGGCAAGCTGAAAGGAAACGAGTCATTGGGAGTCAGTGTCTAAGGCCCAAAGAGTTTTAGGCACTAAACTGCCATTGATTGTAGTGGGAAAGCTTTATGGGGTAGTATTTTAATTTTGATTTCAACAGATGCCTAAAGTTCCTTGACAATTTGGTCCTAAGCTCCTAAGAACTCTTTGAAAGTCGCAGCCAATAGACTGTTTTCTCTGTAAATCACCAAGCAGTCCTTATGTGCTCTTTTTATGTTCAGTTCATTCACCACTGATCTGCCTTCAAATAATGTCTGAACAAGCCAGGCTGCAAAACATATTACTATCCCAGACTGGAGCTGTTTATTAGTCAGAAGTTATAACAGCCAAAGAAATGCCTGAACAGATTGCTGTCTCCAGAGCTGGCTTTAGGGGTGGGCAACATGGGCAACTGCCCAAGGGGGTGCCACACACATATGCACACACACACCTGTGAGAAGCCCATGCACACAGCAGCACTCTCCCCCTGCCCTGCCCTGCCCCAGACAGGAGGAGCAGTGCCCAGCCCAGCCAGCCCCCAACTCCAGCCACTGCTCCTGAGGAGCCGGGGCAGACGCATGCAGACAGCAGCAGTGCCTGCCCAGCCACCTGCGTGGCACACCATGCTACCTCGCCTTCCCACCGGACTGCATCTTGTGCCCCTGCCTGCCTGCCTCTATCTGCAGCAAGACTGCTGACTTGGGGGTGAGAGGAGGGTGCCAAAATACAAGTTCACCCAGGTTGCCATTTTCCCTAAGGCCAGCTCTGGCTCTCTCATCAGTGACTCGCAGCAGGAATGGATACAGATATCTAGAGAAGACACCAAGACATCTCCCAGTGTAAGACAATAAATAAATATTTTCAGCCTAGTCAGAAAACATCACATAGAAAATAGGATGTTTTTGATACTTACTGTTCAGGTTAAAGTAGCAAATGGACATACAGATTATCCTTTTTGTTTTCTTCAATGATTTTGCATTTACATTGTTATTAATAGTAAAACTTTTTTAAAACAAACAGGACCAATGATATCAACTACATATTATTTTCATCACTTCTGTTCAAACTCTTAAGACTTCATGGATGCCTCCATCCTGAGTAAAACACCACTCCAGTGTTCTGGATTCTTATCCATCTTGCTCCGGGATTGTCATCCTAACACCAGCCCATTAGGGTGAGAGGACAAAACTTACAAGAAGAGTAGGAGAAAAATTGAATTTTTCTAAAAGTCCAGTCAGATCTACTTCAGGTAACTTAGAGTCACATGGAAGGATTTGGTTAAGCAGTCTTGAAAAGACACTTATCAATAAAACACAAGTGACTTAGTTGAACCCTTGATTAACTAGAGCTTTGATGTATACTGCTGAATAGAAGACAAGTAACAAAGATCTGGAAGCTAACTGGAAATCCCTTATAGCAAATGCTTGTTGCTTCTGTTATGAAGGCTGTATTAGCATTACAAGTAGAACAATTTTAAGTCTAGGCCACTAAACTATTAAGTAGACTCCTAGCAGAATAAAATATAGGTTTAAGATTTCAGACTGAAAATGATCTCAGATCAGTTTTAAATGCAAAATCTGCAAAGTACAACAGAAATCCATATGGACAATTGGATTTGCAGCTGAGGAAACCCTTCATAGGCTGAGATTATCCATGGTGTAGCATTAAAGTTTTCTTATCATTCTAAAAGTCCATTAGGTGGCTTTATTCTGTTCAACACACCTGTATGGTAAATCACTATTGCATGTATTTGGCTGCTCACCTGACCAATAAAATAACTGGTGTAGAAAGGCATATTGCAAGGAATATTGCAGCTCCTAGCAGCCTGAATATAAACTGTATCTCCTGTTGAATTCCATCAATCTTAAGCATAAAAAAGATAAAAAGTGGTAACAATCTTTTTAAATGGTGTCCTTTTATGAAAACTTCCTCAGAGACAGGCAAAGATTTTGGGGTGATATCTTTTATTGACCCAACTGCATAGTTGGGATAAAGTTAGACAAGCTTTCAAATGCAAATCATTCTTCTTCAGATTATATTTTGCATTTGAAACCTTGTCAAACTTGATCCTAGCTATGCAGTTGATCCAATAAATGATACGACCCAAAAATCCTTGCCTCTCATATTCTTGGACCATCACGCCTACAACATCATTCTGACACTACTCAATTAGTGAGAAACTCAGAAGAAAAAGGAATGCAATTAAGAGGGATTAAATTTTAGTTTAAGGTCAGAGCTGTTACTTGTGGCAATCAGGAAATATTACCAAACTTTTAATAGGCCACTCAGTGGTTTCCATTATCACTTCACATCTAAAGCAACTTGTCATATCATCCTTTGTGTAAGTATGGCCCCTGGACTGGGAACATGGCTTTTCACTTGCATTATCTTGCAGGCTAAGGTAAGGAGCCACCTGAGTCCAGAATGAGAGCCCACAGGAATTTAGCAAGTACTAGTTCAGTTTGCAGTGAAATCTTAATTGTGTAATCTACATCTTGATATGTCATCATTTCTTAGTATTTAACTCTGTAACCTCTTCTCTAAAGCTGAGATATTGTTATTTAAATCTTGGAAGTACCAGAGCGGGGGACCTAAAGAAGGCAAAGAGTTCTAAATCAATACAAAATATGTTCCTGGTAGTAGTTGTTATTCTGTGCAGGTGTGTTATTGATTACAGCCATAATGGTCTCACTTTAGCTGCCGTCAATAACTCACTACTTGTATTGTCACACTGAATTAAAGAAGAACTAAACTAAAAATATGTGAAGGAGTTATACCAGCATGGCATGACCCAGCCTGTGGTGCAAGGAAGCAAAACACTGCCAGTTTAAGTCAGGATTCATGTGTGATACTTCACTTGACATTTCATTGATAAAATAAAGTCAAATATGATATTTATTCAACCAGGGGAAGAAATTACACCTTAAACTTACTGGAAGCTCTTAAATTTATGGCCCTTGAATACAGTAAAATTATCTTTTTAATACCTTAGGGACATTTCTGTGTGTATTATTGACATACTTGCAAAACTAGCATAGAATAAGTTTAATCTTGGACTATAACTGTTTTATAAATTGGCATTAATAAATCTTCCTTAAAGTTTTGACAAGACTGTTGAGACTAGCATTTAATAGAAGTGTTTCCTTTTAACAAGGTTTGTTTCTAAATTGGAAGTGTGTATACCTACATGCTCATTTGAGTGAAAGAATAAGAACTACTGATCACAAGTGTATTAAATGTGATATTATGTGATATTACTACCCTTCACCATTCTGCTCCCAAGGACTTTACAACTGACCTGAACTTATAACATATAAGCAAGCATTGTGTGGTGGAGATGCACTGCACTGCCATTTCCCTACCGAAGTGGAGGGCCAGACTGAGGCATAGGAGTAAAAAGGCACACTACTTCTAGATATTTAACCTTTCAGTCCAGTGCACACAGCAGGCAAGACTTTACTAGTAGCCTGCCTCACAGTGCATAGAAGGCTGTCACTAAATCTCCCCCTCCCCGCAAAGTCTCTCCCCCACTATCTGCCCCTCAGCCCCTCTCCCCCTTACCTTTGCTCCACACTAGCAGGCTCTGTCCCTGCTGCAACCCAGTGCATGGTTGCAGCCCAGCCCCATTGCAGTGGCAGGGAGCCAGCGCTGCTGTGATGGGGTCAGACTGGAGCAGTAGCGCCAACTCTGTGCCACTGCTATGGGGCCAGGCTGGAGCCATGCTCTGTGCCCCAGCCTGCGACAGACACGGAGCCTGCCAACACAAAGCAAAAGTAAAGAGGAGTGCAGCAAAGTGGAGGGAGAAAGGGAGAAGCACATTGTGGGGTGGGAGACTGGGGGTTGCAGAGGAGGAGTGGCAGTGCATGCAGAGGTGGGGCGGGGGTGGGGGGAAGCAGCAGCTATGGCTCTGGCTCCAACCCCAGGTTGGGGCCAGAGCTGCAGGAGCTGCCTCCCCTTCCTCCTCCCACCTTCACCTTGTGCTGGCTTGTAAAATGAGGGGCTTTTCCCCCCTATGTTAAACAACGGGGGAACACCTCACCTTCTAATCAAGTAAATACGGTACTCTTAAAGCAACATGTATTTGAATTTCCGCAGGTAGGGACAAGTGTGATATTGTCATGCTAGTGCATGTCAGAAGCATTTAAATGACCATCAACAAAAGTGAAAAATTGAAAGTGCGAATACACAGAATAACTGAATGTTCAGTAAAACCTTTTAATATAATTAAGCTTGTAGGTAGACTTTCCATAAGGCATCATACTTTAGCATGATGTCTAATGTAAAGTCTTTTTCCTAAGGAGTCTCCTTCCTAAGATATGCCATGTATGGAGTGAAGCTGCCAGCATTTTTGGGTATTCTGGGAATCTTTGTAACTTTTTCTACTAAAACAAGTTTTTAATTTTTAAAAACGCTACAAAAATGAGCAAACATAATTATCTTGTGCTTATTTAGCTGCATAACAAGTAAGCAAATTACCTCACAATGAATCGAGCAATGGAGGACACTGTTGTTTACTGAAAGTAGTTGTAGTCATTTCTGGTACCCATAGGAGTATTCCAGCTATAATCTGGATGAGAATTAATTACTATTGCTGTCCAGAAGCCAAGTCATTCAAAGTTCGAGGACTTGATTGTCAAAAATAAAGGTGATATTTTATCACTGTACAACGTTGTTCATTGTCACTAGAATGGGTTATGGAGGAAGTTCACGAATATGCTTCCAAGTCATATGCAGAAATTATCCTGCTATAACAGGAGTGGACAAAATACAGCCCGACGGCTGCATCCGGCCTGCAAGGCCATTCTATCCGGCTTGCAGGGCCCCTAAAATTTTTTTTAAAATTAAAATTTATCTGTCATAGATTTCATAGACATAGGGCTGGAAGGGACCTCGGAAGATCAGAGTCCAGCCCACCGCCCCAGGGGCAGGAAAGCACCTGTGGTCGTAGGATCCCAGCAAGAAAAACACAGGTTTCTCTTAAAGGCGTTCAAAGTAGGTGCTTGAAACACTTCTGATGGCAGGCCATTCCAGACTTTGGGGGCTCGGACAGTAAATAAGTTCTTCCTGAAAATGGTCTTGCAGGAGTTCAGAACTGTTTGACCTCATCATCCCTTGGGGCACTCGGGTGAACAAACGTTCCCCCTGATCCTGGTGAACACTCCTGATAAGCTTATAGGTGGCCATCAGGTCACCCCTGAGCCTGTGCTTTTCCAGGCTGAAGAATCCCATGGCTCTCAGCCTGTTGTCATAAGATCGGTTTTCCTGACTTCTGATCATGCGCGTGGCTCTCCTCTGCACTCTCTCAAGCATCTCCACATCCTTTTTGAGTTGTGGAACCCAAAACTGGACACAGTACTCCAGCTGTGGCCTCACCAAGGCCGAGTACAATGGGAGAATGACATCCTGGGATTTGCTTGAGAAGCATCTGTAGATGCAAGCCAACATTTTGGTCACTTTACTGGCTGCAGCATCACACTGCAGGCCCATGTTCATCTTGTGGTCAATCCTGACCCCAAAGTCCCTGTCGTCCATAGTGCTAGCCAGCATAGCACTGCTGAGCCTATAGACATATTGCAGGTTTTTCCTCCCAAGGTGAAGAACCTTGCATTTTTCGGTGTTAAACACCATCAGGTTCTCATCCACCCATTTCCTGAGCCTGTCAAGGTCAGTCTGGATTACCCCCCTGTCCTCAGGTGTGGGTGCTTTATCCCAAAGTTTGGTATCATCAGCAAACTTGGCCAGTCCACTTCTGACTCCAGTGTCCACATCATTAATGAAGAGGTGGAACAATATGGGTCCAAGGACAGAGCCTTTGGGGACCCCACTAGCCACAAGACACCATGATGATTGACTTCCATCAACCACCACCCTCTGGGTCTGACCATGGAGCCAATTCCCCAGCCAGCAGATTGTCATGGACCCGAGGCCGCAGTTGGCCAGTTTTGCCAAAAGGTGATCATGGGATACCAGATCAAACACTTTTTAAAAGTCAAGATATATGACATCAATCTCCTCCCCCTTGTCCAGGTGACAGGTCACCTGGTCATAAAAGGAAATGAGATTGATCAAGCATGACCTACCCACAACAAACCCATGCTGGCTATCCCTCAGTATGTTGCCATCAGCTAGTCCATTAAGAATGGCCTCCTTGATGATTTTTTCTAAGACCTTCCCCGGGATAGAGGTCAGGCTGATGGGCCTGTAGTTTACCGGATCCACTTTCCTCCCTTTCTTGAAGATAGGCATGATATTGGCCTTCTTCCAATCATTGGGCACTTCACCAGAGCACCAGGAGCTCTCGAAGATCTGTGCCAAGGGCTGAGCTATGATGATTGAGTACTCTGGGGTGGAAATTGTCAGGGCCAGCTGACTTGAAGGTGTCCAGCCTCTCAAACTGTTCCTTCACAGGGTCAGTATTGATGGAGGGCAAGGAACCACCCTCACTTAAGTGTCTCTGTCCCGTAATGGGCAGGGGTGTCCCATGGGACTTGTGAAAGACTGACGCAAAGTACCCATTTAGCAAGTTGGCTTTTTCCTGGGCATCGGTCGTCAGTTCTCCCTTTTGGTTTAGCAGGGGTCCAATGTTGCCCTTGCTCTTCCTCTGGCTCCCCACATATCTAAAAAAGAACCTTTTATTGTCCTTGATACTTGTAGCCAGTTGGAGTTTCATGGCAGCCTTGGCTTTCCTAGTTTGCTCCCTTCAGGTCTGGACCACTGCAGAGTATTCCTCCTTGGAGATGGATCCCATCCTCCATCCTTTGTAGGTCTGTCCTTTTAGACACAGGAGAACAGCTAGTTCCCTGGAGAGCCAAGGGAGCTGCTGTGCCCTCTTGCTGCCTTTCCTCTGAGATGGAATAGACTTAGCTTGTGCATCTAGGATCGTTCCCTTGAGGAGCAACCACCGTTCCTGGACTCCCCTCCCTTTGGGGTCATGGTCCCTTAGGGCCTCACCAACAAGTCTCCTGAGCTTGTCAAAGTCAGCCCTCCTGAAGTCGAGGACCTCTGTACCGCTGACTGACTTGACAGCTTTTTGGTGGATGGTGAAGGTGATCTGCTTGTGGTTGCTATCACCCAGCTTCCCTTCAATCGTTAGGTCGCTGATTAGGTCATCCCCAGTTGCCAGTACCAGGTCAAGCAGCGCTTTGCCTCTTGTTGGCCCACAGACTTCTTGAGTCGGATAGAGCTCATCCACGCACGAGGAAGCTTTGCGACCATTCAGATTTGGTCGAGTGCTCTTCCCACGAGATGTCTGTGTAGCTGAAGTCCCCCATGACAACCATGGACTGGGAGCATGCAGCCTCAGCCAATTCCCTGGCAAACTCCTGGTCAATCTCTTGATTCTGGGAAGGAGGTCTGTAGTAGACTCCCACCAGCATATCTCCTGTGCCATGTTCCCCACAGATTTTAACCCACAGGGTCTCTAGTCATCCACCCTGGGTGCCAATGTTGGCTTGTAGGGATGCGTAGCCCTGCTTGAAATAGAGAGCTACACCCCCACCCCTTTTGTCCACTCGCACAGGGTATAGCTGTCTATATCCGTGGTCAAGTCATGGGTGGAGTCCCACCAGGTCTCCGTTATCCCTATGACATTATAATTATTTGTGTTAAGCAGGAGGACAAGCTCCTCCTGCTTATTCCCCAAGCTCCTGGCATCTGTGTACAGGCAGGCAAGTGTCCCCTTGGGCGCCCTTGCCTTGCCCTGCCCGCAGCTTGCTCTAGGGCTGGGGCAGGGGCAGGGGTAGGGTCCCTTAGGCGCCTTGGCCTGCTGGCTTTGCAAGGGTTGCTCAGCGGGCCAACAGTGGCAGTAGTCCCCCCATCCCCTAGCAGGCTTAGTTTAAAGCCTGGTGGAGCAGGTCAGGCTTAGTTCAAAAATGACAGGAACCAGGGGCAGTAGGACCCAGGGGAAACCTGGAGGGCTCATGCAAGAGCAGGGGCCCGGCCCCACCCCACCCCCAGCTGGAATCCCCAGCAGGGGCTTCTGGCCTGGGACCAGCCCAGAGCAGGAAGCTCAGGTAAGGGAGGGGGAGGCCAGGGAAGGAGCTGGTGCGGAGCACAGGGAAATGCGGCCCCTCCCCCATCCCATGACTGGCACTCCGTGCTGCAGCCCCTCGCAGCCTGCACAGGGCTGTCCTAAGCAGGCACAGGCAGCCCCACGTGGGCTGTGAGCGGTTGCAGTGCAGGGGGCAGGCAAGGGGCTGCTTTTCCCTGGCATTCAGCACCAGCTTGTAACCCGCCCCTGCAGCCAACCAGGGCCCTGCGCTGGCTCTGGGCTCACCCATCGGGGCTGCACTACGGCGGCAGCAGCTGTGCCCACCCCCACCCACTTGTCGCGCCGGGCAGTGTTTGCTGCTGCTGCCCACCCAGAGCTTGCGCCATGGTAGGCTGCAGTAAGGCTGCCACCACCGCCTCTGTGCTGCCCAGCGTACGAACTCTGGGTGGGCAGCAGCAGCCAACACTGCCCAGCGCAGCAAGCGAGGAAGGGGTGACAGCTGCTGCTGACACTGCGCAGCCCTGACAGGCAAGCCCAGAGCCAGCGTGGGGCTCCAGCTGGTTGCAGAGACTGGTTACAAGCTGGTACTGAGCGCAGGAAAAAGCAGCTTCTCGCCCTGTGCCAGATGCCCCTCACTGCAGCCACTTCCAGCCCATGTGGGGCTGCCTATACCTGCTCAGGACAGGCCTGCGTAGGCTGTGAGTGGCTGCACCAGGGAGCACCAGCCACAGAGCAGGGGAGGGGCCGCATTTCCCCACGCTCTGCACCAGCTCCTTCCCTGCCGGCGAGCAGGGGGTCGGGGCTGTACACTACCCCACCTCCTGTACCATGGGGTTGGGGTCACTGGGAGTGAGAGGGCAGGGAGCACAGGGTTTGCACCAGTGTCCCAGGGCCAGCGCCAGCAGGGCCCAGAGCAGGGCGGCAGGGATACAGGGTCCAGCCAGGAGGGGCTCTATGATGCAGCACAGCCCGATTCCACAGACCCCTGCCAGCCTGTGCCCTGCTCTGGGCGCCACCGGTGCTGGCCCTGGGACATTGGTCCCAAGATGGTGACCAGGGGGCAGGGCACTTGTCAAGGGGTGGGGCTACCCATGGGGCCTTAGACAGCTTGCCAAAATTGGGTAAGCGGCCCTCCACCTGAAATAATTGCCCGCCCCTGTGCTATAACAACTAAAGGGCAGCCTATTAAACTCCTACCTACACTGGCTGCAGTTTCACTAACTTGTTTAACACTGTTACAAATTTAAATAAATTAAGCAAAGTCATTATTCTAGTGATAAAAGAAGGTTGCATTTTCCCTACAAAGTACAGTTTTCATGACTGCTCTTTACTGAAAGCAAAGCAGTTTTGTTTATATTTGAATGAGGACATCAACTCAAATGAATTTCCAGAACTTAAAAAACAGCTATACAGTAGCCATTACCCACACTGAAACTAGGGCTGCTTTTGCTAAAGTAATCCATCATCTAGTTTACAAAAAAATATCTAGACTCAGCTAAATGCTGTCAACTGATTTAATATATATATTTCTGATCTTACAGTATTCCCAGAAGGTAACATTACCAATTAGACAACTTAAAATGGGTCCAATTGGGAAGTCTCTACATTTTTTAAAAGCATTGTCAAGATTTTAAATGTTTCTAATTAATTTTTTAAAGACAAAAGTCCTAAATATTTTAATGATTTTATTCTAAGTAACGTTCAGGGACCTGACACTGGCAAACTAGCAGGTGGGCATTTTATTAGGAGGTCGAGAAACATACTTTTTAATGCAGACAAACACACTACAATGACACTTTACAAAACACTGCATGAAACATATGATCACCCAAGTTCTTATCATTAAGAACATGATAAGACATGCTGCACACCTATGTCACTTTAGGGTAGCCATAAGGATTTAATTTATATCAGTGGAAGCCAACCTTTTTGGTAGGGGTACCACAAGATAAGCCCCACACCCTTCTTGAGTGCCACTCTAATCCCTTTCCCCTACCTGATCTGATGCTCTGCTTTCTGCTCCCTACCCTATTTGTCTCTGTTCCCTGCTCCCTCCCTGAGCACCATGTGCTACACACACAGGTTGTCTGTGCAACTTGTGGCATGCCAAGAGTTGGCAACCTTGGTTTAGATCAGAAAGCACAAATCCAGGCACTCAGGTTACATGTGGATCTTGGATTCTGATGCCTGGAACCTTCCTGTGCTTCCTTCTGGCCTCTTCTCAAACCACCATCTAGCTCCTCACTTAACTTTTGCCTCAGATGGGCATGTAACTGAAAGGAGCAAGCTCAAGGAATTTATGAAGTTAACAAGTTCACTTCTTAAGTTGTACTTCCTCCATCTGATATTGCTTGTCCTTCGACCATTAACTTCTGGTGGCAAGGACTACATTGTCTTTTTCATCAGAACTAAGTTAAAGAAAATCCATTTCTGAACAACAAAGGTGCAAGGTGTAGAACAAGGACCCTGATTCTGCCAGGAAAGCTACCCCCAAAGACTCCATCTCTACGTGGAGCCGAAATGAAATCAATGGGAACTGTGTAGCTCTACAGATCTATAGGAGAACACTTGATTAAGCATCTCAAAATGCATCCAACTGAAAACAAAGTCTACTTACAAAAGGTGACAGAACATGGGAAGGAAGGGACTGCCTACTTGTATGCTCTTAAAAACTATTATGCATACAATTTTAAAGGGAAGAAAAAATAATATATGTGGTTTTTATCATCATAAGAAATGTCAAAATTGGCTGACGGCAAACTGATCAGTGATTTACTTGTTCTCCCCTTTCCCCATCCATTTCCAGTGTCCAATCTATGAATCTTTATTATCAGCTTTCTGAATAAACTAAATGCTTCAGTACTCTTAAATAATCTATAATCAGCCATATAATAAGCCATTGTTCTGGAGGACAAAAAATCTGCCTGGAAAGCACCAGATTTCAAATTTCCAAAGGCTTATGACAGCAATAAGTTCATAAAATAAATTTTAAAAAATTAAATTGTGAACGATACCTTGACAATGTCCTTTTAATCTTCAGCCAACTTGAGATGTCATGTAAGCACTGAAGCAGCAGAGATGATACTGCTTAGACAGCAAAATCTCAATTTCCTCCTGACCTACAAATCATAAGCTAATAGATCAGTGACGCACTGGCATATTTCCATATTGTAGCTCATGGAAATACTGTAGTAGTTTCTGAAATAAGATGCATGTATCCAAAGAGGCAGGAAAACCATAATTAGAACAAATGTTAACTGAAACATACATGGAAGATTTTAATGCTGCAGTCAAGCACATAACGGAATAAAAATCTTAAAGGGCCAAAGAAACTATCTTATGGGCAGCATGGTGTTTTTCTCCACGTATTCCAGCAACAGAGAATGGTTCTTCCAGTACACTATAAAATGGGGAGTGGAAGTAGAAAGACAGTCTTCTCCAGGTGTCCTTAATAAATCTTAATACCTTGTAGCTGCTACTAGGTATGTTTCACAGGCAACAGGATTAAGTAGTTTTCTGTTGCAGACACTAAACACAAATCAGTCACTTAAACCCAAAGACAGTCATCACTGATGAGGCCTTTTAATATTATTCTTGAGGATTACTGATTACAGTGAAAGCTGCACGCAATAAAGTGTTATTGCTGCTAAATGTTACAAATTTTCTTGTTAGGGGAGGGGCAACATTTTTTGTTTCAAAATCATTTATCTTAAAGCAGCATCATGCATTAGCCAATTTAAGTTTTACTTCAGTGCCTTCAAAGATAGGGTTTATCGCCTGGTTTTCATGAGCTGTAGCAATAGCGTCATTTTACACATTTCCATCCTTTTAAAGTATTATGTCACACACAATGGCATAGTTTTCCTCCATTTTATGTGAAGTGGAATTCCTAAAGTAGTGGTGCTTTTACAATACAAGGGACTGAAATCTTGTAGCCACAGAACCAAGACGCCAAGAACAGCACCACTGCAAACTTCCAACCCGATGCAGCGTCTAAAATGGAGGAACCGTCTTTTTGATGGAATCACTTATTCTTCAGGTTGGTGCAGCCTTTGGGTCTCTAAGACTACTGCAAGGTGAGAACTCATTGAGCACAAAACAGTCTAAGGCCAACTTCTCAGTGCATTGGGCCACCAAACATCTGTCAGATGGCAATTACATTTTTGTTATTGCTGAATATCATATTTGAGTCTGTGACCTGAAAAACTAGCTTTGTTTTGTAAAAATCACAAAAAATACCAGGGTCTAATCTTTTAAATCCTTACTCAACTTGTCTCACTGCAATCAATATCAGCTGATTAATCCAGGACTATATTACTAACGTAAGTAATACATCTGTAAGATCAGATGAGTAGATCCCTGGGAAAGAGATAAAGAGAGACTGCATGATTTGGAATCATACTTTCTTTCCTTACTGTAGCAACTCTTATTATTTTCTAGCCTATGCATAAGTTTAGACTTCTAAAAACATCAACACTTAAGTGCTGGTCTTCAAAAGTGCAATGATTCTCGATACCCAACACACCTCTAAAGACTGTATTGTTAGACATGTTGGTAATCTGGCAGCACCTATTGACTAGAACTGGAGTTGTAAATTCCTAGATCCTCAAAAACCACATTTTACCTTACTTAAGCTAGAAAAACTGATATTTCCCTTAGTTTTAGAGGGCTGGTGCTCGGGTGACAGAGCATACAATTCTGTAGCCAAACATGAGGGAATAAATTTAGAGAAACAGAATACACGATATTCTTCCGAGTATAGTTCAAAAGCCTAAAATAATGAGTTCCTATGGAAATGCTGGTAAGTAATTTTTAGTGGTATGCTAGTACGTTCAGTAGTCAAACTGACTGTTTTCCACAGGGACACTCTCAGTTTCAACAGTGATGCACTCCTAATAATGACAGCTCTTAGCAGAGGAAGTATTCAATCACTTTTCAGTAGGAGTAGACATTGACTGAATTTAAGTGTCCTTTACAACAGATTAAAATATTTTAGGGGCACACATTCAGTTTTAACACATGGCTCCCTACACATTCTTACTTAAGAACTCAAAAAAGTGCTGGAAGAAATGTGCATATTGGTGATTCAAAGCCGCTAACTTCAGTGAAGCACCCCAGCAGTCAATTAATGTAACTCAGGCTATATGAAAGAGATTTTATCTGATGGCAGGGGTGTGGGTTGTAGCCGTGTTGGTCTAAAGACATGGGAGACAAGGTTCTTTGGGTAAATCTTTTATTAGACCAACTCAAATAGTTGGAAAATTTCTTCTTTGCAACCTTTCAGGTGCAAATACCCTTTATCAAGCTGAGGAAGCCTCTGCAGTTGGTCTGATGTTGTGTCTGAGGTAGCATTTTTATAAGGTAATGAAGAATAATAGAGGCAGTGATTAGCTATGTATGAACACCAAAATGCTACTTCTTAAAAAAGTAATTGCTGGAGGGCTGGCTGTGAGCCTTTTAAAAGACTGGATTTTATTAAATCTTACTATGCTCCTAGAACACTGCACAGAAATAGACGTGTAAATGTATCTCATTCTATTTATATACAGTACGCTAGGAGATGTGGATCTGTGAAACAGGTGTATTCTGAGTTAGTCCGGCGGAGTTAGTCCCAAAACATCAGTCTACTCTAATGGAAGAGTTAGTCTTTCTGGTTGGCTTTTTGGGGGGTTTTTTTGGTTGCATGGGAAAGAGAAAGGGCAAACTGAAACAAAGAGCATGTACCACATTTGTCACATTTATGGTTGTTTGTTCCAAATGGAGGAGGCAAGTCAGACTGGAAATATTTCATAAGCAAGTCAAGTCCTACATCTTCCTATGGTAGCAGAGACACCTAGCTCTGCTTATTGCTACCGAAGGTGTGGACCCCATTTAGAACTGACCTGGAGCACTTGTCCAGGCCTCTTTGTTCTAGTTTTTAATGTTACAGTAATGATTCTATACCCTTTTTGAAGAAAATATGTTTGTCTAGTGAATTTAAGTCCTAAATGTTTTCTGATAAGGAAATAAATGCTCTTTGGTCCCTAGCTCTTCCGAAGAGTAATGCGATCTGAACTAGAATAAAAACTAGGCATCACAGTCCTTTCAGTTAGAGAGGTATAAACCTAGAGTAATTTCACGGAATCTAATGAACTGTTCGCCAAATTACAATGGTGTAACAGATTTTGGCTCTTGTCCTTGTATGTAGTAGAAAGGAACACACATGCAATATTTGATCAGAGCTTCTGCTTTTGAGATGATGTTGGTAGTTATTACTAATGGAATGTATTCAGACTGTAAGAGATGCTGTCACACATGGAAGGGAATAAGCTAAATGTAGTCTCATGCTTAGCCATAAAGACATTTGTTTACAAAGTTTGTGTCAATGATTTATACCCACACAATAAAATATGAAGAACAACAAATTGTAAATCTGGTACAACAAGAGTTCTAGCAGGCTTTCTGATGGCATTCAGTTTCAGATGCAAACTTCAGGTGCAAACACAAAAACACTGCAGAAATAGTGTGTATTGCAGCAACTAAAACCAGTTACAGAAGCTTGGTGTTATGCAACTGTCCTATGCAAATACAAGAACTTTAGGATAAAATATCAGTATATGGTAACTACAGCCTATATAAAATACAGTACAAGTAAAAGGAAGAATTACAATTTGTTGCCCATGCACTGTCATAACTGTATATACTGCAAACAACCCTGCTTTTTGCTAGCTCTTATTGGTTTTTTTATTGGTCTAATGAAACAAAAATCTCTTGCAGAAATGTGGAATGAAAAGATTAAAACTACATCCGAGAGGGAATCATTTGTCATCAGTTACCTCTAAGTATCAGATCAAACCTATGGTTAAACACAGTGGATTACAGTTATTTTTACTGAGAGCAATCGCAGGATAACAAAATCAAATCAGCAAAAGGCAACTTTGTACAGATAACAGCCAACGTCAGACAGAACAGATCCTAAGCATCACTGGACAAAACACGGGGATAAACCATGCAGTGAAACTATGCAGTCAAACTGTATTGTTCCTCTAAACCTTGCCCACCAAACACATTCCTCTAGCCAGGCAAGGGAAAGATAAACCTATTTGCCTAATGGGGCATATAATTTAAATATTTTGTACAAGCATTTATAGAGATGTTGCTTAAAATAAATTTAACAGCCATCCATCTAAATATCTTACATTAATGGGTACATACCATAGCTCACAACTTGTTTCTTTTGTTGTTGTTGTTGTTGTCAGGTTTTTTGTCTGTAGAAACTATCCAGCCTTTCAGGTTTTTTAGACACCATACATAGGTTGTGCTAGTTTTGCAGAACACATCAGAATTTGCTCCAAAGCAGACTTAATATGAAACTGCCTTTTGTCCCCTGATTATTCCAGTCTCTTGTAACATTTTTGGAGACAGTCAAATGTCAGGCTTCAAAGCCGCACAACACAATCTTTACCGTTTGGTAAAAAGGATATCTGTTTAATTTAGAAAGGCTTTAATAAGCAATGTACTTAATGCAGACTGCAGCATTTCATCCAAAGGAAGATACAATCAGCCAGTGTCAATATTTTGTCACTGGGGATCAGGATTTTTATGTCAAAAATAAACCCCCTTGCTATATAAGGAAAAATATTGCCTTATAAACACAGATCTATCCATGCAGGCAATGTTGAAAATAGTAATAGGGGTGGAATGGGATTTGAGCAAAAATCACCATCATATTTTTAAACATACTAAAAACAAAAACTGGAGTTTTGACCCCAGCCACAGCACGGGAGCACCTTGCAGAAATGGAAACATGTTTGAGAGGACAGACATCCCCTCCGGCAAGTGCCTACACAAGACACCATGAGATGGGACCTCGCCTGATCTGAACATCTAGTAAGAGTTGCTCAAGTTTGGCAAACGTGAGCTTTCAACCATGCAAAGCAGCGCTGCAGGGACACAGGCAAAGGCAAGGGGACTAAAAAAAATCCGCCCTTGGATTTGAGGCTTGTGAAGGCATCGGGTGCTCTCAGGCTTTCAGATCCAAAGGAGAGTTTCGCTCGCTACAAAGGCAGAGGCTCATCTCTCAGGCAGCCACGAGCCACCTGAGCAATGCCTTCCCCCCGCGGCCCCGCAGGATGCGCCCCGCGTGGGCAGCACCCGCTCCCCGGCACACAAAGGCATGCGGCTGCCATCCGGATGCAAAAGCAGGCGCGGAGCTCATCCATCCCCCGGCCCCAGCATCTACTCACCGCCTTCTCCTTCTCTGTCCTCAGCTTATCCCCCCCCTCGCCTCTGCCGCCTTCCCGGGAGTGCAAGGAGGCGGGTGTGCAAGAAAAAAAACAACACACACAAAAAAAAAAAAAAAAAAAAAAACCTCTTCAGTAAAATACTCAGCGGCTGATCGGCAGCGCATCAACCCCCGCGTGTCTCCTTCGCCCTCTTCATCTTCCAGGAGCGCAAGCCCCCGCGGAGATCGCCGCGGCCCCCGTCCATCCCCCCGCGGTCCTCTCCCGGGAGCGCCCGGCAGCCCGGCAGGCAGCGCACGAGACGGCTTTCTCCCTCCCACCTCCCAGTGCCTGCCTCTCCTGACAAAGGGCAGCCAGGAAAACATCTCCATCCCCGCTGGAAGGAGCCTTTTTTAACCTCTTTTTTTTTTTTTTTTTTAATATTTACCTCCCCCCGCTTGCCGCTTTTCTTTTTTTAGGACCCCCCCACACACACACCCACACACACTTGGGGATTTCTCCTTTTTGGAACAGATAAACTTGCTATTCTCTCTGTGATCCTCCACTCCCTCATCTCCCACACCCCATGCAAATCAAGGAGCGGGCTCAAGCCTCGTGTGTTTGCAGCACGGTGCCCTTCAGGGCTTGTATTTTTTGAAGCCCCGGTGTAAAGGTCGCCCCGGGCCTGGAGATGCACCCATTGCACTGCTGTTCGTCCTTCCAGCTCTTCGGGGAGGGCGGGGTTAATCCTCCCTCCCCGTAAAAGTTTGTGGGGGATGGGGAGGCAGGCGAGCCCCCCCGCGCCCGGCCCGCGGCTCGCAGCTGCCCGCCCGCAACCCGCACACAAAACGACGCAGTGCTCCCAGCCCTCGTCCTCCCCATTGGCCGGCTCGGCTCCGCTAAACCAAGCAACCACAGCCTGATTGGCGCGCTCTGCTCGCTGGCTGCCAGCGCAGCTCGCCACTGGGCATCAGAGATGTCTGTCAAAACAGCATGTCCCGCCCCCCCCCTCCTCGCCCGGACAGAGACGGGGATGGTTTCTGGCCCCGCTCGAGCCTGGACCCGATGACTTGGGATGTCTTTCATTTGCTTCAAAGCTGCAGCCCCCCGATGGCTGGAGTGGAATCAAAAGATCTTTCTCTAGAGAGGGTGCCGCTTCCAAGCTGCACAGACGGCAAACAGCGAAGGGAAACAGGGCATCCTGAGAGCCAGAGCTGGTAGCCAACGAGTGCAACCGGCCAGAGACCCAATCTCACAGTCAGAATGTGCCAGATCTGCACTGATTTCAGAGGATTATTCGAGTGTGCAAAAGACACGGGACTGGCCACTGGCTGGGTGGGAGGAACTTACGCCGGCACGGCAGGGTTGTTGCGTGGAGCCAATGCAGTCCACAAATTCAGCATCGCCAATGCTGTAGGGCAGCGGAGACCATTAGGTTATTTATAATGGGCTCAGAGAGCACTCGATTTTACCCAGATACTGAGATATGGAGTCTAAAGACTTCAGTGAGTTTAAAGCATCTCAGTTCACAGGAGCCTATCGTATTCTGTGGCAGAGGTGCAGAGCAGGAGGGAGCAATGTGCAACCAAAACCTAATAACCCTGGAGCAGCCGGGCATTGATCAGGTGAGATTTGACCAGGGGATCATAACAGATGATCCATGACGCAGAAGGAAAAAAAAACCTGCCGAAGCCCCCACCAGTCTGACTTGGAGGAAAATTCCATTTCAGCCTCAAACCTGGAGCTTGGTTTGATGCCCAAGATATACCAGCCACCACCGAGCCACCCAATCTAGTGTCCCATACCCAAATGTGGCCTTTCTCCAAGGAAGGACAAGCAATCACAGACTATATCTGATATCCTGAAGGCCTGAGACATGACACTGGGTTAAAGTCATTGCCTTCACACAGACAGAATTTAAGAACATGATGAAAGCAATGGAGAACTTTCTGTTCTCCCCTTGGTCTATGAAGAAAGGGAGAATCATGGATCATCCCATTCAAGCAGTCCCTAATGCCATAGAAAAATACTCCATGTAGGTGCAAAACTTCAGCAGTAAAAAAGACAATGAACTTGAGTATGCATTTATCCAAACTTAATGTCACCAATGCTCAGTCACGTTTCAGTGGTATGGCACTGAGAGTCCCCAAACTGACTAGCTTACATTTCCAAGGTTTCTAATAGTCATTCTGGGGCTGCTAACACCAGAGCACAAACAGGACTATGTACTTAACCAGCCTTGGTTGCAGCCCTGTCAGGACTAAGCTGTTAGTAGCCCCCAAACCTCCCATCATTTTCAAGGCTTCTAGTACTCAATCTTGGTGCTATTAAAAGCCTTAATAAATATAGGAAGTCCGTGTCATTTTCATGGCTCTAGTAGTAGCTATCTGACAACTGCTCTCCCTTCCCTCTTCCTGGCCCAGTAAATGAAGCAGGACTATCATAGAATCATAGAAAATTAGGGTTGGAGGGGACCTCAGAAGGTCACCTAGTGATTCTAGTCCAACCTCCTGCCCAAAGCAGGACCACCCCCAGCTAGATCATCCCAGTCAGGGTTTTGTCCAGCCAGGTCTTACAAACCTCTAAGGATGGAGCTTCCACCACCTCTCTGGGTAATCTGTTCCAGTGTTTTACTACCCTGCTAGTGAGAAAGTTTTTTCTAATACTGAACCTAAACTTTCCCTGCTGCGACTTGAGACCACTGCTCCTTGTTTTGTCATCTGCTACCGCTGAGAACAGTCTAGCTCCATCCTCTTTAGAACCATAGGCACCGAGTACGTGGGGGCCTGAGGATCCTGGCCCTTCTTGGGAAAAGGATAGGTTGACCACCCATCCCTAATTGGTCAAGACAGTCCCAAAAAGGGAACACCAAGTCCCAGTCCCAGGCTGCCTGACTCTAGGACAGCATTTGTCCCAGTTTCCTAGTACCATGCAGGGGTCTGGGTTTTCTGTTCATTGTAGACAAATGCAGGAAACAGCGGTTTCCCATTGCAGGCTGACAGAGTTCCAGCCTGCAAAGGGCTGCAGGGAGCTGGATGCAGGAGGTGCCACATGTTTGTGTATGTACACACACATGGACATGGCCAGGAATACAGCCCCAGGCAGCAATGGAGAACAGTGCCCCCAGCTGCCTGCAGGTAAGTCAATGGGGGGCAAGGAGGGCCATGCATTCCCGGAGAGGGGCATACAGGGAGGCACAAGCCCCCCAGATTTGTGGGGTGGGGGTGGATGTGGGCTGCCCACTGTGGCCTTGGGGGTCCTCACCCTTCTGTCCTCCCTGAGAGCCCCACACAAGCCTTACCTCCATGGCAAGACACCCTCTGCCCGCCCAGCAGCAGCGGGGGCAGTAGCGTAGAGTTGTGTCAGTAGGCAGTCTGGGTCTGCCCCAACCCCCATGGCCTCTGTTTGGCTCTGCTCCAACCATGCCACCAAGGGTAGCATCATTTTAGACACCCCTCCAGCAAAAATAAAAGTCAGTGCCCATGTTTGGAACCCCCTTCAGGTAGCTGAAGGCTGCTATTAAATCCCCTCTCAATCTTCTCTTCTCTTCTCTAGACTAAATAAGCGCAGTTCCCCCAGCCTCTCCTCATAAATCATATTCCTCAGCCCCCTCACTATTGTCATTGCCCTCTGCTGGGCTCTCTCCAATTTGTCTACAGCCTTTCTGTAATGGGAGCCCCAGAACAGGACACAATATTCCAGATGTGCTGAGGGGAATAGTCACGTCCCTCGATTTGCTTGCAACACTCTTACTAATGCAGTCCAGTTTGTCGTTAGCCGTCTTGGCAACAAGGGCACGCTGTTGGTTCATATTGAGCTTATCGTCCACTTTAACCCTCAGGTCCTTTTCTGCAGTTAGTTACAAAGCAGGCAGTTGCAGTTATAATGGATGTGCTGGTAAGGGGAGAATAATTAAGTTACAGAGTAGACTGTGGGGCTGAAAAACGCCATGCACTTAAGCAGTTGGTGAACCTCACCAATATGCAAATAACTGGTGTTTGTTACTATGTAAGCAACAAATCCAAGCTGGCCTTGTGTTCAACAGTGAAAGAAATTATGCCTTTACCCAGAATGCAGGTCAGTGGAGGCCACCATCGCCTCATTTTAATGATTCAAAATGACTGTAAGTGCAGTATCACTCCTGGCAAGTTATTCCAATGGATAATTTCCCCCAACCATTGGACAACTGTAACTTCCTTCAAGGTTAAATTTACCTAATTTAAACTTCTAGCTACTGGATTTTGTTATTCCACTGTCAATAAGACTGAACCTCTCCTACCCCACAGTAACTCGATCAACCTTCTCTTCACTAAGCCAAAGAGGATAAAACCTGGCTTTTTTTCCAGACCCTCTTTTGAACTATCTCCAGTATTTCCACATTTTTCTCCAAATGTGGACACTGTAACTGAGCACAAGATATTGCTGTGTACAGAAACAAGATCACTTCTCTCAAGGCCCCCTTTTTCCATCCAAGGATTAAAATAACTTGTCCTCCTAATTCTCCCACCAACCTTTTGTAGTCTGCAAAATGTGCCAGTAAAGATTTTATAACATGAACCGAATCACTGATAAAGTTACTGAACAGTGCTAGCTGAAGAACTGACCCTTAGAAACAGTTTTGGTCATTGATGTCTTCCCATTAACAGCTACATGGTGAATAAAACAGTGGTTAACCCCTTTTATTTGTGCCCTGGCAGTTCCATAGGATGCAAGCATTCAACTATTTAGTTAAATTTAAAAAAATCAGCATAAAAGTATCCTTTTGTTGTTGTTTAGTTTTAATCTCATGTTTATTTCTCTTTGGGTTTTTTAGACTTTAAGTCCTCTCAGGTCATGTCTTCAAGCTTTTCACCAACTGCTAAGTTTCCTTTTCTGTTTTGCTATTGTTTTTCTCTTTTCTTGTAAAATTTCTACTCACTATCACCACTCCATTTATCAAATGTGTTCAAAACAAGCATAGGGTCACTGTCCCTATGGGAGTGGACCAGTAATGGAAGTTATCTGCAGATCCATAAAAAACAGACCTTTGAGGTTGAACAGAGAACACTATAGGCAAAGGAAACAAAAGGGAGGAGTTAAATAGTCCACAGAATCTATTTCTTAGTGGTCTGCTTTTCAGCCTCCTAAACGACGAAGTCTTAAAGTGTCACAGTACAGTTAATCTGATTCTTCAAATGTATAGAAGATCTAACAAGCAAACTATGGCTTTTCAGTGAAAGCCAATGAAGTGTATGTACTCAAGCTCACAGAGTTTCCCATTCCCCCTCCAGAGGCTGTATCTCCTGCTGAAGATATGCAGAGCCTTAACATCTGAGATTTTATAATGGATACCAAACAAAGAAGCATTTCTCATTTGGTCAAATACTTCCAGGAAGAAAGAACTAGATTCATAACTAAAGGACCACATTAGCACCTTACAGAACCCTATCTCTTTTTAAGGGGATTCCAATTTAAATGATACCGGCAGTCCTCAACTTACAACGTTTTGAGTTACAACGTTTTGCACTTACAAGGTTTATAAATCGACACCCTGTTTCAACTTTACAATGTCAGTTTCAACTTACAATGCTTGATCCAATGCAATGCCATGCCAGGGAACAAGTTTGCTGCATCACTTCTCTCCCTGGAGAACATCTGTCCAAACTTCCCTGGACACTTTCCTTAAGAAAGCAGCCAAGACTCCTGAGAAGACTCCAGCCAAGAGCCCTTCAAAAAGTCCAGCAAAGTCACCTCAAAGAAGTCATTCCAAATCAATATGATTGGTATTTACAATATAAATATATTAATGTATCTATATTACTCATCTATAATTGATCAAGTACAAAATTCTGGGGTATTTTTGGTGAAAATAGGGTATCAGGCCTTGGTTCAGGAACCAGTCCCCCGTTTATAACATTGTTACTTACGAGAAAATTGGTTCTGAGTTACAACATTTCGACTTAAGTCACAGTTTTCAGGAACCAATTGTGTCATAAGTCCAAGGACTGCCTGCAACAGAAAAAACATGAGCAAAATATCATAAAGTTACACTCTCAAGTTTCCAAGGAACACAGTTGTTTCAAAATGCATTTAAATCCTTTAAAAGTCCTATCCTTAGTAAGCAATCCTGTTGTACAGGACCACCTTAACATATATCTGTATATTCTATTCCACCTTTATTGCAAATCCATCTCTGGTAAACAACCACTGTGCCTGGTCTCTTGAGTGATAGCTTATGACACATTTCACTGTACTCTAATCAACCACTCTAAAGCATTTTCTAATACATTTCTTCCTGATAGACTTCTGTTTAATGTCAAAATGATATGCTAGATCTCCCAAAAATGTGTTATAAACCCCAAAGGAATACAATAGCTGTTTCTAAACAGTAGTTCTTAAAGCTGCAAGGTGCTGAGTACTTCCCTTGAGGCACAGGCTGCTCTTACCTCCCCTCCTGAAAAGAACTATTAATGCATTAAATAAATCAGCTGCAGAATCATGTCATAGACTTGTCTAACTTACCTTATACTGAAGTTAGAACAATTGTTTTAAGTAATGTTGTGGAAACTCAAAATTGAAATGTGCCTTTTATTTACATGTGTGCAGGTTGATGTTTTACTGAGTATATCAGCAAAACATCAACATGAACAGTCTATCGTCTTGCTTCAAAAGTAATACAACAACAAACAATTATGATACCTTGATCTTAAATACAGCACTTTTCATCAGCAGACCTCAAAAAGCTTTCCTAAGAAAGTTAATATCATTATCCCCATTTTACAAATGAGGAAACTGAGTCATGGAGCAGGTGAGTGGCCTGAGGTTACTGAGTGGACTAGTGGTAGAGTGAGAACTGGACCTCAGGTTTCCCAGTTCCAGATCAGTTATCACATAGGTTTCAGTGCCTACTTATACTATGCTAGAAGCAATTTTTCTTTCATAGCATTTCACATAATAGATCTGTTTTCATACCTTGTACATACTGAGCTTGATTTATCCTCACAGATACTGAGGTTAGCCCCTGGAGAAGGCATTCAGGGTTTCTACCTTTCTATTAAAGGGCAGCTTTAATTTACAGCTGAGGCTCCACTGAAGCTGGCTGCTGCCACCCATGAAAAGCAGGCAGAACATAAGACTTCAAGATCTTTGAAAGCCGCATGCAGTAAATTGCTTGAGTCGATATTTCAGGCTGGGAAGGGCAAAGGGCTGAGTTGACCCTGTCCAGATTCAGATCTGGAGTTCCAGGTAGACTGTTTGAAAGCTCAATTACCCGTGCTGGCCAACGCTGTGCTTGAGTCAGGGCAAAGGAGGACTTGTCATGTCTGCGTCTCCTCTGTTCTTGGTTAAGCTGGCCTGCCCTGAAGTCACAGCAAGTTGAGGGCTCCTTTAGCTTACATCCCGGCCCACAGGGCCTTTCTGGTAGCTGAAACTAAACTGGAGCATAAGACCCTGCAACCACCTCCCCTGCACAGTGGCATATGTGTGCATGCAGGCTGGGGAGAGCTCTTTGCACCAACCAGCCTTCTTGCTAGGAGCGATTCCTTTGTGACCAAGTCTGGACAGTGCTGTTGCGTGAAGGGGGGGTAATGGAATGGAAAATCAGACCCCGAGTGCATCCAACCTGATGCTTATTAGACCAGAAGCCCCCCTCCTCCTGCGTCAGATTAACCTTGTCGGGTCCAGCTAGGAGGTGAAGCCTGCGTGAGGAAGAAGCGTCCGCAGCCCCAGAACGATGCATGCGCCGGACACTCCCCCTGCCCCTGGAGCCACCACAGTGCGTGGGGAGATGTGGGCCTATCCCCAGCCTCTCGGGATGACTCTCCCCCCTGCCCCTGGAGCCCCCACAGTGGGTGGGGAGATATGAGCCTATCCCCAGCCTCTTGGGCTGACTCTCCCCCCTGCCCCTGGA
>NW_017728921.1:13283867-13294740 GCF_001723895.1 Crocodylus porosus | reverse complement strand
TATCCCCAGCCTCTTGGGCTGACTCTCCCCCCTGCCCCTGGAGCCCCCACAGTGGGTGGGGAGATATGAGCCTATCCCCAGCCTCTTGGGCTGACGAGCTCAGCAGCCTGCAGGCGACAGAGCCAGGGCCCAGTAGGTCTGAGGGGGGAGCTGGAGACAGCAGCCATGGGGGGTGGGGCGGGGCCGCAGAACAGCTCCGCGACGAGGGGCGGAGCCTCCGCTTGGAACGCCCATGTCAACCCTCTCGGAGTGACGCGGCAGGGGGACAATCCGAGCCCGCGCCCACTCGTCCAATAGCAACGCGAAGGAGGCGCGGCCCGGGGGAGCTAATGGGGGGGTTGTTGTTTTGAACGTGCAGCGCTCCCGGAAGTGGTTGTGGAGCCGGCGGCAGCTGGTGAGTGCGGCGCTAGTACTACCCCCCAGCAAGCTGGGGGGGGAGGGAGGTCGTACGGGGGGGGGGCGGAAATTTGGAGAGGGGGTGGTACCCGCCCCCCCCAGGCAGACAGCCCCAGAGAAGGGCGGCGCGGGGGGGCTTCCCTGCGAGGGGCGATGCTGGCTGAGGTGAGGAGGGAGGCGTGAGGGGGCCTCACACAACGCTGCGGGGGGAGAGAGAGCCACAGGGGGGTTCGTTGTGTGCCAAGGGGCAGGGGTTGCTGCAGGGCGCAAGTTGAAACCGAACATGGGGGTGTCACTTTTCACACCGCGCCTTGCATGTGCCCACCTGGGGCTCGTGGCCCGCAAGAGCTGCCGGTTCAGGAGATCACCCAGGGATGGATACAAAACCTGACACCTTATGGCCTCTGTGTTTCTCTTCAAGAGGGGCAGGCCACAGCGAGAAAAATAGAGGACATAAAGGCGATGTTCAAGAGAAAAATAGAGGACATAAAGGCATCCAGTTTTGTATCAATAGAGGATAGAAAACAGCTGGACTGTACTCTGTGATGGCCACTCTAGATGTGAGGGACCTCACAAGATCATTGAGTCCAGCCCCCCTGCACTTGGGTGCAGCAGTGTGCTTGTGTAGGTTATTATAGGAAAAATAACCTTCTGTCTAAGGAAGTACAAATTGTGGCGGTATCTTGCTGTGTTGCCCTCTTGTAGGCATTTCAGCAGTTTGTTTGTTTTTTGATGTACTGTGGTGGTGGTGGGGTTTGAAGTGACTGACGGCATGATAATACCTCTTGGTATGTTCTGCGTCATAACCCATATTTCTAAGACCATTCGTTATCCATTGACGGTCATATATTTCATAGACATTAGGGCTGGAAGGGACCTCGGAAGATCATCAAGTCCAGCCCCCGCGCGAGGGGCTGGAAGTCAGCTGGGGTCATAGGATCCCAGCAAGATAAACAGCCAAATGTTTCTTAAAGGAGTCCAGAGTAGGTGCTTGCACCACCTCTGGTGGCAGCCTGTTTCAGGCTTTGGGGGCTCGGACAGTAAAGAAGTTCTTCCTTATGACCGGACGGAAATGATCTTGGAGGAATTTGTGACCGTTGGACCTTGTCATCCCTTGGGGCACTCTGGTGAACAGGTGTTCCCCCAGATCCTGGTGAGTATCCCTGAAAAACTTACAGGCAGCCACCAGGTCCCCTCTGGGCCTGTGCTTTTCCAAGCTGAAGAGTCCCATAACTCTCAGCCTCTCATCATAAGGCCTGCTTTCCTGCCCTCTGACCATGCACATGGCAGGTCGCCTCTGGACTCTCTCAAGCTTCTCCACATCCTTTTAAAATTGTGGAGCCCAGAATTGGATGCGGTACTCCAGCTGCAGCCTCACCAAGGCTGAGTACAGCGGGAGGATGACATCCTGGGATTTGCTAGAGAAGCATCTATGGATGCAAGCCAGGGTTTTGCTTGCTCTGCCAGCTGCAACATCACATTGGTGGCTTATATTCAACTTGTGGTCAATCATGACCCCGAAGTCCCTTTCGGCCATGGTGCTAGCAAGTGTAGCACTGCTGAGCCTATAAGCATTCTGTGGGTTTTTCTTCCCAAGGTGGAGTACCTTGCACTTTTGGGTGTTGAAGGCCATCAGGTTACAGTTCTTAAAAGTTAATTTCCTTAAGAGGCATCAACGTTTCTTCACTGAGGTTCACAAGTATCTTTTGGGCCGGTAGTTCATCTTCTAACAACAGTTCCTGAGCGTCCCTTAACTTGTATGCTAGTAACATTTTTATATTGAATGGTGACTCCATATCTACAGATATCCAGCCATACAGAGTCTCATTACAGCTTTGTGTCTACTACAGTTGCAAGCCATATCTCACTATTATACATGAAGGAAGTTAAGGAATAAATATGTTTCTTTTCAGTTTATCTGGTGTATTTGGCAGCACTTTGTTTAGTTAGTGTCTCTCTCACAAACGATGCACGCCCTTTCCAATGATGCACGCCCTTTCCCAGGCTCTGGAAGAGGATGTTTACCAGCAACAGCAGCAGCATTGTTGAAGCTAAAGAGAGTGATTTCATGTTCTGCATGGAGAAGAGGAAGTTACGCATGTTTAGTTGCCTTTTAGAGGACAAGAACAAAGGATGCTGGTGTATACTAACAGAAGACCAGGAGAACAAATATGATTTAACTTTTTAAAATGAATATGCAGTATACACAGTAATAGAAAATTAGTCTACAAGAGACTTCAGCTCATCTGGTGTAAGCCCCCGCTCCGTGAGAATCATTCCAGCCCAGATAAATATTTGTCCAAGGTGTAATTAAGTAGTTTAATAATGTATGATGGTCTATCATAAAATCCTGATGAAAAAATAATTGAAGTTGAGTGTTTCTTTAACTCCAGTGATTAGACTAATTTCTTTAATGATCACAAGGTATGTCCCTACTAATATGAACAAAATCACATTTGAGTTATAAATGTGAGCAAGGATATTTCAGCAAATAAGAACCTCAGTATGCATTAGCATACAGTGAAAGCAGTAATGAATGTAACTGCAAGCTTCACATTAGGTCTGGCTATGCAATTTTAGTGACATTTGCAAAATGTAACTTTGGAAATTCAGTTGCAATATTATTGCTCTTAGCTGGGAAATCTAGCATAACTGCAAGATTTGTTCTGTGAGGACTAATCTTAAATAGGTGACAGGCTTCTTCTTCAGATGTTATGAAAGGTGTTTCTTGTGAAAGTTTATGCTTTTCTGAACCAGTTAGTCTGTCAGGGTGCTTATACATGTGCAGCAAAGCTGCTCTGATGCACTGTAACTACAGTGTGGTGGAGAAGACTCAACTTAATCCAGTCTGCTGGAGCATGATAATTACCGTACTCCAGCATCATGCGTCCCCCATGCTGAAAAATGGTGGTGGGTGGTGCCATTTTTCAGCATGGGGACTCTGATGCATGTGATTGATACTGGAGGCGCTTCCACTCTAAAGCGACCCCTCCCCTGGTTGTATAAAGATCCTTAGGTACCATCCTGCCCTCCCTTCTGCTTGACCTCAGGCTAACATGAGTAATCACCTTTCTGTCTAAGATTTGTTTTGGTACATATGTGGTCAGAAAGAACATCTGTTTTTTGCTATATGAATTATATTCCATTTGTAGCTTTGAGAATGATGTGATAAAATAGGTCCCCAGAAAATAGATCTGTAAGATCTAATGCTTTCAGAAAGTTCAGATTAAATGGAAAATCTGGAGGGGAAAATGATTACAGTATACTTAAACTGTCATGAGCTAGTAGGGGGAAAGAGTCTTCAATAACTAGAGTGCTGCCTTTTTGAGACCAAACCTTTCATCCAGCATTGCAGCTCTACATAAAAAGCAGTATTTGAGGAGAGTAATGGTTCGGAGTTTTTTTTATAATTAATGGTGAAATGTAGCCATTTTACTTTCCACCGATCATTATTTTGAACAGTCATATTTAAAAGTCTCTAGCAATGCCAGCTTCAAATAATCAGGATTCAAGTACCCCAGAATGCCATGTTTTTATGCCAATAACAAGTTTTCTCTCTAATTTGTGTTTTGTCTTTTGAGCCATTAGGATGCATTTGAATCATGTTACCAAGTTTCTTTACATCCATAAGGGGAAGAAATCTTTCTAAATGAGAAATTCAGTTCTCCCATTCCCATGTAAGATGCCAATTTCTTTGGTATTTAAGGATTTCTTGGGTAACTGAGAAAGTTATTTAATATTATGAGACTAAGAGTTGGCAACACTGGCCACCTCGTTACATGTTTTTAGTACTATTTTTGCTATTTAAGCTGGTGGCTGATATGAGGTATGCATAAAGATAATGGTTACTAATGCACTTAAGCTGTCAATGAAAAAAAATAACCATTGTGAAATTCAATGTGTTTTTGAGTGTTTATCATAATTTATAATCTTAGCTTAGTAGTTGCAGATTTGAAATTCAGTTGTCTTTCTGTCAATTGAGCCTAAAAACATTTTGCTTTTAAAACTAGGTCTATTTATAGGAAGATGGCTGCAATGTGTAATAAGATATGTTGTATATACAAGTCGCTAATTCAATAATGCAAAGAATCCTTTCTCTAGAAGAGCAAAAAGTCAACATATTAAGAAACTTTTGGGGAAAATACAAGTCTTACCAAGTGACAATCTACTACCAACCTCTATCTATACACCTTTGAAGGGCACAAGCTGGTTATGGTAAAACTGATTTTTCAGACAACTGGTAATTTTTATAGGAGTTTCAAGGGTAAAGGATATCAAGGGGTGGGGGGCAGAACCTACAAAAGCACATGGGTATAGGAATCACAATACAGCTATTAGATCATTGCTTTCAGTTACATTTAGTAGCTTTAGAAAAATCCAATTATGTTATGGTTATTTTGTCCACAAAGTAATAAAATCTTGTTAATATGACAGTCGCAATCACTATACTGCTGTGGTGTGAAAACATTTTCCTATAGGGCTGTGTGAAACAGCACTATTCTGTTCCGACTTCAGTTTTGAGGTCTGGACAGAACAGTGTTTTGTACCAAATTTCATTTCAAGTCAAAACAGCCTCACTGCGAAACACCCCACCATCGAGCTGAGGAAAGGAACTCAGCCCAGCTGGGCTGAGTTCCCAACCCCAGCCCCACGATCAGGCTAGGGGAACTCAGCCCAGCTGGGTTGTCTTTCCATCCCTTGTGTTATGGTCGAAACGTTTCAACTAGCCTTGTTTTGTTTTGAGGCTATTTCAATGCCCTTTGTTTTGCTTCAGTTTTGCTGTTTTGACCTTGAAATGAGTCGAAACAGTGTCAAACTGAAACAGCCAGCGAAATTTCACACAGCCCTATTTTCTAGTACTCTTTACCAGGCCATTGCAGAGCAGAAATGCTATTGTTGCAGGTCTGCTGTGTTATACTGGAAGCTACGTAAGGGATAAAGACGCATTGTCCTTGTTGTTACCAAGGACAATAAAATAACTGTGTGTGTGGCCTGAACTAGTGAGGGAGGGTGGCTTAAGGGGTCTGTCTGGGCTAAGAATCTCAGAGAGTTCATAGTCTATGCATGTTTTATGAACATCTTGAACTGCGTGTCCAAAAGATACTACTGATGCAAAGGGCTTCAGAGAGCACACCCTTGACATTTGGAATAAAGTATTTCAAATCACATCTTGATTTTTGGAATAAAGCATAATTTGTGCACTTCAAGGATCTCAGATTTCTTCAGAAATTCTAGGTCTTTATCAGTGGTGTTTCTTGTTTACAGAAAGAGAATGTGCAGTTCAGAACAATTAAAGGCTGTATCTAGTTATCAAGCTTGGTTATACATTCCTGGCTCCTTGTTCTAATCACTAAATAGATCCTTCAGGTAACATTTTATACTCCCCTACATTCATTGCATTTCCTTGGATAGATTTATTTTGCTGGTGATCTGGGTTATGGAAGTGAAGTTGGCTGGGATGTGTGACCGAATTTGCTTGAGTGTGTGTTCAGGTTTTTCCAGTACTGTAATAGTCATAGTTTCTCTTCCTCTAACATTTAGATTCCCCTGAGATTTATCCCCCACTAACTGTTGTTAAAAAGAGGGTTCTTCAGCTGATTCCTGTTGTTCAGGAAAGAAGAAAACAAGTGAGTTATGCAAGTTGAAAATTGCACAATCCTTGGCAAAAGAGAAATGTTTCTTCAGAAATACAAGGATAAGGGAAGATGATTTGCAATGCTCCATAGAAATGAAGGGAGAAAAGTGCTTTTGCTCAATAATTGGCTGCCAGTTTAAATGCCTTGCCTATAGCTTGGAGGGGGGGGTTGTCTCTACCTGCTGGGGTTTGTGCAGTGGACTAGCCCAAGTAGGTTTGATTTACCACAGAGGGATGGATTTATAGACTGCCAATATCAGTGTAAAGCTCTTACCTCATCAAACTATTGACTTACACACAACCTTATTCCCCAGAGTGCTTTCAGGGTATTTCAGCATTCACTTGGGTCAGTCTCCTTGTTTTTCAGTGGAGGGCTGAATTCCTTTGAACAGGTAAAACTGCCAAAAGATCAGCATTTACAGCTGATCCACTATTGAACAATACTTATCGGAGGCTGCTGATGTGACTTTTTTTCATCCCCACTCTGTGGTTGAATTATGTAAGTGAGCAACTTCCAGGATAAACACCACTGCTCAAAATAACTCCTTTAGAACAAACTTCTGGTTTTCTTGCAAATGGAGCACCGAATAACTCAGGTCTCTATCTTTGTTCCAATTAAAAATGTAGTTGCAATTGCTTAACAGTTTTATGTCACAAAATGATTTGAGGTGTGCCTAAGTAAGCTACGAACACTTCCAATTTTTGAGGGAATTCCAGATCAGGATCCAGACTTGGATGCTTAAGCATCTTGTACTTAAAAGGATAAATTGTTTCTCTGTCATGTTGTATGCAAGTGACCTTGTTCATGGGATAACTAACTCACTGACTAGAGGGGCTGAGGAGCACTTTTTCCATAAAATAAACGCTGTTATGCAGAGTAAAACCAAAGAACAGTTTCTCTTCTGTCTGCTATATAAGGGTGTAACAGAAAAAGACGACTCTTAATTGCTGTTGTTTAAATGGAGTATATAGAGAATCCTTTTTAATTTCTGATGATGTAAGAGACTGTCTCAGAAATGTCCAAATAACATTTGGGGGGCAGGGGCAAGCACTAAGTTTCCACTTCAAACACTTAATTCCATTATTGTATGAGTTGTTGGACTGATCAATAAACTGCTCTAGAGTTCAACTTTTATGGCAGGCTAATGCTACTAATTCTGGATTCTGTGGGTATTTTAATAAGGCCAGTTATTATAAAAGGGGTTGAAGGAGGGGTCATAGGTGCAATCTGAAGTGGCAGAGGGTGGACCAGAGTCTAAAAGAATTTGTATATTGGGGCTGTCCAGCTGGTGGCTTTGGTTCAAGTTGTAGCCCTGTAATCAGTTGCTGCTCTTCCTGTTCCTGCAATAGCAGCTGAAGGCTCTGGGCTTCCCCTCCCTCCTCAGGCTGCCACTTCTTGCCCCTGCCCAAAGGACTAGGGCAGGTGCCAAGTGGGTGGCAAGTCTGGGATTGCACAGACAGTGCAGGGGGTGGATGCCTGCATGGTTGCATAGTGCAGCAGTGGCAGATGGGAGGATGTCCTTGCCAGCATGCAGTACAGCAGTGGGGATATCCACGCAGTGTATGGCCCAGGGGTCCAAGGCATACCCTGGTGTGGCCTGTGCTGTATGTGGCCCAGAGAGTTCATGGTCCCCGGCCACTTGGCAATCAGACAGGCACATTGTATGCAGTATTTGACACCTTTTGAAAATGCTGGAAAGAAAAATCTGGCTTTCTCCTGTCACAGCAACATTTCCCTTTTATATAACCTGAATATCCTAAAAAGAAAACCTCATTCTGTCTAGTGAGTTTCAGACCTATTTGCACATTAACTGGCAAAATGTGTTATTTACAGCAATTAATTGGTGTCTAACTATTTGACACGTTACCTAAACATTACCTAAAAATATGTCGCATTCTCCAGTGGTTAGAATAAAATTAACGAGCCTCCTTAATCATATTCCTTTAATCTCAGCTGTGCTATCTGCTCATCTGTGTTGGAATGCCTACTGCTGCTATCACCAGCACGGTAGTACTTGGAAACTGAGAGAAAAGGAATGCAGGCAGCCAGCGTTTGCCTGAATCCTACCCTATCCCACCACTTCCGTCCTCCATTATGCCATTTGCTCTGTGCATCTTTTATTCTACTTGGAGAGCAATGTGAAGGCTTCGCTCAAGGCTGGATTGTGCAACTCAACTGAATATTTGAATAACCAAAAGTAGCAAATCTAAAAGTCTTTTAAAAGAGTTACTCTTCTGAAATAAAACAATGTTTTGGTTTCATTTGCAAACTATATAAGCTGCAGCTTTTACCTGCATGATGGGTGCTTGTAGCCTAATGTGGTAATAGCATATTTTGCTTTAATGCACTTGATTTAAAGTAGCAATGCTTTAAAATGTTATACCTCAACAACTGTACTTGGAGGGGGTGGGGGAGATGAGACAAGTCCTCTGTTTAACCAAATTTTAAGGTGAGTACTGCCTTCCTCATAGAAATATGAAAAGAAGATGGTACAAGTGAAAAAGTTCATTTAAATCTTGCCTTGTTCTATTATTAGGAGGAGGCAGGGGGGAACAGCTTAAAAAATGTTCATCCAAGGGATATGTAGAATAGGGATGAAAGCTGAGAATACTGCCAGAAGAGGTCGAAGAACTGATTTGCCACAGTTGATCTTTTTTTCATCATTCCACTTCTTTAGGAAGGTGCTAAAGCCATTAAGACGACCAAGGGTGAGTAACATTTTAGGGGGGTGGGGGGTCTGCATATATATATGCACACACACAGAGGTAAGTTTGCACTAAAATTTCTGTGCCCAAAATGAATTTAAATGTTTAGTGTGCCTAGCTGAATGCAGCACTCTCAGATATCCTTTCAGAGGCTCTAGAAGTGGTTTTCATTTTTTTCTGGTCTGTAAGGGTGGTACCATCCTATGTCTGTGTGGCTTCAAACACTGTTATTTATTTATTTTTTACTACACCGGCTCAGATCTTCCTTGCCCAATTCATCTCTGTGCAAATCACTGGGCTTGAGCCAACTGCCATTGAAACTGCTGTCAGATAGCGATTAATGTGACGGCACAAAAGGAATAAGTGCTACATGAAAGGAATATAAAGGGGAATTAGTGAAATGTTTCATAAACATAACACAGCTGTGTGAAGGGCTTCTCTGGTCTAAAATTAAATATTCTTTGATTTTTAGACTTGTGAATCGCAGCACATTTTTGCAGTTAAGCTTCAACTGCAGTCTCATTCTACCAAGAATGACACAGAAAGAAAAGATATGCAATTGAGTTCTTAAGCCATCTGAGTAGCGTGGTGGCCAGTTTCTCTAACGAATTCAAATGAACCAGTAAAATGGTTTTCAACTGTGGGATGTTTGTTATTCCCACAGCACATAAAACTATCAGAATCCAGTGACTGATGATTTTTAAGTGTCTTTTAGTAAAGAATAAAGAACAGTTCTGGATCATTTGAGAGTATCTGGCAGATGTTATTTATGATACTTGGTTTACAGTCACAGAAAACGTGGTCAGTGGCTTTGCACTTTAAAATACTTCTGTTTAGTGTTCCTTGGAGTAAAAATATTTTGCACCAAGTTCCTGAGTCAATTGTTTCTAATCAACCAAATAATGCTGTAACCTGATGAAAAATGAGTATTCCCATATATTGTACACTTACCTTTTGAGTGTCCCTGTGCATACACTCTGCACCCGCAGATAACCCATACGACATTTTAACAGATCGTTATAATTAACAGAGCGGCAAACTACTGTCAGGCTGAGGACAGTAGCACAGACTAATGATTTGCCCAGGAGTACCAGTTACAGTAGTGTCATTTACAGAATCAGCTGTTCATTTTGAAGCAAAATGCCTAATTACAAGGTGTTTGTGCGTTGGTTGGGCATGAGTTAGATGGCAAAATGAAAATCTATTACATTAGGAGAGTGTTTTTTCCATCAGATTAGTCTTGGTGACTGAAATGGTGTTTATGAAGATAGTAAATTTAGTCCCTCCCCTTCCCCAATACTCTACTGAAAAGCCTGAAAGATCTCTCACCTTCTTAATGTGCCTCTTCCCTACTCATTCATACTTAAAGCAATAAGTGTGGCGATTGGTAGTACAAGAGAAGTGCTCTGGCTCTGGCTCTGTCTGAAGATTGCAAGTTACTCTTTTTTTGGGTCAGTCTTTTTCTACGAACCCCTTCCCTGTCTCTTGCAGGATGAATTTGCTCCTCCACCCCGTGCTTCTTTAAATGTCATGTTTTCTTTCATTTTTGGGTGGAGATAGGAAGTAGGCTTCTGCTACTGGCAGTATGTTTGCTGCGGAGTAAACTTAAAAGTGTCCTTCTATTCTAGACCCACAGTTGGAAATAAAATTGGAGATATGCAGCTAATGTGGGAATGGGAGCCACGAGTCACTGTTTTCTAATGTCAGCTCTGTTATTGGATTGCTATGTCTGTGGTCTCAATAATTTTTCATGTGGCTCTTGCCTTGTTGAGTACTCAGGCTGAGCTGCCTAACTAACCCCTGCCCCAGCCCTGGCACAATCTGTGGGCAAGGCAAGAGCCCCCAAGGGGACACTTGCCTGCCTGTACACTAATGCCAGGAGCCTGGGCAACAAGCAGGAGGAGCTCATCCTCCTGCTCAGTGCAAAGAATTATGACGTCATTGGGATAATGGAGACCTGGTGGGACTCCACCCATGACTGGACCACGGGTATAGAGGGCTATAGCCTGTACAGGAGGGATCATGCTGACAAAAGGGACGGTGGTGTAGCTCTCTATGTGAAGGAAAGCTACATGTCCCTGCAAGCTGATGTTGGCAACCAGCATGGACAGCTAGAGACCCTCTGGGTAAAAATTC
>NW_017728921.1:13265959-13283856 GCF_001723895.1 Crocodylus porosus | reverse complement strand
GCTGACTTCCTGCCCTTTGGGCAGGGGGCTGGACTCGATGATCTCCCGAGGTCCCTTCCAGGCCTGATGTCTATGAAATCTATGAAACTTCTGATCCTTTATACAGGGAGCCTTATCCTACTCAGCAAATCTGCTCCCTACACTTATATGCAGTAGATGAGAACGCATAACACAAATGGAGTTACTTTTGTTAAGACTTGATTTTGAACAAGTATGGGATAACTACTGAAATATTACAGAGCCAAAAGAATGAAGGCTGAGCAGCTGAAAGTGAACTAAGACTCCTATCTAACTTTTTGGACAGAGCGAGCATTTGAAGAATCAACACTTCGGCAGTTAACGTTTCATAGTTTGTAGGGTCGGAAGGGACCTGAGCAGATCATCGAGTCTGACTCCCTGCCATGGCAGGAAAGAGTACTGGGGTCAAACGACCCCAGCAAGGTGTACATCGAGCCTCCTCTTGAAGACCCCCAGGGTAGGAGCCAGCACCACTTCCCTTGGAAGTTGGTTCCAGATCCTAGCTGCCCTGACAGTGAAGTAGCGCCTCCTGATGTCTAGCCTGAATCTACCCTCTGTCAGCTTGTGACCATTATTTCTAGTCACTCCTGGTAGTGCTCAGGGGAACAGGGACTTCCCCAGCGCATGCTGGTCCCCTCTAACTAGTTTGTAACAGCCCACTAGATCCCCCCCCAGCCTTTTCTTGTGGAGGCTGAACAGGTTCAGGTCCTGTAGCCTCCCCTTGTAGGACCTGCCCTGCTGCCCCCTGATCATGTGGGTGGCCTCCTCTGGACCCTCTCCACGTTGTCCACATCCCTCCTGAAGTGTGGCACCCAGAACTGGACGCAGTACTCAAGCTGCGGCCTGACCAGTGCTGCATAGAGGGGGAGGAACACCTCTTTGGACCTGCTTGAGATGTATCTGTGGACGCATGACAAGGTGTGGTCGGGTCTTCCTTACTGCATCCCCACACTGCCGGCCCACGTTCATCTTGGCATCAATGACGACTCCAAGGTCCTTTTCTGCCTCTGCACTGATGAGAAGGGAGTTGCCCAGCCTGTAGGTGCAGCACCTTGCACTTGTCGGTGTTGAATCCCATCCTGTTCTCATCCGCCTACCCCTGTAACCTGTCTAGGTCCAATATATTTGAAGTAGGCTTCTGGTCAATCTGAGCTTGAAGATGAGAGCTATAATAAGACTCAAACTGAACTGACATATGAGCTCTTAATCTTGCACCTCGTGCATCTTGGTATAGCGATATGCTGGACTGGAAGTCATTCCTTCCCAACATTGTTATCCATCTTGGAATGACTCAAATTCTACATTTCCAACCATGTAGAACTTACATTTTTTTTTTAACATGACTTGCCTGATTTAAAAAAAACAAACAGCAAACCCAAACCCACATTCCTTAGTTGTTTTCTAAGACTCATAGCCATACATCTTGCAGCTCTGTAGCCCTCTATTAAAAGTTGAATATTGACTGCTTAAATTTTTACTTCAAAGTTTTTAAACATTTATCAATACAACTTGTTATCCAGATTGTGTAATTGATATTTGAACTTGTTTTAAGCAAATAAATTGTTACTGGGTAGTTGAGGTCATTACTTCTCAGAGTATTGCTTTACTATAAGACTGAATGAATGTTTTTGCTACATCTGCATACTTGATTTCCCAGGAATTCAAGCCTAAGTATCTGTTGAAGTTTTATACTCTACAGGATTGGTGCATCAGAAAACTCAAGGGAGCTAAATTCTTTGAAAGCTAGACTTCTGGATTTGGCCCCAAAAGTAGATCCTGAAGGAACTTTTATATTGCCTATGTAAATTCCTAAGTAAATGCAAGAACTGTGATTAAATATTTATCTCTGAGGTCTTGAAAACTTTTTGTACTTTTTTTCTTGGTTGTCTGTTTCATTGCCTTGCAGGGGCAGAACAGATGATGCTGGGAGACTGAGCTTTCATCTCCAGATGATCAGTTCAACCTAGTTTGAGTTTGTGATGATCCAAAGTTAGAGTCTAGCCTATGTAAAGATCATTCAGGTTTTTGGGGCATTTTTTTTCTGTCGAGTTCAGTACTGTATTTGGTGTATTAGGCTACTTTCCAGTTCTGGGTCACACATTCCATGCCAGGCATCAGGGAACTAATGTTGCTTGTACCAAATCTGCTAGTTCTGCACCTGTTACGTAAGTAAGTATGAAATGTGGAGTAGAACACACTGGGCATGACTGTGTATGTGGTGTCTTGAAGATCCTGCAGCTATTAAGAAATTTAAGACTTCAAATGGTTGAGAGGAAAGGGGTTATTAATGTTTGAGTCCACATCTGGAGGAACTGATTGGATTTCCTGTCCATTGCCTCCAGTTTGGAAGGAGTACAATTTTAAAAAGGCATCTTAAAATTCAGCTAAATTGGTGGTGTCTGTCAGTTCCCATAACATATCCCTTTAACTCATGGCTCTTTCACTGCTCCAAATCTGAAGGCTTTGCTTTATGTTGTGGTGCTGTCTGTGTGTTCCATCATGGTGTCATACTAGGAATCAAAACAGCATTTTTCTTCCTACCCTGACATAAGTTTCTTAATGTTATTCTCTATTCATAGTCAGCTAAACCAATGTTTGATATTTTTGCTTGCAAACAAATGACAGATCTAAGAGCAAATAGATTTTGGTCATTACCACAGAAATGTTTGTCTGTGTTTTTAACAAATCCATACAGACTAAATCATATAGAATAAATAAAACGTGGGAAAAAGAGTGGTAATGAGAAGCAGTGATGTGAG
This sequence comes from Crocodylus porosus, assembly GCF_001723895.1. Classification (NCBI taxonomy): domain Eukaryota; kingdom Metazoa; phylum Chordata; order Crocodylia; family Crocodylidae; genus Crocodylus; species Crocodylus porosus. The sequence goes on along the minus strand of NW_017728921.1, from coordinate 13,281,079 downwards.
AAAAGTGAAGTGTTGGAAATGTCAGACCTAATGTAGCCATCATTTGTTGATTTATATTTCATTCTTTTATGTCTCTGCAGCTACTGCTACAGTGAGCTTCATTAATAATAACTTTAGGGATTTGTGGCAAGTCTTATTTTCAGGAGAAAAATTAAATGAAGCATTTCCAAATGAAATATAGTAAAGTAACACTAGTAAGGGCATTCCCTCCTTGGAAGCCCTGGCAGTTGTCTTGTTCCTGCAGACTGTGATGTAACAAAGTTTGGTTCGGAGGGGAGAACATAAAAATGATCTCGTGAGATGCTCTGTTGGAGAATGGCTGGTTCTGCCGCTAAGGCAGAGTCGGTGGGAGAGGTAGCTTGTGAGGAACCTGTGAAGATCCCTGGGTGCCATGGCAGATGAATCGAGAACCATGCAGCCTGCCACCATCCCAGAATGCTAAAGGAGGTCTGGTTCACCTAAAACAGCAGGGTTTTTGTGCTAGCCCCTAGTGAGCAAAAAAGTAATCTATATAAATAAACCTAAGTAAAGCCTTGTTTAAACTACTTAGAAAAGAGTAACTTCTCTACAGGCAGATGAGGAATGTGTCCCTTGCATGGGGTGCAATATAATTCACTGAATGGTGGAAAGTGCACAGACTCTCTGACCTGTTGCACATGGAGGCAAGATAACATGAAGAAAAGTCGGGACTGACTTCTCTTTGTATATTCAGCGGAAGAGCCAAAAACACACACTTTCTTGTCTCCAGGGTTTCCTGTTATGTATGCAGCTAGCCTGTTATTCTTGACTACTTAAAATGTTTTCTTCATTTTACTGTTAAAAAAAAATTCATACATAAAGGCATCAGACAGCTCAGTGCAACAATCCTCAAAAGATAATGTTACACTATAGAGAGATCAGGGAAACTGCCCTTACTACTTTTTTTCTCTAGAAATCTGCTCTCCCATTTCCATCCACACGATACCTGGAAAGTAGTTTGTTAGCACCCCAGGGCTCCTATACATGTGCAGGGAGGTTGCTCTGATGCTCTGTAATTTAAAGCACGTTAGAGCAGACTCGATTAATCAAGTCTGCTGGAGCATGGCAATTACTGCACTCCAACAGATTCCAGCGGCATGTGCATCAGTGTCCCCGTGCTGAAAAATGGCAGGAAGGCAATTTAGTTCAAAGCACCCTGCTGCCATTTTTAACATGGCTCTTGAAGCTGTGCTAATTAAAGCACCTTCCCCCCCTGCCTTTTTTGCCTCCTGGAGCATGTGTATAAACACCCCCAGAGTCCCCATGTGGAAATGTATGTTTTTCTTGAAAATGATGCAGTGAAATGTATAGTAGCTCGCATAAGAATATGGTGCAGTTGCATCTACTGTCTTACCCCAGTTGCCTAAATGGATAACTCTCCGTGTGAATTGTCTTTAGTTCTGTATATAATGGCCAGCTTGCTGTTTTTGCAACCAATGTTCAGCTGACACGGTGATTGACCTGTAGCAATACTTCAGTGTTACTGACTGACTGAACATCTTGAAATGCACATGCATCCGAGGGACCCCTGGAAGATGTATTATGTGAAGACTTTTTTTTTTTTTTATCTTTTTTTTTAGGAAGGTGGCATGTTTAATTAGAAAAATATTTTTGAGGTAGTTCAATTTGGTTTTTAATAAATTTGATAGTTTCTCTCTCCTACCTTTTTTGATATTTAACAGAACATCTTTTAAAAACATTTACTAAAATTGTGAGTTAAACTGTTAAATGGCTCAAATCTGCCATCTCTTGCCTACAAAGTAGCTTTAACAAGCGAATACTTCCTTCAGTGTCAGTTAGTGTTTCTGGCCTCTTTTTAACCTTCACAGTGTTTGTGGAAAGCTGCAACTGTCGTGCATTTAGCAGTGAGCCCCGTGTTCTTTAAAGCTAGGGTGAGAACAGGATCCTTTTCCAGCCTTGTTTTTTGTAATATCAGAGCTCAGACCTTTTCCCAGTTACTTTTTGTTCCTCTTAGTCAAGAGTCTGCCTTTCTACTTCTTCCCTCCCTCTCCCAATTCAATACAGTTATTTAATTTATTTTTATTTATTTATTTATTTTGTATTTAGGCACAGCACAGATAGTTCCTGTTTTCCAGAGCCTGACTTTCTCTATGCTAAGTACAACTTCCATTCTCCTTGGAGTCGCATATTAGCTTTTGTTTTCCTCAGGTAACCTTCATGGTCTGAGTCAAGTTGGTAAGTGAAGTACAAATTGTTTGCAATGCCATCATACCTTGATGGTCTGGCTTGTATGGTTTCTTTTTTTTTAATATGTCCCCAGAGTCTCTTGTTTTCTGTCTGCTCCTCACTTTTTCCCTCACTCCACCTATTTGGTTCATAAAAATCTGTATGTTGTAATATTGGGTGCTGCAATAATATGTTGATTTACTTCTCACTCAGTAGTAACTGAAACATTTTTTTTTAATTAATCTAAATTGTCTTTTTTTAATAGATGTTAACTACACAATTGGTAGTGTTTGTATAACAGTTGGAACTTCCCTTGCTAAGCTCAGTCAGTCCAGTAACTGTTTAAGAAGTTTCTTGGATATCCTAAACATTGCCTCTACCTCCAGCTTCTTATCTCCCTGAACTATTAATTCCTTATTAAAGTGAATTTACAGTAACTAATAGGAGTGTGGATAGTTTGGATTAGTGCTTTCAACCTTTAGTATGTTGTTTGTACTAATACTGTCTTGGGAGTATAGGTTACATCACTGCAAAGGTAAGATCTACCATGAGTTCTGGCCTTTCCTTTTAATGTTGCTGTAAAATAGAATGAGATCAGTACTGTAACATCTCTGTTGGTTTCCCAAGATGGGATTTCCAGTTCAGTACGGCAAACTGTAGTAGTTCTTACACTTTTCAGTGTCCCTTTTATCTTGAATTGTGGGCCAGATTCTCAATAAGGGTTAATATGGGTATATTTAGTTCATAACTTAATACATCCACTATTAAATTAGATTTAAAATACTAGATTAAGTCTCATTATATTAGTTACTGCTTGCTTTTGTGGCTTGAACTATTAAAAATTACACATTATATTTTTATTCCAGTTGACTTTAGGTCACTAATGCAATATTAAAGTTCCAGATATTGCAGGGAAATATCCAAATCCTCCAGTCTTTTTACATGTTTGAAATTAGCTTCTATAAATCTACCCTCTTACTAAATTACACAGCACAATGTAGTAAATACAGTATTTGTTTTAATCAAAGAAGGCACTACAACTCTTCTTATGCACTGAACTGTTTTTAAAGAAGCGGTTTTGAACACTGCTTCAGAGAAGAGCTAGGTTTCAATTACTGTAGCTTTAAAATTACTGTCAGCTTTAGGTCTTCATGTGTTTAATGCAAAAACTGCTTGCACTGCAAAAATATACTAAGTGATTTTGTAGGCCCTACAATATGTAGTGCTCTGTTTCAGAGTGAGGAGGTGGAGTATGTGTTAACTAACTTTCTGTTTTGGTAGCTGATGTAACAGTGTACGAAAGCTTCAAGTAAATAGAGAACCATGTCAGTTTTCAAGCTCTGTTAGAAATGGTGGGTAGAATGAGAGTTATGCCAAAGCAGAACTGCAAAATAAATATGAAAGCTGTTTGCAACTTAGAACAGTATTAAAATGGAGAGTTGAAAACCATTTGTAATATCCCTTTAAAACAATCTACAAAATGCAATATAAAAACTTCAGGGGAAAAAAGCCTATTCTCTCCTCTCTATTTAAAGCTCGAGATGTTTTATGCCAACAGTTTTTATTTGAGTCTGTGCTGGGCAGTGGCTTGGCACGAACAGCTGCAATATTTTTTTTCCTTTTCGGTGTGTGACTGGATTGACTGTTCAAAATAAACTTTGTAAATCGGGTAATGGAGAGACTGAAATCTCTATAAAAATACTCTTGAGTGGTTACGAGCAATTACCTGTCAACAGGTTTTGACTGAGTAATCCAATTAATTTGTTGGCAGGGTACCCAGCAAAAACTGATAGTTATTTCCATAAGAGTTGAGAGAAGCCTGACAGCTGCCTGTTTTAAAATTGGGTGTTTATATCCCTTTGTCTTCCTGGAGTGGACTTCCCTACTCTTCTAAAAGTCTCCACCAATTTTCTCCTGCTCTGATTTGCCTGTGTCTACAGCTGAGGATTGGAAGGTACTTCCTTCTGAGTCTTTAATATTTTTTCCTGCAAGGGCATCTGCCTATTCTGATGTAGTCAGATGCCCTTCTCTTTGTTCAGTTCCAACAAAGGTTAAAAAGAAGTACTAACCTATCGTTAGGGGTGCACCAATAAAGATTTTTTTTGGTCGATACCATTGGCCAATTTATTAATGAGCCATATCAGCTGATACTGAGCCAACTGCCAATATGCAGCCTGGCAGCTTAGAGAGCAGTGTCTGGCTGGTAAGTCTGTGGTGGGGGGAGGGAAGGGGCGTGGGGGGTGGAGGGCAGATGAAGGTCCTTATGGTAAGGGAGGGAGTGGGGCAGCTGCAGGCGCTGCTCAGCCAGGGCGTGGCAGAGTGTGGGGCAGAGCTGTGGGCGGCTCACCTGGGGGCAGGGGCCGCATCCCTGCACGCACCCTTGGGGGAGGCATAGTGGAGTATGTGCTCCCTGGATTTGTGCATGGGGCAAGGGCAGGCTCAGGACTGGGGGCTGCACTGGCCTCTTCCTGGCAGGGGCAGGGCAGGGGCTGTGTCCAGGGCAGGTGTTGGTAGTGGTGCTGGGAGGGGTGTTACGGGTGGGCTATAGCCACCGCAAAATTCACCATAGCCCCTGCTCCGAGTGCAGCCCCCCCACCAGGAAGAGGTTGGCTCAGCCCTTGGGCCCAGCCTGCAGTGGGCAACCTGCCTTTGCCCCACATACAAATCTGGGAAGCACATGCCCCTTCTCCCCTCCACCCCCCTCCAGGGCTGTGCACAGCAGCAAGGACCTGCACCCTCCCCCCTACACCCCCAGGATGAGCTTCCTGCAGCTTCTTCCTTCACCCCACTCCAACTAGGCAGCCCTTGCACCACTCCCTCTCTCACTGTGGGGGCCTTGATCTGGCCCCTTCCCCTTCCCCCACAGACTTACCAGGCAGATGCTGCTCTCCAAGCTGCTGAGCTGCATTCCTGGCCACATGCATGCTGTGGCTGCACACATGCACATGGCACTTATTGGTGACATTATCAGCCACATCCACCCAAAAAAGCCAATTGCCGATCACCGTCACTTTTCCTTTTATGATATGGATTGACACATCAGTGTACCTTTTAGCTATCATGATACTCTCTGAATGGAGTTTGCCCAAACTCTGGTCTCCACTATAATATAAGATATAGCTTGGCTTCTGAGTTAACCTGTCAACACTTTCTTTTTTTCTTCTTGGTGTTTGAAGGATAGTGCCTCTGTATGACACTTTTTTGGTAATAAAGATGCATTGCTTGCTCACTGAAGAATTATGCTCATTGAACAACTTCTTGGCTTATTTTTTGTTAAAATGGCATCAACTTTTAAACAAAGCCTCAAGTAACTACAAGTAAATTTCTAGCTCATTTGTACAACATCACCGTAGCCCAAAATAATTGGACAGGAGAATACTCAATCCAGTTTAGATCCCATTTTTATAAGCTTTGTAGCTTCTGTTATTTTCATGCTTTTATAGCGTTCATGGCTAGGTTCTTTTATGGTGAGTAAATGTGTATATATATTTTTAGACTAAATGAATACAAAGCAGGCAGGACATCTTGCAGGAAGGGCAGAAGGAATACACTCAAAAAAAAGCTTTGGAACAGTTTAAAGGCAGCATGAGGACTGGAAGAATAAAAACTTGGTTGTATCCCTTTCAGAGCAACCTTTGGGATCAATCCTATATTTCTTCCTCTTGACTTATAAGACTGTTTGGATCCATCAACAGTATCCCTGATGAGTCAGTAGCTTGTGTGTCCATAAGGTGGCTTTTTGTTTCAGCAATGTAAAGTTAATCTCCTTTCTCCCTAATAGTGTGTGCATGGTGAAAAGGGCAGGATTTTTAGACAAGTACAAGCAAGATGGTAATGCTTGAACTATAGAATTGAACTGAATTAACTTTGAACATGCTGAAGCCTGCTATTTGGCTTTTTTTACCTAAAAAATAAGCTTTGGACCCAAGAGTATTGGCTATTGTATGAAAGCAGAACACAATTCTTGCCCTACACAACATGCAGTGTTCTTTGTAACTTAGCTGATGATCATGCATTGCTAAGGTGGTCTGAATTTTTCTAACATGTTTCCCATGAAAATGGTTTTATTATGGTTTTTCATTTAATTATTAAGATGAGCTCTCAGATACTGATTTTTTGATTATTATTCCTGTATTCTTAACATGAAATGAAGAAAAGTTTTGAAACACTTGCTTGGTGCCTAGCCCGCAGTTAACAGGTCCCTGTGAGAACACAAGAGTCGTCTTGCCAGAAATCTATTTCTCTTTTTTCTTTTTTTTTTTTTTTTTTACACACTAAAAAAGAAAGTGGGGTGTGTGGGATATTTGGAAGAAAGCAAACTACTAACTTCTGGTGCCTTCCCGACAGGACTTATGAAGCTAGTTTGCAGTTTATTGTGTCCTTGAGGAACCAAGTTAGAAAAATGCTTTTTAAAGCAACTGAATGCAATCACATAAATCTCTCTGCCCACACAGCAATCCCTCTTGGAATTTAAAGTGGGAAGGAAGACTTTGCCCAGCACAAATATAATGCCGGTCAGTTGTCATTCATTATCTTTATTTTAAATTCTATATTCAATCAAGGTATCGTCAGGGACTTGATACCAGTTCAGTTAAATTATGGAGTTGTCTGTGAGAAGCATACTTGAAGGATAAAACCCAATAACAAGCAGTTGGCTAAAGTAAATCTATTTTATGGCAATGACTTTTTTATAGTGACCCAAATAGCAATACTTAGCTAGTCGCAAGATGTTTTCCTTCTTAAACTGAATCTTCAGTCAGTAATGAGTTCCACTGAAAGATTTCTTCCATACTGAAAGTTCTGTTTCATCTCAGTGTGTGTCTTGTGTGATTTTTGTGAGTTTGTAAAGATTTGAGAGTTCAGGTACTTGCACAGCTTAGGAAGGAGGTAAAGGCATCTTCTTTGCATCTTACAATAGTTTACATCTGCCCCGGTTCTGATTGAGCGCTCATGCTAGGTGCTGTGCCAATAAGCAGGTACGTTGCCCTTGTTTCAAAGAGCTTGTGGTCTAATTGGTACCTCACTTAGTAGCTTGTACTTGAGGGCCTGATCCCAATTTCCATCAGTTAGAATCATTTCTTTCTGCTGGCTTTAATCAGTGCCATGCTACGTCTTGAGAGAAGATGTTGTGACAACTACTGACAACACATGAAGAATTTTCTGTGGCTAAAAAGCTAACTTTGTAACGTATAGCTCCTGATTTCATCTGACAGAGGGCAGTAGTTAACCTAGATGATTGTCGATAATGTAATGAACTGGATAGTATTGGATATTGTCAATCTGTAATCAATATTATTTGCTGTTCTAAAAAGAACCTGACTTTTAGCATATATGCATATGATGTATGCAATTTAGATATTCTGATTAATCTTATTAACTTGCCATATCATTGAATGTTTTGACATGTAATAATTAACGGGTAGCCAACCTGCAGCACATATACCACAAGTAGCTTCTGTGTATATTATACAGCAGAGCAGGGAGGGGATGGGGAGTGCAGTTATAGATAGGGTGGGGAGGAGGAAGCAGAGCAACATGGGGGAGGGGATTGGAGTGACAAGTAGGGAGGGTACAGGGCTTATTTGTGACACAGCTGCCAAAAAGGTTGGTTTCCACCATAATAAGTCACCCTTGGGCTGTGATTAGGTTATAGAAGAAACAATAGAGCAGAGCACTCACAAGACATGGTTAACTTTATAAGGGCCGTGTACTAGGCAGAAAAATGGGTATGCTGAGAAAGCTACCTGAGCTGGAAGGAAACCTGTTTTGACCAAGTTCCGGGCATGGGTGGGATCCCCCAAAGTGAAAGTGCAATGGGACAAGTGATGGAGCAGGGATTTAGAGGCAAAGGCTTGGGGCAAGGGAGAGCGACAAAGGAAGAGGCTGCTGAAAGAAATGTGTGGTTTTTGATGCTGGGACCAGCCACAGTCCAAAAAAACTGTCTGGAAAATCAAGCCTACAACACTTTGCAGGAGAGAAACCATGGCTGGAAGGCCCGAGTCCTGCTGAACATCTGGTTGATGAGGAAGTTGAGTCAGAATGGACCGTAGGTGGTGTCTAGATCTGCAGCCAGCACAAGAAGTATAAAAGCTCTTTGGTTTAGAAACTTCTATACAATTGGTGTTTATGCCTCAACTATTGTGTCCATTGGGGAATAAACTGCAAACCAGAGTATCCACAACACTGGGTGTTAGGGGGAGTCAGCACTGTAGCCCCTACCTTTTACAGCTCCTGGGACAACAATTGCCTTCTTCCTTACAGATTAGTCTTTTCCCACAAGTGCCAAGGCAAGCTGAGGAGTACCTAGGTCCAATGTGGTCCGGCACTGGAAACCTGAAAAGGACAGTATTGCTTTCCAAATCTTCCCCTTTTTTCAGAAGATCCTTTAGTGTCATTCCGTTAAACAGCCAGATCTTGAAATGAGTTGTCTTATGTCGCATCTTTCTTTCCTGTACATTGGAAGATTTTTTTATTTTTTTTTATTTATCCATTTATGACCCACCTTGCATAGGCTTGTTTTCTTTTTTGGAGGGTGGGGGCAGGGGGAGGGTTGAGCATACACTGCAGAACTTGAATTCTTTCTTCTGTGACATTAGTTTATGGTATTAGTCTGTTAAGCAGGGGAATATTTCAGGGGTCCTGCTCCAGCAGAGCCTCAAACTAACACTTTATCAAGTCATTGCTTGAAAGAATAATTCATTTTTGTATAGGAACAGAGATTAAAAAAAACTATTTCCCTCCCCTCCAATCTCTCTCTCTTTTGCCCTGGCTGTCCTGTTTGGTTTGCTGGTTCAGTTTCAGGTTATTTAGCTGCTGCAACAGAGGAGTCCCTTGGTAAAATATTGGTGATAGGAGGAGTGAATCTGTTGTGCCATGACAATGACAGTGACAGCAGGCTTGTTGCAATGCTGAGCCATGACTTGACAGAAGCCAACAGCTACTGGCAGGCTGCTAATTTAAAATCTGTATAAATGCTGCACTTGTAGCTCTGCTTTCGGTAGTAAAAGTGAAATAGTGTGAAATGTCGTGGAAAATGTCTTCCTTCTGTTGAAATTAAAATGTGGGATTATCATGGGAGGGTTCAGAGAGGCTCTGTAAAATGAGACCTAGAATTACAATTAGTATCTGTACCAGGAAATAACAAGACTTTCTTAGTTCTTTTAATGCATTGTGTGATTTATAAAATACTTGCATTTTTATATTTTTGTACAATTTTTGCTTCAGCAATTACTCACTGGAGCAAAATGAGTTTAATTACTGAGTGATTCTAGGATTCAGGTATTGATTTGTCTCCAACCCCTCTCTCCCCCTAGCCCTGCCTCCATACTATGACAACTTTCACGCATGGATCTCTCTAGCAGCGCAGTGTGCTTAAGCTTGTATAGTTAGTAAACTTCTAACGCTTGTTACATCTGGAGCAAGAAAAGTAGGGTCATGTTCCAACTTTATTACCAGGCAAGTTCTCACTGGGACAATGCAGAAAATATCTGAAAGCACCTTGTAAGGTTCCAATCCGGAAAGAACATTTTTCATGCCATTTGAACGTGGCCACAATTTTAAATATGCTACAAAGGGCAGAGACAGCCTTCATCAGAAAGGTACGCTCTGTTCCCAGCAGTGTTTACCCCCACAATATTATATATTTTCCTATCTTCCCACAACTCTGTTGAAAGGTGTATTTAGTGATAGGTTATTTTCTTCTATCTCCAAGAACTTTTGTGATTAGGCTTTTCCCAGCTGCCGCATTCCTGGATGTGCTTGGTTAAGTTGTCTTTCTTAGATCTTGACAGGACTATCTGTGCAGAACAAAACATATCACCATTGTGTTATATTGGTAATGAGCGGAAAATTTTGATAAAGTGTTTATCTTCCTTGCATTGTTGGGAAAGTTACAGTATACCTGTTGTTGCTGATCAGACCTGTCAGTAATCTTTTGTCATTAGTTCATTCTTTTCCCAAAACTCAAAATTAAATTCTTACTTCAGCAATACATGAAGGGAATAACAAGGACTTTTGCAGACAAATCATTGATTGAGACAAATAGATCTCTGCAGCCGTGTTGATTTCAATATGGAATGCTATTAATGAGAACAGCAGGGTCTTTAAAGACAAGAATGATTATAAGGTTATGCTTCTGGAAATTGCAGTGTAATAAAGCCCCTTTATTGTACTGTATTATATTTTGTTCACAGGCGGTAGTAGCATGACCTTGCGCTGAGCCTTTTTGGAGGAAGCAAGACTTTGCCAGCAGTTCTCCATGTGCATCCTTTTATTTAAGTTTGACCCTCGGCCAGTTTCGAAAAATGCATACAGGTAAATAGTTCTGATTAAAGCCAAAATACCTTTTATAACCTAATTTCATGATACATTTGACTTAACACTACCTAGTGAAACCCAGCCTCAGAAACCAAGGCTGAGTGCTTGAAAAGCGTGCTATTGTAATCCCATTGTTATGTTATTTTACTTTATAGTGGTACGTAATTCTTAAATGAAAAACTGTTTCTATGCATTGATTAGAGCAGGAAGCTAGGACTTGACATTCCTGGATTTTGTTTTCTGGTTCCTATTTGCCATAGGCTCTTGGGTGTGCCACTTAAATGCTTGCTTCCATTATGTATCTAAAACTAAGACGGTCCAATCTGTTGGCAATCTAGCCGAAAGTGCAAGGACAGAGATTAAATTAAATAGTAGTTGCTCCTTGACAACTAGTTGACCTCAACCTGACATAAAACACAATATCTCTAACTCATCAAACCTCCATGCAGCATTCCTAAATATTAGTAGGCTAGTCCTGTTCAGAAAAGGGAGCTTATTCTAGAGCTGAGAAGTTTTTTTGTTTTTTTGTTTTTTTTTTTCATGGAGAATCCTCTTCTGAGGGACTGAAAAATTGAGAGCCCTTGTACTCTGTCACACACATGTGTGAGCAATACCTAATATCTTATCTCACTGCAATCCTTTAATCACAAATATTCATCTTGGAGCGGTATTTTAAAGAATTCCCACCCAAAAACAGGCTTCAGAAATAAAATGGGGAAACAACATTTTAGACATCCACCTACACACAAGTTTGTGTTCTTAATTATTAGCACTGTGTCACTACACTTTTATTGCTGCATACTATATTGGTTCCATTTAAAGCTAACTATCACATTTTTGGAAGCACAAGCACCCATATTGATTGAATTATTGTCGGTCAGTTTAATACAGTGGGCAAATTATTTTGCCACCTGTTAATTTTTTGCCCTGCTTTTTTTGGTTGTCACAAATTTAATTAAGAACTAGAATGATGATTAAACCACCTAGTGCCAGATGTGTATATTGACTACATCTGAATTTGTAAAAGGAAAAGGATTCTTGGGGGTGTTATGATATGACTAGTATTGAATTAATATTTCTAGGCATTTGGTATGGGCCATTTACCTGCGTTGCCAACAGAAGACTGATTTTCAATGCAATGGTGCCTCTAGAGGACTCCTTTAGGCCTCGGTTGTATTCATGCTGATTTGGAATGTTGTTTGCCAAGTGAACTTTCTGTCACAATTGATATTTAAAGTAATACTTCTTGTAGTGTGCTTGCTATGAAAAAGATGCACCAAATTTGGAACTATTGATTGCTGGCAGAAAATAGGCTGCTATTGGTATCAAAAATAGGAAAGAACTTTTGATCCATTTTGGCCTAGATTCTGATCTTTTGTTGAATTCTGTTTTGAACTTTTCCTTTTCACATTGCTCAGCACTTCAGATAAAACTGCCATTGATTAACCCCTCCATTTTAGTGACATCAGCAAGACCATAGTGCTTCATGTAAGAGATTTCTAATAAGTTTAAATTTTCATATCAACATAGTCAATTTTAGGCTCAAAATCTATACAGTCTTGACTCTTAATTATATTTTATGTAAAAGTCAGACCTTTCACTCTTAGTCTTTCTCTATCTAAAGAAAAAAAAAGACGTAATTGTGACCAGTTTGACAGGCTTTATCTTAACCATATGAAAATTGAACTGCATAGGGCTGATTCATAAAGGTCCTTGATTCTTGCATTGAACTCCTCTAACCATAGCTCTCAGCTTTGTAAAGGAATCCAGTTTGTCATTTCAGCTAAGCAAGTCACTTCACCTATGCCTCTTTTGCCTCAAGGTCCTAATCTGGGAGTGCCACAGTTGGAAATGGTACCTAAATCTCCTGATTACCTCTATATTACCCTAGTTACTAGCCTAGTGTGCCTTCATAGCCCTCTTGTAGGAGCTGCATGTTTAATTTTCATAAGTTAAAGTGACAGACGGTGTTGAATAAATCCAGTAGCTTAATTTTGTTTTGCGCTCTTTACTGTAACACATTCTTAAACTTCAACTGAAATTCTCTCTGCCAATTTTGTCGTCTTGCAGGCAAACAATTTGTCTTCTTCTGTCTTCTGAATGAAGTTATAATGTGTTTTTTATAGTACTTCCTTGTTATGTCCAAACAACTTTCTCTTGTATTTATGGCATGAACAGTTGTAACTTACTGCAAAGCCAACAAGGGGAGTGCAAAAAATTTGTGGGTCACAACTTTTTTGAGTTTTGGAAAGATGAGATTTGTAGGTGTGGCATTACAGCATTACATTCTTAGTAGTTAGCCAGCCCCAGGGCACTTTGGCTTTTTGTCTATTTTTGTGCAGGCAGTAGATGCAAATCTTTACACAAAACAGTGGGCCAGGTGGGCCAGTAAACTGAATTGCCTTCATTGTCCCAGAGGTGGCAACCTTCCAGGTCATGTTTGTGGGAGGATGCTACGGTGGCATTGCCTACCTTCATGTGTATTAATGGAGGACTTCATTTTTCCAAGTTTCCTGTCTCCAGGTGCCTTTCAATCAGTATAAATAGCATTGTTTTTTCATTTCCCTCAAGGCAATACAAGTTGAAGTTGCAAAATAAGGTAACATGAGCAAGCCAGGGTCAGACTTTGATGTGTGCTACATCTTATTGTCCCCACTATTAATATGCATACAAAACATTTTTCTTGTTTAGCTGTTCTATTAGTGCTGTTTTACTAATATGTAAAATTCTTTAGTAGCTAAGGCAATTAATCTGACAGCCGTAATGGGCACTAACTTAACTAGAAAGCCTAATGTTGATTTTGCGACACCCGAAGGCCTAGAATGGAAAAATGGTCGTGGGGCAGTCATATCTGTCTCCTCCCCCCCCCAGAATTGATTCCCAGAATGCCTTGCAGTCTATTACACACATTGCCTCTATCAGCTGCTTCATATAGCCAGGAAGTACAGGCAGAATATGGCAAACAACAACACCAGGGTGAGGTGTTGCCCCTCTTGGTCCTTTTGGCGCCCCTCCTCTTCAGTGGTACCCAGAATATGTGCCCTGCTTGTCCACCCCATGTTATGCTACTGTTAATGCAGTACTGGATCCCTGCCGTATTGGGCCTTCTCAACAGTTTTTGGTTTACCCTTATGTCTTTCATCTTTGTCTTCGGTCTTTTATGCGTGAGCTACATTTCCGTAAAATTGTGCAAAGCACTGTAGTGAATGCTTTACTATAGCCCAGACAGCTGTTGTAAAAAGTGGTGTGCTGGCATCACATCTTGCTTAACTATACTATGCATGACTTATCATAAATACAGGTTTCAAGCTTCAGAGCCATAATCGCATAGTCTTTTTATGGAACTGAATTATCACAGGAAATTATTTTAATGGAATGATTTCTCATGTTTTCAGCTCTGCTTCAACATTAAAATGGTACATAAATCTTAACACACTTAAAATATTTATCTATTTTTAGGTTTTGTATAATTTATTTAGTAATTGGGGTCATTTTAAATGGCTTCCCTCCCCCGCCCCCCGCATGATTACTGTTTCATAAAAGGCAAAATGAAGATGTTTTAATCATAGCAGTACTCTGTAATGGCTTTATATTAAACTTGGAGGCTCCCTATTCTTTTGAGAAGATTTTGGGCAAATATTTTGAGTTCATATACGCATCTCATGTAAACAAGCCACATCTAAGTTTCAAATTTCTGAATGAAACGACTAGTTGGAGCTCTAGGAAATAAAATTAACATTTGCTTGCCAAGTCTTCTAGCTTTTTTAAAAAAATGTGTTTTATATACATATTTATATATGAATACATTCTACAGTACACTTCTGTAAGATTCAGTTTCTCTGAGCAAGATGACAGAAATAGTCAGTCATTTGAGAGCCTGCAGATTAAAGAGCAGAAACATCTAAAAGAGCAGAAATTGTACTACATGGATGCCAAAAAGTTATGAAATTCTCTCTCAAATGTCCAAAGAAGAAAGCACTCTTCATCGGGAGGTTTTTGAAGCACCTGGCAAAATAATTAAGCCTCACACCCAAGTCAAGGACATTGCTACAGCATAGATATCTTAGCTTATTTCCATTTTAATCTTTGTGTAGGATTCTTAACACAGATGGACTGGCAATTTTATGATCCGGATTTAAAACCATTGTAGTTGTTGACTGACAGGATCCATCAAGATTGGGTCCAAAAGATTCTAAAGCTTGATAACAGTTAAGATCAGTACATCTTTATGCAGATCTAATAGGTGAGGTCCTACTGGGGTTTATTCTGTTACAAATATTGCTAAGTGTCTTTTTCTAATGGAACCAAATGAATACGTTCTAAATCATTTTGAACTTAGTCTCTACACTACAAATCTGATTAATGCAAAGCTAGTAGGAGGTGGTGACAGTGGAGAGGATAGTGAGATTGTAGGAAATTGGTTAGGGAAGTCTTCAGGTACTGAGAAGATGGCATTTCACTTTCATGAAATCATAAATATACAGCTGGCAGAAAATATGATATAGTCTGATTTCGTAGATTTCATAGACATTAGGGCTGGAAGGGACCTCAGAAGATCATCAAGTCCAGCCCCCTGCCCAAAGGGCAGGAGGTCAGCTG
>NW_017728921.1:13256003-13265474 GCF_001723895.1 Crocodylus porosus | reverse complement strand
CCCCAAGTCTCTTTCTTCCGTAGTGCTAGCCAACGTAGCACTGCTGAGCCTATAAGGATTCTGCAGGTTTTTCTTCTCAAGGTGGAGAACCTTGCATTTTTCGGTGTTAAACACCATCAGGTTCTCATCCGCCCATTTGCTAAGCCTGTCCAGGTCAGCCTGGATCACCTGCCTGTCCTCTGATGTGGATGCTTTGCCCCAAAGTTTGGTGTCATCGGCGAACTTGGCCAGTCCACTCCTGACTCCAATGTTCACATCATTAATGAAGATGTTGAACAATAGTGGTCTGAGGACAGAGCTTTGGGGGACCCCACTAGTCACAGGACACCATGATGAGTGACTGCCATCAATTACTACCCTCTGGGTCTGACCACAGAGCCAATTTCCCAGCCAGCAGATCATGGTGGTCCCAAGGCCACAATTGGCCAGTTTCGCCAAGAGGTGATCATGGGATACCAGATCAAAGGCTTTTTTGAAGTCGATCTATGATATCAATCTCTTCTCCCTTGTCCAGGTGATTTGATTTAAAGAATAGACAAATTGGGGGTGATGGTGAACAATAGTATGAAGGTACTGTATATTGGATAAAGTAGGCAACGAGACAGAAGGTAAGCTGTCATTGTAAACGTGCATGCATGTATAAATAAAGGGAATAAGTTTCATATGGTAGAGAAAAATGCCAAAAGCTTATACAGAAGCTTAGAAATGGTTACCCTGAAGGATATTCAGGTGCAGTCGCAGAATATTGATTTGTGACAGCTGAATAAAGGAGCTTCTTGGTCAGTATGATACCTGTTCTATGCATACAAAATACCATGAATGGTAGGAAACTAAGAAAGGATTGTTTATGACTCTTCTGTATTTGCTGCCAGTCTGATGTAGATGCAAATATTTTATTTTAAAAACAAAGGTTAATATATAAGAATATTGCTGTCAGGGTGGATTTGATTTAAATCACTAGTCGGGAAGCCTTGACTTAATCATTGTTTTCTACAAAAAGTCCATTCTTGTTGCTTGATACAATCTTAATATATATGTATGAATCACAACTCGGAGATAGATGATGTAGGTTTCTTTCTTAGAAGGTACAGGCTATACATTTTAAAGCGGTGATTTATTTTGACATTTCTTCAGATTAATTTTGTAGCTACATCAGAAAACTGAATTATGATTTGGTTGTTTTATTTGCCAAAGCTAATTGAAGCACATACTTGTGAAGTCATTGGGAGGTGAACTAGCTCCAATTCACTAGATTAATTATGGATATTTGGGGGATATTTTTGCCATGCTGTATTAGGAGGACATCAAATGAGTGCTGCAGCCATATGTTGTTAGCTTTTGGGGCTTTCTTCACTTTCTTCTAGATTTCTTTTCATCTTTGACTACTTCCATCTCTTACAGTCTGGCAAGCCTGCTGCCATGATCGGTTTTTCTTTCTAACATACCATTCCCTCATTAGATCTCAAATCAATGGAGAGGCTATACTAGGGGTTGGCAGTGTTTTTGGGCAGAGTGCCAGAGACACCCACCATTGCAACTTGTAAGATGTTGGCATGCCAAGAGCAGATGGCAGGGGAGCCACGAAGGGCCTGATCATTGTTGTGGCCATGTAGCCCCAACCCCTTCCCTGCCATCCACCCAGAGGCACATGTGCCAAGCGAAAGTCTTTGAGTGCCACACTCTGGCACCCGTGCCGGGGTTGTCTACCCCTGGGCTATACTCAGAAACTTATCCCTCGAGTGCTGGACTATTCTGCTCAAAATGTTTCTCTCTTTTTTTTTTCTTTTTTTTTTTTTTTAACTGCCCCTGCAGCCTTGGATTTATCTCCAGACTCCTCCTTGCCCAGATCTACTCCACCCCCACCAATCCTCTATTCATTTAACTTCTTAAAACTTCACACTTTTAAAGAGAGGTAAGGGTTTGACTCTGTGTACACCAGCTTGCAGAGAGACAATAGGGCTGATGGTAGGTAATCAGGTCTGTTATCTCTCATCTCCATATACTGCTGTTAATAAGGATGTTACCTCTGGAGAGACAGTTCCAGCATTTAAGAACTGAAACTAAACATCACAGAGATGCTTAATGGGAACTTCTAGACTGAGTACTGAGTCCCATTGAGTAAAAATGGTTTTCCTTGGTCTTTAGTAATCTATAGAGGAGCCTCTGGGAACCACATAAGTTTGGGCCTCTAATATAGTCCATGCCCTGTTGTGACCTATTTATAAAACTCTTCTTAGAAGTTATAATCCCTATTCCACAATTGATGTCTTTGACCTTTAACATATCTTACATTAAAACTATATATAGGTTGTTTTTAAAAAAAAATCTTTAAAAAATAAAAAATACAATTAAATATGATTTAAATAAAAATCTGCTATTTTTATTTTAAAAAATAATTGATTTTTATCCACCCCGATTTTGTTCTGCAGTAGCATAACAAAAAGTCCTATCCAAAAGGAAGGAAGATATTACATGGATTGATAATTCTGTTTAAAAGAGATCTTATTTTTATATAAAATTTACAATCAAAATTGTCTTAGTTTCCCCTCTAAATAGGCAGTTAATTTAATTTACTGTATGTAAATGTGAAGCACCAATAAACAGTTCTACAGTGATAGTAATTACAGGTGCATTAAACTTCTCACACCAGAGACAATGAAAGGATTGTACAGGGTCACAAGACATGAAGGAAACAATCCTGGCATTAATTTTCTAATTGAGCCCAGTTAGGAGCAATTTTGAATATTCCACCTGTATACTCCAACAAAATTTTTGCAAAAAAATGTCATTAATTGCAAGCTTTCGGATACAAGCAGCCTTCATCAGGCACCAGAGAAAAGATTGTGAAAGTTCCCCTGGATAGAAATGAAAGTTCATATTTCTATGGTTGGTCTAATAAAATATATCACCTCTGTCCACAAGCCTTGATTGCTTTTTCATCTAGACCAATACTGCTACAACCTGGATACCTGTGACTTGCACTTTTGTTGGCATACACTACTCTTTTGAAACTGGATATCCACTTTTCTGAGCAGGACATACTCTTAATGTCCCAAATTAGGTACCTGATATTCTGAAGTGGCCTTGCATATATATCTTTTTTGTAATGGCATCTACTCAAAGTTATGAATTGCTACTCCTTTACATACTCCTCTACAAGATGAGTGGGAGATTTTTAAATCTGTCCTGGGCTTTCAGAAAACTTTGTTTTCAGACTGCTTTTAGAAGTGCAAGTGCTGAATTCATTTTAAAACTAGAATGAATCTTTAAATTAAATATTGACTCAGTTTTATGAAGGGAATCCAACATGTCTTAACTGAAATGTGTCCATTGCCCTCTGTACCTTTGTGTCTCTGTCTCATGATACTGCAAAGTGCTTATGGTTTTGCTCAGTGGACCAACCAAGTGCTAAATTGAGCAAAGTAAACAAGACTAGAACAAAAGTTAAGTCTATTCACTTTTCATCATGGGAAACCTATGTTTGCCACCAAGGCCTAAGGAAATATATTCTGTTTTGGGGCACAGGGGAAGAGAAGGGAAGGGAAGGGAAGGGAAAGAAAACCAGAATATTTTTTTTTTTGTTCGTTTTGTATCACAGGTCTAAAAGAAAATGGACTAATGTTATCGGCAAAACAAGTAATAATTGCTCTTTTAAAGCTATAACACTGAACATAAAACTAGTTTAGATCAATGCTGTAGAAACATTATTAGTCATTGTATCTATTCTAGAGAATTAATTGCTTTCAGGATAATGGACTCTTGTGCATCACTGAAATGGCTCTAATGAACAAATATTACATTAATTGATTTAAAAACGATTTGCCTCAGTTTAACCTTCTTATATCTTTATCAGTTTGCTGTTTCTTGTTTAACTTTTCACACTAAACTTGTTGGCTATTTCTCCCCCTTCCTCCTGTTCTTTGGGAAGGTAAAGGCTTGAGTATCTTTTGATGGGGGTGCAGGACATGAAACAGAGAGAAACACTTCAGGATACCTGAAAATGACTGATTAAGTTTCAGTAAGCGTTAATTCAGTGATTCTCAACCTTTTCAGACTCCAGGCACCCATTGGTAAATGCCAGCTCTTAGTTTTCACTCCTTTGTTTTAACAATAGAAAATTCTGCTGCTGCAAAGAACTTGCAAAACCCATAAGAGGTCAAAATGGTTTTAACATTAAGGAATCCAATTTGAAATCTCTGGGTCATCTTGTGAATCATGTCTGCACAACTCACAGTGCTAGCACTGTTTGGCACCTCATGGTACTCTGAAAGGGTGTCAAGGCACCCCTGTGGCACTTTGGCTGAGAATCACTGCATTAACTCTGTTGATATTGTTTGTCCATATTTGAAAGGTTTGGATAGTCTAATGCTCTGATTCTTGGTGCAAAGGTATAGTAACATCACAGTTTAGTCCGAATATGATTCATGGGCACTTGTACACATGATGGGAGTTTAGTCCCCTAAATTGAAATGGTGGGTTTCTAATTGTACTATTAAAAACCCACCACTTCAATTTAGGGGCTTCCATCACTGTTATGGTGAGGGGCTCCAACCCTTTTTTTTTTGGTTTGTTTATTCTTTCTTTTCTCTTTTTCCATAGCCTGCCCACATGTCCTCTGGCCAGGGGCCGAGTGACCCCTGAGCTGTGGGAAGCTCTGGTCCTCCCCTCCATGGTGGCGGTGCCCCCTGGGGCTGTCCAGATGGGTGGTTAGTGGGGGAGTGCTGCCCTAGCTACAGCTTGGGCAACAGTTGGATCAGGCTGGGTGCTGCCTCCAAGCTGGGGCAGCACCTGCCCATTAGCCACCCACCCAGGTGGTCCCGGGGGGTGCTGCTGCCGGAAAGGGAAGTACTAGGACTCCCTGCAGCTCAGGGCCTACCAGCAGCTCACCCCTTGGCCGTGGGAGAGATGGGCAGGCTCCACGGGGTGGGGGAGGATCAGGCTGGGCCCCTCACTGCTTTCTTTTTTTCTGGCAGAGCCTGCCCATGTGAGCTGCCAGTGGGCCGAGCAGCCCCTGAGATGCAGGTGGTCCCAGTCCTTCCCTCTGCAGCAGCAGCACCCCCTGGGGGTTCCCAGGCAGGGTACTAGCAGGCCAGGGGCTGCCCTAGTTTGGAGCTTTATATCTTTTCTGCTTCCTATTAATGGCCAGTACTGTTTAATATATTTGTTTGACTTTCTAAACCTGGCTAATTTTAGGTTTAGATCATTTGTTGTGAGCTGCAACCCATTTAGCAAAATGCAGCACAGCAATCTCAGAGCTTATAAAGTGAGAAGCGCTTATTACCAAATATAAACAGGGAATTTCATCTGACAATGTCTTTCAATTGCATATTGTATTTCTTAACCCCCTACTAGCTTTTGATTATGGAGCCTCCAGAGATTCCTGCAGTTTGTCTGCTGCAGTCGCCAAGTCTCAGTAGGGATTCAAATGTTTCCCTCCGCTCTTCCTGTGGAGCTCAGATTCTAACCCAGTCCCCCACCCCCAAAAAAACTCATGGTTGGCATGAAAGAAAGCTGTGTTTTGTTTTGTTTTTTTCCTTTTACTTCCTCTATCCCTTTGTGTATGAAAGAGTCTTCCTTTCGGTAAAGTAAGACTCAGCCAAATGATCTGGATGCTCAGAGTTAATACAGTGGGAATGAGCCTCAGAGGCAGAATGACCAACTCCTTTCTCTCCTCTGGATACTTAAAGCTGAACAAACTTGGACAACAGTGGGGTGGTTTTTGCTTTTATTGTATATTTACATGTATTTGACATGAAACATTATTGCACACGCACTGTATTAAAAAAAACATTTGGGCTGCAAAATCAACTACTCAGAAGTTAGGAAACATCAGAATTAGGGTGGTCTGTACAACCTTAATGCAACCCCCTCGTATATGTTGTTGTTCAAAATCTCGTGTTTTTCTTTTTTTGTGTTTTCTTTCTTCCCCAGAAGAGTCCCTGTTGGCGTAGAGCATAGACATGTCCTACAGATGAATATGAGTTGTTTAATAATGGGGGCTGTTGTCTCACTTGTTGGAGAAGTTTGGAAGGTGGCAGTGATGAGGCAGGGACAGCAGGAGCAAGGAGATGCTCATGGTTGAGGATGCTGAATCCTATTTGGAGAAGTGGATTCTATTCCTACCTCTGAGACGGTTTCTATGCAAAGCTAGTTGAATAATTTCAGCCAGACCTTTTTGCAGGTGGTCTCTTCTCGCATGCCTCTGTTTTTGGCTCCCCAAATACAGTATAGAAAATAGATATCCTGGGGTCTGACTTTTCTGAAATGTCACGTGTTCAGAAATGTGCACGCTATATCAGTAGGATCCATGTATAAATGTGTCAACTGCTATTCAATTATAACTATTCTGAAAAGTCAGATACTCAGAATCATAGAAAGGTAGGGCTGGAAGGAACCTCAGGAGGTCATCTAGTCCAGCCCCCTGCTTATCTAAGCCATCCTGCACAATTATTTTTCTACTCTATTCTTAAAACAGCACAAACAGCCCCCTCTCTCGGCTGCCAGGCACAATGCCTGAAAAAGTCGAGATGCCCAGTAATCTCGGGTTCTGTTCCAAGCCGTCTGGGGGGGATGTGCACACGTGTCTGCTTCCTTGATTTCCTCCCTTCTCCCAACTTCATTCCCATAAAAACTTAATTCCACCTGCCCTTGCCTGCTTCCCAATCCTGACTTCCCCGCTCGTGGCTCCTTATCCCAGTTCAAGTCATCTTCCTTTCTCATCTGCATGCCTCAGGATTTTTGTCTCTCTGCTCTTGCCTGCCAGTGCCTGTCCTCAGGCCACAGCATCCATGATAGGGCTCTGAGCACTCTGCTCTCTGGGTTAGTGCCTACGGGATCTGTGAGCAGAAGAAGCTGTGAATTTGGAGCCCCTTCAATAAGGACAGAACCCTGGATTTTTGTCTCTTGAAACAAATCTCTGAACATACGTAAACTGAAGCTGCTTCTTTGACATTACAGCATGACCACATTTTACTGTCATCTTGAAATCTGGTAGAAGGGGAGTTCTGCCCATGCTGTGCTGCAGTCTGGTAGCATATCATTCTGTTAGGAGGGGGGCTTTGATTTACACTGCAGCTGAACTGCAGGGAGAAGCAATAGCAGCAGCTGGGTCCCAATGCCTGTCTCCTCCTCACCTGAGCTAGGTTATTCTGCTCCCCCAGCCCTGCTAGGACTGCTGCTGACATTTGCTGTACAGGATTCACTCCACTTCTTGTGTGTATTTTGATCTCAAGTCCAGCAGTAGTGTTACTAAGATGACCGTATCAAACTGAAGGTCCAATTTGCATGCTTCCTGCTTATAATCTGGCTGATTAGAAGATTGACCATGTCAAAACTTTTGATTGAAAGGAATCAGATTCATGTTAAGGTGCTATGTGATCTTCTCTATGCATCAGTGCTGCTGTGTTAAGTGTCCAAGGTATATGTGCTTTCTCCGTACCAGAATTTATTTCCAAGGTTGAAGAGATCAAACTCTTCTTGAGAAAGGAGTATTGTGGTGTGGGGGGAGGTGCCTTTAGTAGGAGTCCTTTATTTTCAGATTTCTGTTTCTCTGTGGGCTCTCTCCAGTTGTATAGAATTTTCTGCACCTGTGAACTCTTAGTGTGTGTATATATAAGGAATACATTTCCTATCTGCTAGCACTTATACCTTTTCTTCTTGTGGAATGTACATTAAAATTCACATGCAAATGTAATTTCACTTTAAAAAATCCAGCTGTCTCGTTCTTGTGTTTCTGGTTTTGGTCATGGTGCTGACTGCATATAACTTTGCAGAGTTCTAAACAAATTCTTACTTCACTATTGGAGGAGGTGTATGTCCAAACCTGCCTGAAAATAAGGTAACTTAGTAGGGATTGGCTTTTCCACCTGCAAAACAACAAACCAAGCAACAACAACAAAAATATGTGCTCTTAAAATCATGCATACCTGATGTTTATACCATTTAAGACAGAAATTCAGGTAGTCTTTTCTTTTTTCTTGTCCTGCAGGCTTATCCTAGCAGCTAATAGAGATGAGTTTTACAACAGGCCGTCCAAGTCAGCAGATTTTTGGGACAGCAGCAATGAGATCCTTAGCGGTATGTAATTATTTTTAATGAAAATTGTCTGGAATATTTTTCCCCACGTGGGTCTAGTTGCATATCTGTAATGGCATCTTCAAAAACATACAGATACTCTGGAGGGTGTTTTTTTCAGACCCTTTGTACAGTGGTTGAAAATGAGGTAATGGGTTTATAAGAGAAGGCTAGATCTAAATTGTATTGCTGTTTTTATGGATATTATGTAATCTGTGGATAGATTTTAGTGATTCTTTTTTTTTCACTTGTAAACCGTAATATGAAAGGGAATCATTCAAACTAGAGCAAAACTCATGGACTATATTCCATAACAATAAACTGTAAATTTACAGTGACAGTTCAAGGATACGTTTATACATAGTCTAGTCTATTTTGAGTATTATTTCAGTTAGCTGACTGCAAAAAGTCTTGAACTGTTCTTTTTTTTTTCTCGTCATATTCTCGTATACTTTGGCTCAAGTGGCATGATAAAAATGTGTTGCATTGTCCATCATAATAAAAATATTCAGGATATTTAATAACTGGAGATTAATCTCTTATAACATACTTGGTAGAGGTGACCCTTAAAATAGTTTAACTTAAATAAGGCTCAAAAAAAAGATTTTTTTTTTTTTTTTAACTATACACATCTCACTTTCTTATCAGTTTGCAATATATCGACTAATAACCAAAGCTATTTCGTAGCATCCTGAGCTTTCTGCCTGCTGTCACTAAGAAGACTGTAAAGTTACCCAGTTGTCTAGTTTCTCTTTTATTGAGAATCTATCTTTATCTGTAGAGGTGAATTTAGGTATAATCAGTTATAGTATTTTGCTCAGAAATAGTGAGGCACGAATAGAGCATTGTTTTAATACAAAATTCTGACTCTGAAAAGACTCTTCATTGATGCTGCGTGTTGTTGTCGTTGGCAGGGAAGCCTGTGAGGATAAATTACTCCTACTGCACTGCAGCCTTTTCCTTTTCTGAAATTCTGGCTGATATTCCAAATTCGTGCCAGACCTTCTGGATGCTGCTTCTCTTGTTAGAGATGCAAATAAATAAATAAATAACAATAGAATAACAACCCAAAAGCTTTGAAATCTGAATTTGAACTGAATGCTGGCCTGCAGCCGAGGCATCAAAATCCACTTCTGATGTCATTTTTTTAGTCTGTTTGCACATTTGTTTTAGTTTCATTTGACACACAATGGCGGTGTCAATTCACAATTCTGTGCAGGTCTCATTTGTATGCATGTTAAGCTAATAAGGTTGGTGGTGACCTAAATGAAGGTAGTGATAAAGATGAAAAAACATACAAGACTTTATTTTTGTTGGTCATATGTTTTGACATTGATTATCATTCTTGATGCTTACCCTGACACTTGTTTTTTGTGTTACTGTTAGGTGCTGTCCATT
>NW_017728921.1:13253774-13255348 GCF_001723895.1 Crocodylus porosus | reverse complement strand
AAAAAAAAAAAAAGGCAGCTTGATTCTCCAGGCATTAATCCAGCCTTATTGAGACTTTAGCTTGAAGTTAAGAATTTGTAATATGATTGTAAAGTCTTCTGAAAAGTCAATGAAGCTACAGCCAAGTACTGATTCTGTCTGCCTTCTGCTTATTCATTAGGTCTGGATATGGAGGAAGGGAAAGAAGGTGGGACATGGTTAGGAATCAGTAAGAAAGGCAAGATGGCAGCGCTGACAAACTACATGCAGCCAAAGATTGATAAAAATGCAAAGGCAAGAGGTAAGGATTGGGAATGGGAAAAGAAAGAAAATGTATAAGTGGATAAAGCATGCATGGAGAGAGCTGCCCCAGTCCTATAAAGTGAGCTGTTGTTTTCCACCTCTGTTTCTAAATTAACAGTATAGTACACGATTTTTCTGTACTCCCTATTCTGTCATTTTTGAAGAGTTCTCTACCCACAGAATGATCTACCTTTAAACTGCTTGTGGCTTGGTTCTTAAATTTTCCCAGACAGATGCATAAGTTTCCTTTTGTGGTGTAGGAAATCTTAAGCAAGATTAAGCAGGAGAGGCTACATTACTTATGGTCATTGGCACAACCACTCCTGGAACACTGCATCCAGTTCTGTTTGAAAATTGGATGTTGAAAAATTCAGAGGGTTCACAAAACCATCTTAGTGTGACAAAGCCACCTTGAGCCTTGTTTGAGGAGAGTGGCATATAAATCAAATAAGTAAATAAATAAAACTGCAGGAGTTCAATCTGTTTAGCTTATCAAGGGGTGACTTGATTGGTCTGTAACTACTTCTGTGGGTAATTTTGATAATAAGCTCTTTAATGGCAAAGTTATGACAATGGTAGACAAATTCTGAGTTGAAATAAAGCACACATTTCGACAGGTCAGGATAATTAAACACTGGAACCATGTTTCTCCATCACTAGCGTCTTTTTTTAAATCAAGATTGGATTTCTTCCCCACCCTCCTCCTGTGCTCAATTATATACTCTGGTTCAAACAAATTAATTCAGGGAAGTCGTATGGCATATGTTATACAGGAGGTCAGACTAGAGGATCACAATGGTCCCTTCTGGCTTAAATTGTTCAGGACATAAAATGCAAAGGCAAAAGGAGGAAAAAAATCTCCTAAAAGAGAATTAACATAATTTTTAAGGGAAAAAAATAGGTCAGTTTGTAAACCTTTTCTCATGAGGTTCTGCAGTGGGGAAACAACATGATAAATGGATCAAGTAAGTTATGTTTGTATACCATTCCAGAGTTACAAAGGAACATGAGGAAGAAATCATTAGGAGTGTGCAAAATGGGTCTTATTTGATTTGGATTTGGCCCAAATCGGGGACAGTGATTTGATTCGTTGATTTGGATCACTGTCCCCGATTCGATTCGGCCAAAGCAGAATCTGAAGATTCGATGCTAATTTGGAGAATCAGTGATTCAGACATAGATGCAACTTTAAATGTTTTTTCTACATACCTCGTGATATCAGGCACGGCTTGTGAACACTGCAGTGCTGGAGCAGATGGAGCGTCCCACAGGAGCATGGGGGACCCCCCCCC
>NW_017728921.1:13211516-13252737 GCF_001723895.1 Crocodylus porosus | reverse complement strand
TCCCTGAGGCTGGCCCATTGCAGATGCGCTCCATGATGATCTTCTCAAAGAGTTTCCCTAGGATTGAGGTAAGACTGACAGGCCTATAGTTGCCCAGGTCCTCCCTCCTCCCTTTTTTAAAGATGGGGACCACGTTGGCTATCTTCCAATCATCTGGCACCTGTCCCGAGCACCATGAGCGCTCGTAAAGCCGTGCCAAGGGCCCTGCAATAACCCCTGCTAGCTCCCTCAACACTCTGGGTTGGGTGAGCCAGGGGGGTGCAGGAGAGCCCCCTCGCACACTCCCCAGTGGACTTGAAAGTGGACCGCAAGTGCTTCTGATCCACTTCTGGGTCTGCTGCCGTGCACCCTGGGGTACCCCCCCTGCACTCCTCTGGGACACTGCACCCACCCTAGAGTCGCAGCACCCACGAGCTGCCTACTACCTAGAGATAAGTGGAAAAAAACATTCAAAGCTTTATCTATGTCCAAATTCCCGAATCTCTCTGAATCGATTCGGAGGGTTCCAATTTGATTTAGAGAGATTAAAGGGTCCTCTGATTCGATTCTGATTCAGAGATTTGGCCACCGAATTGGGCTGCATCTCTGCCAAATCAAATCAGGGACTGAAGCGTCTCACAGCCCTAGAAATCATCTAATATAGAAGGATCAGCAAACTTGAATCTAGTACAGCTGAGTTAGAATTGGAAGCTCTTATTCCTCAGAGGACAATGTTATAAATCTCTTGGCTCATCTGAGCAGTGTGCAAAACCTTAATTCTCACATGTTCCTCTTCCTTTAGTAACTGGAATACTAAATCTTGTGCTTCTGTGGCTGAGCCTGCTGGGCTACTGAATGCCACATACAAGTCACTCTAACTCTGCCTCTTCTCCCCTCCTCTTACCCCACCCCTTTTAGGTGCCCTCGTAACAAACTTCTTGACTTCAGATCTGGACAGCTCCTCTTATTTGAGGAAAGTTGCATTGGAAGGACACCTTTACAATGGCTTTAATTTAATAGCAGCCGATCTGAAGTAAGTCTATAAAACTTTACGGCTCAAAAGGTAAAAGTGGGAGAAACAAAACAGAATGCTGAAGTGTATATAATTGTTAGCGCTAAATTGTCATGGTGCAGAGGCTTCTTGCAAGCAAAAACTGGAGCTCTTTTTATTCTTCTTGACAACTGGCATTGGCATTCAACTCTTTGAGTATTACTCCCTTTTGTCTTTCAGAAGTATGAGAGCTTTGTTATTTCCTGGCCACTGCTTGTTGCAGAACCTTTCATAAATTTTGTTGTTTTGTGGGGGGTTTTAATAAACTGTATTCAGCAGTTTTTCTAGAGATTTTGTGGTGGTTTTGTTTGAGGGAGGAAGGGAACCCTGGTTACATGCCCTTTCGGAAGCTAAATTTCACACTTATTTTGCAACAATGTCTTCACTTTCTAAGTTCTGATCTGTAAGCGTGTTGATTCAGGATTTGGCTTGACAGTTTTTAATGCAAGTAAAGCATTGCATTGCAAGATTGTCTGTCTGTCTGTCTGTCTGTCTGTCTGTCTGTCTGTCTGTCTGTCTGTCTGTCTGTCTGTCTGTCTGTCTGTCTGTCTGTCCTCTAAAAATTGGTCCAGAGGGGAAAAAAATCACAAATACAGAAAATTGTGCTGATAGTACACACACCACTGTTTATAAACAGTAGTGACACCGTTGGGTAGCTAACAGAGCATAACATCAAGATGTGTTAAGTGAAACCCAGCAACTTAGTTGAGAGAGATCAGGGCTAAGATTTTTTGTTTCTTTGTTTTAGAAGTAAAACAAGAAAAGAAGCCAGAAGGAAATTAGTAAGACACAGGCACTGGAGTGTTGCAGAACACTGCTCAAACCCTGGAAACTTGATCAGCTCAGCGAAGTATATTTGATGGAAGCAGGCAGTATCAATTAAATGAAATGACTAGGAGAAAAACAAACTGAGAGGCTATGATTTGACACTGAGTATCTGAAGATATGACTGATTAAATGGCTAAAGCTACTACAGCCTTTCAAGGATGAGCTTTTGGGAATTAAGAGCCAGAAGATAGGATGCAGGATCCTAGAGCTGCTAGAGATACTGAATAAAGTTGTAGTGAGATGAAAGAGCAGGAATAAATGGGGAAGTGGTTAACGCTGCAGCTAAAAGAAGAGATGTAACTGGAATGATTACTTGCTAATTGAAAGAAATAGTTGAAAGCTATTCACATTGGTCACCAGGTCAGGTGAATAGGGAGAACTCAAATAAGTGGGGAATGAGAATAGAACAGATTAGGGGAATAATGCTACTGGAATGTCTTTTGAATGGTAAGCAACCTGAAGATGTGAAATAACACAT
Organism: Crocodylus porosus; assembly: GCF_001723895.1. Lineage (NCBI taxonomy): Eukaryota > Metazoa > Chordata > Crocodylia > Crocodylidae > Crocodylus > Crocodylus porosus. The sequence goes on along the minus strand of NW_017728921.1, from coordinate 13,250,401 downwards.
CACAGGAATCCAGTGAGAACTGCCAATGATCAAAGGAGAATTTGAACTGGCATATGGTTCACATACCATCTCGGATGGTTGTTCAGAACTTACAAGACTGAACTATTTCAGAGTGACTAACATAGTGTATCTTAGTGAGGAAGGACAAAGTTAATACCCCAATGGAGAGCAAGTGTGATGGTGTGTTTAGCATTATAAAACAGAATTAAAAATAAATGAAAAAATAAGACATGGAGCAATTTTGCAACAAAACTTTAAGAATGGGAAATGAAACGAGAGTAACTGTTTATTGTGAAATACCCATCTAAGTCCCCTGCTTGTTTCTTTTGGTTGGCTGTTGTAATATTTTTATATGAATTAAAGAGTCTCTTTTCTTGTAGATCTCTGGTAAGAGAAGCTGGATGAATTCTGCCTTTTGGGGATAATAGTTATAAAATGACAATATTTTGTCCTAGAAAGTGATGTTCTTTTAGAAGTTTCTTGGAATGTATGTCAGTGTGGAACCATGATGAATGTGGAAAGCTAAAAGAAATAACTTTCCATGCACTGAATGAAGCAGGAGTCTCATGGGTAAAAAAAAATATGCAAGGATGTAAGTTGTGTGGATCATAATATGCAGATTTGAGGAAGCCAGTTTAAAGGTGCACAGGCTTTATTTTTCGTTTTTAAGTGCTGTAAGAAAAGATAAACTGATGATCCCCAAGTTAGGTCATTTGTACCATTAGGTGCACTGTACAGATGTCTGCCATTGAGTAACTAGTAGCAGTAGGAGGCTGTTATCCTCTTGGGACCTGGTATTAGTGAAGAATGTGGCAGCTTAAGAACTTGGGCATAATTCCAATTTAGCTAAGGGAATGTGTTCTAGTGATCCCTGTTCCCCAGCTTTTCTTTGGCTCCTTCTGTTTCTGTCTATGCCACTTAGCTTCTGGCCTCGTGCTTCTCACCCTTCTGCACTCTTATTAGTCTGTTGTTCCTCTTCTCCTGTGCTACCTGGGTAGCAGCAAGGGGAACACTTACAGCATACTTATTGCTTTATGGGGATGGTATGCATGAATTCAGGCTGGTGATAGGGACTGATAGCTGCTCATTGCAAATGGAATCTTTGGTGAATTTATTTGCCAAAGTCTTGGAAATCTCTACGTAGAATGTGCAGACAGGCCTTTTGGAGGCCTATAAGTGAGCCACACTTGGACAAGTTGACATGGATAGGAGAAAATATATCGGATACCATGGTCAACCTGTGCTCCAAAGCCTGGAGACATTGTAGCTCTTTCACGAACAAACTGACTTCCTTTGTAGATTTTGCCCAGGTTTCATAGTTTCCTTCTTGCAAATGACTGAATAGTTTTTACTGGAAAATCCCCCAAATTAGTATAAGGCAGACACCTAGTGTGGAAACTTTACAGTCTGAGTGGCTTGTTTGGTCAAATTATAAGCCATTGAAAATAGGGTCTGAAGTGCTGGATGACGTTAACTGAAGTTTGTTCTTTTTTGTTTTTGTTTTGTTTGGGGGGGGGGGTTGGTGCTACCTGAATAGGCAACCCTAACTGATACATTGTGTGCAAATGCAACAGGCTTATTGCTGAACAAAGGAAATGTAAGGTTAAGGTGTCTAATATTACATTCCTTGTCCTCCACTTAAGTGCAAACTATTTACCACCAAGAATGTACCACGATTTTAACTCGCCGCCAAGCCTTCTACCTGTATTCCTCAAACACCTTACTGCCAGCAGGCCAGACTATTCCTTTCCCGATCATTTTATGTACACTTCTGGAAAATGATGCACAGTTGCTGAACTGGGTGATGGAATTACCTTCATTAAAGACAACAGATGTCTAGATCCCTCTCTTATCTAATGTGACACTGCTACATTTATCACTCTGTCCTCTTCTAGACGGAACTCTGGTGTTTCCTATTCATCAGTCACTTTTACCCTCATATTTTTAGATGACGGCTTTTTATTCCTAGTCCTTTAGGATCATCTTGGTATGCGACAACGTAGCTTTTTGCCATGTTATTTATTTTCATTTCAGAAATTGCTGTGTGGAGGCAGGAAGGGGAAATGGATTTTTTTTTTTTTTTTTTTTAATAGATGAAGTCTAAAAAGGAAAATATGTTTTATAAAGGCAGGCACACTCCAGCTGTGAAGATACTAATAGCGTCTTTCAGCGCTTGCTGCTCCTGTTCAGGGATAAATAATTTGGCTCTAAGAACTGCAACAGAATTAAGAAATGAGTACTTCAGCTGTCAACATGAGCACCAAGACAGAGTGAGTTGGGTCTGGGGAATAATTGGGCATGCAGTTCCTCCTCCTCCCTGTCTCCAGGGGGTAGTTCATGGACCAGGAAGTTCCCTGTCTCAGTTGGAATGGGAGAAGTTACCTCTTTTGATGGTTTGCTGATATCTTCATTTTTGCACAAAAAATAACTAAGCAGTGGTTTTAAATTTTCTGATTGGCCAAAACCTGGGAGATTTGTTATCTTTCACTGAGTCCATTTTGGCAAGAGTGACTTTTCACTCCCAAACGAACATTGCATTTAGTTAAATTGATTGGTTTATAAATGGACTTTATAGAAAAGGACTTGGCTAATCTGCCAGTTGGGGACCTGCAGATCAACAATAAAGGCAAATGTTGTTTGTTCACTGCTTAATAAAGCTGGAGTTTGGCATTTTTGGCAGAGCTGAGACTGGGCCAGTGCAAAGAATGTGATCCCAAAAAGCTAACACAGCAACCAGGTTTGACACTTGTAATAGTGTTCATCTCTCATCACTGATGTTCTTTGCCCTGTGAAGTTAATTATTCCACAGTGGAGCTTCCCCACCCTTTATTATTGCTTAATTTAACTCTAGTATATTTAAAAGATATTACTTTTTCCATCTTGCCCCCAGCTCATGGCCATTTGGCTAACTTTCACTAGAATAGCTGGCTTTATCAGATCTGTTGCTAGCTTACACCAAGAATACTGAATGGACATGAGAAACCCAAGGTACTGGGTTGAAGTTGGCACTTTTTGAATGGCATTTCCAGAAGCGAGGATTATTCGAGGTGAAAGAGAAACCTGATGTACAGACAGACTCTCTCTTTCTCTCTCAAACTTCTTATTTAAAAACTTTCTAGAATACTGTAAATGTTGGTACTTTATACTATATTTATTAGTGAAGCTATGCCCTAAACATGCCACCACTAAACATGCTGTTTGAGAACAGAATCTGCAGCTTCCCTTCGTTCTAACTTTTAGACACTTTTTCTCTCCTCCTCTCTTCTAACTTTGGATGAAGTATGGAAAGTTTTTCCTATATAAAAAAAAACCGTGAACAAAAACCTGCCCCTAAAAGAAGCTGCATGTGCAGGGCTTTCTTAGATTGTTTAGTGACTTTTAGGTTTGTGCTGGTTTTACAACAAAAGATATAGAAGAAAAGTTTGAGGAAAATCTTCTCTACCTGGTTATGCTTGGAACCACAAACCAATCGGAGTATAAAAATAAGGTGCATATAAAATGAGAGCCTGTAAGCCTGTTTGCACACATTGCCACCTGGCAATAGGATAAGGAGGCCTTAATGGTGAGAGTGGATTTTGGCTATTGCTGGCTGAATCAGAGTCACTTACGTTGCAAAAATGGTGTGCTTGGTAGTTTAGGCAGGCTGTGGGAGTTCAGCCAGCCCATAATATTTAAATAAAAGAAAAAGGAAAACAGTGTTGTTATCTTCCAGTGAAGTAGAGAAAGTGAGAGCTTCTGCCTCCACCCACATAGAAAGCTGTTGCACATACTTTAGTCCTGAGGAAGCTTACTAGCAAAAAATGCAAATGCAAAAAAGAAATTAACCTCAGAGGAGTTAAAAATCCAAGAGCCACAGGCAACCTGGAGTCTTTTAATACTCATCAAATTTTTCAAGCTCTTCCACAAAAACTACTTGCCTGTGCTTCACTGTGATATTGTGGAGAGAGGAGGGAATGGACCTGACCAACCGAGTAACAGGTACTGTTTTGGCCAGCTGTCATGGTCCCATTTTGTGAGACTGACTTGCTAGAACATCTAATCAAAAGGCAAGGGAATACTAAATCTTTTTTCTTTTCTTTTCTTTTTTTCTTTGTATACATACTAAAGAACCACAGATCTAACTACTCTTTGTTCCTGAATGCATTCAGTACCTCCAAGAATGTGACCAGACTATCTCGGACTGAAATGATATCAGAAGGGATAGCTCAAATACTTCCCTGCTTGTTGAACAAAACAAAGATGAGATGGTTGACCTGGCAAGCCATAAATAACCATCAGTTAGTTTGTTCCAACTTGGATACATTTTACTTCAGGGAGTGTTTCTCAGTTAACATAATTGCATTAGGCTATTCTGGAATGAAATTATTCAACTAATGGTAGCATGAAGGATAAATGCAAAGAATTGCACAAAGTCTGCTCATTAGAGCCATTTGTTTTTGAGAGATTCTGCTCCATATGGAGTATTGCTTGAGGACGGGTCTATCACTCTAATAGTTGTATGTGTTGATGGATATCTCTCATGAGACTGCTTCAGCCTGGGGTACGCTGAAATAAGTTTGTTAGCACGCTAATAGTAAAGACCAATTTTCTGTTAGGTATGTGAATATATGTATAATAATAGAACCTGGATTTTCTGTGCAATTTGCAGCAGGTAGCTGAATTAAGAAAAAGCTGCTCATCTTTGCTGCGGCTTTTACTTCAAAGGATGCCACTTCTCTGGTCAGCTGGAGCTCGCCAGTGATTGGCGCTGATTGGGGAAGCAGTGCCCTTTGAAATAAAAGCCACAGCAAACAGCTGGAGTTCCATAGAAGTCCTGTGTAGCTCTCCTCTGTCTCTGTGTACTCTCGGTTAGTTCAAAAACTCTCATCTTCACAGGCAAGTAAGGAACCTAACCCTGGGAAGAATCTGGGTTCTGCTGTATGTATGTATGTATATGTGTGTGTGTGTGTGTGTGTGTGTGTGTATGTGCATCTGGGTTCTGCTATATGTGTATATTTTTATACATGTAAAAATAACTTGTATTTTAAATGATAAGCATGGTTATCATCACTGCTGTTGATGTAATATAGCCCAGCAAAATAGCTAGTTCAGAGAGATTTATTTCTGTACTGCTCTTTCTGCACTGTAACAAATAGCAGTTTGGTTCATTTGCACTTCCAGTTCACTATCTGCCTTTGTTAGTGAAAGGTGCAGGAAAGAAAGGAAATGTGGGAGGGAACTATCCAAACACGTGACACACCTAGCCATAGGAAATGCGTTTATAGGATGCTCTACAACTTTCTGATGGCTTGGATGGATTTGTATTTTGGGAAAAGGGAAGAGAACGTGATCTTTGCTTTGGCATCCCACCAGCCTATTTGGATGACTTGGATACAACTGCATGAGGGGAAAGACTTGAAAGACCGCCAGGAGTATTGTAAAGTCTGTATTACTTGTTGGCTTCTGCAGCCATGTGCTTGGCTATTTAAAAACAAAACACAGTTCTTTTGACGTTTTTCATGTAACCCAATTGTTCCATGTCATGCAGGTGTTGGTGCCTTTTAACATTATTGAGTTTAATGAGTGTGGCAAGCTGAAAAAGAAAAATCCCTGTGATTTTTTTTTTTTTTTTTTTTTTTTCCCCCCCTTCATATTCCACCTCTCCAGCTGGTTCTCTGTGCTGTTCAGGAGTGGCATTTTAGGAAACATTACCTACTTACTTGGAGGATGCTCTCCCTATGAAAAAAGCACATTTAGCCCAGTAGGGTATGGTATACATCAAATAGGGTCTTTTGGAGCCTGAATGGCTGAAATCCTGTCTACCCAGAAGGCAGCTTTGGCTATTCAAAGCTTTTTCAGTTTTTATCTCAAACCAGTCTGATGAAAGAGAAACAAGATAATTTAAGTCTGAATTGATGGCCTCTATCAGGAATTGTCTATATTCAGGGCTCACTGCAGGTCTGCTTCCCTGCTCAGCAACAATAGTTTGTGGAAGTAAGAAGTTGTCTTTCACAACAAGGCTATGAAGCCCTTTTTGTAGCTGTTGGGGAGAATATTTCTGTCTGCGGCACAGTTGCTTTATGTACAGTAAATGTACCAATTACAGTGGCTGTGAATGGAAGACGGGGAAAATAGTGAAGGTGAGAACTTTATTGGCATTTTTTATAGCGGCTTTCATCTGTGGATCCATTCTGTACAAAAATGGGTGATTACTTACTTTGCAAACCTGGAAACTGGGGTTAAGCCCAGGTCTGAGTTGCCAACCATCAGTGCAAGTCCTTACTACCTTCTTCAGAAAACCTATTATATCTTTCTCCCTAGGCTGTGGTTCTATTGATAGCTCTAAATTAATGCTGGGCTGGTATGTCACCATTTCACTGGAATTCTGTAAGGCAAAGAGTGCAACAAAGATGGCTCTGGATGATAAACTGAAGGTGCGAGCCCTGTTTTCTGGCTTCCTGCTTAGAGAATTTGACAAATGCCATATCTGGAAACTATGAAGTTAGTCAATACCCAAATCTGTGTAGAATCATTTTTTTCCACGAAGAGGACAAGTTTCATCTTCTGGTACTGTCCAAGTATTAAGTTAAGCCAGGAAAAAAAAGTTCTTGAATAAAGGTTTTCTGACGTTTCCTGTTACAGTAATGTTGTATCTCTATAGGAAACATGAAAAGTAGGCATGTTGTCTTGGTGCCCCATTTGATTAATAATGGGTAGGTTTTGATCCTGAGTTGGTGACAGTTGGGACTGGACTGCAGTTGAAACATTACAGCTGCTGAAACAGCAAATAGCTGAGAAATACTATTTACACTGAAGTCTAGTCACTTCATCACATGCCACCATTACTACACTACGATGCAGTAATAATGGCAACAGAATGGAAGTAACTTGTACATCTGTTTACTAGAGAAGCTATGGATTCCTTAAAATATCTTGGACAGTGTGACCCGAGTTTAGAAACCTGGAATTACCCATCTGAATGTGCGGAGCACGATCACTGGTTACACATATGGGATTTTTACCAGCTGTTTACGGAGTATGGTTGAGGGTGTTTGGAGTGGAAGAGTCTTGGAGGGTTTTGAAAGTAGGATGGGGTCAAATTGCTGGTATGGACTGGATATATAGCAGGGGCAGATATCATGCATGGCTCTTCATCAGCTTGTTTAAACATCTTCCTATGCCCACAGCTCCTCCTGTGCCACCTTAACCCTGGCAAATCTACCTCACCCCATGGCTTAATCATGAGCCCAGGGGACTGACTATACTGTGCCTAGCCCTGCAATGCCACCTTCATTAAATGCTCTGTGATAATGCTTCCGTGCTCAGTCCAGTGGGAATCTCGTGATTAAATGGATCATCCCACATGCTACTGTCAGGGGGAAAATGTTCTGAAATGAGACATGGAAGCACTGTTTCTCCCCCCGCCCCCTTTCCTCCCACGGCCACCAGCTCCTTAAAAAATAAAAATAAAAAATTGAGCAACACTACAGTGACATGGTAGAAATATTTGCCAGCAAATCTAGTGCCAGCTTTGTGCTCTGAAAAATAGCTGAGAATGCTGTCAGCTGTCTTCTGTATGGTGTGCCTAGGGTACCGTGTGAAAACTATTTGTTAAAGAGATTTTGAACAAAAAGGAGGTATTCTGATCACCTCGTGAGCATTCTGAAAAAGTAAATTAATCTGCATTTCAGCTCAGCTGAAACCGCTGTTCAGCAGTTTTAAACTGCCAACTTCATCTTTTTCATTGCACAAAAAATAAACGTACACACATTTTACATTAACTGTGAAACAATCCAGGCTTTGTGGTTATTGGGAAAATATTCACAGTGTTACAGGATTCGAGTTTAGGGTGCCTCAGGGGTATGATTATCTCCTAGTAACCACACCCTCTTGTGCCTCATTACCTTTTGCTTTCTGTTAAATTACTATTGAGTGTAACAAGGCATTGTCTTAAAATGCAGAGGCAAAGCAGGTGCGAAGGACAGCTCTGCTTAGATTACATCTTTGTCGGGAACTAATTCTGAATGATAAATTTTGAATAGCATATTGCTGCTATGAAGCCACATATCACTAAGATTTGCTGCGTAGATTATTTACTATTGCTTATATTTTAAGGAAGGAGGGTTTCTAAAAGTACATCTTTATGCAAACTTGATTTTTCTTTTCTTGCTGCTGTCAATTACAGCTGGATTTTAAGAAATGCAAGTACTGGCCTGTGTTATTGTCCATCACTTCAGTAATTTCACCTTTATCACTTCCGCAGCAAAACTGGTATCTCTGTAGAGCTGGAGAGGAAAATGAAAGCTCTTTGAGGCTTCCTGCCCTGCAGGAGGCTAGCCTGGGTTTGGGAGGATATTGCTGTGATCAAGTTAGCAGGGATGTTTCATACTGACTTCCACCACTGGGCTTCAGTACCAAGTAGCTGTAAACAGTAGAAATATAAGGGGTGGCTGAGTAGCACATTAAAGTAGCACATTAGAAGGAGTAGCTGATTGGCACATTGAGCTTAATTTTTGAAGCATCCCCATTCAAGAACTCTCTTGGAAGATGTCAGTCTCTTTCCCTATTTTTATTTGACAAAACAATTCCCCTTGTAAGGCAGCAGCAGCTTTATGGTTGAGGTATGTGTAATAGAAAATGCACGTCTGGGAAAATGTGGAATGTAGAACCAATAAGATACAGATGTCCTGAATTAGTGACCCTGTGGTTTGTATGTACTCCTCATCTTTTTTGTTAAACTCTAGGGAACCTTACTGCTGCATTACCGGGTTGCAAGAATCTCAAAGCAGATGGTGGATGTTAATATTCCTTTCACACTAAAGGCTATCAATAAAGGAAGTTGGTAGTAACTTCTTATTCGTCATGAGGTCTCTCTTATGGTAAGGCATAACTTACAGCTGTACGTGTGGGCTTCTGAATCCCTCCTACCTGCTAATTAAAATGTTGGGGGGATTTTACCCTTAGAGACTTCCAGAAATATGGGACCATCTGATGTCTCTTGGAAGCCCCTCTAGTACAGTTTTTGGCTTTTTCCCCAAGGTTGCCAGTCTAAACAGAGTATTCATACATTGATGAAGCCACTAAAGCTGTTGGTACATTTAAAAAAATGTAATGCTTTCTGTGATCTTTACTAACAAATTTTGTCTTATTCTCTTAGCCCATGAAATATTTACAGTGTATAAAACAATACACTAGTCACCAAAAAGATCTCCAAGGAGCTGTAAAATAATCCAGATGATTCTTCCTTTTCATTGAGCACCACACTTTATTGATCTTGTGTTTCAGAGGAGAGCACTACAGTCCCTACAGCTTGATGTGCATGTGTGGGTTTGGTTTTTTGATTTTCTTGGTTTGGTTTTTTTAGTTCTACTGCTATGCCCAGAACTTGTTTATGAGGAGCGGTTGGTATAGCTACAGTTTTGTATAAATAAATAGCTGGAGCAAAGCATATCACCATGCAAAGTGGGATGTGCATAATCAAATTCATTTGTTTCATTGCTGCATCTGTCAAACGTAAGGGTGTTTTACCCATAGAAGCAAAATGAGTAGCTCGGAGTAAATTTCTTCTCATTTTCTTGGCTACCAAATGATGTCTGTAAATGGTAAGTTCCTCAAACTCTTCAGCCCTAAGATTTAATGCAGGCTGTGCCATCTATATTTTGAAATAATTGAATCTCTAATTGCCTGTTACAGCCCTGTTGGTGGGCTGTAAATGCAGAATTCAGGAATACTGTGATATAGAAAGGGTGGCAATGCAGTATGATTTCTTTGCTTTTTCTTAAGCAAAAATATTTCTTGAGAAATATTCAGATCTGATCAGGCGATTCTCTTTTTTCCTCCCTAAAATTAAAACATCCCATAATGCTACTGCTTTGTTTTTTACATGCTAACAAAAGTAGCACATGCCCACCTAAGCAATTCACGGTGGGAAAACTCAGAAATGAAAGAAGACAGGTTCCAGGTGGTAGATCTGCCTTAATGATAAAATAGGCCACTGCAAGGGGGGAAAAAAATTGCTGGAAAAAGCAGTCATGATCAGAATACTATGGAGGTTTGGATAGTAATTGGCATGTTTTCTAAGATCTAGAATAGTCTTTTCTTCTGTCGAGTGGGAACTTGCTGCACCATCTCTGTCCTGGATGCCTCTTCTGTCCATATTTAACTAGCTGTAATAGTGTCTGGTAGGTTTTAGTTGCATTTCTTTTCCACCTCTCCCCAGCTCCAGTAGCTCCAGCATAACAGAGGTTTCCATAAAACCTTTGGACACCTGAGACCGAAACTAAAAGGATACATTCTGGTGCTTGCTTTGTTTGCTTGTTTTCCCCTAAACCATTGCATAGGGAAGATGCAACAACTAGGTAGGAGCCACAGGATCCTTTTCTGCGTCTGCAGATTTTTGTAACATTGACCAATGCCACATGGCTGGAGCCAAGAAAGCAAAAGTAGCCTCTTCAGCAAGGGTGGGCAATTATTTTTACCCACCAGCCATATAGGCAGTTCTGGGGAGCTGTCGCAGGCCATTCAGCACCCCTTCACTTTCCCTTCTTCCCCCCGCCCCTCCGCAACAGCACGGAGCCCATGCACCACCGCCAACAGCACCTGGCCTGCCCCACCTTTCTAGGCAGCCCAGGTGGTGGCAGTGGTGGCTCCTTCTGGATGCCACCACTGCTGGCCCTAGCCCCACAGTAGTGGCAGGGACCCACATGCACAGGCTCAACCCCAGCCTGCCCCATGCCCTCTCTAGATTTGGGCCAGTGGAGTGGACCGGCCAAACCCACACACCCAGCGCTGACCCACCCTGCACCTGCTCTGGACTCACCTGCCCTTGCTGAACAGCAGCACCGGTAGCGTCTGGGCAGAAACTGCTGCTTGGCCCAAGGGAAAAGTAGCCCCTCCTTGTCGCTGCCAGGTGCTTCTCGTGGCAACAGCTATGGTAGGCAGGCAGAAGCTGCTGCTCAGCATGGGGGCAAAAACTGCTCCTCACCACTGCCAGGCCCTTCTTGCTGCAGCCGCCCAGAGCCTGTAACAATGACTGTGCAGAGGAAAGGCAGGGCAGCCCAGGCACAGGCTGTTGCCACTGCTCAGCATGGGCAGGTGGTCCGGAGCAGGCGTGGGGCAAGCCGGGGTTGGGGCTGCGTGTGCAGGTCACCACCAGTATTGTGGAAGGAGATGACGCCACCTGGGCTGCCTAGAAGGGCAGAGCTGCCTCAGCCCCACTGCATGCCCAGAGAGTAGCAGGACAGCGCCTGGACCAGGTGGGACCAAAGGACCCACCGTGGGCCACACAGAGTCCCTCCATGGGCTGGATGTGGCCCACAGGTCACAGTTTGCCCATCCCTGCTCTTCAGCTTGTTAGTCCTTTGTAGTTGCTGTTGGAGTTCATCGTAGCATTAGTACAAGCATAGCACAAAAATACAGTATGGGCAGGTCTTGCATTGCTAAGGTCAGTGTTAAGCTAGTCAATCATCTGCCCTTACAGGAACCTAGTGTAAAGAACCTCAGGTGGGTGGAATAGGATCAGTTACTTGACACTGTGTGCAAATGTGCTGCAGCAGCCTGAATGAGATCCAGATCATGAGGAAGTACTGCTGGGAGCCTTATTAGAGCAGTCAGGCCCCATGGTCATGAGGGTAGATATTATAGTTGAAAGAAATATGGGTATAGTCTTTGCATATTCCACAATTGGGTTAAAAGTGCTTTGCAGATGTCTGACATTTTTGTAGAAAGAGTGTGGTTGATAGTGACACCGTGAAACTGAACCCAGTGCATCCATTTATTCCCCTCAGTAAGCAAGACTATGAAGTCTTATAATTTCTAAGTGTTAAGTTTGTTTCCTCAGGCTTGAGGCCTGGGAATACTATCCAAGCATTTCTTCAAGAGGTGAATAAACATACCGTATCTCTAGAAGAAGTGTTTATATATCAACATTTCATAAGAAACCTTATCTGATTCTTAGAAAGGATTTCCCAGAGAAGATTTTAATATGTGGATTGAATAACCTAGGGCAGAAGTGCCAAGAATATGACCTGCGACCTGGATCCAACTCATGGATTGCTCTCAGCTGACCTGTAGGGACTCCCATAGGAGCCAGGGATTTGAGAAGAGGGCAAGTGGGGATGGGGCCTACCACCAAAAATCTGGGCATGGATCCCCACTGGCAGCATATGTCAGCACCAGGGGGTAAGCAACACCTGCTTTAACTTCTGCTGCCACCACATCTGGATCTGGCCCACAGAGCAGGATGGGGTTGACACCTGTGATATAGGCAATGAGCAAGTTCCAGAGAATACCATAAAAAACACTTTCCTTAATTGCTACCAGTGGGAGTCAGTGCTCTAGGTGTAGTTACAGGGCAGATCCAAACTCATCACAATATTCCTTAAACTAGTCTTTCAGTGACTGTGGTCAACTATATCAAAAGTTGGTGGGAGGTTTAGATGGACTAAAATGGTCATTTGATCCTAATCAAAGCTAATTTAGCAGGGATGTAATATCTTGAGCAGCAGCAGATTTTCTCCTCAAGACACAATTCTGGAATCTAGGCTGGAAATTGCATAGGGTTTTGTGAAGGTCCAAGTGCACCTGGTGCTGAATGGCCGTCACCACCTCAGTTGCAGGTGCTCGACCACCTGGGCGATAGCGATCATCACCTACTGGAATTCACCATCCAGCACAGGGTGTCAAAGGCCTGCACCAAGGCAGCAGCCCTGGACTTCAGGAGGGTGGATTTCAGTGAGGTAAGGAGACTAGTCGGGGAGGCACTGAGGTCCCAGAGGGGAGGGGAATTGGGAGTCCAAGAAGAGTGGTCGTTCCTTAAGGAGATGATCCTCGAAGCTCAAAGGGTGACAATCCGCACACGGATCAAAGTGGGCAAGAGTGCTCAAAAGCGCCCCCCCCATGGCTTACCAAAAGCATCCATGAATGTCTCAAAGCCAAAAAGGTGTATACCCAATTATACCTCCTTGGCTCAAGATTGTAGGGGGGGGCTGTTAGGAAGGCTAAGGCAGAGATGGAACTGGGACTAGCGACCCAGATCAAAGATAACAATAAGTCCTTTTTTAAATGCATAGGGGGTAAAAAGAAGGTACCAAGTAATGTGGGACCTCTTCAGGACATGCTTGGTAATCCAGTGGTAGCACCAGACAACAAAGCTAATCTCTTTAACAGATTCTTTTCTTCCATTTTTCTGAGCAAAGACAGGGACATTTTCTCCCCCGCCACTGAGAATCTGGATGGACCCAGGGGAGGGACAGCCAGGCCCAGGGTCAGTGAGGACCTAGTCAGGGAACTTCTGGAGGGACTAGACATGTTCAGATCAGCAGGTCCTGATGATCTTCACCCCAGAGTGCTTAGGGAATTGGCAGAGGTCATTGCAGGACCCCTGGCACAGCTTTACGAGTACTCCTGGTGCTCTGGTGAGGTGCCAGAGGACTGGAATAGGGCCAATGTGGTCCTCACTTTCAAAAAAGGGAGGAAAGAGGACCCAGGAAACTATAGGTCTGTTAGTCTTACCTCGGTCGTGGGGAAGCTCCTTGAGAAAATTATCCAGGAGCACGTCTGCAAAGGGCCAGCAGGGGAGATTATGCTTAGAGATGATCAATATGGATTCATTAGAGGCAGGTCCTGTCAGACCAACCTGGTGGCCTTCTACGACCAGGTCACAAAAGCCTTGGACGCAGGTGTCGCAGTGGACATAGTCTTTATGGATTTTAGGAAGGTCTTTGACAGTGTCTCTCATTAAAAAATTAGGTGACTGTGGTGTTGATGCCTACACAGTCAGATGGGTCACAAATTTGCTGGAGGGCCGCACCCAGAGAGTGGTGGTGGATGGGTCATTTTTGACCTAGAGGGATGTGGGCAATGGGATCCCCCAGGGCTCAGTCCTCAGGCCCGCACTGTTCAATATCTTCATCGGTGCCTTGGATGAGGGGGTGAAAAGCACCCTGTTCAAGTCCGCAGGTGACACTAAGATGTGGGGAGAAGTTAGCACGCTAGAAGAGAAGGACAGGCTATAACTAGATCTGGACAGGTTACAGAGGTGGGCGGATGAGAATAGGATGGGTTTCAATACTGACAAGTGCAAGGTATTCCACCTTGAGGGGAAGAACCAGCAGCCTGCCTATGAGCTGGGGAACTCCCTTCTTGTCAGCACAGAGACAGAAAAGGATCTTGGTGTCACTATTGATTCCAAGATGAATATGGGCCAACAGTGTGGGGAAGTGGTCAGTAAGGCCAGCTGCACCTTGTCATGCATCCACAGATGCATCACGAGCAGGTCTAAGGAGGTGATCCTCCCCCTCTATGCGACACTGGTCAGGCCACAGTTGGAGTCATGCATCCAGTTCTGGGCGCCTCGCTTCAGGAGGGATGTAGATAGCATCGAGAGGGTCCAGAGGAGGGCCACTTGCATGATCGGGGGCAGCAGGGCAGGCCCTATGGGGAGAGGCTGTAGGACCTGAACCTGTTCAGCCTCCAGAAGAGAAGGCTAAGAGGGGATCTGGTGGCCACCCATAAACTTGCCAAGGGGGACCAGCAGGCAATGGGAGAGTCCCTGTTCGCCTGACCACTGCCAGGGGTAACAAGGAACAACAGCCATAAGTTGACCGAGAGTAGATTCAGGCTAGACATCAGAAGGCACTTGTTCACAGTCAGGGCGGCTAAGAGCTGGAACCAACTTCCACTGGAAGTGGTGCTTGCCACTACCCTTCAAAAGGAGGCTAGACCTAGCTGGGGTCATTTGACCCCAGCATCCTTTCCTGCCCACAGCAGGGGGTTGGACTTGATGATCTGCTTAGGCCCCTTCCAACCCTACCAACTATGAAACTATGCCTTCTGCCAGGTAAGATTTGAAATGGTCAAATACGCTAGCCACTGAAGTCGGAGTTCCTTTTAAGTACAGGCCGCTTGATGTAATAAATTCTTCTCATCTTCTGAGGTGTTGGTAATGCCCGTAATTCCTGACAATTCCAATATACTATTTCACTTGTGTAACCATATAATCAGTGAATCAGGTTTTCAAAGAAGCCGTAAAACAATAGCCACGTCTTGGACCTGAATTCTAGAAGCTGAATAAGTGCTGCGGGCTTTCAGGTGGTTTTAAGTTTGTTTGTTTGTTTTCAAACTAAAACTAACAAAAAAAAAAACCTGAGAGCCTATAGCACTCATAGCTAAATGCCTAGAGAATCTGTCAGAATCCATCTGGCTTAGCCATGCAATGACTTAAGGTGCTAGTAGCAAGAAAAGGTAGTAAAAGTTTTTTGTTGTTCATTGCCTTAAAGAGAACATGGTCGTGTCCTGTGTCTGTGTGTATGTCTGCTCGTCTATTCTTGTCTCCTTTGTTTCCTCCTTATGTAACTATTTCTGTAATCAAATGAATTGGCAGAAGTTGTTTACTGAAATAGCAAAGTAAATGAGTATTTGTGATCTTTACAGAATTTTTTCCCTGTTAACTAGATTCTAATAATTATGTGCTTCCAACCAGGAAATAGAGGTTGTTTCATTCATATGTCCAGGCAAAATAGCTTGAATCTTGCCTGCTTGCATTAACTCCTCATAAGCAAATTGCAGACCAAAAATTGCCATCTTTTATAACTTCAAATTAACAAGTATTAAAATGTTTTCAGGAAATAGATGAAAATGATAAGTTATTCATTCTGAATTCTCCTTCCAACACTAGTTAACAACAGAATTTTCTCCACCTTAAATCCCACGTTGCCCCCTTTGTCTAAGAAATGTTACATTTTTTTTCTAAATACATATACACGCAGAAGTTGATTTCAGTAGTAGTTTACAAGTTTCCTCAAGTCTGTCTACTACCTCTAAAGAAGAAAAACTGTTAGACTCTGCCAAGTTCCATAAATAGGCTTAAATTCCAAAGATGCATCTTGTGTTAGAAGGGGGGACAGGACAAAAAACCTGAACGTTCAAATTGTGAATTGGTGGAACACTTGTTTTTATTTATTTTTCTCCTCTCTCATTTTTTCCATCTATTCTCACTCAGTCTTATTACAGATTGAGTACTCCTAATGCATGCCTTCCAAGTGATGAAAAGGAAACCCGTGACCTTTTTTGAAATGTGTGGTTTCTTTACTGAGGGATGTGAACATATTTACTAAACATCAAGCCATAACTTGATGTATTGAGATGGGGCAGATCTTGTTTGTCTTAGTGCATTGTCAGAGAGAGAGAAAAATACTGGGGAAGAAGGAAGGTGAGACAGGAGGAGTGTTGAACTAGATCTTGGGCTGTGGATCAAATAAAGCTGTCATCCTTTTCTTTTTGAGGCACTCCCATTTCAAGGTCTGGGCATATTTTTTTAAATATTAATTTAAAAAATAGATCAATATTCAGAATATTAACTCTTTCCCAAAGCACAACTCCCCCATCATTTGTGATTATTGCCAAAGGAGCCTTGCTGGGAGTGAGTCGGTTTTCATAACACTATGAGAATTAGAGGTGCACCAATTAAAGATTTTTTTTTTTTTTGTGGGATGGAGCCGCAGGTGTCTTGCCGGGGTTTGGGCGGGGGCGCGGCTCCCACAGCTGCATGCACCCCTCAGGGGAGTCATGGGGGCATGTGCCACCCAGACTTGTGGACGGGGTGAAGGCAGGCTGTGGCTTAAGGCCAGGGGCTGTGCTGGCCTCTTTCTGGAGGGGGGGCTGGGCCAGGATGGCACTGGGAGGGGAGCTACAGGGTGGGTTACAGCGCCCTCTCCTGTAACCCTGCCACCCCATGCAAAGCCCTGGCCCAGCCCCCCTGCTGGGAAGAGGCCAGTATAGCTCCCAAGCCTGCAGTGGGGAGCCTGCCCTTGCCCCGCACACAAATCTGGGGGACATATGCCTCCCCCAGGGGTGCATGCAGCAGCGGGAGCTGCCACCCCTCCACACTCAGATGAGCTACCTGTGGCTCCACCCCACCCTACCATGGCTGGGTAGCTCCTGCTCCACTTCCTCCCTCCCTCCCTCACTGTGGGACCTCTTTCTGCCCCTTCACACTCCCTCCTCCCACCCCCAAAGACTTACCAGGCACACTGCTCTCCAGGCTGCTGGGCTGCATTCCTGCCCCTCTGCATGCTGTGGCTGCACGCACGCATATGGCATTTATTGGTGACATTTTTGGCCACATCAGCCAGAAAAAGCTGATCGATGCTGATACGATATGGACTCTATATATTGGTGCAGTTCGAAAGAGAATTAGCAAATTTGGATTTGGGTTGGTCAAAGAAGAGACCGTTGCAAGTCCTAGAGATGAAACTTAAAATGCTTTCTCCTGGTAATTAAACCAGATTGCTGTTAATTCAGGTTCTTGGATGAATCTCCTCTGGTCATAGATTTCATAGATATCAGGGCTGGAAGGGACCTCGGTTCCATGCTTGGTATTCTTCATGTGGGATAGGGAAGAGCGTGTCTGTTTCCAAGGCATCGGTGAACACAATCGTGCTGAATTTTTATTGACCGTATTTGGTTAAAACTCTGAACTGGGAGTTGGGTGCTTTTGATTCTAGTCCCAGCTCTGCCACCAAAGTTGCGTGGGCAAGTTGCATGAATTAATGGTGCCTCCATTTCCCTTGTTTATAAATGGGGAAGAAGGGTGCTCAAGTATTTGTACAACATTGGCATTGTTGGATTAAAAACATAAACTTAAGTGCAAATAATTGTTTCCCTTGAGATTCAACTTCAGACTTAGCTGAGTGAAGATTATTAAGAAAAAAAATGCAGCAGTGACCAAATATTTTATCCTGTGACCCAAGATACTTGTCATTACTTGTGTAAGGTGAGTATGTATGAGAAATGTGCTGAACAGAAAATCATGACTACTGAAGATTTTAGGTTTCTTAAGGGATAATGAGGATGAGGCTTGGAGAAACAGTAACTGAGTGCTGTTGCCAGGACAAGTGGCAGTGGACAAAACCATAACGTTTCCCAGAAGACTTGGGAAAGCAGTCAAAGTTTGGGTGGCGGGTGGGATAGATTGTAAGAGAAGAAGGGGCCAAAAATAATTGGGGGAAGGATCGCAAATGGCATATGAAAGGTGGTAGTGAATGTCAATGCCCACACATGTAAGTGACTGCCTTTTTTTTTCTTCTCTGAAGTCTTTCAGGCATGCTGGCTGCATGGAACAGCATTGCCTCTGTGTTGTATAACAGTTAATTGTAGAAAGAGAAAGAATGTAGCAAGAATCATAGCTGCCTATAATCCATCCTGTGCACCTCTGGCAGGGTGCCATATAGGTTACTTAAGGTGTTTTGGGGGTGTAAAAAGCCTTTTTTGATAGCTAGCTTGTACTTGTTCTAGTTCACTTCCCCTACTGTGAACTGATTTCTGCCTGGTTCCTTACGGGATCCACTTCAGTTCAGGTGTTGGAAAAACATAACTCAAATTCTCTTGCAGGCCTCTTAGGCTGAACATATTTAGTTCTTAAAGCTTTTCCTTGTAAAGCATTCCCTATGTACCTGAACTGCGCTTTCTTGGTTGTCTTCGGATGCTGACTTTTCAGTGTCATGTTTTCCAGACCAGCCAATGGCTTTCCTGAAATCTTAGTAGTTATTTTTGTGTTAACACCAGGAGCACGGTAGTGGAGTCAGTTGAATCGCATCTCTTGAATGCCACTGAAATTGCTTCACAGTATAGATGTCTCAAAGGTTGGTATTGAAGCCATTTGTAAAAATGAAGCAAATGTAACTTGAGGGCTTCCTAACTTTTTTTATTTATTAACTTATTACAGCAATATCCAGAGGCCCCAGTAGTGTTGGACGGTGTCATGCCAATGCATTTGGACACAGTATTTTCACCTCAATTTAATTAAAACTTGCTGGAGTTTGGTTCTAGAGGACTGTTATGAAGATGGAAGTAGTAACTCATAACTGTTGCCTGTCAAGAAAATGAATGTTATTTATATGTGCTAGCAACAGTGAAAGCGTAGAAGGAGTCTGATTTCACCTTACTTCCACCAAACCAGCAACTCTGTATGTAAAGACTGCATTTTATTTTATTAAAACAAAAATCAAATCAAATAGAGAAATGGTTATAGCATGAAGCTTTTACATTTTGAAGAAGAAATACAAGAACTTCATTTTTTTTTTGAATCTGGCATATACTGCAAGTAGTCCAGTTCCATGGAAAAAATAGAGATTAATAGAGCATAGGGCAGTCCTTGTGGTAGAAGCATTTTCATAAGGTAAGGGAGGCTTCTGCCAAGGCTCCTAGCATTGAAGCTAGTAGTCATGCTTCTGATGCAGCAACCTGTCTGTTGAGAACGGGGATGACGGCTAAACTGCCGTGAGATGATATCAAGTCGTCTTATTAGCCTGGACTGGAGTTGAACTGTCAGCCTTCTCTATCTGCAGTAGAGTTGTGTTGAAAGTAAATATTTATAAAACATCTAAAAATAGGAGAAAGGATGGGAAAAGTCCAGACAGTGTCTCAGTGCTAACATTAGCTAGATTAACAACTGAAATATCAGGAGTCTTTTAGCCAACAGAGCATAAGCTGGGTCAGTGAAAACTGCCCCCTTCTTAGTGCACATGCTAACTGGATACCTAAAATAGAAAAGGCATTAGTAGGATCAAAGAGATGATTTTTGGTTTTGCTTTTTGTCTCCATCCCCTAATATTTTCTTCCTTACATAATTATGTAGAACATTGTTTTTGTTTTGTTTTGTTTTCATTTTGATGATCTTGGGAAGGAAATTTTAGATACTGTGCACAGGAGCTGCTTGAGAATTATAAATAGCTGAATAAAAGAACCATTCCTTTGTTAGACTTCATGTACCAGGTGTTAATTTATGCACAAGCAACTTTACTTCCAGCACATTGCATTTTTGTTAATGAGGCTGTGTCCAACTGACTCTTGTTTGCATCGCATCACTTTAAAAACAAAAAAACAAAAAAAAAATCTTTTACCTGCTAGAAAAACGAGGGATTGGAGATGGTTTGTCTGCTGCGTGTTGTTATTCATGCAACATTCAATTTTACTACAAGTTTTTGTCCAAAAAAAGAACCTGTCTCCTCAGCTAGACTTTGAGGCTTGTATATAATAAATGAAAACCTCTGCTACACTTGTAATTTATTTGTTGGTGACTAGAGCAATGCCTGTTTTCGTTGTAAATAATAAGTAAATCACTGGAGTGAATACAGCATGATATGATCTCATAGCTGTGTCCAGGCCAATAAACTGACAGCAAGGTGAGGAATTGCCTTTGTGTCAGCAGACAGGATTGAAGGATGTTGGGAATGAACCATCTAATGGCAATTCATGACTTCTTAAAAAAATTTTATTTTCCCCTCCCCCTCGCACAAGAGGTACAAGTCTTGAACTGATGACTTGCCTGATTTATTTTCCCCCATCCTCCTTAATACTTGACTCGAATTTGACAGGCTGCTACCACTTACAATGTTATTTAAGAATTCAATTTTGTTCAGTCAAGGAGCTGATCTCCATGCAAATATGCTGATCTCTGCTCTGCCAAGCAAAAGGGTTATCATTAGTTACATTGTGGGGCTGCCCTTAAACAAGGCTTCTTGTCTGGATGCTGTTCCAAGGTCTTTCTGCTAAGCTGTTCCTCTAGTGGTGTTAGAAATACATAGCGCTTCCAGCCGGTAACTACAGTTCATTGAAAGTGATCTGAAGACTTGTATCGTTCTTTTTTGTTAAAAAAGAAAAGTACTTGCCATTGTTTTTCGGAGTGGATCTACAAATGACTTTTGTCAAGTAAAACGCCCGACAGTGACCTGCTTTCCAGACCACACTAGAGATTTAAATGAAACAACAGAGAAATTGTGTTGTTTGCCTCTGTGGATTGTTCTTTTGAAGACGGATGGGGAAGAAATAAAATGCAACACTTATCAAGTAATTGAATCTCTGCTTATTTGGAGCGCTCAAACTTCTCCTGAGCCAAGCTGCAAAGCTTTCTGTGCAGTAGACTTTCACTTTTATTAGTATTCCTTTAGAATGACACTTAATTGTGAGATCGGTGTGAGTACTTTGCATGGGAGTCTGAAGGGAAGGAGGAGGGCAGTGTAACTCATCAACTGATCTCAGGACTATGGAGCCAAATTGTATTAATAATAATAATGGAGAAAATGTCTTGCTGTGTAGAAGATTGCCTGAAATTAGAACTTAATCAAAGATACAAGTTGCCATTTTGCAAAGAGAATCTCTCTTTTTTTTTTCTTTTTTTTTAGTACCACCAAGGGAGATGTAATTTGCTACTACGGAAACAAAGGAGAACCAGAACCTATCTTCCTGAATCCGGGTAGGCTTATTTTCTTAAGGTTGTAAATAATATTGCTTTAGAGAGACACAAAATGCATCTGTGCTCTAAATGTTTATTTACAAAGAGGGAAAATTGCAGGAGATTGCTCCTGGTTAGGTGTTTGAATAGTTGGAATTACTCTGAGACCTTCTTGCTTTAAAATTGTTTTAAAATCCATTTGAGGCAATTCCCTCAATGATGCAGTGCTTCCTAAGGAGGCTTTTGCAGTCACCCAGTCCTGTCACTGGCTCCCTACAGCTGGATCCCCAGGGCAGTCATGGGATTCTAGGCCCAACCCACAGAGATGTGATTGCAAGACCAGGGTTTATAACTCCAGCAGTGGCATGTTCAGAAAAGTACTTGGCCTAACTTGGCTGACGCTGACATAATGGTAAAACTCCCATTGGGATCATTTGAAGTCATTAAGAGAAATTTGCTTCTAGGAGTAAGTTATGCAAATGTGGAGCTCTTTTGAACATTCCTCATGCTGTTGCAGTAATTTCAAGACATTTGCAAATTCTCACATTCATTCCATGCTCTCCCCCAGCTGATGTCATTAAGACCATTCTGTAGCAAATAAAACCACTGTTTATTTGAACTATGTTTTGTGCCACAGTTGCTCTGAGTTTTGTCGGTGGCATTATATTGCTTTTCATAATGTTTGTGGTTAAAAAGACTAAAATAATAGTTAAAATGCTTAAATGAATGCTGAGAAGCAAACCTGAAATTAGGCTGGTAGTTCCTAAGCATTTTAAATGAAAATATGTATTTACAAACTTGAAGGCCACCTATTTTGTATCTGTACCTTTCGCACTACATGGCTTCCAATTAATCCAATATAATATTGTTTGGCATGATCTTAGAAGAAGCCCAGAACTGGATTATAGGAAGTGTTGCAGGGAAAAATTCAGAAGGAGCTTGCTCAGTACCTATTTGTCGCGTCAAGCTGTTGCTTTCAGGAACAGCAAATGCAGCCCTGTGGTACTGATGGGGACCCACAAGCACAGCCAGCCTGCTCTGCACCCGCTCTGGACTCTCCCACCCGTGCTGAGCAGTGGCAGCAGGTGGGCAGAAACTGCTGGTGGGCCTGAGGGAAAAGCACCCACCCACCCTTGCCACTGCTGGGCCATTCTTCTTGCAGCTGGTGCCCAGGCTGCCTTGCTGGTCCTCTACCACTGTCGCTGCCACTTCCAGGCAGCAGTGGCAGTGCAGAGGAGCTGCAGGGCAGCCTGGGCATGGGCTCTGGGTGGCTGCAGCAAGAAGCCCCTAGCAGTAGTGAGGGGGAAGGGTCACTTTTCCCCTGCACAGAGCAGCACCTTCTGCCCTGCTGCTGCTGCTCAGCGTGGACAGGCGGTCCAGGGCAGGCACAGGATGGTCCGGTTGGAGCTGGGCACACGGGTTCCAACTGGTCTGCTCTGCTGGGCCGAGTCTGGAGCAGGCCAGGGTCGGGGCTGTGCGCACAGGTCCCCACCAGTACCATAGGGCTGGGGCCAGTGGTAGCAGCAGCTGGAAGGAGCCGCGGTCACCCTAGAAAGCCAATCCAGCTGCAGAGCCATGCCAGCTCTGCTGCATGCCCAGGAGGTAGCGTGATACACCATGGGCTGGGCAGCACCTGGACCAGGCAGGACCAAAGGACCCACCGCCAGCCAAAAAAAAGACCCTCCATGGGCCAGATCCAGCCCACAGGCCATATTTTGCCCATCCCTGCTTTAAATGAACACATGGCTGTCATGGTGGCAACTGTTAACAGGTAAAAGAGAATGAGTGGAAAGAAAGCAACCAGGATATGGGCCTAAGTTTAAAAAACTGCTTTATTTCTTTTTATAAAGAATATTCAAAATGTGAGATACCTAGACAGTTACAGAACATAGGAATATATGTTTTATAGTGAGTTTTTTATATTAATGCTGTCCTGAAACACTAGTGACTTTTTCTGCTGCAGTGGAGAAAAAAGAAAAAGCGTTATGAAAACTGGATATCTGCAGAATCTAGCAGCGCCATCCCTGATCTCCATGCATCAACAGAGTTTGTTCTCTATAGATGCGGCCTCCTAAGGGAGAGCTAAATTTTGGAGTATCTTCACATTGTGCTGTTGGCCAGTTGCCAGGAAATGTAGGGCACCAGTGAGAAGAAACCTCCCTGCTGTCACCACTGAGTGTTGCTTTGCAGTTGTATTCAAGACTCATATCTGAGAGAGAAATAAATGATATGATTAAAAGGGATAAACTGGAAAAGACTGGATTGCAAAATGCACTAAGTAATTCTAAGGATACTTTTTTTTTTTTTTATAAATTACCAGACCAGTGGTTTACAGTAATTGCTGCAAATGTGGATTAGAATAAAACGAAGAAGCAAATAAAACCACTTAATGTTAACACAGTGGAATACATAAGCATAGCTTAACGTGCTTTAGGAGGGCTCCAATCTCCTGCCTAGTAGCGGGGCATACGTTTTATAGCATACCTAATGATAAAAAGATTAGCTGGGGAATCATTTGAATGAGATTAAAAGTGGTGGAATCTGTATCTGACAACTGTAAATCACCAGCAAATCCTTTCTAACTAAGGTCCTATTCTTTTGGAAATATGCTAGCAGGCACACGGGTAAAATGCAGCTAAAAGGATTCACAGGGAAGGTTCTGTGAATGTATGAACCTTTTTTTTCCTTATTTTTTAAAATAGTTATCGCATAACCTCGTCATGATTCCACCTTCCATTTATTCTATGGTATTTAAAGCTGGAGGCATTGTTGGTTTTATTTTTCATACAGTATCTGCTGTGTCACAGTTTATAAGGATTGTTTCATATTTAGGTTATATATGTACTGATATTTCTATTACAGTGTTTTTGTTCCTGAAAAATCTCTTCTTGATTATTGCATTTGATTTTACATCTCAACCTATACTTAATTAATAGCAGTGGCAAAAACCTACCATTCAGTTTATATTTAGTACCCATAGTACAATGATGCCTAGATTTCTCTTCCGTCCTCCACCCCTACCTCCCATGCCCAATAAAACTGTCAGACTAAAATTTTTATGACCCAAAACAAGGAGAAATGGTTAGGTGTTTTATTAAGAGCTAAGCCTCTAGAAATCAGGCTTTATATTAACTGACTTTTTATTGCAATTCTCTGCTTTCTTTTACCACATCGGTAAATGCCCATTAGTGTATTTGAGGTAAAATCAGGGTCGAGGATCATTGAAATGCTAAATGTAAGCAAATCATTCCAACAAAATGATATAAGGTCCATGATGAATTTTGCCAACAAGACTTAATTTATATCCCCCTTCTTCAACCCATGAAGAATGAGATGGTGGTAGCTTCTTTTGTTTTTTAGCTATGGTGCTTATATGTAAACTTTCTGCCCTCTGTGGAAATACTTACTACAAACACTCTTGCCTGCCCCAGATTTTATTTTTTGTTTCAATATATAGGAGTCTACGGACTGAGTAATTCTTTCTTGGATACTCCATGGAAAAAACTTCAGTATGGCAAGCAGCTTTTCACAGACGTGATCAAGCAAAGTCAGGACCTTACCAAAGAAGACCTGGTGAAGGAGCTCATTAAAGTGATGAATAATCAAGAGCCGTAAGAACACTGCTTACAGTTTACAAGCAATGCTATGCAGATATTTTAAAGCTCACATAGCCTTTTTTTATGTGTACAATAAGGACTTAACTGTGTGGAAAAGTTAGTGTGCTTTGTGCACATTAAGTGTGTCCATTTTGGGACTTAATGCCAAGCTGTTAGTATGCTCTAAATTCACACCTACCTTACTGCACAATAACTTTCCTGTGTTGAGCAGCCCCTTGTGTGGCCTGAATTTGGCCTGTTATATCATAGGAGCGTTTGTATGCAGCACTGTTGCTTCCTGCATAAGAGGACTGTAACACTTACTGATACAGACCACCAACTAAGCAGAAGGAGCAGTTTTTTAAACATGGACGCAAAGTTCCCCAATCTTTGTCATTTTAAACCCAGTAAACGCAAAATGTAAGTGTGTGCGTGTGTGGTATTTCAAAACTTAAAAGTCAAAATAAATCTCCCAGGGTAAGACAAGGGCTTTAGAAAAAGTGAACTATGAGTTTTAATTAATGCATCTGTTTAGATATTTTAAGCTCCATTTTGCCATGCATTCAGTACTACAAATCAAAAACACTGGGATGCTTTGAGGAATTGCTATGCTGCATTGTTTAGCAGTGACTTGCACCAGACCCACACTTAAAATACACGTGCGCCCAAGGTTTCTATTCATCAGAATAACCTCGTTATCTAAGTGTCTCTGGTTATGAGATGGATATTTATTAAGACAGCATTAAGGTTCAAAATTATAAATCTATGGCTGAGAATTTCCAGAGCAGCCTATGATAATGAAGATGTTTCGGATGCATTAATTGTATAGGCTTTGTAAAGGTATATTGAATGCAATTAATTTCTACAGCAATCCCCCTTTACCACCACTTCCCCTGTTTGTGCCATGAATGGTGGCACCCTAGAAACTCCTTTCCTGCTCAGGTAAGTACCCTGAATTTGTATTCTTCCCTTCTCTCCTGCCTAGTCTGAGGGTGACCTCAGTTAAGCAGCTTTTTTACTGTAGAGGTCAAACAGTATCACCTCACAGTGCATCTGGAAAAGATTCTAGAGAGGCAGGGCTGAATTAGTCCGTATCCTGTTTCTTTCTACCCTCTTCACTCATGTTTCTCATGTGGCAAACAGTTGGTGAACTTGCATTTCTCTCTCTAATAGAACCTGCCACGAGTTGGTTCACTGGGGAAGGCAGAAACCTGAGCTGTGGGAGAAAGTAGAGTGCCACACACAATGATAGGGTGCAGGGAACTGTAGTTGAACTTCTCCAGATTGGGATACTGAAATACCAAGCTACATTTTTCCTTCACATTTGAGGGAATGTGCTAATGGTATGGACAGGAGGAAAGAGACATGCATGTCTTTCCAGTTCTACAGGTTCTATCTGACCATACACACTGCTCAACACCCCACCAAAGGTATTATTAATTCCTGTTCATAGAACATAATGTTTTACACCTAGGTCCTCTTTCTAAATATTTCCAAACTTTATGATGGAGTTGTTGTTGTTTCATGGTTGGACACAGGCTTGTCTTTTGCTGTGAAATCCTCTGCAAACTCCATTTTTGTTAAATTTGATTAAGGGTATTTCTGTAGAAATTTCTAAGTCCCTCCCCCAAGATTCTTGCAGTAAGACCTGCCTGCTATGTTCAAGAGGCAAGAGACAGCCCCTATTATCTAACTGCATAATATTTGTTTGTGTGATGCACCTCCTAGTTGTTTGACCTTAAGTTTTATTACAGATTTCTGGAGAAAGTAGGAATGTAGAAAGAAAGGAATAGTAATGATGGGGAGAGGACTGTCAAGATACGGAATATATTTTTAAAGGTTGAAAGCTGATGAAACAAAGTTCAAGACATGAAGAAATTCTCTCTGTGAAAGAGCTCACAAGCTATGTTAATCTTCAGTTCTTTGCTTTCCAGTTTCTGCAGAGACGCATTGACAACCTTGTTTTTATTGTTATTTCCAAGCTATGGGTTGATTATGGGTAGTCGGTGTTGGAGAAATTGTTTTCAGTAATGCTGGGTGAGTACAAGTGCGGTTTGTTTTTCAGGCAGTTACCAGACCCTGCAATTGAGGACCAAGGACAGGACTACATACGGCCTATACTGAACAAGTATGCAGCTGTGTGTGTTCGTAGTCCAGGCTATGGAACAAGGTGAAGTAAATGAGGCAAAATAAAGTGATTACTGTATTAAGCCCATCTTAAGTCAAATGCTGCCATAAACCTTAACATTCAGGACCATGGAACACATTCCTGTACTGCCTGTAAACTTGGAGTATAAATATTTATCAGCTGTAATGGAGCAAAGTATCTTCCTATATTCTCATTTTTTTTATTCCTCAGTTTTCTGACGTGGCTTTTGCTTGACATTTATCCTTTGGTACCTGACTTAAGATTTGCCATACCACTTATTAATAACATTAGCTGTTTTATTTTTTGTCTGTTTTAAGCTATCCAATCTTTTCCTTTAAGTTCAAGATGGTGTTTTGTGTATATTAGGCTGTGAGTACTGTGCAAAACACAGGTCAGCAGTCTAGAACAGGGGCGCTCAACCTCCAGCACGCAGGCCAAATGCAGCCCGTGAAGACATGGCATCCAGCCTGCAGGGCTCCCCACAGGTTGGGAAATGTGGTGGGGAAAAGGTGGCAAGTAATACAGCTACCCTCCCTTGCTGCCAAATTCTCAAATCCCAAGCCCTGTGGCAGGTCAGTGCCGGGCCGCTCCCCCCTCCCCCAGCATGTCCCGATTGGGACTGGGCTATGTTCCCTTCCTCCCCCAAACCCCTGCCCTGTGGGGCTGGGTTGGGGTCAGGCTGCCCCCAGCTTCCCACATCCCATGTGGCCAGATGAAGCCCTGCCATGCAAATGCTGGGTACAGGATTGGACCAGCAGCTGGATCTGGCCTGCAGATGAACTAGGCACTCCCTATCCAGTCCCCTGTGGAAAAAGGTTGAGCATCCCTGGTCTAGAAGAATGCAGATGGCCATCGCTCCCATACACACAAACTTACCGCTGCAGTTTCATATACATACAAAGAGATGATGCCTGTATACGTCCCAGCCCCTCAAATCTTCTTTCATCATTCAGTTACCCCTCCCCTCTGAGAAAACCACTGAATATTGAAGGTTACCAATTCAGGCACTAGTTTCCCATAAAGAAAGATCAAGAGTATTTTGCCTGTCCTGCATGTGTTTTAAAGAGAGTGGGGGGAAGAGGAGCTACTTTTTTTCCTTGAAGCCTCCACGAATGTCCCTTCATCCTCAGCCCCACATCCTTTTTTCTGTTTTAAGTTCCATCTTACATTTTGTTGTCCCGCTTTCCTTTTTGCCATTTTTCCTGCCATTGTATCTTTAGTATGCCTTGTTGCCAGGCTGCCTCTCTACTAATGGCCTGGTTATATGGTTTCCCTCCTGATCATCGCTGACCAGACAAGCTCTACCAACTCAGATGCCCCAAAGAAACCTTTGAGAGGCCCTGAGTGCACACCCCAGCATTACATTCAGGCCTGACATCTTGGAAGCAAGAGGAAAGGCAGATAACATTGAGATCTTTTGGGGTGCTCCCAAGTGGTTTTTTTTCTACCCAACTTCATAGATTTCATAGACATTAGGGCTGGAAGGGACCTCGGGAGATCGAGTCCAGCCCCCTGCCCAAAGGGCTTAGGTGTCTTAGTAGATTGATGAGCAAAAGGGTGTCTCCAGAATAGCCTGCACCCATTTCAGCAAGGGCTTTTGAAAGACTAACTTCATAACCTCTAAATAGTATTGGGGTCTGGCTGAAAAGCCATTGCAAAATGCAGGCCACTGGTTCGATGTAGAATAAAATATGTGCAAAATGTATTTCAAATGCAGCCTTTTGGCTATGTTTCTTTTATGGGACTCTCAAGTCCTAAAGTGGCGCATAGAGAGAGATTTTCTGTTTTTGTGTATTGCTGGTTAAATTCTGCCTGTTTTGGGGAAAGGAGAAGCAACACTAGATTGTCCTGAAGTATCTTGAAGTAGTTTTGACTTATTCCCAGTACATCAGTCACTTTGTTTCCCCAAATCCATTCTGGTTAGTCTCATTGCCCTCTGATACTTGGAGCTGGTTTAAAGTTGACAACTCAGCTTAAGCAAATTACAAATTGGACTGAGATTTAGAAAACCAGGATTCTTTTCCTGGCTCTGAATTAGTCTGCTGGGCAACCACAGGCAAAATGCTTCCCCCTTCGGTCCCTCAGTCTCCCCTCTGTAAAATGACATGGTTGCTCTTGAGATCTACTGGTGAAAGGCATCTCTGCTGAAATTGCCATTGATGTGATGAAAAAGAGCTGCTAACACAATGTATTTTGAGGTCGCTGGGATTGGAAGATTGAAGGAGGGCAAATGGAGAAATATGTAGAATTATTCCCTTGGAACGAGACGGAGAAGGAAGTTTAGGAAACATTAACAGTATGTCTGTGGAACTAGTCTAACTATTTTTATGGCTACAGTTTCCATTTTGTTCTTAATATAGATTTTGTTCTTTGTACACCATGGCCCTCTTCATGCAACAGTCTCCAAGCCCCCTTTTAAACAGGTCATGAAACATAAAGGCACTGTACCCTTTTAGAATGATTAACAGCAATGAACGAATCTGGCTGTGGTCACAGAATCAATGGTAAAGCTAAACAAGGAACCCAAAGCGCTGATTGCCTCTTCCCCCAGTTGAATTGGGAGATTCAATTGCTAACTTGTGTAAAAACAGGATTAATTTAGATGTGAAATATGGGACAATTGAGCAGTATGCCTATGTCCCTGGGCATTCCTGTGATTTTATACCTGTACTATTAGGATGGAGAATCAAGGCCAGAGCAAACTGTTCTCAGGTTTTCACATGCCCTACCTGTTTTTTCTGTGGATTTTTTTAGACTGAAGTTAGTGAAATTACACTGGTGTAAAACTTTTGAAAGAAGGGTTTCACCTCCATATACAGGAATCGTTCTGAGAAGTATTGTTCCTAAAGATGGAAACGGGTTGTTTTTATGACCTTACCCAGTATCCTTGGGTACTGATTAGTGGTATCCTCAGTAGAGGCTTGTATAGGCATTTGAGATCAAAGGGAAGAGGTAAGCAAGTATAAACAAACATCAAGGCTATATGGATCTGATGATATGTGTGCCAACAAAATGCTGCCAGGTAAAAATTATTTTTGGTTTCAAACTAACTTGAATACACTCGGTAATTAAAAAGCTTGTAATTAGTCTTCTCTATTTATTATACACCTTATCCATCAGCCTGCAGTCCTGTGTGTTGGTTGAGTTAATAAGTGCAGCAATGAAGCAAAACACTACAGACCTTGATTCAGTGGATTGAAAGGGAAAGAAAAACTGCTATTAGTCCTCCTCCTTCCAATCTGAATTTTCATCTCTGACCTATTTCTGTGATGTTGACATGATCAAAAGGAAACCTAATGGACCAAATTATAAGCCCAAGAAATATTTGTGTAAATGGTTAAACAACAGCAAAGCCTTTTTCCCCACCCCCCCCTCACTTTTTTATTTCAGGACTAATACAGTCATCCTCATTGATGCAGAAGGACAAGTTACTTTCACAGAGCGCACCATGCTTGATGCAGATATCAACCAATGGAAAACGAGCACCTATCAATTCAAACTGCAGACCTAACAACTTTCCATTTGAATGGATCCTGATAAAAGAAACAAGAGAACAAGCCACTGAACTCCAATAAAGGCTTTGTGCCAGCCCCCAGAATCCAGAGACAGCAAAAAAAAAAAAAAAAAAAGCATAAGTTTATTTAAACCAGTAGCACACCCTAGCAACCACTCAAAACTTTTTGCACAAAACCAAAAAGGGCGGGAAAAGGGGCAACTTTTTTTACTCTAAACTGTAGCTGAATGAACAAATGTATTTGTTATTATGCAATTCTTTATTTTAACTTTAAGCTTAAAAGGGACATTGCCAGGCTAAAATCATATTGAAAAGTACCACTGTTGGTATCTGTTCTGCCTGGTCCTGGGAAGTACTTGTGTGCCTGTGATTTAAGGCCAAACAGATGGTATACATCACCTTGGAAGATCAGGTCCAAGATGGTTAAAGTCAGTTTTCAAGATCTAACTTTCATTAGTTTTGCTAATTGAACTTGTTTGCACTGTAGGCACTTCACTCAGCGTAGATGGAGAAAGTCAGCTAAGCAGTTCCATATCTGTGTAGTTGATTTTTCTCATCCCGCTGGGCACT
This sequence comes from Crocodylus porosus, assembly GCF_001723895.1. Taxonomy (NCBI): domain Eukaryota; kingdom Metazoa; phylum Chordata; order Crocodylia; family Crocodylidae; genus Crocodylus; species Crocodylus porosus. The sequence goes on along the minus strand of NW_017728921.1, from coordinate 13,219,361 downwards.
GGCACAACTACGTAGGGGGATGGCTGGAAACGGTGCCTGGAAATATGTTCATCTGATTCCAAAAAAAAATCTGCAGAAGAATTTATAAGAGGGAGAGTGTTGTTTCTGTTGATTTTAAAATTCCTATATATTCAAGGTTTTTACAAAACCTGTCAGTGTCCCTTCAACAGGCCATTAGGGTTTTCCTGAGCTTGGGGTATGCGTATCAGTGAGTGTGCATTATGTTTGCAGCATTATATGTTCTAGTAACATATGAACTTTCCCATACAACAGAGGTGTAATGCTCTGCCTCGGGGAAGCAGGGCTTTGTTCTTCATTTCCTTCAACAGTACAGTGATTTATTCTGTACTCTTTATCGTTGCATCTAATACTTATTTGGGGGGGTCGTGAAGTTGGAGTTTGGGTCTGTGCTATTTAGCTATTTCATTCAGGAGCAACTAAAACATCACAGAGCATGATGTGCTCTGCCTCTGAAGTGAGGGGTTCTTGTGCTCGCTCTTGTGGCACCTTGTGTTCCTGCAGTCTGACCATCTATCTTTTGTCCCCTTGTTTTATTTCCCAGCAGGGAGTCGAATAGTAGGATATACATTTGCTAGCAAAGATGAATATATGAAGTTTACATATACTTACACTTTTTTTGTAAGCACGTGGCTTTAGCCTTATTTCTGGGTGGGGCTGCTGATATCTCGCACTAAAATAGAACACTTGTTCTATGGTTATATTGCAGTTTTCTATTGCCGAAAAGAAAAAATCAGGTATTGTAGTACACTCCCTGTGTTCCTTGCAGCTGTGAACTATAAAGCTATTTAAATGCAAGTTTTCTTTCAGTTAGTCTATTCCAGAGGTGGGTGCAGGAGAGACGTTTGCTAATATCAAGGTATTTTTAAAATCCTACATTATTTATTTTTGCTGCTGTTTTGGTGATACTGCAGGTTATTCCAAATCCCAGATCTTAAATGAATAATATACACATGTCTCTGCCCCACGACCACCTCCATCTTCCCACATCCCCCCCACTCCCAGTCACTGAAAGAATTTTTTCTACAATTTTCTGATTATCACAGCCATAATTGCAAAGTAGCAGCATTTCCTCTGACCCACAGGAAACAATTGTTTCCTGCATTCTAGGCCTAAACTTCACACAGAAGTGCTTATAGGAAATCAAAGCCTCTTAGCATAGATTTTGCCCTGGAGGTCTGATTTGCTAGAGTTAGAACAGTGAAAGGCCATTCCTAGGAGGGCCCTCAATCTCAGGAGGTACCAAAATAGTATACATGCTAATTTATTTCCTTTTATATTTGCCTTTAAGTATTTCTGGCTATCAGGACTACTCACATGCTTAGTTAAGTATGTGCTTAAGTGCTTTGATGTTTTAGGACCACACTGTGTATGGCACATGTTTAAGTGCATTTTCTGACAAACCTTAAGCACAAAACTGTTCATATAACCGTCTCAATTGGAGCTGCACCTTTTTGTGTCATGACATATCGATAGTGCACTTGGTTTCACTGTAGGAGACTCCCAGATACTCTTTTTGCATGCTGTAGGTGGAGTTTCCCATATCTTTACTGGCTGTTAATATCAGTGATTTTAATTTTATTGGAGGTGGGGAGGGGGGTATATGTATACACATAACATAAAAATCGGATACATTTCCACATAAGCAAATAAAATAGTCGATAAGCAATGTGAGAAATTTTATATAACTTAACACTACCACTAAAAATAAATAAATAACACTACCACTAAAACAAAAATTTGCTAATGGAACACATCTGATAATCACGCCAGCCCGCATTTCCAAGTGTCAACGATTCTGATTTAGTGCTGGTAATATTTGGCTGAGCGTTAAACTTCCAAGAGTTTCTCAATGCAATATGCTAAACAACTGTTTTTAATTTTGAAGCTACAAGCAAGCTTTCAAAACAAATGAATTTCTGTTATTACTAAATCTGTCAGACTCCAATTCATATTCACCCTCTTATTTAAATGTTTTAAAATTATATTGCTGAGATACGTATGGCCAAGACATTACCTACTTTTTTGTTTCTTAATAGAAAGAAAAATCACTTTCACTGCTTTTTTCTCTTCAAAATGGCTTCCAAACACATCTTCACAGCAGCTTTGTGAACTGGGGAAGGGATTAGCCCTGTCTTGAAGGGAAAACTGAGATGGGGATTTAATCTTTGTCAACTGGGGTGTGAACACATGAGGCCCTAATACTGTTTCCTGGGCTCACATGAAATCTTGATTTCTTTGGTTTTGTATTTGTGGGAAGTATTGTACTTCTAGTTTCTGAAAGGTAAAACCGAAATTATATTAAATTACACATTCAATTTATATATAATTGAATTCTAAAGAAAATGCCTAATGTTCCTCTGATCAGTGCATCAGAAGAGTTGATGAAGTGTGAACCCTACTTTACTTTTGAAGCCCATTGGATTTTTGCTGTTGGCTTTAGTGGGAACAAGATCGGGTTTACTCTTCTGAGTTGTGCTGATATTGGCAATGAAGCTTGCATACAGAAATGTTCAGGTATAATGGATTGTATAAGCTGGTGTTCACTGCTAAGTGTTCATTTTGGTTTCATTGAATGCACTGGAAATAGTCAACTGTAGCTAAGTATCAAAGACAAAATTGTCAGGGAAAGCATTTTATTTTTATAAGGTATTTTAAAAAAAGAGAAAACTGTGAATTAAACGTATACATCAGTTATCCGACGACATTTTTAGGTTTCTTAATTTACATAGAGTAGGTTTTAAAGTCAAAGTTACAGCAGCTTTTTCTTCTACCTAATCAGTCGTTTTATCACTGAAAGGGTAACAAGGAATTTTAAAATACTATTTATAACTTCTTGATTCCATTTTTCTTGCTTTGTAAACTTGTTTTATATATTGTCATTTGCATATCTGTATTCAGAGGCAGAGTCAGAATAAACTCAATTTGGTGACCAAATATTTTCCACTTTAAATTGCGTGGGGTTTATGCCTGTTTGTATAAAGGAGGAGGGTAAAATACTGCTTAGGAGGACTACAGCTGAAAGACCAGGTATAGGAAAAATACTGTTTCCAATAAATTATTCTTGTTTTTTTTCTCAGGGTGGCGTTTTCAAAACCATTCGACTATACTCTGCTTAAGAACATAAGAAATGCCATAGCTGATCAGAGCACAGGTCCACCTAGTCCTCTCCCTCGGTGGATGAAGAGGGGGAAGAGTCTTTAAGCAGGGCATATCCAGGATGCTTGATTTCCTGCCCCTTTTCTATTACAGCTTGCTGTTACCTAGTGTTTTACCTTGAGTAATTAAATGTGCTTTTAAAGGTTCACCTGGGCACTAAATTGTAGTTCCAGGCTAATCTAGGAATCGGCCTAGGGTAAACTACATACTGGGAAGTCTTCAGGCTAGTTTTGACAAATGTATTAACTACCTCGAGTTAATTGGCAGTCAATTAACCTGAGGGCAAAATGATAGTGTAAGCACATGCACTGAATGTATTGAAGTCAATTGGAGCAGTGTTGGGCTGACACTGAATACTCTTGTAAAATGTCCTGCAATATAACTTGTCAGCACAGGAAGAAATTCACTGTCCTAGTAATACCAGTATAATTTTCCTGCTATAACTCCCTATGTTGACACTTGTGGTATAAGAGTGCTTCTATGCAGTTGAAGTGACAGAACTTCCCAAAACCCCAAAGTTGTGTGTGAATGAGAGGTTTTTGAAACTGGGCTTGACCAGCTGAATGTCTCTTATGCTTAGGATCACCATAATTTTCACTTAGATTCTCAGGACCGCTTTGGCATACAAGACCTTTATTTTCATATAGCAGTCGTCATTCCCACAGGGAATACTAGGGCACAGGTGGAGAATTCCCCCTGCCTGTGTAGAGGCCTACTGAATGTTTTCCCACAGTGCTGAGCGTATTAATCAAGTGCCTCTTGGTCATGGTAGTTTTCCTGAGGTCCAAGTAATCTAGGCTGGACAACTGACTTGCAAAATAGGTCCGTGTATGCCAGCTGCAATGGGCTGCATCAGTGTTTCTCAGCCTTCAGCCCTCAAAGCTGTTATCTAGTCCAGGGGTTTTCAACCTGGGGTTACTTTGGAAAGCCCCAGGGGGTATGCAGCAGTGGCACGGAGAAGCCACTGACACTTCCATTTCCACCCCCCATGCCCATTGACTGGCCACTGGAGGAATCCTCATTTCTCAACTGGCTGCTGGGGTACCCCGACCAAAAAAGGTTGGAAACCCCTGATCTAGCCCATAGGTTCCCTCTGAATCTGGAAATGTAGTGGAAAGGGAGCAGTAGCAGGGTTAACTGCTCCGACACCCATGGCAATTGGTACTGCCCCATTCCCCTATCACCAGATCTGTGGGGAGCCCCACAGTCTGGATGATATGGCTCCATGTACTAGATAGATGCAATGTGCAGAGTTGTGCTGTAACCACATCCAGCACATTGAGGGCATGGCTGCTTGCACTTGTGAACTATATGCACCAACCCTGTGGGGCAAATAGGTTGAGTACCACTAGTCTGCATGATCATTTTTGAGGGTTTAATTTTCCTGGTTCTGTCCTCATGGCATCCTAAAAGCAGAGTACTGAAATTTCCTGTCCTACCTGTGAACTTGTCATTTGATAACTCAAGCAGGATAACTTGGTACTGGCTTTGCATGTTTAGTTCAGACTTGAGACCTGATCTCTTAGATCAGCTGAAATCCACTGACTTCAATTACGGACCTAAGAGAGATACTATGCTTGAGGAAAAACTGCTAGCTTTTATCTAGCTCTTTACACTGAGAGATTTAAAGGCATTTTACAAAGGAGGGATCAGTATCATTTATTATAATTGTAGAGAAGAGGAAACCGAGGCACAGGAGGAAAACTTACTTGAATGTATCAAGCAGGGTCTTAAATGGGTAGAAGCTGGTGGCAAAAAATAACGAATATGAATACTCCTGCCTCTTAGGATGGAGAGGAGCTATCCAGCAGTTTGTCTTAACTCTTTTCAGCATTCTTCCAGACTAATGGACGATGACCTTAAGAAGACCAGCAGTTAAGGTAAAATTGTCCCGTACTTGCTTGGCATGATGGTACGTTTAAGAGACACTGAATGCCAAGGCAGACCAGACCTGTGATTAGCATGCAAGAGTGTATTTACCCAGTGTTGAGACCCTTCCAATAACTTTTGAGTGTTTGAGGGAGACTTATTAGCTGCTACCATGGCTGCCCTGATCACTGCTGCCACCTCTCCTGCATCCCTAGATAGACATGGAGGGAAATGGTTTGGCAAGGCCCACTGTTCCTGCAATCACCGCATATGCTACCATAAAAGAAGTTTGAGTAAAGTCTTTTGCAAAGTGGATTTGCACACTCAGTCCTTTGTTTTGCTCCTCAGGTTGTGTGTCTTTGCATCTCCTCAGCCTGCAGAGGACTAATATGGGAGGAAGCTTGCTGGAATCTGAAGTTTTGCAGTAAAAGAAGATGCCAAGATCTTGGCACCCCTATTAAGAGTTCATGTTTAAGGGTACCATGAAGAAAAACAGTAATACACAAGTTCAAGAAACAGGCTGAAGACAAGCCTCTACCTCTTAGATGGATTAAAGTTTCTGTTGCTTTTGAATGTGTCCTAAAACTGAGTCAGTGTTACATACCTGGTAGTATTCTTTAATTTTCAGTATCCAAGGGTATTTATAATGAAGACTTAATTATATTTTAATATCATTTTTTAAGGTGCAACAATATAGACTTTATCCAGTCTCGACTGTAGAGTATAACACAGCTATTGTTTTTCTAAACTATTTGTTATTGCAAATTAAATACAATGGACTGAATATTACGACATGGTACTAAACGGACTTAAGCTCTCATTGAGAGGAAACATAAACAATATTTACCAAGGTCTTCTCAAAATGAGAGTCCTTAAAACGTCTAGAGGGTAAATAGGAAAGAAAAAGTTAGGCATCTTTAAACTTGAATTCTAGCCAAAGAATTCAGACAACAAAACTTGCCCCTCTGGCTTAACAAACATCCCTATTTATACAGAATATTAACTAGTAAGTATTAGTTCCACATCATTCAGACTCACATAATAGAACATTGGATAATTCTTTATATGATTCATTTTCCACAGAGGCATCTTGCTGATGGCTTTTGAGGACCTATGAAAGGCTCTTAACTTGTTGGAAATAGAATCTGTATTGTAATCAACTGAAGAGGAAGCAGCAGAACAAATTATAAGAACCACACAACCCATCTATGCCACTCAAGCTGTGGTATTTAAGCTTGACAAGGAGAGTGAAGAGATAAAGTTGAGCATAGTTATACAAGGAGATACTATCTGTTTGAAACATCCTGCCTGGAGAAGAACTTAAAGTGATCAAAACTGCAGGATCAGATTAAAGTATTAAAATATCTTCCTCCCTTTTTAAAGTACAAGCTCAAAGGGCAAGAATTAGAACTTTATTGAAGAAAACAGATCATATAAAATAGCAAAAAAGCAAGCCTGATACTGGTTAACATGAAGGTTTTGACACCCTTGTACTGCCATGATAAATGGAAAAGATTATGATCATGCCACCAAAAATTAGCAGTTTAAGGACTGAGGAGGCAGGGGGAATGTAGTTGATTTTGACAAGGGGAAAAATGTAATAAAACCACGTCTTCAGAGTGTCTTTCGACTCCTGCAGAAGCTCAAGTAGAAATATGCACTAGCCAAATTACAAGCACAAAATATGAAGAGTGACTCGGAGGTGTCTGGTGAAGAGCCAGGACATTTGTTAGCACTTAAGTGCTTTCTTCATTGTACTGTGTAAGCAGAGAATCTGAGCACGGCCCGATTTGACTAGCAGTATATGTTTGCAACATATGCACAAGACTGTTCTTATCATCGGCTAGAAATGACCTGAGGACTCATAAAATAGTTTTTAATCTAGGCTGGAAGATCCATAATACTATGACTTGCATTTGCAATAAAAATTGGAACTCCTAACCAGTATGTCAAAAAGATCCTTACAGTGAGGTAAGAACTGTGCAGTGCATGAAGAGAACATGAATGCTTTGATGGCATGATGCCAGGGACACAGCAAGAGGTAAGACTTGTACATCAAAGGATTTTTTATTTATTTATTTTTCCTCCCCCCTCCCTTCTCCACTGCCTGCCCTAAGTAAATAGGAATAGGTTGGTCAGGCAAAATGAAAGACTATTTTTTGACACTACCCCTTTCTCCTCCTGGAATCTGAAAGCCATTAGAAGTCAAGGGTGCATAACACACCTTAACTCCTTTTAAAAAAAAAAAAAAATTCTCAACTCTGATCTTCTTCACCTACCTTCTCTAACCAAAATGCTGCTACTAAAACCTTCCACTTCATAGATTTCATAGACATTAGGGCTGGAAGGGACCTCAGAAGATCATCAAGCGCGAAGGGCAGGAAGTCAGCTGGGATCATAGGATCATAAGATAAGCATCCAATTTGCTCTTGAAGGTGTTCAGTGTAGGCGCTTGAACCACCTTCGATGGCAGGCTGTTGCAGACCTTGGGGGCTTGGACAATAAAGAAATTCTTCCTTATGTCCAGCCTGAAACGGTCTTGTAGCAGTTTATGACCGTTCGACCTCGTCATCCCTTGGGGCACTCTGGTGAACAAACGTTCCCCCAGTTCCTGGTGGTCACCCCTGATGAACTTTAGGTGACCCCTGAGCCTACGCTTTTCCAGGCTAAAGAGCCCCATGTCTCTCAGCCTGTTGTCATAAGGTCTGTTTTCCTGACGTCTGATCATGCGCATGGCTCTCCTCTGGACTCTCTCTCTCAAGCTTCTCCACATCCTTTTTGAATTGTGGAGCCCAAAAC
>NW_017728921.1:13210287-13211505 GCF_001723895.1 Crocodylus porosus | reverse complement strand
TAGCTTTCCTTAACATAGAGAGCTACACTACACCTCTGCCCCTTTTATCTACACAATCCCTCCTGTACAGGGTATAGCCATGTAGACCCATGGTCCAGTCATGGGTGGAGTCCCACCAGGTCTCCATTCTCCCTATGACATCATAATTATTTGCATGGAGCAGGAGGACAAGCTCCTCCTGCTTATTCCCCAAGCTCCTGGCATTTGTGTTCAGGCAGGCAAGTGTCCCCTTGGGCTTTTGCCTTGCCCACAGATTGTACCAGGTCTGGGGCAGGGGTGGGCTCCCGTAAGTGCCTTGGCCTGCTGGCTTTGCAAGGGTTGCTCAGCTGGCCAGCAGTGGCGGCAGTCCCCCCGACCCCCCAGCGGGCTTAAAGCCCGGTGGAGCAGGTCTAAGCCTGCTGTGGGATGGGCTTAGTTCTCAGCGCACAATCCACATTTCCAATATGTAACCTGATTAAAAAGTGACTAATATATTTTTGATCTCAGTATTTCTGTAATGCTTTTTTTTTGTTTGCTTATTTGTTCTGTGATTTCTGTGTAGCCTTGTGTCTCTATTTATAGAACATCGAACTAAACTCCCCTGTTTTATTAATTATTATTTAGCATTTAGCTCTTTTATTGATGCAGGACCCTGGGGTCCCAATAAGAGGATCTCCTTTTGTGGTTAAACATTATCAAATCTATGGGAAGAGCTGTTCCCTGAAGATGGAAAGACTTCAGGCTTCATGTTAAGTTCACCCTTAGCGAACATAAGACCAAACCTCCTACTAAAATTAAAATGACTAGACAGGTATGTGATTTGAACTGTGCTTCTGGTTGCTTATTTTCACACTTAGCTGCACCAAAATAGTTGCACTGTGAAAGTCACTGTTAAGTGTATGCAATATAGCATATTTACTACTGTACTGCAAAGGACCAACTGTGGTATCTTTACCTTAATTCAGGAAAGCACTTGAGCACATGTGGAAAATGCACACTGTTCACGTGCACACTTACTAAAATGCATGTAAATACATGTATAACTTCAACAACATACCCAAATCCTGTTAGCTTTCAGTGAAATCGATGGGACCATATACCTGTACTTAAAGAAGTGTGTGTGGGTGCTTAAATGCTCTCAGTAGGGTTGAATCTGAGACGGTCCCATAATAGCTTCTGTTCATAAGCTTGTTCTCTGTGTAGTCTCTGAAAAGGCAACATGCCTATTAGCATAATAAG
>NW_017728921.1:13203316-13209552 GCF_001723895.1 Crocodylus porosus | reverse complement strand
CCCCCCATGGTCCGCTCCCCCTCCCCCACCCCCTACTTACCAGCTCTGAGTCCAGCTGCAGCTCCCTGCTGCAGCGGGTGGGGACTGCCCAAATCACCGAAGCGCTCTGAAGCTTTTCCAAAGATTTGGAGAGCTTCGAATCCATTCAGACCTTTTTATTGGTCCCCTAATTAGATTTGGCCACTGAATCAGGCTGATTCTCCTCCAAATCAAATCAGCGCCTGAAGCTTTGCACAGCCCTAGTGTTCTACAAGCTTGTCTGAAATGTTTTAGTTGATATCTTGCCTGATATGCTAGCCTTTATAGGCTGGGAGCGATCCCTAAACCAGCAACTTGATCAGATTATAAAAGATGAATTGATTGCTTCTGTTTGGGGGGAGGAAACCACATTGGTCTTCCAGTTGTTCATTAAGGTACAGTAGATGATGGGCTGGGGAATCTCTGGTACCGCCTGTACCAGTAGCGACATTTTTGGTGATACAGTGCTATAATGAACCTGAAGTAACTGAAACTGTTGCCCAGGATCAGAAACTCAAGGAGAAAGCCAATTTCATCCTGTCACCCTGTGCCTGGCATTTTGCCATTTTGAATACCCAACATTCAGGAAAAAATTACCATCCTTTCAAAGACTGTGATTCAGAAAAAGCATTATTATCCCCTCTCAAGATGCAGACCACTGCTATCTCAGAATACCTGACATGCTTCTGGGAATGATTTGAAAAGTTATTCTATTGTTTTAGATTTTATTAGAGAGCACCTTCAGAAACACAGCCTCTTCCTTTTGGAACCCTTTATTTCTGTCTTCTTCAGATGACTTTCTAGCACCAGTCAATACTTCAGACATGGGAGAAACGATAAAACTATGTTCTAAGCCTTTTTCCCCGCTTCTTTCCCCCATTGATATAAAAAATTTTTGGCTCCTCTAAAAATGGTTCTGTAGCACCGTTTAGTCAAGATGGGAATTCTAGAAGCATGGACTGGATGAATGGACAGTAAGGTAGATAGAAAACTGACTGTAGCATTGGGCTCAGAGAGTAGTAATCAATGGCTCGATGTCTAGTTGGCAGATGATTATCAAATGGAGTGCTCCAGGGGTCAGTCTGGGGGGTGGTTTTGTTCACTGTCTTCATCAGCAACCTGGAAGATGGCACGGAGTGCACCCTCAGCAAGTGTCAGATGACACCAAGCTTGGGGGAGAAGTAGGGTTAGGATTCAGAGTGACCTACACAAATTGGAGGATTGACCCAAAAGGAATTTCATGAGTTTGACAAGGACAACTGCAAAGTCCTATACTTAGGATGGAGCAATCCCATGCACCAGAACAGGCTGGGGGCTGACGGGCTGGGCAGCAGCTCTGCAACAAAGGACCTGGGGGTTACAGTGGACTGCATTGGTAGGTGTGTTGCCAGTAGGTCAAAGGAAGTGATTATTCCCCTCTATTCAGCCCTGGTGAGGCCACATCTGGAGTAATATGTTCAGGTTTGCCCCCCTGTCTCCCCCCACTACAGAAAGATGTGGACAAATTGGAGAGAGTCCAGTGGAGAGTGACAAAAAAGTAGTGGGGCTGAGGGATGTGATTTATGAAGACAGGCTGAGGGAAACTGGGCTTATTTAGTCTAGAGGAGAGGAGACTGAGGGGACTTAATAGCAGCCTTCAGCTACCTGTAGGGGGGTTCAAAAGAGGATGGAGCTGGACTGTTCTCAGTGGTGGCAGATAACAGAACAAGGAGCAATGGTCTCAAGTTGTAGCAAGGGAAGTTTAGGTTAGCTACTAGGAAGAATTTTCTCACTAGGAAGGTAGTAAAACACTGGAACAGGTTACCCAGAGAAGTGGTGGAAACTCCATCCTTGGAGGTTTTTAAAACCCAGCTAGACGGCCTTGGCTGGGATCTAGTTGGGGTAGGTTCTGCTTCAAGCAGGGGTTTGAACTAGATGAGGTCCCTTCCAACCCTAACTTTCTACAATTCTATAATTGAATTTCCCAGTATCCTTTTTAAAGCACATCCTTCTGCTTTTATTTTTGTGAACCCAGGTTCTGTGGGTACAGTAATGCCAGATGTAAGGATTATATTTTAAGGAGGGGACAAGGGAGGGACTTGACAATTATCATCCTGTTTTCTCTACAACTTATTGTCCTAGTCCCCTTTCTATCTTCATACTTCAGATACCTAATGAGGCTGCCATTCTGCTCTGATCTAGGCATTAAACTGTGGTGTCTCAACTACTTTCATTAGGTTTTGTAGCATGCAGTTATGAGTTTTGTCATTGCTGTGCTTCCTTTTGCTACGTTTTATGGGAGATCGTGCAGGCAACTTCCTGTAGCAGTAGTAATACTGGAGCAACACTTGAGACTGGTGTTCTTGAAAAATACATAGCTATTGAAGTTATACACAGAGTGATGCAGGACCCTTGATTTCTGTCAACACCCTTCTGCTGTTTGCAGTGGAGCCACACCAATTCCAGTGCAGGCCCTCTGTATCCATTCTCTCTTCCCCTCTGTGGAAAAAGAAAATGAATTTGATTTTTGCACTTACAATACTAAACTTAATTGCTTTAAACGTAATTTTCAGGATCCTGAGGAGGAAAATTTCAGAGATGGAGCAAGCAATTGGGAGCAAGTTAATTCTTATGACAGTTTAATGTTACCATGCAAAAAAAAAAAAAGTTTAGCAGCAAAGAAATCTGATTCCAATTCTTATACAGATAGCAAAAAATCCTATTAACTTCAAAAGGGATTAGATATGGCCCAAAAATGGGGTCAAATGCATATGGAAGCTGGGTCTCAAAGGCCACATTCTACACAATCTCTAGGAGTTTTAGTTCATACAAATTCTGCATTGGCAAGGACAAACGGGAGATTAAACATGCAGATTGGATGGTTGTGACTGCATGTGGGGCTCATGTACCTTGTTTAAGCAAAGAATGCTGACATTTTGTTTCTACAAAGTTATTTTTTTCCCAAAAGTTTCCATTAAGTGTAAATAGCGTCTTAATATCCAAGTACCATTGTAGTATTAGCTTTCTAGTTGCTATGGTAAGAGATTCCAACCTACCTCCTCTAATTATTTTTTCTACCTCAACAGACTCCATCCTGACCATTGGACAAAATCTTGTTTCTTTGAATTGAGTTCTGCACTTGTCATGAAAGTCTCCCTCATCCCTGCTATCCTCAGAAGTAGACCCCGTCACACTTACAAATCTGAAGTTGCAACTAAACTGACCCTTTGCTACACAGAACAGTGCTTAGGACATCATGAAGATATACAGGCCTTGACCAAGTGGATTTTCTTCCTGCCCTTTGTAGTAACAGAAGACAAAGAAAAGCAATATCCACTAGAAAGGGAAGTAATCTTAGTCTCTGTATAAGTCTAGTTTAGGCCTGACCAGGAATATCTGTGTGCTTCTGAGAGCTTGGCATCTACAAGCATTTAAGTGTACCAAGACTTGGCCCATAATACTTGAGTTGGAAAAATACATAATGGATACCTACCACGCACGGGTGGATCCAGGACGATGGTGATGAGGGGTTTTAACTATAGTTCCTTACTGTGATTGTGGATACCAGTGATAAGCTCACTGGTATCCACACCCTGGCTGCTTGAAAGTCCCTGCTCTCAAGCAGCTCCAGAGCCTGTTGCTGTTTGCTCTTCCCCTCCTGTCCTCTCCCCTGCTGCTGAATTTAGGGGAGAGGGAGGAGTGGCCCAGAACCAGTACTCAGCCCCTACTTTCCTGCAGGCGCTGATGTTGCCACCACTTGTACTCTCTCCTCCTTTCCCCTGCTGCTGAATTTGTGGAGGAGGGATGAGAGAACGGCAGCAGGCTCTGGAGCTGCATGAAAGCAGAGACTCCAGCAGGAGCTCCACTGGTGTGCTGCAGAGCTCCGAGAGCTCACCGTGTACAGCGCACAGCCCGAGTGGGGCATGACCACATCATTGCACCCCCTCTGGATATGCCCCTGCTGCAACATGAATCAAGCATTTCAGTGGGACAAAAAGTGCTCAACCTCTAGTAGTGATAGAGAGAATCTTTTTCAAGACTGTGAGCATCCATCATCTGTACCAGTACAGTAAGGTAGCAAAGCACTCCAGTAGTAATCCTGTGCCCCTCTGCACCCCCCCACAAACCAATTTTGGCTGGTATAACTTATTCCAATTCTGCTGTACTGGCTATTTTGGAGTTTTTCTTGTAGAACTGCATCTATCCTAGGGCTTTAGCCAGCATGACTGTCAGTCGCATCACATCTCGCCACACCCTGACTGACATGTGGATGCTCACAAAAGTTTATAATGTAAATCTATCCTTGAACTTGGATAACATAACAGTGTGTAGTTAATGGAAGGAAGATTACAGATTTCACCAGTGAGAAGGAACTTATTTTTAATTATTAGCTCTGCCTTTAACACTTGAGGTCAGTGATGTTAGAAAATGAAGCAGCCCAGAGACCAGCTAGGAAGTTGGTTGTCCCTTGTGCTTGAATTTTATCCATCTGTAAAAATGGAGATAATATTAATCCACCTTTTGAAAAGTGCTTTCATCTTTTCAGATGAAAGGACCTGTATAAAGCAAAGTATTATTAAGACTGGTATTCTTTCCCATGTGGAAATAGTTTAAATTCTCTCTTATTCCCACAAGTGAACTTAGTGTCTAGAAGAGGTACAGGATTCTAGCACTAGAAGTCTATTTTTCTATAAATCAAGTACAAGCAAGGGTAGCCTCAGCTGCTATACAACAGCACCACCATAGGTTCAGCCTGAATTTGCAGGGACTACTGCTTGGAGGTGACTTATTTCTAGCCCAGATTCTATGCTGATTTAAGAATTGGCAGCTTTAAAGATTGGAGATCTGAACAGCTGAGGAAAATTTTGTTAGGAGCACCAGTAGGACGCAAATACAAAGCAATAGCTGTTGGGGGTTCTGACTGTTTACACAGCCATCAAAGGAACTCTATGAAAATTCAGACCAACTTTCTGCGTAGCATGGGGCATAGGACTTCCCTGGATAAATGCTACTGCAGATCCAGTAGCTGTGGCTAAGCTACAACTTATGTTTTAGAAAAATATCTACACCTTTATTGTAAAGATTCTAGTGATGGAGAATCTTCCACAACCTGTGGTGAGTTGCTCTAATAGCTAATCGCTTATAAAATTGCTGTGCTATTTTGAATCTGATTGTTGTCTACTTTAAACTGTCAGCTATTGATTTTGGTTTTTCTTGTCAGTCTTCTATCCCAGCTGTCTGCATATATGCTTATGGACTGATCAAGTCATCTCTTAATCTTCTCTTTGATGAGCAAAATAGATTGACTGAAAAACAAAGTGAGAGATTAAAAGTAGCTCATTCTCATGGCTCTTTGAATCCTCTGTAATATATCAGCATCCTTTTTGAAATGTAGACAGAGAATACCAGTAATTTACTGTTGCACCACCTGTAAATACATGGGTCTTATGACTTTGTCTCTTACTTGACATAGGGTTTGCATTAGTCTTTGGATACAGCTTGACACTGGGAGCTCATGTTCAACTGGTTAGTCACCAGGACACCTCCAGGACTCTGGCTTAGTCTTGGAATTGCTTAATTTCGTCCCATCAGACCTCCATTCTTAGATGCATGACCTTGCATTTTGGCCATACTGAAATGTATCTTGTTTCATTGCCCCCAGCTTGCCAATTTTGTCAGACTTCTGTATCCGTGATTTGTTTACTACTCTCCCAGCCTTTCTGTGTGTGTGTGTCGAGATGGGGAGACTGGGAGGGTAATACACAAATGATTATTTTATCAGTAACAATATGATGCTCTTGCAGGTCAGTGGTAAGAGTACTAAGTAGAATTGGGCTAATCTCTTCTGGAGCCCACTAGAAATGTACCTCCTTGGTGGTAATTCTCAGTTTATGATTATGTTCTGAGACCTATCAGCTGGCTAGTTGTATTTGTCCCATGCTGAAATTTATAGGATTCTAATTTCTTAGTCAAAGTATTATACCTTGCCAACTGCTTTAGAGAAGCTTTATTCATACTATTACATTTATCGAACTCACATTCTCTTAACTATCAACTTAGACAAAGGTCTATTTTCTGTAAATTCACTGGGGTATTTTTTCTTTACATGTGACTGACTTAAGGTAGTCACATGAGAAGTATGTACCAGAGCCAGGAATTCAGATCTTCCAAATTGCATACCAGTAGAGTTGTGCGAAATTTCAGCAGATGTTTCGTTTCGGAGGTATTTCAGCATCCAA
>NW_017728921.1:13176823-13203131 GCF_001723895.1 Crocodylus porosus | reverse complement strand
CCATGGGGGCTTCTCTTGCAGCTCCCCTGCCAGGACAGAGGCAGGCACAGCCAGAGGAGCCGCGGGAGAACCTGCAGCCACCCGGCTGCGCCTGCCTCTCCTGGCTGATCCAAATCTCCAAAACAGCATCGAAACTCTCCGAAACGGATTTGGCCAAATCGAAATGGAACAGTGAACACCAAAATGAATCACTGTCCTCCAAAATGGCCAAATCCAAAACCGAAATGACACATAGCCATTTCGCACAGCCCTACATACCAGTGCTCTCGCTGCCAGAACATTCTTCTACCCCGATGTTCCCCCTCCTAGAAATTTCTGAATATTCATTTGAGGCACACTGCACCTGAATACAGCTGTTTTAATTAGGGTTGGATATTTGACCAGTCAAATATCGGTCAAAGATTACCAATAGGTCCAAATAATAGAAAGAAAAGGCACAAATTTTCCATTAAGAAATGTCAAAAAGAATTTAGAAAAACATATTTCTGTCAAAAACAAAAAACAAAAAAAACCCCCACAACAAATTTAGGTTTTGGGGGTTTGTTTGTTTTATAAAATAATTATAATCTTTGACCAGTAAAAAAAACAAAATGCAGTCAATTGACCGCTCAGTTGACCATACTTGACTGGTCAATTGACAGGCTTGCCAACCCTAGTTTTAATTGTCCTTTGAACTACCCAGTCATTCACTTATTCTTTCGTTATAAAGAAAGATGTGTAGATTTTGTTTGCTTGATTTTGTTCTTTTTTCATTCAATTAACTGAAATATTTTGAAGCAATGTATTTAATCATGTTATAGGTAGATGTTCCCCAATAAAACTGTAGAAGTTAGATGATCATCTGCTAGGGCTTCAGAGTTTCTGAGCAGCATGGACACACAGCCACACAGCATAAGTCAGGGGTGGGAAAAATGCGGCCCGTGGGCCAGATGCAGCCCGCCAAGCCATTCCGTCCGGCCTGTGGGACTCCTAAAAAGTTTAGAAAAATAATATTTTATCTGTCTCTTGCCAAAACTCAGTAAGTGGTCCTCCACCTGAAATAATTGCCCCTGGCATACGTAGTCCTAAAATTCAAATCTGACTGGGTGCCAAGTGTAGCATTAGTGATTTTCTTGTACCCAGAGCCAAAGGATAACTCTGCTTTAATGTATCTTTTGTAACAGCCATGCAACTCTGACATTAGAGGACTGATCTAAACATGCCCCTGGAGTCCCCTTGACATCTTTCCATAGGGGTATGGACTTTTCATGCTGGCAGACATGGTTATGTGTGGAGGTCAGATGGAGAGAGCAGCTACATGTTTTAAGTTGTTATTTTCTCGCTTGCATTTTGGGCCTTAAATCACAAACCAGTATCTCAGGACCCAAAAGCAAGTTTGCCTTCTACTGCTTCTTCCAAAATGCTCTTGATTTCTGAGGCCTTCTTGCTCACAACATACTGATATGGTGTCCATTTCTCCATGCATGATGCTTATGGTCTTTGTTTCACTATTGGGGATGTACATTTCTCTGGTAAAGGTCTCCTTAAACAAATGAGAACCCAGAGGATGAAGTCTTGGCCTAGATAATGAGGCTAGGATTTTATCTTGGATAATTGGTTCTAATTTTACATTTTCCAGTTCAAACTAAAATATTAAGTACAGTTCACTTCAGCAGGTGCCTCCAAAGTCGCGGTTGGCACTTCTGACTGCGTATACAGTTTGTCCCTAATGCCTGCACTGAAAGACAAGCCTACAATAAATACATTTTTGCCAGGGCCCTTTAACATTCTTGCCTAAGGTCCCCTACTTCCTCCAAATCTTTTGGCAGAAAGGTTGGACAGGACTCACTTCAGAGCATTTAGGCTCTCATAAGTCCTCCCTCTCTTACTCAAGATTTATGCATGCTGTCTATATAGATCTGAGATCTGCCTGTCTGAAAAGCAAGACTGCTACATAGAATAAGGATAGGAATTTAAATTTTCCAATTTAGCACTGTAGGACCGAATTGCTTTTCAGGTTGACCAGCATCATAATCCTTCCTGTTCTCTGCTCCTTGAAAGCTAGCATTGTCGATTTATGTACTGTGTTAAAATAAGGTCCAACATGAAACCGCATGCACAATCTGAGTATTATGTCCATGAAGCTCCCTGGTGAAAATTATCTTGATCAGGCTCCAGATAAAAATCTCAAAAGCACACTCAAGTCAATGGAAGGGTTCTTGTTGGTGTCAAGGAATTTTGCGCCCTTAAAGCAATGGTTAACCACTTTCCTATAAAAATACAACCTAGTATACATTAGCCAAATGTACAGCAGTTACTTGTACTCTTAGTGACTTTTCCAAAAAGCAAAGTATATTTTGTAGTTTGTGGATTATTTTTTAATTGCATCTAAGCGTCATCTTCTATGATTGAGAAGTCACAGATACCGTATCCTTATTTTACCAAGGTAAATACCAAGATGCCTTGAATACAGGGTTCTCCAACCTCTCCCACACCTATCCCTGACATGCCCCCTACAGCATGTCCTGATACTGGTTCTGGAGGTAATGGTTCCCTGCTTTTTTTCAGTTCAGAGATTGCACTTTTGGGCCAGTGCATGAGAATCTGAATAGAAACAAGTGTGGAACTGGCCTTCTCTCTCTCCTGGTCTCCAAACTGAATAGGATGCAAACACCATACACTTCAAACAATGTGAACAGTCAAAATCTTAATTTTTAAAAAACCCATTGTTTCAGTAATATCACCAGATACAATTTATATACAACATGACTCTTCCAGCACTTGTTTCAGTAACACAGTTTAAGGGTAGGAGTGTGAGGGGGGATGTTTGTTTGTTTGCTTGCTTGTTTGTTTGGGTTTTTGTTCTTTGGCAGGGGGTGGGGGGGGTTGGAGACTTTTGGGGCAGGGTGTGGACGAGTCTGACCGTCTCCCTGGCTGCAAGAGTCCCCCAGGTTCCCTGGCAATGTGAAGTACTCACTTAGGAGTCGCACGCATCCAACCTGCCTGCCACAACTTTGATGATTCTCCGGTTCAGTGTATTGTCCAATGCATGTACGTCCAAAAATGAGACTTTGAACTGCATAGAGTCCATCGCTGTTGAGGGCTCCTCCACCCCTACACCCTCACCCGGGCCTCCATGTGTGTCCGCCACTTGCGAGCTGCTTCAACCCTCCAAATCTCCCCTTTGCGGGATGCAAACCTCAACCAAAAAAAATATCCAAAATAGAACACAAACACCGTTCCCTACCGCAGCTGCAGACATCAGGCTCCTGAGTTTGCTTTAGCAGGGTCCACCTCTCTCACTCTGCAGTCCCCTTTCCCTTCCTATAGAAGGGGGTTTCTGCCCACCTTCCAGGACTACCCGGTTCCTCACTGCAAAAACAGTGCTGCCCGGTCCGACTGCCCCTCTTCCTAGGAGCTTCCTGCTGCGCAGTCCCCGCTGGTGCCAGGCACTCCCAGCCCTACTATATCGCCTTTTAACTTCTGGGGCCACAGCCCCAGATTGTACAGTCTCTTGGGACCTTACCCTTGTCCCCAAAATGTTCCGGCACGGTGCGTGCCAGCGTGCATCCGCCACTCCAGACTCCTGCCTGCGACCGTCTCCCATTGCGGCTCTTTCAGTTCTGCACCAGTCCTTGGTTTCGGTGTCTCCTTTATACCGCCCGTGTCTGTCTCACACCTGGAACAGGTGAGTGAGTGCCCCGCCCTCCGGGGCAGCAGGCAGGCTGTTACTGTGGGTGCTCCTGCCCCCTGAGTCTCGGGGCCTGTCAGCTCATCTGCTCCCGCACACAGGGCAGTTCCTTTCCAGGTGCAACTCTGTGGACTTTAATGGAACTAAACGTATATACAAAAGGTGATCTTGCTGAGGCTTTTTTTTTTTTTTAACTTGGCAGAAAAACTGCTGTAAAATGTTTGCCACTGATGCATACTATATGCTAAGCCTATTTTATAGCTGTGGTTAGCTTCAAGTCAGTATTTTACATGACTGAAGAGTTAAGAAGTCAGATGTATTGCTTGATTGGACCTAGTTACTTCAGGAAGTGGATTATCATCTAGTAGGACAAGACTTTTACACAGAGGGGAAAATAATGTGGTCTTGACTGAGCAAAATCAGCTGCTGAGGCAGGTTTCATTGTCATTTGGCTGATATGATGCTGTTGCATTCTGACAACACATCGCTGTAGAGCTGATAAAGGCACTGGCTCCACCTAATTCTCATACTTGATTAAATGCAGTCTTGCTAACTCTTTAGAGAGCTTGTAACTTGTATTTATTGTTTTCTTTGCAGGCTAGGCTTCTAGGGATTTACTGAGGGAGGAAGAGCAATTGTTTCTATTCACTTATCTTGCATATGAGGAGCCTGTGGTATTAGGCTTTAATTGCTAACAGCTTATTAGAATTCTTGTTATATCCTTTGGCCCTAATCCTGTCAACTGCTGTGTTCAGGTGGAATCCCTTGTGCCTGAGCTGAGAAGTTGGGAGGATCAAGGCTGTAGTGATGAAGGCTTTATTTTTTAAGGGGATGTTTTTGTCATGTCAGAGATGAACTTTTTAAAATTTTTCTGTGGATTTTTCTTTTCCTGAAAGGTAACAAATTAATCCCCAAGCTATAGAGCAGAGGAGTAGATGGGATGGACAGTGTTGTGCCCTGAGCAGCTGCAGTTCGCAGGGAAGCCACAACTGTTGTTTTGTGCCCCAGCTCCCCGCCCTTTCCAAAAAACACCCCCAAAAAAATAAGAAAACAACCCATTACTTGGGTCTGGTGCTCTGCTTGCCCTTCCTTTAGCTTCACTGTTGAGGTAGAGTGGTTTATCATGAGGGCCCTCAATTCTGAACCAATGATGCAGACACTCTGTTAAGTAGTAGGATCTAAGCAGCTACCCTGAAGAGGTAAGAACAGTTGTTCACTTTGCACAGCCCGCTTAATTCTAGACCTCTCTTCTGAGGCTGCCAGTTACAGCAGTGATGATGGTAATATTTAAGCAGATCCTTTTTCACTATCAGCTGAATGAAAGGTGTATTCACACTTCAATTAGGTTATTATCACAGAATCATCAGATTCAGTTATTTCTGACCTGTTTTAGATTCAAGGCAGTAAGTATGAGTGGATCAGATCTCTTGAAGATGAGTCGAGATAAATACTATGTCTGATATTTTATTTATGTTAATGTTGCCTTGCAGAGTTGCAGCAAGTAGTCTTCTTGCAGGTAAATGGCCGGTCTTAGCCTCAGTCCTACATATTTTCTCTCTCCTGTTGGAATTGCTTAGGAAATGTGATGGCTTCTGTGAATAATTACAGAAGTCACAACAGGAGATGGTCCTCTCTGCATGAAAATAAGATGAATATGAACAGATCTTGTATTTTAGCTTTTTAGTGCTAGTTTGATTTGTTAAATCACCCGAGGTTTGTATCTGAGGCGAAAAGCGTAATCGTGGTTTAGCTTCCAATGGTTTATTTCCTCAGTGCTGGATTTTGATAATTCATGTTCTGGGGGTTTTTTTCCCCCTCCCAATGTTTTAGTTTATAACAATACTCAAATAAACCCAATGGATCAGTGACAAGAGAGAAGTTGTGTTAGGCTTCTCACTCCCCACATGGACAGATGTACATTGATTTGTGGGTTTGCCTTTATGAACCAAGTCAGGTTGCTGCTGCCAAACATCCTTGTATTTTGATAGTAGTTACTGCCTTTTATAGCCAAGGCAGGTAGGAAGGAGAAAGGAACCTTTAATTCCTCTTTAGGATGTATGCATCTAATGCAGAGAGTGAGAGCAAGCATTGTTGAAAGTAAATTAATTTATTCCTCCTGTGCCATTTTGAGTGTACTATGAGGGCTATATTGTAAAGATTGTCTTCCTTGTATTATGGTACATGGCCTGCTTTGTTTTGTAAACTCAGCAAGTATTGAATACTTGTTTATGACTGTGTAACATTTAGCTCCACACCAAGACATGATGGATGTTTTGCCTTTTGTATCTGAATATAGAAGACTGTTAGTTTTCCTTCATTAATCTAGTCAAGCTGAAAGCTCAAGAAATTCAATAACATAGACTTGGAAAATAAGATGGAAAAAGCGACTACAGAATGAACTAGCCACATTTTAAAGCAAAATGTAATAAAGAATTCTGTTTCATGTTCCCTCCTTTCTTGAGTAGGTTTGATCATTTGTTTTGAAAAGGGTATGATTAATCTGGTATTTAGAGAACAGGTTTGGGCTCAGAAATCCTTAGTACTTTTCCTGGTTCTGACAGACTTGATGTATGACTTTGGGTAAGGCACTTGGTCTGCAAGTATATTTAATTCAGATCTCTCTATAATGAGGAACTCATTTCTTTCAAAAGGTTATTAAGCTTAAAATGTATTATGCACAGCCTAATTCTTATACAATGTTGTAGTGCAAAGTTTTGTAGTGCAAAAGAATGCAACTGTGTGTGTTTGAAAGCCTGAAAGTCAAAATATGACTCTCAGAAATCAAAACCAGTTTTTATAATACTTACCCCTTATGAATCAGAACCATACTAAGATAACACATTTGTATGCAAAAAAAATAGTGTGCTGAATAAACAGCTTTGGAAATTTGGCTTTGGTTTTAAAGACAGCCTGAAACTATACCAAATGTCAGTAACTGCACTGTCGCATCAAATGCACCCAAGAGCCAGGTATAGAAGAGAGTTCTGTGCAATGAAACTTTTGCCTTTTTCAGGTTTGTTTTGCTCTTCAAAAGGATATCAATAACAGGGTGTCACATCTACCAGGGAACTCCACAATAACAATTACACAGGGAGTCAAGTGAGTTCTCAAAAAAAATTGTTTTTTGTTTCTTTTTTTTGTTACTAAAAAAACCCAAAAAACTTGTAAACAGCCAAGTCAGCATTTAGCACAAAAAAGAAGAGAGAAGAAGAAAAGTTTTCAGGGCATGTCCAAGTTTTGGTGGGAAGCTGTTGTATCTGAGTCACGATTCAGTGCACACTGGGTTGCAACATCAGATCTTAATCTTGGGCTCTGAAAAGAAATCAAATCATACCTTTCCCTGAAAGCCTTCCTTTGGCTATTTCCACTGATGTCTTGATTTCATCCTGACAACAATACTTTGGTAAATACATAGTAACATGAAATAATTTTGGTGCATTATATAAAATGCCATTATGTGAATGTATTCATTGCAATGTGGTGATGTTTTGACATGATATCAAGATGTTGCATCATGTAATTGCATTACATTGTAATACTAATGTAGCAGCAGGACATTTTTGTCCACGTAACTGCTACACCATTATATTATTGCTTTTGTTGTTAATTTATATCCTATTCTATCCAGAAAGGCTCAGAGCAGTTTACGCTAAATGAGAACAGTAAATTTCCTAAACGACACCCCAAAAATAGAAAATGCCACCCCACCCACTCCTGCTTCCCTGCATGTCACCCTTAAAAGCAAACCTTTTGCCAAATCTCAGCCCCCATTCACATTTTGGTATAAGTAACTTCCTCCAATTACCCACCCCCTATGCCAGATATCACTCCAGAGAGAGAAATTCAGGAATTTAAAATCTAATACAGGAAGGATTAATTGAAGGTTATAATTTAGTATTCATAATTTAGTATCTTTAGGACCCTTACACCTATCCTGAGAGTTACCTGAGAGATGCTCACAGGTTGTGAAATTGTTTATGGGACTGCCATCACATCATCAGATTGCATCAGGGTGATTACCTTCGAATGCAGTTATCACATTAAGTTTAATCCTGGAACTGATGTAAGATCGCTATGATGTGATGACAAATCAAAAAAATGGCAGCTCTGCTTTTAGTGTCTCAAGATAAAGTTAATGTAAGGTGATTACAACGAATACAAACAAATGAGAGAAGAAACATGCAGTACCCAATTTAAAAATGATGATAAAGAAAGGAGCATAACAGTGTTCATTTACCATCTAATTATTATTTGCATAAAACAAATGTGTGAGATGACTTTTTTTATGTAATATTGCCTAAAAGCCACAGTCAAGTTCAGGCTCAATTGTCAGATGACTGACAAATACAGGTCTGAAAGGCTCCTGCCCTAAAGAGTTTATAATCTAATTTACTAATATGTGATAAAAAGCCACAGATGAAATGAGCAGAAGTAGTGGAGGAGGGTAAAAAAAAGCAACACACTAAACATGCATTAATGGATGTTGGCTATGCACGCAGATTAAGTCAATTTGTAAAGGTACACATAATGGATAAACGAAATGTGTACTAGAAGCTGCAGGTCTCTGGGGATCCTACAGACTGGTATATGCAGCTTAGCATCAATACAAGAGGATCCGTGCAACAATGGGAAACAAAGTCCCAGAATACTAGATCTAGGGGCCTCCTCCGGAAATTAGAAGGACACAGGTTTAAAACTAGCAAGAAAAAGTTCTTTTTTAAGCAATGTGTAGTTAACTTGTGGAAGGAGTAGTTAATGTTACCTCTACCACTTCCTGTGACAGTGTAGTTAACCTTGCCACAAAGAGGTGGTAGAGGCAGGTAGTACAGCCAGGTTCAAAAAGGGACTGACATTCATAAATGATAGATGTATTCAAAGTTGTTGTATCGAAGAGTTGGAGATATTCCCTCTAGAATCGCTAATAATGATGGAACCTATGGAGGAAAATAGGTAAGGGATAGATCACTGTAGATGTATCCAATTCAACAGTCTTCCTCTATTATCTACCTTTGCCACTGTTGTGGATGGGATAGTGGGCTAGATGGACTGTTGTTTTGGCTCAGTATGGCACTTCGTATGCTCTAGGGCAGCAGTTCCCAATCTGCGGTATGGGCACCACCAGTAGTATGCGGACAACCTGTCAGTGGTACAAAATAACAGATTAATCATAATTACTTTATATGACAAAAATGTGCTGGTGGTACTTAAGATTGTACCATTTTAAATTGGTGGCATGCAATCTGTCAGCATTTAGGACCCGCTTCTCCTGGGGAGTTATTCTGCTTCTGCTTAGGGTCTTGGCTATAGCTCTCCCTACCCAGCCTGAGCTTCAAAAATAATTTTAAAAATCCCGTTTAACATCCAGGGGCAGCTGTGGTGGTGCAGTCTTCGATGAGACTGAGGAGGCTAAGTCCACTTAGCTTAAAAAGGAGGGGGTACGCCATGGTTTTGTAAAGTACTCAGCAGTGAAGAGAAAGCCCCTAAGCCTTCATGATTTACTGTCTTGCACAAGGTAAGTGGGGGGTCATCCGATGAAACGAGCTGGGAGGAAGCTTAAAACGAACACAAAGCAGTTCTTGTTGGTGCCAAGTCATGCCCGGGTGGGACTCGCTGTCGCCAGGCGTGGGGGAAGCCCCGGTTCAACAGGGATGGGGTACGTTTTGGGCGGAACCGGGTATCCACTGTGATGGAGCATGGGGGTGAGGGCACTGCCTCTGAACCAGAACTTCTTCCCCTAGAAAAGCTGGAGCCGGGAGAGGAGCAGGGGCCCAGCCCCACCCGGTCAGGCAGCAGCCACCTCCGCCCCCAGGCAGGGCCCCCAACTTCTCCCCGCCTGCACGCAGCAGCAGGCCCTGGAAGGCGCCGGCCCTGGCCCCTGAGCACTACGAAGATGTCCCGCCTCCGCCCTCCTTCCATTGGCCCATTCCCTCAGGGCGTATCCCGCCCGGCGCCTTATTGGCTGGCTTTGCCCACGAATGGGCCCATTGCGCGTAAAGCGGGAGATGACTGACAGGCGCGAGTGGCGCCGCCATTGGCTCCGCATGCGGTGAGTCCCGCCCGCGGCAGCAGGAGCCGCTCGGAGCAGGCGTTTAAAGATGGCGGCGGCAGCGGCGGCCTAGGGGAGGCGGTTCCCGTGAGGAGCCAGCGGCGGCGGTGGCGGCCGCGCTCCCTGCCCCTCGGCCCGGGGATGGCCCAGGTGGGTGCGCCGAGCGCAAGCGAGCGGCCTGCCCGATACACCCCCAGGGCAGTGCGGGGCGTGGGCCCGTGTGCTCCGCCCTGCAGTCCCCTCCTCGCCCGGGCCCGGCTCCCGCTTCCCTCCGGGCTGTGGTCGCGTAGGCCCCTCCAGATCCGCCCTTCCTCCTCCGGAAACTTCTCCCATTTCACTGCATGGAGCGGACTTCCCTGCTGCCCCAACCGTGGGGCTAACAGGATTTTTCACCGGATCCGCCCCCAGTTGTGTTGTCCCCGGTTGTCTCCCCGCTTTCTTTCCCCCTGTCACCCCTCGGAGCCCTCCATCCCCGCTGGAAAACGAGCGAGTCTCGTACCTGGTCCAATAACGGCCTTTGCCGCCCGGCTTCTGTCGCAGCGTGATGACGTCATGGACATGTGCTCTATGGCCCCTTTTTGCCAGTGCGAGCAGCGGGCGCGGGTCCTGCTAACCTGGGGTGGAGACGGGAACGGGCAACGCTGTGAGGATTGTCCTTTCCCGAAGGGGTGGCCGGGGGTCTGCTCTGGTTCTGCCTCCGACCCCTAGACGTGTGTATCCAGCTACAAACCTAGATTTGTTTTGGAGGGGTTGAAAAGCATATTTTCTGTTTTCATCTATTCCTCTCAGCCAAGTCTGGAGTGTGCAGGTATCCTGGTTGTAGCTGTCTTGGTCTTGAGGAAAAGGCAGTTGGGACTTGTAGTAGAGATGATACCTCTTATTAGACCCACAAAATGGAGTACAGTCTTTCACTTTTTAAAAGTTTTATTTCACTCTCTTCCTGTGAAGTGGGGCCGTGGTCTTTTGGCTCCAACTCGCATTCTTTGTGGTCGGGTTTCTTACATTTTTAGAGACGTCCCAGCAACTTGGCGTTTTGTGATTTTTGTCGTCCTCCCCTTGGTAATTGCTTTGGGTACGTCTCTCTGTAGGACGGTGTCTTCAAGTAGACATGGCTGATGGGGAGGACATGAAGATAGCGGAGAATGAGGAATGTGTTGTGGAAGGCATGTAGTCTGTAGGATTTGTACTGTGGGGTTGTTTTGGGTGTTTTTTCCCTTTTTAAGATCGATTGCAAAGCAGTCTGAAGTTTTATTTTAAAAGGTAGCTTTCTGAAGCAAGAGATAAAGGTCCAGTAGAATCCTAATCTGAATAATTATGAGACAGGGTTGAAATTGTTTTTAGCTGCCTGTATATTTAGGGCAGTTTCAAACAAGGAACTTATTTTCTGAAGTTAGACTGTCTATAGCTCCGAAGGAAAACTGTGATCCGGTTCTCCTGAGTCCTAGTAGCTTCAAAATGTCAGCAGGTGCTGTTTGTTTGTTAGATTATTTCAGTTGACTGGGTTTCACACCATAAAGACTAAATGGACCAGAAAGCGCAGGTCGTGCTATAGGTGCCTACTGTGGTTATTTCGGTGTTGTGGTGCAGATACCAGTGAAGACTGAAAAGGACCTGAAAAGGAGTTATTCTATACAGTAATGCCTTTTTATGGATTAAAACCTGCTTGTGCACACAACTAGCTTTGCTGTAGCCTGGTGGATGTTTTTGTAGCTGTGTCATTCATCTGTTGAATTTGGTTGTGCAACTGCTGTTCACCTACTCTTTTATGAAGGGATTCTCTTCAGGGCTCAGGTAAATTGCACATGACAGTCTGATTTGGGGGTTTTTGTTCCTTTCTACAGTCTTCAGAAGAGATGGCCCTGTCCTCCAGTTTCTGTTTTACCTTATCTGATTGTTTTCAGGATAAGACATTTTTCTCTCCTCTTACCCCCAATTATTCTCTTGGTAGAGATTATCCAGAGTGTTGCTTTTGATAGGACCCCTACGTGGTGTAACCCATAGCTTATTTGGGTGACATATTTTATTTTGCCTTGTATGGTGACCTGAATCTCTCTTCTTCAGAGGATGTGCTGCAAAAGAAGGTGAACTTAAGTTAAAAGCCTTGTGTATTGTGAAGCCCTTGCTGTATTTCTAACTAATGTTCTATCATGTTTTCCTGTAGCGAGAGTGAATTCCTTTTCCTGAATGCTGCCCTTCCAGAGGGAGGTGTGGCAGTCTCATTCAGTTCATTCAGCAAAATTCTGCATCTTGGTGATCGACAGAACACCTAGCTACACACTCATATTCTTTCCAGTTCATTTAAAAATAGCTTCTGTTTATTAATCCGCGTGTCCAATGTGCTTTGCTTCCATCTGACAACAGTTCCGTAGTGTTTTCCAGTGACCTTTAATCACCTTTTATGTAGATTTGGTTAGTATGGTCCTGCTGGGGAAAGGAGTAAGGTTACCAGTTGGGGATCTTTGTGGAATCTAGAGGGTGACAGACAAAAACTTCGTCTTTCTCTGCAAGAATTGTTCTCTTGGCAGAAAGGTTGGGTGCCACTGATTCGGTCTGTTTTTCATTCTGGCCCTTATTGGACAAGAAAGGGGTTTTCAGAAAAGCTGTATTCTACAGAACTTCAAATGTGTAGCGTTTCTTGTCATGTACAAGCTTTTTGTTGAAAAAATAGGGAGTTGGGTCACCTAATAGTGTCTTTTGTGATGGGATAGGTAAACACTTAGAAGCTCCTTGAGGG
The DNA here is from genome assembly GCF_001723895.1 of Crocodylus porosus. Taxonomy (NCBI): domain Eukaryota; kingdom Metazoa; phylum Chordata; order Crocodylia; family Crocodylidae; genus Crocodylus; species Crocodylus porosus. The sequence goes on along the minus strand of NW_017728921.1, from coordinate 13,190,681 downwards.
GCCAAGCAACAGTTGTTCCTCTCTCCAGAAGCAAAATATCTTCCCATCCAGAGAAGATGGGGTTATTTTAGAACAGGTAATAGAATTTTTTTTTGCTTTGTGTGTCTCATAGGGCTTCATTCTGATGCTGTATATTTCAGTTTCCATTAATCAAGTCACATTTGTGGTTTAGCTGAAAAGTTACACAAGGTTTGTTTCCTACATGTCTTACAATTTTTTCATCGATCATCAGATGGATGGATAGGATCGATGTGTTGTAAATGTTTTAACTATCTGTTTGTGGGTACTGCTGTTGAAGTCCATACAAGGCACGTTAGAAAATTCTGATTGGTTTCTCTAAGTCTCCTTATGACAGCCCAGACATCTTGCCCTCTTTTCGCCAAATGTTGAGGGATGGCTTTAGGAACTAAGTTTTATTCTTCTGGAATGGGTAGAATTTCTTTACTGCCTGGAAACTTTTTTGAAAGGAGCAAATTCATCCAGCCCAACTCCCTCTTAAGCAGAGTAACACTGCTTTATTCCCTACTGGTAGGAGGACTTGCACTCAGTTTGGGGTGGCACAGAGGGACTTGGAGAGACCAAAATTACCAGGTAAGAAAGAGTGTACTCATCTCTTTGCTGGGTGCTCATGGTCCTGCACAGCCAATTAAAATATAATGTTAAAAACAATCAGAATTGTACAGGAAACACAATAATAGTGGGTATACTTGATGTAACAGTTCTAATGTTACATGGCGTAAAACTTCAATTTGTGGATGCTGTTCAAAATAATAACAATGATCGCAAGACTCCAGTTTAACAATAGATATAGATTTTATGTCTGCCATATGTAAGAAATTCAAGAGATTTATGCCAATAATGGGTATATCATCACACTTGCTAGCATTCCCTCCCCCTTTAAGAAATATCTCTTGATTTTTCTAGTAGTTGGTAATTTTTTTGCTACTGTTACCTGACAAACAAGTTCATGCTGTTAGTCTGCCCACCTGAAGATTATAATGAATTTAATTCCGAAGAGAATAATCTAGTACAGTGTTTCTTAACCCATGAATCCCAATCCAAAAGTGGATTACAAGAAGATTTTGGAGGTTTGCAAGCCGCAGGTTGAGAAATGCTGACCCCAGGAAAGCGCCAAGACTGCAGCAGGGCAGAGTGGCTGGGGAAAGGAGGTGGGGGAGAGCTGCAAGCTGGGCTGAGTGCTCGTGGGGATGGGGCAGCCGGGAGACAATGCTCAGGGTGCAGAATAGGTTGTGACCAGGCTGCCAGCCCACAGTGGGGGCTGCCACAGTCCTCCCGTCCTCCCTTCAGCTCGCTTCTCTGCCACTGACATGAGCCAGAGCTGCCGCAGCCACTGCACTCGGGCTTCAGGACAGGGGCAGCTGGGGGCCTCTCTGGCAGAGCTGGGAGGTGTGGGGGCAGGGAGTGTAGGGTCAGGAATGAGGGGCACTGGCAGGGCTGGGGGTGCAGGGGTGGTGGGTCGGGAGTGGCCTGGGGCGGGGGCAAGAGGGAAGTGGGGACTGTAGGTCATGCACTAGCAGGGTTGGGGAGGGTGTGAGGGGTGGGGTGGAGTTGGGACAGGTCATGAACATTTGCAAATGGGATCCAGTAGGAAAAAGGTTTTGAACTACTGATCTGGTGTACCTGTTAAGACCTGCTTTTACACTGCAACCTAATGTAGAACATGAAAACAGGGTAGCGTTAATCCTTTAGGTTAGGAGATTTAAAACAACTAACCAACCTGTTTTTGTCTCTCCATTTAAAAGCAATGAGCATATACTGATAGTTGCCAAGTGGTGTTACTGGAGTTAAGTTGATGCACAAAGCATTAGTGAAAGTCACTGTATTTGGGCATAATTCAAAATAAAAAGATACTTCTGCTGTGGTAGAAAAAAATTTCTCTCCATGATGGTAAGAATATTACAGTTGGTTGGGGCTTCACATAGAAATGTGTCCTTTCCAAAACCTTGAAAAGACTTTGTTACCTCTGATGGATGGGACACTTGGCTTTTCGGGCTTTTCTGTGACAAATACCTTTTTCTTTTTGTAGGTTGAAAGAAGAAAAGGAGACCACCTTGTCCAGTGAAGATGCTGTCTACTTAGTCTTCAGCTATTTAAGCTGAATGCATTGTGATTTCCAATAATTGAGACAGTGATTCTGAAAGCTGTCTACATTAATGAAAAGAACAATGTAGTCAGCTTAACTGAATCATCAGTGTTGCATATTGAATAGAACATAAGCCTGTCTTGATGGACTTGTGCATGTCAGGAATAGAGATTATATACATTTATTTAAAGTCTTGTTTTTTAAAGCAGTAGTTTTACAGTTTTAAATATGGAGAAATATGAAAATGCACCTCCCCTCCCTAAAGAACCTGCAGGAGAAATGAATGTGGAGAACCAGACTTGTCCCCCACCTTTGCCGCCTAATGAACAGCCTCCACCACCTCCCCTGCAAACGTCCAGTGACGCAGAGGTAATGGACGTTGGCTCTGGTGGTGATGGACAGTCAGATACCCCTGCTGGGGACGCGCACAGTATCTGCAGAACACAGCTTCTCACAAAGGGATCTGCCTGCTACAAAAGTCGTCTTATAATAGATCCTAGCAATAGTGACCAAAGCCCAAGAACTGCTCGTCATGCACCTTCAGGTCGGAAGTTCACCCCTGATCTTAAGTTACTTAAAGATGTAAAGATTAGCGTTAGCTTTACAGAAAGCTGCAGAAGCAAAGACAGGAAAGTTCTGTACACTGGAGCTGAGCAAGATTATAAAGCAGATGCAGATATGAGTGTTAATAATGTCAATGGGGATGTGCATGCTTGTCCTTTTGGTGGTAATAATGGTAAAACAGCAGGGGTAGGGGGTGAAAATGATGACAAAAAAGATGATGAAAATGATATTGATCAGGAAAAGAGAGTGGAATATGCAGTTCTGGATGACTTAGAAGATTTTACTGACAATTTGATGGAAATAGATGAAGAAGGAGGAGGGTTCACATCTAAAGCAATCGTTCAAAGAGATAAAGTGGATGAAGAAACGATGAATTACTCCTATGAGGTATGTAAATATTTTTTTTTCAAATGGTTAGAAAAACTTGTGCAGAGATTCTTCCCAACACTGCCTGTCTTAACTGTGCACTGTTGAAGACACAAATGCAAAAATCCCCAAGACCAAACCATTGACATTTGTCCGTTACACGTGATATCTTGGGAGCATAACTCAAGTTATTTTGATGATTAAACATTTTGAATCCTGTAAAGAAGACTTCAGAAATTGCTTTGTGGGGGCCAGACTTATGATATGCAACCATAATAGACCTGTAAAGGGCTGCTGGTATATGTAGATTTCTTTCGGTTTGTCATGAAAACAGCAGTTACTAATCCAGTGACTGTGTAGGAAACTTACTTTCTTATTTTTCAGTTTCCTTACTGGGAGTGTTTGGTTTCTCTAATTTGTCTATGAGTGGACGTGCATATTCCCAAATGTTACCATTTTCTTTGACAGGGGAAGGTGGGGGATGGGTAGTACCTATAGGAGCATGGTATCTGACCATGTCTCTTTTAGGATGATTTTGATAACGATGTGGATGCTCTGCTGGAAGAGGGTCTTCAAGCACCCAAAAAGAGGAGAGTAGAAAATGAGAAATATGGAGGTGAAAGTGACCACCAGTCTGATGGAGAGACAAGTGTGCAGCCGATGATGACCAAAATAAAAACCGTGCTTAAAAGTAAATTACTTTCACTTAAATATTTATACCTTTTTTATTGTGGGGGTAGGGTGGGAGGGAGTTCTGGGTAAGTCAATGTAAAAATGCATGTACATTTTACAATAATAACAATTTTATTACAATTCCATCCCATAGCCAGTTTTTAGACCTTGCTTGAAAATCAAAAACAGCAGTCTTTTTGGCATTTAAAGTAAGAAAAGATTAAACTCAAGTTTATAATAATGTCACTTGGACCCATAGTTCATCACAAATCACTGAATTTGGGGGTGTACCTTTCTCTTAAAGTTTAATTTAAGTGTGAAATAAATGGAATACTCTGTAAAGCAAAATTGTGTGTAGAGTTTCTTAGTCTTGTTATACAATGTTTTTCAGTTTCTAAGTGGAAGAATCTTCTGAGGTGCAATCAGAAATTAATTTAAAAAAATCTGATTATATTCAAGAATGGGGAAGGGTCTATGTAAGTATGTGCCTTTTCTCTTTTTTTTTTTCCAAGGTCGAGGCCGCCCTCCAACAGAGCCATTGCCTGATGGATGGATCATGACATTCCATAACTCGGGCATTCCTGTATATCTGCATAGAGAATCCAGAGTTGTTACCTGGTCCAGACCTTATTTCTTGGGAACAGGAAGCATACGGGTAGAGATCTGAATTATTTATTATAAATTTAATATTACTCAGTTATTTAAGATTATTTGAAATTAATGTTTTTTGGGGGGTTTTTTTGAATAGTCAAAATAGTCCTAGAACTATATTCAAGGTAATTTTTGTTCTCAAATCTTGTATTTAAGGCTCTTTGCTCTTCAAAGTTTATAAGGCCATCTAAGTTCCTTCTTGCTATTCCTAATAAGCCTATTTCAAATGTGGTGCCTTAACCCTAGGGTGTTGCTCTCCTACCTTACTAAATTTGGAGTTAGTCAATCTTACTTTGCAGTTTCTTTGTTGTAGCATAAAGCTGTAGAATTTCTTTTCAGTGCTGCAGAGTTCAATCTAACTGATTATTGAGTTCATTCTTGTAAGAGGGTTAAATGATACTTAGGATTTAAGGGCTGGATTTCCAAAATTAAATATGCTACCCATGATCTACAGCAGAAGATGTATGGGTTACAATGGAACGGCACAGAATCTGTATTTGCCTTTAACACTGCTTCCTTACATCCAAACAAAGGGGTTTCACTAAATTACATGAGTGGTTTTTATAAATAGGTATTTTTATTTAATAAAACCTTGATTTCTCAATCTAAACTCTTAGTGGTCCCTCTCCAAAATCAGGGCTTTCAGTGGAAGGAATCTTGTTAGGTTTTCAAAAGGTCCAGCTTTGACTAATGTTAATAAGGGGTTTGGATAATCGTAGTAATGGGGCACACTGTAAGACCCTGAATGGAAAAAGACTGCTGTAACTGGGGGGGTGGAAAGCAGAAAATATATGTTTGACAGAATGTTGCAGGTGCTTTTTTGTTGTGTTTTTTTTTTCCCTGCCTTCTACTTTCTATTGCTGTATATTCCTCGTGCTTTGGAGGGTGGTGAGAGTGAGAGGAGCTTAAATAAGGCTTTCAAAGCTATCTGGGGAAAAGAAGAAAGGGGTGGGGTGTAAAACAGTATTAAAACTATTCATAGCTCACCTTTAAAACTAACCATATCTTTCTATTGGAATTCTGTGGCGCCCAACTTTTAAAATTCTGATATTTATACTTATAGAAACATGATCCTCCCTTGAGTAGCATTCCCTGTTTGCATTACAAAAAAATGAAGGAAAATGAGGAAAGGGAACAAAACAATGACATAACCCCAAATGGAGAAGTATCGCCTATAAAGCATGTGGACAAAGCTTCAGAACTGGACTGTCAAGCAGAAGAACCAGACTCCACTGCAGCTGATTCTGGGTCTTTAGATGACAAGGACCCATCAAGTGGAGATGCAGCACAAGGAGCCTTAGGACAGGTCAAGGCCAAAGTTGAAGTGTGCAAAGATGAATCTGTAGGTAAGTGCAGAATGCGGTACTTTTGACTAGTTGATTCACTGCTTCACCTTAAGGAACTGACGTAGAATAAAGGGGTAGAACTTGGTTAGCTTCAAAATGGGCAGATACATGCCCGGTTTTTTGGAAAGGCAGTTTTGATTCTCAGGTGAAAAGGAGCAGGTAAAAATTGTGGGGTATTTTTTTTGAGGATTCTAAGGGCCAATAAGCAATTTTTGCTGTCTATGAAATGTGAGAATTATTGTAAACTTTTTCTTGTTCTTCTGCTTTTAAGAACTGATTGAAGGAGACTTAAAGTACACAGTCAGTTTAAAAAAAAAAAATATCTTGGCTTACCTTCTTGTAAAGCATATATTTTCCTGTCTGTATTTTTGAAGGCTCGTCTACACACAATTTAAATCAGTACAAAAACTATCACAAATGTGGTCACTTAAACCAGGCTTAGATTGGTTAGCTGCTTTGCACACATTTCAGTCAGGCAGAGGGAATATAAGCTTATACCAGTATTGCTGTATTTATGTTGGGGTTTGTTGCAGTGCTTTTGATTTTTCTGTTTTGTTTTAAAGTATACCAGTACCCGTGAACAGTTTTTTGGTCCATAAACTGTATAGAACAGCCTGTCCTCCCTACCAGGCTTCCAATCAAGCTTCATGAGTCCATCACTTAATGACATGCATGGAATAGCTAGCCATGCTCTCAACATATTGGCATAGTTCAATGGCTGGTATTTGCTTTAAATTTATAACCTATCTTTATCTTCAGGTATATATCTGTTTAAAATATAAGACTGTGTGTGTCTAAAGATTTGACTGATTTATAAAGTTACCATTATGCTTCTTATGATGATTAGCCCTTTACTACCTTTTGTGCAGTCTATTTTTCCCCTAAAAGACTAAGCTAAAAAAGAAATTTAGGATCTTGCAGACCATGTTAGGACAGTATATTTCTGGGGGAAGTACATTTCATAAAATTCCTCATAGGGATATGCTCTGCCAGCAATTTTCTCTTACTCTCTTATTAAATCTGGCAGGGATGTGAACTCTTGTTTCCTACTCATTATGTCTGCAACTATTTCATGTAGGAGAGACTAGACCTTAACTTTTTCTTTTGCCTTAACCCTTTAATATTTTAAAGGTTAAAATTAGCATCTTAAACTCTATGCAGTTGCTGCCATTTCTGCCTCTTTTCTGTGGGGACTAACAGAACTGCATTAAGTGGGGGAAATAAATAAAATGGGTGTTATGGTATGGGGGGGAGGATTGTCCTTTTTTTGAGAGAAGAATTGTTGCTCTTCTAATGAGTGAATATATGAATTATGTACTGCTTGTTTTGTTAGTCATGCCATTGCAAGGCCATAGGTAACTCCCTTGCATCGCTAATAAGGTTATTTGAATTTTTTTTTTTTCCTAGACCTTGAGGATTTTAGACAGTACCTTGAAAAGCGTTTTGATTTTGAACAAGTTACAGTTAAAAAATTTCGAACCTGGGCTGAGAGAAGGCAGTTCAATCGTGAAATGAAGCGGAAGCAGGCAGAGTCTGAGCGTCCTATTTTGCCAGCTAATCAGAAGCTCATTACCTTGTCTGTGCAAGATGCGCCTACAAAGAAAGGTTAGTTTCATCTACTCAAACATATAAAGGACCTGTTTGTAGTTTAAACTTGCTAGTGAGAACTTGTAGCAAGTAGATTTCTATATAGGCTTTATCGGTCTGATTGTAGGAAGTCTTGGATTTTATGCTCTTGGTTCTATTTGTTCACTTCATGTTTACATGGTAATCAGAAAAAGAGTTTAAAATGGGTATTTATGAAAAAGTGTAATGAAGTGCATGTTCTCCTTAGATGGTGAAGAATTGGTTTTTGTTTTTTTTTTTTTTTAATGTCTGTCTTGCAAGCTCCTATACTGAATTGGTTCATGGCAGAGATTTTTTTTTTAACTGGAATTCTTTCTGATCTCCATCTTTTTTTGCTAGTTAATGACTGCATGCAGACAATGTGGTGGGAAGGGCTTTACAAGACGTAGCAGCACATTAGTTTGACCCAGCTCAACAGGGGTTTGCATAGGCTGGGCATTTCAGCAGGGCTTTTTGGTGCTTTTATCCAATAGTTGATGCAATTGGCTATTCGGTAAAACGGCCCACTAAAAACTTCCTATCTATACAGACCTTAGGTGAGCCAGATCCAGGTAATGCGCAGCCTGTTCTGGTTATGTGCTGGGCTCAGCATGGGAGCATGCTGAGTTTAAAGTGAAGCGCCAGGCTTTTTTTAAATGTCTGCAAGCAACCAATTTTTTTCCACAATTCTAGGCTGAGAGGCCTATTGGGTGTAATACTTATTTTGCAAATTTCAGTTTGTTTTACTGCATAGAAAATTCTAAAGAACAGTTCAGTTGGTCTTGTTAGAAACGTAAATACTAGCACGAACAGCATAAAAGAACACTTAATTCCTTTGATATGAGAAACAGGGGTTTGCCAAACTAAAAATTATCATCATCATGCATGCATGCAAAATCTCCAGTGACTTCAGATTGCACTATGGGACATTGTAACATTTATGCTGATTTGCTGTGGGTTTAGGTACTAAAGTGTTTTTTTTTTCTTATGTTACTGAGGAAATTAATTGGGCATCTTGAAGTAACCCTTTTACACAAGTTCTTTTTTCCTACACATGACTTCTTCCATGAAAAGTTAAACCAGATTTCCTTAAGGGTGGGTATTTCCATCTTTTTTGCTGTAAGGTACCTGTAGATGTACAGGATGTCTGCTCTGACATGCTGCAATTGCAGCATGTCGGAGCAGACTCGATTTTTAATGCTCCCTCCCCTGGCACATGTAAAGCCCAAAGGCTTTGAATTTGACTTCTGACCTGTTTTGTATTCAATTCAGTTAATGCCATATTTTAATAATCTTTTGTTTATCAGAAGAAATATAGTTCCAAAAATGCATCTTGAAACTCTCGCTCTTCCACATGGCCCTTTGCCCTTGATCTGAACTTTGATCTAGCATACAATATTTTTTTTTTTGATCAACTTTTTAATGAAATACTAGGATAGTTGAAACAAACATTACTTTCATGGTGATAACATTAACCAACCTGTTTGCTTCAGTGGGTAAAAATGAAATGGCTCGTTTACATCCTATTTTGGCTAGACTAAAGAAAAAACCCAAAATTTTTTTTTTTTTGATTTGGGGGGTGGTGGGGAGTTCAGGGGTATTACGATTTAAGTTCTCTGACTTCTCTACTTAGCAAATTTTTGAGTTTTTCTCCTGCGTGAAGAAATACTTTGATTCTGGTCGTGCAAATGTAGCACAGCCCTTCTTTTGGGCCTGTCAGATCTTGAGGCAAGTTTCTCTGAAATATGGCTTGTTCTTTTTCTCCCCCTTTTGAAATCTGCCAGGCGTAACATGGAGCGTGGAACAGGGAGGAGTGCTAAGGTGTAGCATGTCTGGGGTGAAAAGATTTTTTTTTTGTGTTGCCGGAGGGAGGTTCACTTTGAGGTGCTGAAGCAATTGTGCCCTGCTTCCTGCCCTCTCTTTGCATGGGGAATGTACACTTCCCTATGGTGGGAGAAAAATGAATAATTACCTGTACCGTGATAAAGCTGTTTGTAGGGACCATGTCATATAATCTGTCATAAAATTATTGAGCTCCATTTTTCTGTTCCATATCTCCAGTTGCATAACTATTCTAGAACTTGATTGCTGTCACAGTTGGGACTTTCCATCTAACTTTTGGACTAAATATATTTGTAGCCAGTTTTTTATAAGCACTTGTTCTTGTGCTTGCATTGTCCATTAGCTTAAATAACTCCTTCTGTTTTGTGTTGTGCCCCTGATATATATTAACAGTGATTTTTGTTTCCCCTTTTCGCTTTCTTTTATTTCCTTAGGCTAAACCAGTAAGGGGCTAACCTTTTTTGGCAGGTGTGCCACAAATAGCTTTCCACCCTCCCAAAGTGCCACTGATTTTTAATTTCTCCCACCCCTTTTCCCCTGTCCAGTCTGCTGCTCTGCTTCCTGTCCCATCTGCTACCGTGTTGCCTGTCCACTTCCTAATCTGCCACGTGCAATGCATGGAGGCTTTTTGTGCCACCTGCCATGTGCTTGTCATGGGTTGGCCGCATTAGGGATAAACACCTCAAGATCATTTTTGGTTCCTCTTACAAAATCAGCTTTCTATTCCTCTGATCGTCCTAATAGTATGCCTTCTTTGCACAGTTTCAGTTCTTTTGTCTTGAACATGGGTGACCAGAAATTTCTACTGAATTCTAGATGAGGTCTCCCCGGTACCTGGTACTATGGCAGTAATACTGATTTCTTTGCTGGAAGTATCTCACCTGATGTATCCTAAGCTCATACTTGCCTTTTATTTTGCTGCTTCATGTTGGTGTAATAGCTTTGAAAAATGGACCCTGGTATTATAGTGTTCCATGTCTGATGGGTAAGCAGCATTCACTTTAAGTGTGAAGATGTGATTTCATGATTTTTATTCTATAGCTTGCGCTTCTTGGATTTCTCTTTTTTTAATGAAAGGTATAAGATTGACTTTTAATATCTTTCACAGAGTTTGTCATTAATCCTAATGGAAAGTCTGAAGTTTGTATACTGCATGAATATATGCAACGAGTCCTAAAGGTTCGCCCTGTTTACAACTTCTTTGAATGTGGTAAGTTTGCATGAGTTGTAATGTTAACATGCTGTTACGCATTATGGGGAGAAAACTCATCCTTTAAGCAGTGTGGCATGCACACAGCCAACTAAATGCTTTGTTTGTGTCGCATCTGTTGAAATCGAGGCCTTCCCTGTTTTCACCCCACTGTGATGATCTTATTACTTGCATTCATATTTTGGTAAGTACTACAAATATTTGATGTGATGGCCAATATCCAAGTGATTTGACTAAAAATGGAATTATATTGCACGTCTTGCTTTATGACTTGTTCAGAAATCCCGGTTTGATGCATTAAGCTGTTGTGTTAAAACTTAGCATAGGTGATGCCAAAACATGAGCTGGGATTGAAGCCTGAATGCTGACAGAAATTCAAAAAAAGATGTTCTCAACATAGTCCTGTGACAGTGGCAAGGAAGATAGAATGATGGTGATTTGATACGTGGGACGTTCCTGCTGATGAAAACTAAATGGCTGCATATAAATGAGTGAAAAGTAGTTTCCTTTTCTTAAAAGAAAACCAGTTTCTAGATCTCTTGAAACTGAAATGAAGAAAATACGTCTCCAAGCATGGGCCATTTTTCTTAAATTCTTGATTAAATATTTTAATGTGTGGCTTTGTATATTTAAACCTTTTAGAGTTTTTTGAAAAAAGCTTCTCTCTTTTTTCCCCCCCCCCCATTTTAAGAGAACCCAAGTGAGCCTTTTGGAGCCTCGGTGATTATTGATGGCGTGACTTACGGGGCAGGAACTGCAAGCAGCAAAAAACTTGCCAAGAATAAAGCTGGTAATGTACATACTTGCTGAATACCAGCTGTTGAAGATCTGTGCTTGCCTCCTTTTATCTCTGGTTTGGAGACAGCAAAATAACTTATTAGCAGCAATGAGTATGTTTCACATTTAAATTAAATAAATCAGATTTGTGTACGGTTCTTTGGTGGAAGCAGGTAACAGTCATTTCTGGGAAATACTTCAATTATTTACAATAAAACTTCATCCTAAGCAAATGGCTGGAATATGAAACGGCAGGGAAACTTCAGACAGCAACAAAAGGTGTCACTTATTTCATCTTTAATAACCTGTTATGTAATGCCTTTTTCTATAAAAGAAGATTCAATCAAATATAAAATTACATGGAAAATATAGAAAAGGATAGTGTAAGGATAATTAGCTATAATGTAATGTAATATCTCAGGGGTCAGCAATGTATCTTGCCTGGAGTGCCAGAAATACCCCAGACTCCTCCCATGTCTTGACTTGGTGTGCCAGAGACTGGAGAACTGCCAGGGGGCCATTCTTTTTAGTGCTGGTAGTGGCTGTATGCGCGCCTCTAGGCAGATGGTTTGGGGGGTACACTGCCTCAGGCCCCTTCCTGGCCATGTGCCCAGAGAGGCATGTGCACAGCCATGGCAGCCACAGAGCCAGTGCTGGGGCTGAGGAGCCCTGTGCAGCTGTTTGCAGCCTCCTGCCTGCAGCCGACCCGGGCTCTGGGCAGGTGCTGCCTGCCACTGAGCCTTAGCGGCATCCAGCAAGGCTTGCAGCGTCCCAGCCTCTTGCTGAAAGCACTGTGGACTCTGTAGCCAGTGGCAGCTGCCCAGAGTTCAGGCCACCTGTGGTGTGCCAAAGAAAATGGCCTCGCTTGCCATGCTGTGGCACTTTTATGCTGAGGGTTGCTGATCCCTGTAATATCTCAAGTTGACTTTAAGGTAAGTGTCAGAAAGTCCTGCTGAAGCGCCTAATCTGTGCAGATGCTGCAGATCCAGGTTGCATTACCATGCTGCTGCTTCCAGTAAAGCATGTTTTTGTGGGAAGGATTCACATCAGTCTCCCTTCCTTCCTTCCTGTTGTAAAATTTAGCAAATCCTTAAGCAATGGTTAGATTAGGTCTACACTTGAACTTAAAAGGTTAAGGCTCCCCAGGGCTTGTATCACTTTTGAAAATGGGACTTTAGCCATGGGAAAAATTGTATCCAGTCTTTCCGTATAGGTCTTCTTGAGAAGCAGTTACTCATGGGTATTAATGTCCTTTTAAGGGTTGACTTTTTTGAGCAAGTTTAAATGCATAGTTTACTAAATAACATTCACTGTTCAGACTGTGTCTATTTTTGCTGTGGAAAGCAGTTCACCTAATAGTGCACTGTTTGAGAATCGGATTCCTAGAAGAACATGAAGCTTGCTTGTCCTAAACATTGTAAAATCACTGCATGCTATGTGTAACTTTTTTTTTTTTAATTAAATCGCCTTCCCACAGCCCGAGCTACACTGGAAATCCTCATTCCTGACTTTGTTAAACAGACCTCTGAGGAGAAGCCCAAAGACAGTGAAGAACTTGAGGTATGAAGCGATCTGAAGCCAGGTGCTGATATCAGAAGTCCCAGTTTTAAAAAGCATTACCCTTTCCCAAAATTGGAAAGGCTAGTAAATGCTCACTACACAACTATTATAACCATTTTGCTGTTCAGATGAAACACCTTTTTAAAAATTTTAAAGGAAGGTATGAAACATTTATATACAGCCACATACAGGCTAAAAGTGATAGGAATGAAGGTGTGGCCTTAGCAACTTCAGTATCCTGGAGACAGTCTAGACCCTTGACCAGTTCTCACGTAGCTATTGCTTGCTGGGATTTCTATTGTGTTACTGTCCATGGCACCTGTTTGGCGGGGCAGAAATATTTTTGTTTGCCTGCTAGCCAGAAGCTAATACATTTTCAGATTCACCAACAACTGCTTCACTCGGTGAAAGGAAGATGCAAATTTTCCTTTCCTCCAAAGTCTCCCGGTTGCTACAGAAGGAGGCGTGTGTTCACTACATTTCCCCTGCCCTAATCTGTTCTGAGAAGTCTTTATTTCACCATGAATAACTTTTTTTTTTTTTTTACTGCTTGCCTCTGCCCTGATCCTGAGTTGGCAGTTGAAGCTGGGCGCGAGTCCAGGCAATTTTACTGTTGTTCACAAGCTTCCGAATAGAAGACATGAAATTCTGAATATAGTTAATTTCACTTGATGGCTTCCAGCAAAGCTGCATAGTAGTAGAGAGACACTGGAGTTATTTGTCTGCTGACTTTGTAAGACTATACTGAATTTATATACACTCATTTAATATTTCACAGATTTCATAGACATTAGGGCTGGAAGGGACCTCGGGAGATCGAGTCCAGCCCCTTGCCCAAAGGGCAGGAAGTCAGCTGGGGTCATAGGATCTCAGCAAGATAAGCATCCAATTTACTCTTGAAGGTGTTCAATGTAGGTGCTTGAACCACCTCCGCTGGCAGACTGTTCCAGACCTTGGGGGCTCGGACAGTAAAGAAATTCTTCCTTATGTCCAGCCTGAAACGGTCTTGCAGGAGTTTGTGACCGTTCGACCTCGTCATCCCATGGGGCGCTCTGGTTCCCCCAGATCCTGGTGGTCACCCTTGATAAACTTATAGGTGGCCATCAGATCACCCCTGAGCCTACGCTTTTCCAGGCTAAAGAGTCCCATGGCTCTCAGCCT
>NW_017728921.1:13169273-13176348 GCF_001723895.1 Crocodylus porosus | reverse complement strand
GACCGGAAGTTAAATCAGCAGCCAGTTTTAGAAGTTTTGATTTCACGCTGAAAATCTAAACCTGTAGAGCTCCCTAGAGAGAGAAATTGAGAAATGGATGGCTCTACCTTTTGAAAAAGTAACACGGGGAAACTGCTTATTATGGGAGAGAACCCAAAGATGGGCACAGATTCCTGTTTTGTTATACAAGGCAACTGTGTCTTTGTTCAATAACTTCTAGTAAATAAAGGGAACTGCCCTTTTTTTGGTGTGAGAATGAAGAACATAACAGAATAAGGCCTATCTGAAGCCCTATCTTTGTGGTACAGGAATGAGTGACTTTGCCTTTTGTGTTTGAATCGTGTAAAGAAATGATCTACGATTCTTTGCTTGCTAAAAGACAGCACAATAATGTCAAAAATGAGGATTCCTAATACCAACATGTATGCCAAATGCTTTGTACTAAGAAATTTTAAAATTTAATTTATTTAATGAAAATACAGGAGGGAGTCATATGCATTAGAATATATTCAGTCTTGTGCTATCTTGATCAGCAGCTGAAGAACACTTCTCAATTCTTTTGTAGTATTTTAACCATATCAGTATTGAGGACTCACGGGTATATGAACTGACCAGTAAAGCTGGACTCCTGTCTCCATATCAGATTCTCCATGAGTGCCTTAAAAGGTAAGACAATCAAATCATAGTGATCTTTTTTTAATTTAGAGGCAAATTCTGCATCTGTTTTGGTGCGTTAGTGATCAGGTAGGGTATAAAGCTGCCTCCAAGCCAACCGCCATAAACTCCTATTTTTGGCATCAGCAATTTACTTGTTAAATGTAGCCCCAAGGACAGATGATCTCATGAGGTCCACGTGTTATATATACTGCAATGTCCTGACTCCACATTTTCATGTTGGGAATTGTTGTGCCCACTGTTATAAGGGTAGGATCTAGTTCTTATCTCACTTGAAAAAGAGGGGGAGGAGGATCATGTTGATTTGGTCGGGTTGGTGCAGTCGGGTTACTAGTCCAAAAAGCTAAGTATATCTTGGTTAGTTCATTTAATTATACTAAATTTCAGTTAAAAAAAAAAATTGAGTGGTGCTTTTTTAGTAATGTTGACCTTGCCTTAATTGGTTCAATTTAGTCTTTTACTTGTAACTTACTGACTGAGCCTCACCATATTGAGTTTGCTTGTGCTTAAGAAACCATGGAATGGGTGACACATCCATAAAGTTTGAAGTGATTCCTGGTAAAAATCAGAAGAGTGAATACGTCATGACATGTGGCAAGCACACAGTACGAGGCTGGTGTAAGTACTGTACTTAGTTTGAGCTCCTGTACTTACTTAACTCTCTTGTTTTTTCCCTTCTTCCTTTTTTCCCCAACCCTTTTATTGCACCCATCTAGTGTGCAAGTACAGGCAGTCCTTGGACTTGCAACACAATTGGCTCCTGAAAATGCATCTTAAGTCGAAATGTTGTAACTCGGAACCAATTTGCTCATAAGAAAAATGCTTTATAAATAGGGTATTGGACATTTGGTTCAGGAACCAATCCTCCATTTTCACCAAAAATACCCCAGAATTTTGTGCTCTATCAATTATAGATGAGTAATATAGCTACATTTAATGCATTTATATTGTAAATAGCAATTATATTGATTTGGAAGGACTTCTTTGAGGAGACTTTGCTGGACTTTTTTGAAAGGCTCTTGGTTGGACTTTTCGAAGGGGTCTTGGGTGCAGGTTTTTCTGGGGTCTTGTCTGCTTTCTTAAAGTGTCCAAGGAAGTTTGGATGGATGTTCTCCAGGGAGATGAGTGATGCAGCAAATTTGTTCGCTGGTGTTGGCATCGCATTGGATCAAGCGTTGTAAAGTCAAAACTGAGGTCCATAAAGTTGAAACAGGGTGTCAGCTTATAAACTTTGTAAGCTGAGGACTTCCTGTACTTGTATTTAACTTCAAGTAGCTGAACCTTGTTATACCAGTCTTAGTGGTTGTATTAATTGATCCTTTACGTACTTAATCTGTAAAAAAATGTTTTGGTGTTTGCCTATACAGGTAAGAATAAGAGAGTAGGGAAACAGCTAGCTTCTCAGAAAATCCTACAGCTGCTGCACCCACATGTGAAGAACTGGGGCTCTTTGTTGCGTATGTATGGCAGAGAAAGCAGCAAGATGGTTAAACAGGTGAGAAAACAGTTTTGTAACTTATTTTGCATTCTGCCATCCGAGGAGCTGCATTTAAATACCCCACACCATTTCCCTCATCTCCTGATTTTAAATTCATAACGTTCTAGCCTTGGTGTAGCTGTTACCTGTCTGTTTAACTCTCTGGTGTTAATCATCGTCCGTTGAACATCAGTATGCTGTTTTCAGAGTCCATGTTGTTACCTGCTGTTTCCAGAACCTAAAACAGTGCTTTGCTTTTGGAGGGGAATTTTTCTCAAGTGTATTTGTTGCAGGCTAATTATAGAACCTCTAACAGTTAATACACAGATGAAATGGTTACCAGTGATGGTGTATGAAATATGGGAGCAATTTTTGGTTGCCTTTCTGATATTCCTTGTGGTCTTGTTTGAACAGGAGACATCTGATAAGAGTGTGATAGAACTTCAGCAGTATGCCAAAAAGAACAAGCCAAATCTACACATCCTGAACAAGTTACAGGAAGAAATGAAAAAATTGGCGCAAGAAAGGGTGCGTATGTGCTGCGTACTTTTATTACGAATATAGATTTCATAGACATTTGGGCTCGAAGGGACCCCAGAAGATCGAGTCCAGCCCCCTGCCCCAGGGGCAGGAAGTTGGCAGGGATCCTATGATCCCTGCCAAGATAAGCATCCAAATGTGTCTTGAAGGCATTCAAAGTAGGTGCTTGGAACTGCCTTTGGTGGTGGTCTATTCCATACCTTGGGGGCTCAGGCAGTAAAGAAGTTCTCAGCCTCTCATCATAAGGTCTGTTTTCCTGACCTCTGATCATGCGCATGGCTCTCCTCTAGACTCTCTCTCTCAAGCTTCTCCATATCCTTTTTGAATTGTGGAGCCCAAAACTCGACGCAGTACTCCAGCTGCGGCTTCACCCAAGGCCGAATACACAGGGAGAATGACGTCCTGGGATGTGCTTGAGAAGCATCTGTGGATGCAAGCCAGTGTTACTCGCTTTACTCTAGTCGCAGCATCACACTGAAGGCTCGTGTTCATCTTATGGTCAGTCATGACCCCCAAGTCCCTTTCTGTAGTGCTAACCAGCATAGCGCTGCCGAGCCTATAAGCATGCTGCAGGTTTTTCCTCGCAAGGTGGAGAACCTTGCATTTTTTGGTGTTGAACACTATCAAGTTCTCATCCGCCCATTTCCTGAGCCTGTCAAGATCTGCCTGGATCTCCCTCCTGTCCTCAGGTGTGGATGCTTTACCCCAGAGTTTGGTGTTATCGGCAAACTTGGCCAGTCTGCTTTTTGACACCCAATGTCCACATCACTGATGAAGATGTTAAATTAGTATAGGCCCTAGGACAGAGCCTTGAGGGACCCCACTGGTCACACCACATCAAGATGATTGGCTCCCGTTGACCACCACCCTCTGGGTCCTTCCACGGAGCCAATTCCCCAGCCGGCAGATCATGGTGAGGTCAAGGCTGCAGTTAGTCAGTTTTAGCCAACAGGTGATCATGGGATACCAGACTGAAGGCTTTTTTAAAGTTAAGATATACAATGTCAATCTCTTCCCCCTTGTCCAGGTGATGGGTCACCTGGTCATAAAAGGAAATGAGATTGGTTAAGCAAGACCTACCCACAACAAACCCATGCTGGGTATCCCTCAGGATGTTGCCATCAGCCGGTCTGTAAAGGATGGCCTCTTTGAGAATCTTTTCTAGGGCCTTCCCCAGGATAGAGGTCAGGCTGATGGGTCTCTAGTTTTGCTGGATCTACTTTCCTCCCTTTCTTGAAGTTAGGCATGACATTTGGCCCTCTTCCAAACTTCGGGCACTTCACCAGAGTGCCAAGAGCTCTCAAAGATCCGTGGCAGGGGCTGAGCTATGATGCTCGCCAGCTCCTTGAGTACCTTTTTGGGTGTCAGGGCCGGCTGACTTGAAAGTATCCAGCCTGTCGAAGTGTTCCTTCATGAGGCCTGCTTTGATCTCCCTCACCCAGGCCACCTTGACCCACAGGGCAGGGGCATCCCATGGGACTGGCGGAAAAACTGATCCAAAGTACCCATTTAGCAGGTTTGCTTTTTCCTGGGCATTGGTTGTCAGTTGTCCCATCTGGTTCAGCAGGGGTCCAATGTTGTCCTTGCTTTTCCTCCTGCTCCCCACATCTAAAAAAAAGACTTCTTATTGTCCTTGATATTTGTAGCTGGCTGGAGTTCTGTCGCAGCCTTGGCTTTCCTGGTTTGCTCTCTGCAGGTCCAGACCAGAGCAGAGTATTCTTCCTCGGTGGTGGATCCCATCCTCCATCCTTTTGTAGGTCTTCCTTTTTAAGATGCAGGAGGTCCGCCAGTTTCCTGGAGAGCCAAGGGGGCTGCTGTGCTCTTTTGCTGCCTTTCCTCCGAGACAAGATGGACTTTGCTTGCACATCTAGGATTGCTCTCTTGAGGAACAACCACTCATCCTGAACCCCCCCTTCTTGGGTTGTGGCCCTTTAGGGCCTCTGATGCCTCCTTAGCTTGTCAAAGTCAGCTTTCCTGAAGTCAAGGACTTTGTATTACTTACTGACTTGCCAGCTTTATGGCAGATGGTGGAGGTGATCAGCTCATGGTCACTGTTACCCAGCTTCCCTTTGATCATTAGATCACTGATTAGGTCGTCCCCGGTTGCCAGTACCAGGTCAAGCAGCGCTTTACCTCTCGTCAGCCCGTAGACTTCCTGCATCAGATAGAGGTCACCCGCGCACGAGAGAAGCTTTGTGACCGCTCCAATTTGGTCGAGTGCTCCTCCCACAAGATGTCTGGGTAGTTAGTCTCCTGTGACAACCATACACCAGGGGCATGCAGCCTCGGCCAATTCCCTGGTGAACTCCTGGTCAAGGTCTTGACCCTGGTTGGGAGGTCTGTAGTAGACTCCCACCATAGTATCCTGTGCCATGTTCCCCACAGATTTTAACCCAGAGTCATCCCCCGTGGGTGCCAATGTCAGCTTGCAGGGACGCGTAGCTTTCCTTGACATGGAAAGCTATGCCCCCTCCCCTTTTTTGTCCACTCCAATCCCTCCTGTACAAGGTATAGCTGTCTATACCTGTGGCCCAGTCATGGGTGGAGTCCCACCAGGTCTCCGTTGTCTCTATGACATCATAGTTATTTGTGTTAAGCAGTAGGACATGTTCCTCCTGTTTTATTCCCCAAGCTCCTGGCACTTGTGTATAGGCACGCAAGTGTCCCCTTGACGACCCTTGCCTTGCCTACATTTTGTTCCAGGGCTAGGGCAGGGGTGGGCTCCCTTTTAAGTGCCTTGGCCTGCTGGCTTTGCAAGGGTTGCTCAGTGGGCCAGCAGTGGCAGTAGTTGTCGTGGTTCCCCCCCCCCCAAACTTCCCAGGCTAAGGGGTCGGGGTGGCAGATGTCCCCCTCAGGATGGAGTTTCCCCACAACAAACACTTTTTTTGCATTTGGTCTTGAGGAGAGCAGGGACGGTAGCTACAGTATTATCTGCTTTGCTTGCAGGAGCTGGCAACTCAGCAGGCTCTGCTGGGGCTGCAAGAGCTTCGTACCTGTTGCAGGGGCCTTGGTGCAGGGGGCCTTGGGGCCCTATATTTTAACTTTAGCCACCAGAACACTGATTTTTGTTAAAGCAACTGACCTGAATCTTTCCTAAAAAGTTTATGTAAAGGCTGGACACTCAAAAGTCAAATGTTGCCTTACTGAGATTCTTACTCCAGTTGCATACTGAATGAACGTTATCAGTTTACTAAATTCAAGTTTTTGGTACTAGAACCAATTAGTCTCTTGGAGCAAGCTAAGCTTGTTGCAGATCCTTCAGGCTTCAGGGTTGTAAAACCATATTTTAATCTTGTGTTCTGTTTTTCCCTTTTTTAAAGGAGGAAACTAGAAAGAAACCTAAGATGACAATAGTAGAATCAGCTCAGCCTGGTAGTGAACCTCTGTGTACTGTTGATGTGTGACCAGAAAACTTACAATTGGGGAGCAATAACACAAATGGAGAAACTAATTTTCAACAATTATTTAAGAATCTGTTTGCTGCAGAATGCAAGATAACTTTAAAATCCAAGCTGCTTCAGTTATGCATTGTTCTTTTGCATCGTCAGGGCAATATTACTTTTTTTTACCTCCAGGATATGTATGTTTAAATGATTGATCATAAAGATCTCTACTTGGGCAAATGCACAGAAGACAAGGCATGTTCACACAGGATAAATTTTAAGCAAGCACTTTTTCCTTGAAAGTTATCCATGTTGTCTGGAATGGATGTGTTTTAAGGATCAAATTCAGAATATCTATGTACAGGTTGAAGCTGATATAATATATAAATATATATACACCCTCTTGTATGAACATGCCTAAAACTATTTTTGTGAAAAGTTTTGTTGCATTTCAGCACATAATAATATGCACTGATATGACACTTTGGTGACAGATATAAGAAAAGAAATGAGCAATGTTCCTAATGCCATAGGATTAGGCCAGTAATGTTTTTCTTATTTTGTGTCCTGCCAGGCTAGCTTTTTCAAGATCACAGTATGCAGACTTTTGGGGGGTTTTTTGGTTGTGGTTTTTTTTTTTTTTTTTTTTTACTTGAAAAGAACAAGTGTACCTGGCAGTGTTAAGAGCAACAAGTTGGATATCCCAAATTGCTGGGAGTTTTGTTTTTTGTTTTGTTTTTTAAAGGAGAAGAAGCTATGTGTGTTTACAAACTAATAGGAAGGGAAAATATATGGCCTTCTTTATTTGATTAAAATAAAAACTGCAAGTAACTTTGCCACTTCAAATGCTGGTTTTGGAGCTTGAAAGATAAACGTAACTGAAGATAGGTCATCTGAAAATATTTTGCCAGTGCATTGTTTAAAGACGCTTTACCCCTCCCCCTGCTATTAAGTAATCTTTCATTTGTTTTTGGAGTCAGGCTGCACCATATATATATAA
>NW_017728921.1:13155808-13168866 GCF_001723895.1 Crocodylus porosus | reverse complement strand
ATATAGTGTAAACATAACTCTTATATGCACTGGGAAACCAAAAAATTTGTGTGACTCGCTTTATTGCGATATTCGCTTTATTGTGGTGGTCTGGAACCGAACCCGCAATATCTCCGAGGTATGCCTGTATTTTTAGTATTTGAATAACTTTTTTGCAATGAAAAACTTAGACTGTAGATATGGGATACAGCATAGAATAAAGGAGTAGAATAAAGACCTCTTAAGTTGTACTGATTAAGATGGAAAAAAGAACATGGATATGCAAATGTTTATGAAATACAATCTTAGAAAACTGGCAGTACTCACTATCTGCTGAGGATTTTATACATTAGTTAAACACAGAAATACTTCTGTCTGTCATGGAAGCGCTGCTGTTCCCCTTCAAGTGGGGTTCATTCTTCATTGGCTACGTCAGTAAATCTCTCAAACTAGAAGGAAAACTTTTGCTTAAAATCGAGAAACCAGGTTTGTAACCAGGGGTCCAATGACTTAACCAAGACTTGGTATTTGTACTACTGTATCTTACAATCCCCAAATCATTGGCAGGAAGAAGATTCAGTTCTTCATCCTTAAAGTTGCAGCTCTGGGACTTTATCTGGACAGTTGTTAGTGAAATTTGACCGCAGTGTGCTCCAGTATAATAGATGGTTGTGCCTCTAGGATTTTAAGTTTTGGCATCAGTATTTTCAGACCACCTTTTAATATTATCCCTGCTGTTTTGCAAATTGGGAAATTTTTTTATCCTAAGCTAACATTCTGTTCTTTGTTGGATGTTTTCCCCTTTTTCCTGTTTGTAATTCTACTTAGGATCAGTCTCATCTGTTTCTGTATTTACATTACAAGTTGTATACTCAGAGGTCTCTGCAAATATGAAGTCACCTAATGTGCTTATTATTCAGCTTTTGAGTTCTGCAAATTTGTAATCCTGTTTTCAGCAAAGGATACGGGTAGGTGGATGACTGTACCTAAACCGTTATTTTAAGTGGCCTATCAAAAAAAAAAAAAACAAACAAAAAAAACCTGCCTCTGCTTATTTTGTTTTAGCATAAGCTTTAATAAATCTCAATCTTCTGAAAGTTATGTAACACTGGTGCAGTACTTACAAGCAGTAGTTACTGCTTGCTTCTGACTTTCACAAAGACAGGGCTTATCTTCTATGCCTAAATGTATTACAGTGTTATGTAGGTTTTAATTCAAGTTATGTATTTCTAGCAGAAAAAATAGTCTTTGGATGACACTGTAAAAGACACATCACCCCTGTGGACCTTTTTTATTTTTTCCAAAAGCAGAATGTCAATGTTTTGCAGGCCACCTGCAGAGTATCCATAGATGCCTCACTTACAAATTTGCTTTTATTGCTAAGAGGATTTCTGTATTACCTCAGTTCACCACTATCTGAATTGCAAGAAAGTGACCATTGCCCTTAAATAAAACATCCAGATATTTCATTGTGAACCAAAGCCTAGTACATAATATGCATTCTAAAAAAAGGATGGTATTACACCTTGCTGCAGCCTTTAACTGGAGAGATGTCCAGAAAATAAAGCGCAATAACTGCTGGAACAAACAACTGCTGTTTTATTGTCATTGTGAAGTATTCTTGTGTTTTTTAATGTTTACTATTGTTTGGAGTGTAAGTCTTGCATTTGCACATAAGCACGAGCTGCTGTGATAGAGGATAGATCATTGCATTAACTTCAGCTTCTGCATGAACACTTAAGGTGTGATTCAAGATGTATCCTAAATTCGTCTTGTATCTCTTGTGTGTTTTTCTAGGTGACCAGCTGTAAAGGTTTAGATCTTGATTGTATGAATGCATAAAACTAAGTGCTGCTTTTGTCACTGATCTTTGTTCTTTATCCCTCCCTTGCCCCAGGAAAGGTGGGTGTTTTTATGTGGATGGAGTGTATTAATTACAGAACTGTTCCATCCTGTGGGAATTGGACAGTTTTTGCTTTGCATATTATGTGCTTCTTGAAAGAAGTGTGGTGTATTTACTTTAAGGGTTAAATTAGTGTGCATTCACATCTCTATGGTACAGATGGAAAATTACTGTGACTTGCAACAAACTAGTTGGATGCTACCTATTTAAACACAACACCAGTCATTCAGCTTGTTTATTAAATATTTATTAAACAAAACCAATGAAATAGTCAGTCAGGTACCCAGACGCTTGAAACAGCTCAAATATTATGCATAAGCCTACTGTTTTAGGGTAAATTCCTATGTCAGGCTTTACACAGCCACGGCGAATACTTTTTTATAACATCTAAGTATTTAAAATCTTAATTACAGCCTACAAACACTCTAGACTATATTTTGGTTCTGGGGTTAAGGTTCAGAAAAATAATAGCCTTCTATCGCCTCACTTCCTGTGGGAAAAATTATAAATGTGAAAGAAAGTGCAAGAAGCCATGCCATTCTTAACCAAATAAAAGGTGATCAGTTACAGTATTTTGATGTGTATTTGAGAAGGGAAAAGCAAATAAATGCATTTTTTATATGCCCAAGTAGATAACAATGGTTGCTGTATGAATTGTATTGAGTGCAGTTGCTTGATGCCAGTGCTAAATTGGTACAACTATAAAGCCTCATTTTCACTGAGCCTCTGCTTGCTTTTTTTCTGCACAATCATATAAGCCTATGTGTTTGGTCTTTTGAGTACTACATGTGTATTTTTCAGACAATTAGTTTTGAGCAATAAAGTTTGATATTATAAAAATGCTGATGTGCGACTAATAGTGTGGTGGTGCAAGGATATGGATGGGATGGGTACTTGTTACTGTAGCTGCCCAATACTCTTGCCCTTTTTTTGCCATGAAAGTGGAACTATCTGTATATTTTTTACCATCTACTAGCCAATGTAACATTTCACCTGACAGATTTTCACATGATAAACTGAACTGAAATCCTAGAACAAATCAAGGTCAATGTTGTCTCCTGAAAGCATTCCTCTTCATGTAAAAGCCTTCTTTAATCCATAAAGAAAATGAAGTACTAAATCCAAACGCCCAATTTAGCATCCACCAGTCCCCAAAGCTATCTAAATATCTACTGCTGGGCATTACTGGAACAGCTTTAAGAGAGAGGTGAGATGTTTCAGAACCTGCTGTAGTGCAGGGGCTAGGGAATGTATACAGAAAATGACAGGTGATCAGGTTCATGTTGTAAATTTAAGCAGAGCCAAGTGCTCGAGCCACTGGCTCATGGGTGGGAGGCACTACCTGTTTCCTAGCACTGCAGCAATGTGTCTAGTAAAGTACCTGTTCTGGAAGAGGTTTAATTCATAGCTTTGAATCGGAGTTGAAAGAATTAAGTACACAAGTCCCTAGGTCTTTGGCTGTCACTGGACAGTGGAGTACAAGCATACCTCAAAGATATTGTGGGTTCAGTTTCAGACCACTGCAATAAAGCGAGTCACAAATTTTTTGGGTTCCCAGTGCATGTAAGAGTTATGTTTACACTATACTGTAGTCTATTAAGTGTGCAACAGCATTATGTCTAAAAAAAAATGTACACACCTTAATTAAAAAATACTTTATTGCTTAAAAAATGCAAAGTGAGCAAATGCTGTTGGAAAAATGGTGCCGACAGACTTGCTTGAGGCAGGGTTGCCACAAACCTTCAATTCGTAAAAAACCACAATATCTGTGAAGCACAATAAAGCAAAGCGCAATAAAACGAGGTATGCCTGTAAAAGGTTTAGAGCCTGCATAAAGCAGACATTTTGCATTCAAGGCAATGAGTGAACAGTGCACTCTTCCATTGTACTGAATCACAAATGGCCATGACAAAAGTGTTTTTGTTTTCAGTCCCATCCCCCTAACTTTGATGGCTGGGTCAAGTGCATGAATTGCAGTTAGTAGTAATATTGTACCTTCCTACAGTGAGGAGTCCCTGCCATAGTTCTTATTTGATTCCTTCTTTTTCATTACCAAGTATTACTTCATTTTCAAGTATGTTAATCACAGATAGTATTCCTTAAATGGAAAGGGACAAGCGATGGATTTCATAATGAACTTCTGTAATAATTCTTCATTACGCAGAGCAGAGAACTAACTTAAGTTACCTAGCGTTAGAGCATGAGACATCAAAAATTCTCTCACTGAGTAGGGCAGGTCTTTCCCAGATGAAGATTTGGCTTCCTTATTTAAATCAAACACACTAACCCTCTTTCCACATCCCCCCGCCCCCCCAAACCCAACATCTTAAAGAGTCATGGGCCAATAGGTACCTTGCAATTCAACTGCTGAGGCTAGTAACTGTAAAACAGCTGGACACGTTTTTTAACACATTTAGAGCAGTTTATTTGAAGTCAGTCCATGAGCCAAGACATGTTTTAACAGAATTAGCTTATTGCTAACAGATGTTCACTCTTACCCTGACCATAACATTTTCAAACTTATAACATTCCTGTGGCTTTACAAAAATAAAACATTCACTCAATCTGAGTTTCTGGCTAATGTCCATGTATTAGAAGGCCTCGTTATTAAATTGGACAGAATTTAAGAATTAAAAATCTTACTTCACCCTTAAAAGCATGCTGAAATATACGGAAGTCATGATAGTTTTTTCCACTCATGCAGGCTGTCCCGCTGTCTCAAAGCCAGCTTGCTCATGAGTGGGGGGGGCTGGGGGGAGGGGTAGAGAAAAAGTTGATTTATGTAATAAGCTTAATTTCCTCAAGAACTAGGTTTTTTAGTATCTTATGAAGATCGAATTCATCTTCATTTGTTGAATTCAAGATGCATTCAATCTAAACATTCATCTATTTGGAAGCTTAGGTGACTGGTATGCTATACAGAAAAATTTATTCCTATAGGGCTAGTGTGCAGGTGTTTCAAATAGCAGCATTCTTTCACTTTTTCTGAGAAGTGTTACTTATGCAGATAGCAACAGATCAAGTTAGTTGTCTGTCTTTATGAATAACATATAGGTAGGCAGACACTGTCCAGCCTGTCAACATTAAGCTGAAGGTAGAGTTTGTAGTTTCTCCTCATCAGTTTGGTCAGCAGTGTCCTTTTGCATAGAATCGTCCCCTGTGTTTTTGACGAGAGCCGAGTCTGGAGTAGGTTCAGCAGAATTTCCATTTGAATATTCTACTCTTTCAAAAAATATCAGCAGTTCACAATGCATAGTCTGAGGAAACAGGTCTACGGCCATTGCTTTAATGGGACGAAAAGGGCTTCCTTTCACACGATTGGAGGGAGCTCGACAAAGGCTGGGGGGGAGGGGGAGAAAGGAGAAATTAAAATTCTTTCAATCACTGATACCTGTATTTCTAGCAAGAGCCCTTCCCCATAAGATGATAGTCTTTTCACCACTAGTACTAATTGCACTGTAGAAGGAAAGGGCTCTCCCAGAATTAGAAATTAAGATTGCCACAGCTCAACCAAATATGGATCCTCCCCCAGCAGGAAAAATTACCAATAGTGTATCCCACGGCAAACATGCTTAATTTTTGTTTTATGGAAGATACTTTAGCTTTGTTTTTCTTTGGGAAGTGTGTTTTTTGGTTGCCTGCGCCTGACCCCTTCCAGATTGTATCTGATTAATTCAAAAAACTTACTCCACAAAGTTATTCATGGCAGCTCTAGGATTGCAGGATACATAAATGAGTTTCTTCAGGTGTTCAGCCCTCCGGATTGCAAGAATCACCTTGGAATCTAACACAACCAAAATGAGAGAGCGCGAGAGTGAGTTCCACTTGCCAGTTTTAACCCATATTGGTAGATACACAGAAAAATTTCAAGTTAAAATTCCAACATGCAGCAAATGTCCTATTATAGTAAAAATCTGCAATGAGTAATGTTTAAAGCCATCAACTATTTCACTGATGTCTTCTTTCTATTTTAATTCTGCCCCTAAATCCATTTCACTAAATACAAGCCAAAGCCCAAGTGAACAAAACTTACGTAGCCCAGCTCTTGGTGGATCCACAATTGTAATCAGGTTTTGTGAAGCCAGTAAGTTAATTAAAGAAGGAACAATGTCTTCAGCCTTTCCACAGTGAAATTCAACATTAGTTAGTTCTGAGGAACGTAATACATGAAAAGTTAACCAGCAAGTAAAATACTTCAATAAAAAAAAGCAGCTCTCCAATTAATACCTAAAAGTCATTAGTTGCTAGGGACAAGTGTTTTTGTATCTGAGTTTTAGCTTTACTGAAAAACACGGTTCATGCAGATCATTTAACACCAATATTTTGAACACAGAGATACTAAATTTGAAAAGCATCATCCCAACAGTAACCATATTGTTATCAAGAAACAAAGTTCTTTGTTACCAGGGATTTGTACCTCTTTAGTTTGTAATATGGTCTGGTATGTAGTGTTAATCCCTGCTGTGAAGTAAGAAATTCACACCAAGCGATTATTTATCAATAGGAAATTTGGTCTGTGTTTTAAGTGAACTATATATAATTTTCTTGAAAAAACTGAATTCAAATATAGTATCTTTTAAAATCTCAAGAGAGATGTGGATCAGTTTTCATGGATTTCTCTCAGGGAGAACACACACAAGAATGATGTCAATAGCATTCAAGTAATCACTTTAACCTGAGATTTTCACAGTTAAGCACCAGACTTCTATTTAAACTTGCCAAAAACTCTCAAAGCTGTTCTTAAAAACAGGCATCCCAGCATTTAGCTTTACCAACCATTAATCTGGGCATTCACTTTGGCATCCTCCACAGCTTCCTGACAGAGCTCAATTCCAATCACTTTCTTTACTTTCTGCAGAAGCAAAGGTAGCAGGTTAGGTCTAGCACGGCCCAGTTTAAATATGGTGACATAACAGGCACTAGACCAGAAGAGAAGCAAAGAGTAAAGACCCTTCATGCCATCACTACTTCCTACCTGATCAAAGAAAAAACAGTTCATTGCAGCTGTTCAGAAAGGGCAGAGCGATAGGATACCTTGGGGCTGTTTAATAGTTAAGAGATTAAAAGACTCCCTCTAGCCACTTTGCCTCCCCAGATATCTCTACTTTATAGCTGTTGATCTCTACTTTATAGCTGTAAATCAAGCATGTTTAATTTACTCTTACAGACATTCCCTCCCCCCTGCTTCTTTAACTGCTAATCCTGTAAACACTGTTTTAGTCCAGCTGAGTTGTTTCTTACCCTGTACAGCATTGAATAATAAAAAGATTCCCATGCCTAAAACAGGCCCTTGAGCACATGTGCAATGTTGCGGCCTTCCCTGGTTTTCCACAGATTTTAATGGTTTTGGAATTTTCACAGTTTTAGTTGGCTAAGAACTGATAAATCACTAAAATGGATCTGCCTTTAACTATATACAGGGACCAAGTCTGTTCACTGAGGCGATCCCTTTACAGTCACTTTTTAGTATGTGACTGCACTTCTGCTTTTGACAGATGTATGAGCAAAGGAAGATTCATTTTAACTGCTGTGAAGTCAAGTGAAAGTAAGTTATATTGGACTTTTTCAAACTTAACAAAAGACATCCAGCCAAGAAACACACGGACATTTTCATTCAGGCAGCTTGGCTATATAACCTCAGTTAAATCAACTTTCAAAAGCAGTAGCACTAGGTAAGTGCAGTAACTGTTGATTCAAGTAGTTTGCAATGAATGGCTTGCTACTAATTCAGCAGTGCACAGAAGGGGAATGGCTCACCTTTGCCAACGAAAGTCCTATGGTTCCTGTTCCACAGCAGATGTCAAGTACAGTGCTATCTTGGGTCAGCTGAGCCCAGTCTCTAATGGCTGTATATAAAACCTCTGCAGCCTGGGTATTTACCTGTGGAGTTCCAACACATCACATGGTTCCCCGTCCTCTCAAACAGTAGAGGTACAGGCTGAAAGGAACATTAATCCCTTTTATGAAAATGTTCTTCCCCATCTATGAAATAGATAACATAAACCAGCTTTTCATGTACAGTTTAAAAAAGTGTTTCACTGACAGAAGACAGTAAATCAATCTCTCTCTAACAGCTTAATGTTGGACTGGCTCAACAGATTAGGGTATATTCAAGGGTTCCAGGAGAGTTCTGACCAAATTCAAAGCAACCTGCCTACCTCTTGGTATACTGTAATAATGTCAATTCTAAACTGTAATGCACCACTAAAGACATGTGACTTTTTTTTTTGATTCAATGAAATATTCAGAGCAAATGCCAAGGTAACAGTTAA
Source organism: Crocodylus porosus (assembly GCF_001723895.1). Lineage (NCBI taxonomy): Eukaryota > Metazoa > Chordata > Crocodylia > Crocodylidae > Crocodylus > Crocodylus porosus. The sequence goes on along the minus strand of NW_017728921.1, from coordinate 13,160,712 downwards.
ACTGCAGGCAAGGAAAGGAAAACATGTTTTACTAAGTGAAAATTTCTACTGAGGGAAAGGAAATGAATAACAAAGATACAGAAACAGGAGGAAATACTCATGAAATAACATCAACACAGTAAAAAAAAAATCAATTTAGTATCACCTTGTCCCTCTAAAACTGATAATGATAGCTCTCCTATACCTACATATTATAGGTATGAAGATACAGAATAAGGAAGCAAGTTGTCCAGGCCAGTATCTCCAAGCCTAGGAAATTCTCTACATGAAAGAATAAGAACTTAGTGGCCCAAGATCTAAAGTGAAGATTAGAAATGCCAGGGTATCATTTCCCACAATGTACATGTGATTCCTCAACTCTAAAAAGAAGTTACCTGAAAACTCAGGTAAAGAGCATGCGCTGTAGTTTTTGCACTGAATTTTTCCCCCTCAACCAAAAACTTGGGGATTTTTCATGTTATTGGTTTATGTTTTCAAAGACTTAAGAGTTTACTTGCTACAGCTAAGTATGTGTTTGGAGGAAAGTGCTATTCTGGAATACAGTAGAAAGTAAGACTCTTCAAAAAGCTTTGTATTAATGAAACCAGCAGCTGCAGTTGGGTTTTGCTTGTTGGCAAGACAACTGGGAATTGCTTGCTAATTAGCACTTTTGAGAGTTTAAATCATTACACAGTACTGTGTTTAGTTCTTGTTTTTAATATGTGCTGGACAGTACAGTAATTAAAGTACAGTTTTCAGCACTTCATACTGTGGTGTTTGATTATGTAGAATGATGGTGACACTGATTATTCCAGAAAAATATACTTTCTACTGTAAATGCCACATTCATAATACACTTCCTAGGTAGAAACTATACCTTCCTCTTCCATACAAGGCCTGATTGCCATTGTAGAGCTGTAAATTTCATACACTAACTTGACCAAAGAGCGTTCAAATATTTTCACTAGTTTAGATGAAGTGCCGAATCTGAAAGTTTATAGTATAAAAGTATCACTCACATGCTAAAAATATTCAGTTATCAGAGGTATGTAATTAAAGAAAATAGATCTCTGTATACTTCTGCACCCTTTTTTTTTTTATAAAAAGACTATTTTTTATAACACTAGACATCTCAGTTTCTTAGTAAACTAGTCAGTTAAGAACTAGTACTTATTGCACTAATTACAACTTAGTTTAAATACTACTCAATGACAACATTACTTGGAAAAATGCATGGGGAGAAATTCTAAACTTTAGACCAAGAAGTTCTTCATATATGTACTTATCACCAGCCACATGATCTAAGGGCAAGTCTTCACGATTGGGAGATTTTCTGAAAGAAAAAAAGCAAAATATATTAGGTGCAGCATTATTTTCACAGGAGTCTAACTACAGGAAAAAGAACACTTAAACTTTCCTTTCCAGGTACAAGGCTTACCTCTGACCCTCCTCTACAAAGTACAGAGAGGTTACCCCACTGTCCTTTCCGGTCCCTTCTGTAAAGTACTTTGCCAGAGATGCTTTCAACTCAGCAAGCTCTTCTTTACTTAATTTCTAGAAAATCCAAATGAAAAGAAAATGCGACTATTATATACTTGACTATTTTCCAGCATCCAGATTTAACAGGTATCCTGTTAAGCTTTATTCATTTGGTTGGGTATTCAGAAGCCTGCGCCAAATCAACTTAAGTAGGGAAATAGTGGCTAGGAGCAAAAAATTCTCTGCCATCATTTCAGTCACTGTATGCCTTTGGTAAGGAATACTGAAATGATACAGCTTTAGTTTCGCAAAAGCTACATGGCTGCAAGCTATGACTGTTACAAACGTGAGGGACTTCCTCACTCCAGCATCTCTGCAAGCACAAGCAGCCTTCTCTGTACACTCTCCATGCATTGTCCTTCTAGTCAAAGACAAGTGAATAGATTATTCAATATGCTGTTCCATCGTAAGTGCAGTTATCTAGAGCAGTCCTCTCCAGCATCTTTTCCAGGGGCCTCTGCAGCATGACTCCATTCACTGGCCACAATCCTACAAGCTGCTCTGGGGGGCAAATTCAACCACCCACAAGTGTGCTGAAGGGAACAACAGGATTGGAACAAAGGTAGAATGGTGATAATCCACTAGTAGTGGTCCTTGGTCAGATGAAATAGGAGTGTAGTGGTTTTATGAGAGAGCTATGCTTAAGGAAATCAAATAATTCCTTAAAAAGTCTGTGAGATTTAAGGGTCTCCACCTCCCCCTCCCACCCCCGCTTATGTCTACACCATCTTCAGTACCTGAGGATTGAAATAAGCTATTGCCATAATATGGCCATCGCTGCTGGTACGGACTGTGAGCTGCTTCCAGTGACCTTCATAGGTTTCTGGGCTGTAAACTGAGTAATGGGTTGACCTGCAATTTTAAACAAATCTCAATAACTGAACAGAAATGTTCCCTACATAATAGTTTATAATCCAGCTAAACTGCCTGAGCCTACCATATGAGGTAGGAGAAAAGCAACAGTTCATTTAAAAAGCTGAAAGTCTTGGCTGTCTTGTAAAGAGGGATAATACAGTATTTGCACACAAGTGCATAGAACACATCTCAGCAAATGCAACAGCTACCTTTTCTGGTTGTACCATACTCCCTTTCACGCCATCCTTTTTCACAAGGATCAAATAATGCCACTGTCCTTAATAAACCCTTTACTGGTTCCCACATAGGAAGCAGGGGCTTGATGAGTGAACCATTTTCATCTTGAGGGTTCTGCCCACATCTTAAATCATCTCACTTTTCCTGTTTGCTGAGCTTAACTGTTCTTTACGCAGAACCATCCCACCTTTCATCTTTGTGATTCCCCCCACCCCCAAGTCCACTCTTATGCATGAAGAAGTCTCCCACTTTCTTTTAAAACAAAGTGTCCAACCTTCATGTTCAAACTCTTCTTTAAAACAGATTTCTTCACATATTTTCAATAGTAAGGATGAGAAAAAGGGGAGGGAAGATTGGGGAAAAAGAGCCTCTATTATTGTGATACTGAACCACCTAATTCCTTGCCATCTGGCATTTTGTGCATTTGCTTTGTATCATCTATTCAGCCTTGAGTGTAAATATCAAAGGACAAGAACCATACTTTGCTCTGGATATGGCCAAGTAATGAATACACTAAAGAAGCTTGCTAAAGTAAATAAAAGGAGCTGTGTCCAAACCAACCATGTACTGAGGAGATGCTGCAGAAAAGTACTGGTAAATATTTTTAGGATTAAAAGTTTAAGACAGCAAAAGCCTTTAACAGCAACCCTTAAGTCTAATCTACATCTCACCTTATGTAGTCTTGAAAGGCTTTCACTACCTTTTTGGCAAGAGCAGGAATGTGAATAGTGTCAAACGGTTCCACTACAGCACAAGTTCCACCCTTGTATTTGCCAAGGCGACAGCCCACAGTTTTGTCTTCTTGGTTTACACCTACGCCGATCAAAAATTCACATTTGTTGCGGTACTCAGTCTAAGTTTAAACATGGGGGGGAAAAAAACAAACAAACTTAACTGTTCCTGCCTAGAAACATCTCTTTTCAACCAATATTAATTTACATTGCTAATATATTTATTCATTTGTCAAATGGTTATTCATGAAGTTAAGACAAGTTCCATATTTTTCTCTACTGTAGTAATGTACCCCTTCCCTGAAGGCTAAAAAAATTAGGTGACTTTTAGAGTGTACTACATATAACCTATTCAAACCCCAAATTTAAATTTAACTACCTGTAATGGTGATGCTTTTACTCCCTCTACTGGGCAACAGATTTTATTATACTTCTGCTTCTGCACAAACAGCCAAGGTAACAGTGCTTTGTTGTTGTTTCCTATTTCCCTGCACAAAACAGAAAGGGCAAAAGTTTGAGAGATGTACAGAGTACAGGCATTTCAACAGAGACATTTAAAATGTCACTCTCCCCTGTTTGTTTGTTTTTTGACTAAGAAGGTCACATGCTTTACTTACAGGGACAGACATGTAAATGAATTAAAGTATCAATAAAACCAACATTCTATTTTTATATATTATCCTACACTGTTCTAATATTTTAATGCCTAAGTAAGACAAAGATGACAGAATTAGAGCATTAGAAGCCAGAAGGCAATCAGAATTACATAATGAGTTTTACACCTGCTGCGATTCATTTTTCAGTTCTCCAAAAGGCTGGTAATTCCAACTTTTCAGGACTCACCTTGGTGCTTAGTGGAATAACTGACCTTAAAACAACATATTTTATTTGGCAGGGTGTTTTGAAGCTAGCTGATCCAGAACTATGAATATCAAATTCTAGACCAACATGATTGTCAGAAGCTAGGATTGGAGGATTGTATTTACTGTGACCAAGAAAATGGCTCTTTCATATTAAAAAAAGAAACTTAAACCATTATCACCAGGAGTGTCAAACTCATCTAGCCCCATGCACCAGATAAGGGGTATGGGGCAGGATCAGGCCCACAAACTGGCCCCATATGCCAGATCCATCCCACAGGGCTGGGCCTGTACAAGCACCACATACAGCACATGCGCTGGTTCCGGCCTCATGCACAGTATGCAGCATATGCCAATGTGGTATGAGATGAGTGGGGCCAGTCCAGGGCACATGCCACACACAACCCATGGTCAACCTGGGGTACACGGTATACATGGCACTGGCCTGTGGTGGATACTGCATGTGGCACCCACACCGGTCTACGTGTGCTGGATCCAGCATGGATATCTGCCTGTAGACCCAGTCCAGACCAGGTCAGGATCCAGCATGCAGGGCTGGTCTGGTGCAGACATCACATGCAGCACACTCCCCAGACTGGCCTCATGCTGTGTGCAGCTCAAGCCAGACAAGCTCTGCACACAGCATGCAGCGCCTGGGGCAGAAGCCAGTACATGCTGCATGTGGCAGGCACTGCTGTGGGAC
>NW_017728921.1:13153296-13155708 GCF_001723895.1 Crocodylus porosus | reverse complement strand
CAAGTTCCATATTTTTCTCTACTGTAGTAATGTACCCCTTCCCTGAAGGCTAAAAAAATTAGGTGACTTTTAGAGTGTACTACATATAACCTATTCAAACCCCAAATTTAAATTTAACTACCTGTAATGGTGATGCTTTTACTCCCTCTACTGGGCAACAGATTTTATTATACTTCTGCTTCTGCACAAACAGCCAAGGTAACAGTGCTTTGTTGTTGTTTCCTATTTCCCTGCACAAAACAGAAAGGGCAAAAGTTTGAGAGATGTACAGAGTACAGGCATTTCAACAGAGACATTTAAAATGTCACTCTCCCCTGTTTGTTTGTTTTTTGACTAAGAAGGTCACATGCTTTACTTACAGGGACAGACATGTAAATGAATTAAAGTATCAATAAAACCAACATTCTATTTTTATATATTATCCTACACTGTTCTAATATTTTAATGCCTAAGTAAGACAAAGATGACAGAATTAGAGCATTAGAAGCCAGAAGGCAATCAGAATTACATAATGAGTTTTACACCTGCTGCGATTCATTTTTCAGTTCTCCAAAAGGCTGGTAATTCCAACTTTTCAGGACTCACCTTGGTGCTTAGTGGAATAACTGACCTTAAAACAACATATTTTATTTGGCAGGGTGTTTTGAAGCTAGCTGATCCAGAACTATGAATATCAAATTCTAGACCAACATGATTGTCAGAAGCTAGGATTGGAGGATTGTATTTACTGTGACCAAGAAAATGGCTCTTTCATATTAAAAAAAGAAACTTAAACCATTATCACCAGGAGTGTCAAACTCATCTAGCCCCATGCACCAGATAAGGGGTATGGGGCAGGATCAGGCCCACAAACTGGCCCCATATGCCAGATCCATCCCACAGGGCTGGGCCTGTACAAGCACCACATACAGCACATGCGCTGGTTCCGGCCTCATGCACAGTATGCAGCATATGCCAATGTGGTATGAGATGAGTGGGGCCAGTCCAGGGCACATGCCACACACAACCCATGGTCAACCTGGGGTACACGGTATACATGGCACTGGCCTGTGGTGGATACTGCATGTGGCACCCACACCGGTCTACGTGTGCTGGATCCAGCATGGATATCTGCCTGTAGACCCAGTCCAGACCAGGTCAGGATCCAGCATGCAGGGCTGGTCTGGTGCAGACATCACATGCAGCACACTCCCCAGACTGGCCTCATGCTGTGTGCAGCTCAAGCCAGACAAGCTCTGCACACAGCATGCAGCGCCTGGGGCAGAAGCCAGTACATGCTGCATGTGGCAGGCACTGCTGTGGGACAAATGGTATGGCTCCGCAGGCCATGTGCTTGACACTCCTGCATTACATCTACAAAGGGAGAAAAGCAGTGAGCTGGATTTTAGCCATGCTAACATGCAGGTGTATTTAACTCTGTAAAAAACACTGAACTAGGAGTGCATTACAAAGGGCCCCTCTAGATGTTCACGTAAAGGCACGATGTAGATCAGACTCTATCAGGCCTTTACCTGAACGTCCAGAGGGGCTCTTTGTAACGCATCCGCAGTCACATTTTTTTCAAAGTTAAATACAGTTGCTCCACATGCAAATCGAAGGTGAAGAGAAACCAGCTACAAAGTCAGCACACATTTTCCAGCTCTAACTTGATGCAGCTGCACGGAGGGAACTTTTGAGGGCGGAACAATTACTTTGGGCAGGCAGCCAGTCGAACCAAACTACACAATTAACCCGTAAACTGCCCCATAAATGTAACACGTAAAGGGGGGCCAAAGAGAAATTACTTGGTTAGTTTCTGCAGCACTTGTTCGCACTCTTGTTTCTTCTTTACCAGCTGTTCTTTGTAGGGCACTTTCCACAGAGGGGTCACCACATCCGCGATCCGATTGCCCGGAGGCTCTTCCTCCCCATTGTTGCTGGCCACAGCCCGGCGCTTGGCCTGGTCCTGGTCTGTCTCCTCGCCCTCCTTCTTCCTCTTCTTGGCGATGGGGTCGGCCTTGGGCTTGGCCAGCCTCACGCTCAAGGGGCGGTTTTTCCACAGGGTCCCATGGAGGACGCGCAAGGCCCGGTCCCGCTCTTCCTCGCTCTTGAAGGTGACGAAGGCGAAGGTCTGCTTGCCGAACAGCTTGATCTTGTGTGGGGCCAGTCCGTACTTGGCCAGGAACTTCTTTACATCATTGAAGCCGATGTACTTGGGCAGGTTCTGGATCTCCACCTTGTAGATCTCCGAGGTGAACAGGTCCTCCTTGATGTAGCCGTACATGTCTCCCGCGGGACCCTCTGCTGGGGCAGCAGTGGGGCTGCCCTCCTCCTCCTCCATGGCCTCCTGTGGGCAGCAAGGGGCAGTTAGCGACCCCCCAGGGCTCCCCCAGCAGCACAGACCACGTGACCACCCCAATACACGGGCCCTGC
>NW_017728921.1:13129558-13153089 GCF_001723895.1 Crocodylus porosus | reverse complement strand
GGTTAAGCGGGCGGCGGCCACGCGGCGCCGCAACGGGGGGGGAGGGGCGCTCCCACAAGGCCTCGCGGCGGCGGGAATGAGGTAGAGGCGGGGGCGGGGCAGCGCGAGCGCGGCAGGAAGCGGAGCCCAGTGCGGCCGGCAGCAGCGCCAGCCCCATGGCCGACACCAAGGTGAGCGCGGGCTGGGCTTGAGGCTGGGGGCGGGGCGGCGGCACCCCCGGGCTAGTCGGGGCCTGGCCGGGCCCAGCGACAGGGGCCCTGTCCCGGAGGCCCGACGATGCAGCCCCCATTTTGGACCCCGGAGCGGAGGCCTCCAGGCCACGCGGGCCCGGCCTCGTGTCTGCGCCCTGCGGGCTTCCCCTGTGTCGCCTGCCCGCTGCTTGGCCGCGGCTCCGCGCGTGCAGGCCGCACGGAGCCGGTGGTGGGAGAGTCGGTAGCCGCGTCCCCGGTAGCACTGGGAGGCACTTAAAGCGGGGGAGGGGAAGAGATGCTCCGTTTTTCTCTTATAATTAATCGGAGCTGCCATTTAGAGTCACCTGGGTGTTGTCTTGTCTCTATTAAAACTATTTATTTTAATTTTTTGCCAAAATCAAGTTGGAAATTTTTTTTTTCCCTGCAAACATCTAGTGGGTCTAATAAGAATACAAGAAATTGCCTCTACCACGAGTCCTGATATTCAGCAAGAGAAACTAATCCTATGTGCGAATTTGGGAGTTCACACTGGTCGATTTAAGAAGTTATGCCAAAATCCTAATTTAAAAAAAAAAAATTAGGAGTGTTCCAGTCTGTACTTACTGTCGTAAACAAATGGTGGTCATCATGGTGGTCAGCAAAAAGAGGTCAACTCTTTTGCTGTCTTCTGGTGCGTTTAGACCGTGTTCAGAAATGTTCATCCTTTCTAGCTGTTCAGTCAATTGTTACTCTGCGCACGGCTTTGAAAAGTCCGGAGATTTGACCTCCCAGGCAAGGATCATTTTGATGTACCCAACATGTCCTTTTTTCCCCCTTATTAATGCTGAGGCATCATATTGCATTTTAGACGTAAAGGTGTACAAGTTTGAAAGCATTTGGCACGAGTCCTGCACATCTGAATCTGGTGTTCTTGCATTGCAAATCTGGGGGGTTTTCTCCTTAATCATATGTATTCTATAACACTAGTTTTTACACTCTTCATATGTGACCATCACATTTTGCTTAAAATACAGAATATTAATGCAAGTTTTCAGTACTTAAAAAACCATTAACAGTATCTGAAAATCACAAACTTCAATGAAAATGAAAATCGAAAACTTCAGTGAAAAATATATATGTCTGTGTCCCCGAATAATTATAACACAGATGATCCTGGACTCTAACCGCAGCATTTAAAATTTTGTTTTTGTTTCTCATCTTCTATAGCAGTATGTGTAATGAATATTCTTTAAGCCTTTGTTTTCAATATCTTCATCCAACCCTTAGTAGGAAGGTTAGTACTTCAACCTAAAACACATGATGCAAAACTAAATGTGGGGAAGCAGTTTTTCATGGCCTTAGGCAATTTTCGTAATGCCAGGTTCTCTACTGCATTCATTATATTCGATGTTTCAAAACAGTCTTTAGTAACATTCCAGCACATCTTAATTGTTTTTTTCTATAAATGGTAAATCAGTCAACTTATTTTTTTACAAACAAAATAATTACACATTTATGCCATTTGCAAGATCATAAGAAGAGGTAGTGCGGAAACTGTGGATCAAGAAAAAGATTAGTAAAGATTGGTCACATTGGGTGCACAGAAAACTAAAATAAAAAATGAGTTTATTTAAAAAATTAAATAATCTGCAGTCTTTCTCCTACTCTGTTGTAGATCTTTGCCACGAAGAGTTGCTTTTGCCTGTATGGAAACAGCAGTTATGTGATATATCAACATAGTTTAAATTTGTTAAAATTCCTATTCTTATTTTCCTGGGTTTGCCGTTGAATGAGGAATCAAGCGTGGAGAAAAATTGTAAGACAGTTGCATTACTTTCCCTTAGGAATGGAGGCAATACTTTCTGTAAGAGAAAATGTTAATGTTGCCTACCTTAAAAGCCAAATAAAAGTTTAATTGGCAGAACTGAGACTCATGGTGCAGTACTTAAGCTTTGCCAGTCTATAAAGTACTCAAAGCATAGTAGTTGCTCATAAATACTTTTGGTATCATTTTATAGTTTTAGTCTCAAAATCACACTTGTAACTGAATATTTTTTCACCAGGATACACATGAGGAGCATGACACCTCAACTGAAAATGCAGATGATTCTAACCATGATCCTCAGTTTGAGCCTATAGTTTCTCTTCCTGAGCAAGAGATCAAGACTCTTGAGGAGGATGAGGAAGAGCTCTTTAAGATGTAAGTAATGTGTGACTGTATGTGCTCATCACTTGTTGCTGCTAAATATTTTTTAAACAATTTGATAACGCTAGCTTGTTACAAGCCACTATGCAGAGGGCAGTAATCTAGGGTAATATATAGTATGAGATCAGGTAAATGGCTACAGATGTGATTAATGTCAGTTTCTCCAGGAATGATGGGAGTTCCAAGATTTGGGCTTATGCTGTATAACATGATTTAAATCATGTTTGCCAGCACTAATTGGATATTAGTGAAAGCTTTGTTTAGAAAGCAAACCCATAAACTTGAATTGTGCAAAACTATGAGAGAGACTGCAAAAAAGGAGGTTACAGTAACTTCAGTTACTTGCTACTTTGCAGGATAATGAAAGTTGTTGGGCTGTTCCCTAAGCATCTGTCTGGAAATTCAAACAATGTCTAGTTGAGACTGTCCGAGAGGATAAGACTGTTTAACAACCTGCTGTTGGAGTTTCTCCCCTCTAGAGTAGGGGTGTCAAACTCAAATGAGCCATATTCCCTGCCAACAGCCAGGGTTTGGGCCATTGCTAGGCTGAACAACCCACCTCCACATCTGGGCCACATGGTTTCTTTCTCACCATGGCTACTGAAGCCTCTGCATTGCCACAGGCAGTACCCAGCTTTAAATACCACCTCCTACCCCTACCCTTTCCCTCTTGCGAACTACTGCTAATTTTAGTGGCCAACAGTGACCAAAACCCAGAAATTTGCTAGCAAGTAGGTGGGAGGAAGTGGTACTCCCTGGATGCTGGCCTGCATCAGCATAGGAGCTCTGGCAACTGAAGTGACAAGCTCTGTGGGGTGGATCTAAAGGTGGATTTGCCCCTCTGCCAGAGGACCATCAGTTCAGTGATGCATGTAATTACAGATAGAGATATCTGAGGGAGAGCAACAAATTGAGGGCATTAAAATAGTGTCACTTCCCTTCTGTGATAAAACATTGGGATCAAAAGACTTGTCTAGATCCCATTTACAGCAAAATGTTGCTTAAGTGTTCTTAGTTGCATGGCTAGACATGACTCCTAGAGCATGGCAATGATGAACCCAATTGTTAAATAACCCTTTATTTCTCAGGTGGGTAACAAAACTTATTCTGATGCACAAAAATACATTTGCTTTTAAACTTGATCTCATTTTTCTGTTTTTCAGTACTGGAAGGAAGATCATTTGATATAGAAAGGAAGTTCTCTAAATAAAATCACTAATTTTAAGATGAGCAGTAATCTTAAAAGGGATATACTCTAAATTTTGGAACTTCTCTGTAGATAAAAAAAAAAAAAAAGCCGTACATTTTTTAAATATTTGTAAGCAAGTCTGATTTTTCTTTCCAGTTATGATCCTGTAGTCACTATGGGAGGCTATCTTGCAAACTGGGGAAAGCAAGCAGTAAGGTTCAAATGAAAGAATTCTAAGATTGAATACCTCTGCATTTACATTTTTCTCATGCTGGAAAATACCTTTCATATGCTAATTACTGATAGTATGTGGGATACCTGTTGAAAATAACAAACCTAGAGAGATAGTGGGTAGCTCGCCTTTAAGTCCTGTAGATTTAAGAGCTTCATTGCTTATTTTACTGAATGCACAAGCGTTGCTGGTTGTAACTTCAATATAGTAATTGTATTCCAAGTATACAGAAGAACTTGAATCACAGAAAAATTGTTGCTGTTACATGTTGGACATCTAAAAACACAAGGACTAGCTGTTGATGGCAAAAAGCTAAAATATTTAGTGCCGATATGCAGTTATTTAGACTTTTATGCAGACATGCTTTCGTTGCCCATCTTGTAGGCTGCTGAAGTTTTTAATGGTTAGTATATGGTTCTGTTTTGAAATTAAAAATCAACACTGGTAACATGCTACATATGCAAATCCTTATTTTGTACTTTAACTTGCATGAAGTCTGGAAAGGTTTCATAGAATAAATATTTCAGTGAAGATGTAGTTCATTTTCTGTGCGTCTCGAGTCCTATAGATGATCTGTAAGGTCTCTTCTTGCCCCCCAACAACTATGAAACTATGAATCAAGCTGCTACATTGGACAGTGCAGCATCCTTTATCTGTTGTGGTATCTAAATTAACAATTTCTTGCTTGCAAACTCAGATCTCATTTCTTTCTTTCTTAAGGCGAGCAAAGTTGTTTCGATTTGCATCAGAAAATGACCTTCCAGAGTGGAAAGAACGAGGAACTGGTGATGTAAAGCTCCTAAAACACAAGGAGAAAGGAACAATTCGCCTCCTCATGAGAAGAGACAAAACCCTAAAAATCTGTGCAAATCATTACAGTATGTTTGTTATGCCATGTCCCATAATAGCTTCCATTTGCCTTTTCCCCTCCATGTGCGATATCACTGTCAACTTTGTAGGATTCATACATATTTTGTTTATCCTCAAGCTTTCATAAATAGGGTTAGAAGAGCAACCTGATGGCTTTTTAGCAGTGATTAAGTCAGTGTTTTGGTAAATCTTGACACTAATGGGAACAACCTCGCAATACTGCAGTTAACTTATTTACAATATGGTAAATCAGACACACATCTGAACATTTTTGACTATGTAATGAAGTCTGCAGATTTGCAGGCAGTTTGTCAGATATAGCAGTATGGAGTTTGAAAATTCTGATCGTTAAAATCACACTCAAGGTGTGTGTTTGTGTTTGTTTGGTTTTTTTTTAAAAAAAGAGGCTAAGGCAGTTTATAACACTTTGTTTGGATCCAGCATAGAGAACTTGAATAAAAAGAGATGTCTTTAGAATTTGTGTGTGGCAGTATTTTGGAAATTCATTCCATGGAGTGGGTTTTAAAGTTTAGTGTATGTGAGGTACCATCTGAAAAAAGCAAGTTTCTGTGAGGGTGTACCGTGGTAGCTGCGACACTAGCTTTTTATTCCATGGTAAAATTAAGCTAATCTGAGACTGGCTAGCAAAGTTGTCATTGGCTAAGTACACCAGTGTTTTTTTTACTGTAGGGTTGTAGCATGCAGGAAGCTTCCATGGAGCACTTGGTAGGTCATACCACAAGAAAGTAGTTGGCATGGTAATTTTTACCACTTTCATACCGACTTCATACATCTTATTGATCAAATTGAAGCGTAAGTTTAAAAAAAAAAGTTTAGTAAATGGGCCTGATTTAATGAATTAAAATCTGAAATCCGTAAGTGAAATTGGGGTCTACATTTGATGTGATCTAATAAAGCAATACATACCAGCTGCCAAAGCTTTGTAGGAATTCAAACCAGCGAACTGCTAAAAGCAGCTGGCTAAGCTCCAACCACTGGACTGACAGCATTAGCTACATTTGCAGGTGCAGAAAGTCTGTTTTGTATTTCAGTTTATTTGACTACATTCAAAAATAATTTGGCACTTTTAAAAGCAAGAAAGCTTGAAAGAAAAACAATATAGGAATAAAAATAAGGATGACCTCTAGATGCTTTTCTTCTGGTCCTTTCTCGCCTCCCTGCCCCATCCCAACACCCCCCCCCCCCCGGAAAAAAAGTTGAGGGATGTGGTGAACAGAAATGTGTCCAATTCAAGCTGTAGGGAATACTTTGTTTAATCAGTCTCAAATGCATTTTATCAAATGTTTTGATAAAACTAATCTCTGTTAAATATGATCCATGTGTTGAAGGTACCTTTTTAATTTTCAAAATGCTGTTCCTATATATTAATTCATGGCCACCCTTCATCCAAATGCAGCTTGATGCAGATTTAAAATGAAAAAGTAATATAGAAAGCCCATTGCTAAATTTGTTTGAAAAATGGTATGGATAAATGCAAACCTATATAATTGTGTAAAATATTAGGGAAAAGAAGTAACACATTAAATATTAAAAAGGGAAGGGGGAAAAAACAGCTCTCTTAAGTTGTTAGTAGTCCTTATAAAATTAATTTACTTCTGACAAACCAGCCTTTTAGTGAAAAAAATGATGTGTAAACAAATGAGGAAAATTTGTCCGTTTTCTCAAAGTATGCTCAAACTCTTCATGTCATATTATCAGTCTTGGAATACTATATACTGGTTCTACTGTGCTAATAGCATTCTGGTGTTCTAAAATAAATCATCTGTAGCTTGCTTTTGAGCCACATATATATTGTATAAACTAAGCAAGAGGTCCAGAGATGAAGCAAAAAAAACCAAAACACTGGAACAATAGGTGAGGTACCTGTACAAGGAAACATTTTAAGATCTGAAACAAGGTAACCCAGTCTTGTAGATCAAAGTTAGGAGGTACCATTAATTTAATCGAAGTACCTGTAAAATACAGCATACAATTCCATTTAGTAACTTTTTCATCAAACTCATGTCTGACCAGCACAAATACCTAATTTAGTACAGTTGTTGCAGGAAATGCTAAACCAAGGGTAGCAGAGGAATTCAAAATGGGAAATGTGCTCTTCATAGTAAACCTGAGAACTTTCACAGCAAGGTAATAAAACAGATTTAAGATGCTGTGAGGGACAGAATTGTTTAGCTGACTTTTCCTTGCAGTTATTATTTATACCTGTAGAAACTGAAAGGGCTTTAATATGTAAGACTGCCAGCAAGGGAAAGGAGAACACTTTGCTATTTTATTTGGGTGCTTCTAGGTGGGTTTTTTTCTGAAGCATCAAAGTAAATACATTTTGGCTATTGGTCTTTGAATATGGTAAGTGCATTCCAAAGTAGAACTGAATAGAAACCGACTGTTTTTATATTTGAAGAGTGGGTTCTTGGCACTCTTGTAATTATTGGCTTTATGTTAAACTAACCAATTGTCAGTCAAGAATGACGGGGAGAAGGGCTGGGATGGAGTGCCACCACCTAATGCCCCATGTTGCCGCTGTTCTGCCCTTTGCAGGGAGTGGGCTGGGGAAGCCGAGGCCAGCACTGCTGGCCTCGACTCCCCCACCCACTGTCCGGTCGTGGCTTTGAAATCATGGCAGTGCTCCCCCATGCTTGGAGCACTCTTATTTCCATCAGCTAATCAGAGTGCGAATAAAGTGTTATGGACAGACAGGCAGACTTAGGCTTTTATAATATTAGAACTGGTCTGGGACGTTGGGTAGAAAGAGTTGCAGTCACATTTTTAATTCATGTTAGCTAATTTGTTGCCCCAATCCCTATGAAAGTAGGCCTAAGTAAATGGATATTTTAAAAGTTAATTTATTTGGCTCACTTGTGAATCTACTGAGGAAAATGTATTTCAGTGTAGTTCTCCATGTACATAACAGGTTTTTTTGTTTGTTTGTTTGTTTGTTTGTTTTCTAGTTACACCTTTAATGGAGTTGAAGCCTAATGCTGGAAGTGACAGGGCATGGGTTTGGAATACACATGCTGACTTTGCAGATGAAAGCCCTAAACCTGAACTCCTGGCAATCCGATTTTTAAATGCAGAAAGTGAGTGGCATGGTGCAAGTAGTTAACTGTTAGCAATGTTCTTAATACCTAGGGAAACAATAGCTGTTAGACATCTGTACTAGCCAGTGCAGCATTTAGTACCTACAAGCATTTTTGATAAGTTTACTGATGTTCTGTTTCCAGTGAGGCTTTTGGTGGTCTAGAATAATATTAAAGTAGAACATCCCTGAAAGATATTCATCGGTGGATTCATCCTGCCTCAGTTCATTTTTCATTGAGATTTGAATGTTGGCATTACAAGTTGTTGTCCATTTGGAGCCATTTCCCTTAGAATTGTATATGGTTGTCTGCTGCACTAAGGTACCAAATAATACTCACTTTTTGTTTTAATTGTATCAAATCTCTACTACCTATATATTATAAATGTGAACAGCTTGTTTTTGTGAAACTTTCTAAGCCAGTGATTCTCAACCAGTGCCGTGACACCCTGGGGTGCCTTGAGATCCTTTCAGGGTTGATGTGGGGTACCACACAATGTTAGTACTGTTAGGTATGCAAATATGATTCCTAAGATAAACCAAGCAATTTCAAATAATCCATGGTGTTTTAAAAAAAAAAAAAAAAAAGTTGTGACCTGTTGTGCTCTTCGCAGTTGAAAAATTACTATATTGGTTGTTTGGGGTTTGTTTGTTTGTTTGTTTGTTTTTAATCATTAAAAAATGAGTGAAAACTAAAAGCAGACATTTTCTAAGGGATGCCTTGAGCCTAAAAAGGTTGAGAACCACTGTTGTAGGCAAAGCTGACTGGTGATAGAACTCCTTCTCCAAGAGCTCATAAATATAGAATTTAATTTCTGGTCTGGCTGAGTGATGTCACTGTGGGTGGGTTTCTTTTTTTGCCTAATGCATTCATTCTCTTTAGAGGAAGTTCTTCCAAAAACTTGTGGATAGGGCACATTTTCCAAAGAATTTCTAAACTGATTTTGTATCTGGTTATGGAAGTGCTGTATTTTTCAACGGGGCAACAGTGACCTCAAGTGGTCAGTCAAAGTAACTTAGTATGTCAAGCTATCTTTGTAGATCTATTTGGCAGTGACTTGATTTTTGTTTTGGTTTTCTTTTTCTCAGATTGAGTTGGAGGGATAATAGTAAGTAAAGTGATAATGACCACCACTCTTCTAGATAGAACTGTGAAAAAATATACATACTTCATTTATACTGAAATATGTTAGTTTGGAAAAATTGTGCTTTACCTGGAAAAATTAAAGCTGGCTACATTTGGCCTGTGTAGCAGCTGGCACTTTTTTTTTAATTTTGTGCTTATCAGAGCTTTTAAGATTGAAAACGCAGCCTAAAGTCTTATCATGTGTAGCGTAGGCATTTGTAGTGCAAATTTGCTGGTCTTTCTTAACTGAATTTGGCAGAGAAAAATCTAAGTATGATGCACTCAGACCATAGACCCCAACTCGGAACAAGTTTATAGGACATTGCTTAACGTTGATTAGTGGCAGAAGTTGAAAATGTGAGTATTCTTGAGAAACCTCTCATGTGCAATTTTTTTCTTTCTTTAGACAGTGTATTTAAATAAATGAGAGAGACTAGAATTCTAAATATTTAACACCGCTTTCAACCTCAGTTGATTAATTTGCTGTTGTTAAAAAAAAAAAAAAAATGCACTTAATAAATATCAAAACTTGCACTAGACTTTATTTTAAATCAAATGGCATTTGGGAACCCAGATTTTACAGGGAGCTCAAGCTAATAAAGCATTTCTTATTTCCTTTGTACAGATGCACAGAAATTCAAGGCAAAATTTGAAGAATGCAGGAATGAGGTAGATAAGAGGGCAAAGAAGGGTAAGATGTTTAATATTCCTTTGAAATTTAGATAAGTACTATGTCAGTTAGAAATTAAGTTTATCTAAACTTATCTGAATCCTCTATCCCAAGGCTTTAGTGGGGGGTGGTATGTTGTTGCTGTTTTTGGCAGACTCACTCTGTGCCTGACTGCAATCTTCAGTCCAGGTGCTTTTTCAGTCTGCTAGAGTAATGCTTCAGGATGTCAAACACTTCTTTTCCTGTAGAAGACTGTTGCAATTGTTCTTGATACAGTTTTTAGGACACGTGTCATGGAATGGTGTGTTTGTTGTTGCTCACAGTATTCTGCATTTGTGGTATTTACCCGTCCTGACTTCCTGCGTCCCACAAGTAGGGGTGCACCAATGAAGATTCTCTGGGCTGATACCGATAGCCAGTTAACCAACCATATTTGCCAGTGCCAATCTGATAACCGATTTACTTCGGTTAAATTGGCAGGGTGGGGAGCAGGATGACGCCACAGGTGGATCATTCGCAGGGTGGGGAGGGGCAGCTCTCCACTGCTGTGCATCTCCCCCAAGGGGGATTGTTCCCCCCCAGATTTGTGCACAGGACAGATGTGGGCTGCCTGCTGCAGGCTCGGGGCTCTCTGCTCTGCTGCCTTTGTCCTGGGAGCCACACACCAGCCACGCACCCTCTGCCCACCTGGCAGCAGGGGGCACAGCTCACTACCCACACGGCTGCTGGTAGAGTTTAGCAGCTGGCGCAGGGCTCTGAGCACAAAGACGGCAGACAGGAGAGTCCTGAGCCTGCGGCAGGCAACCTACATCTGCCCATGTCCAGCTCAGCTCTGCTCTGCTTAAAACCGTCCCCAAGCTTTAAAATGATGTTGGTGGCATTTACTGCAGGCTCAGGGCGCTCTGCCCTGCTGCCTTTGCCCTGGGAGCGCTGCATCAGCTGTATCCCCAGCAGTGGGGGGCACAACTAGCTGCCCCCACTGCTGCTGGCTGGGTAGGGGGCATATGGTCAACATGAGGCTCTTGAGGGAAAGACAACAAAGTGGAGAGGCCCGAGCCCACAGCGGGCAGCCCACATCTACCCTGCGTACAAATCTGGGGGGCACATGCCTGCCTTGGGATGCGCACGGTTGCATGGAGCTGCTGCTCCCCAGAACCCCCTGGTTGAGCTGCCTGTGGCTTTATCCTGCTCCCGGTCCCAAGTTCCATGCGCTGCCTTGGCTGGGCAGCATCCTGTGCCTCTGGTCCACTCCCTCCCTAACAGTGAGGGCTTCAGTCTTCCCTCCATCCCCAAATGCCCCTTCCCCTACATAGACTTACCTGCAGGGAGCTGCTATCCACATTGCCCAGCTGTATTCCTGGCCATGCACATGCATGCCACTGCACACGTGCACATGGTGCCCCCTGCATCTCACTTCTAGCAGGCCCAAGTAGGACCCCTTGCAGGCTAGAATGCTGCAGGCATCTAGGTCCCCTGGCCTCGTGGGGGACAGGGAACCCATATGTCTAGAGCACTGCCCAAAAGGCAAAATTATCAGTAAGTATAATTGGCTACAAATGGCCAAAAAAAAAGACAGTAGCTGATGATGTAAATTTCCCTCTGATCGGTACCAATCCAATAGATAGCTGATATATCGGTGCACCTCTACCCACAAGTAACTATCCTTTGCAAGATTTTTAAAACTTTGTTTGCTTTTGTTAAATTGTTTTACTTTTTCATTTAATGGGTTGCCACTATGACTTCTGAAGTAGAGAATTCACAGTAGTAGAGAGAAGCTTGCTAAACAAACCTCTCTAGTTTCATACAGTGTAGCTTGTTTAACAGTTTCCAGTTCAAACAGTTCAGGAAATGTGTGGGGGCCTCTTTTGGTTAGGTATTCACTCCTAGTATAGTCTTTCTTAAATTTTATGGTTTTATGTTGGTTTTTTTTGGTGGTTTTGCTCCTTTTCAACAAAGATGTTGGTGTGAAAGGGATATGAGGTTGTAGAAAGTTGTACTTAACACTGGTAAGACTACCTAAGGTGCTTGAAGTTCTGTAAAATTAGTATGTCCAAATCCAGAGGTTACACCTTATCAGTAGCAATCCTGTAGCACGGGGAACAGCAACTTATACCTGCTAAAGGATGTCCCCCCCTTTACCTGGCCTACAAAGCCCAGGACACTAACAACAATTTGGCAGCAGCTGGGTTGCAAGCAGTAAACATCCTTAAAACTAGTCTCCTTTAATGTGGCATGCTGCTCCTGATAGTTTGCTGATCCCTTCTGTAGCAGATTGGTACCCCTGCCTCCTATTCATACAGCCCTTAGCGTAGCTGAAGCATTGACTTCCATTAGAGGGAAGATACCTGCCCATTTTGAACAAGAGGAATTAGCAAGGGAAAAGATGGCACAAATCAACTCTGGTGGACAATTCAATGAGTTTACAAAATGTAGCATCCTTGTTTCAAAAGTCAGTTACAATTCTTCCGTTGTAAAAACAGGCTAACACACTGTTCTTTTGCATGTGTATTTCTTTTGTATTTTCCCTGTTAACAAAGTCCTACCTTTGCTTGTATTTTAATGGTTCTTCAAACAATCTTTTAGCAGGCACAGACAAAGACAATAGTGCTGAAAAAGTTGCTGCGAAATTAGAAGAGCTTTCCGTAAAGGAAGAGAGCAAAGCAGCTGAGAAGAAAGAGACCAAGGAAAAAACTGAAGAAAAGCAATAAATCATCTTGGGCCTTGCAGTTTTTTCCCTTTCTTTTTCTTTATTTTTTTTTTTATTTTTACAAGGGACTTTATAAAGAACTGAATTCTGACATTCAAGTTGTTTTTTTCTAAGCTTTTGCCCTTTTGAAGATGCTTTGAGAAAATCCATTTCCCAGTCATGAAAATGTACTGTGCTAACTTTCTTTTCCATAGTGGAAACACTTATTTATAGTCATCCAAAAGAGTGAATAAAACAAACTTGAAAACAGCATTAAAGGACAGAACTGAGTTTTCTATACGCTTCAGAGGCTTATGACTACAACTCTTACACTGGGTGTTACATTTTGAAACTTGTATCTTCATAAATGATGTAATTAGATTAAGTGAATTTTACCAACTGAAAAGATAAAAATTACATAAGTGTTCTTGTATGGTATTTGGATGATGACTGCTAACAAACTTAAGCAAATTGCTTATACCAGACTTCTTTCTCTTCTTCCCCTGTCTTTATCCTTATGAAAGATTACTAGGGAACTAATCTTACAGGCCTAATGGCTTTCAGAAGCATTTTGTGTATTAAAAGTGCAAGTTCTTCCTTTCTCCCTTTACCAGTCTGCTGTAAGTTGGTGTACTGTCTCTTCACTCAAGTTTTTATATTAACATTGATAGGGATAAATCTGAATCTTTCTAGCAGTTTGCTAGAATATGCCCTATTTGTTATCATATACTTCAGCTATCACTTCTTGAATTTCACGTTAATCTCTTAGCTGTTCAGAACTTCTCTCACATTAACAATTTCCATGGGTTGTGGAATTATAAAATGCCTGGTGAAAGCTGTTTTCCTTAGAGTGAGGAAGTCCTAATGCAAATTAGAAAAAAAATGAAATGTAAACATGCAAGCTGAAACTTAATGGTGGTTCACATTTGACATAATTCTGTGGTACTCCCCAAAATGGTAATAAGTATTTTAGTGAAAGTTCCTCCCTTAGTGAAGCCAGTGTTCGTTTCCTGCTTGAGAATTAGAAAACTAGGCTGCAGTGGGCACCGCAGCCATCACTATCAAAGAAATTCTCTTTGAATACTATCTGAGTCAGTATCTTAAACACTTCTTTATGTTGACATTGTGTCCTATCCTTGAAGCGGAGTTAAGTACAAAAATTAGATGAATTTTAGTTTTCAACTTGAAGTGTGATGACAGAATATCCAACAATGTAATTAATTGATCTTGGCAAAGGTCTGAAAAGCCTTCTGACTTTCTTTGCCTGGATTTCTTAACTTATAAATACATATTCTTAAGGACCTACTATACTGTAAAGCAGGGGTATCAGATTTATTTGACACCGCCACCCCCCCTGCCAGATCTGGATTCCCTGTTAGCCATGTGTTTGACACCCCTGATATTAAGCGCTTATCTTCTATTCATGCTAGCACTGATTTTATGTTCTGGTAAATTACTCTTTAAGCTGGAACTACAAACAAGGTGCTCTGCTTTATAGTAAATACCTCTTAGATGTAGTTAGAGTTCACTTTTTTTCCCAGTTGCTTCGCTAGATTTTTCAGACTTTTTCACAGGTATTATCTGGTGCAGGAGTTGTCCTTTTTAGTCCGCAGACATAATTGAGAGGGGGAAGGATCAAATGCTTTGTTTTCTAGGACACTTACAAATCATAAACTGGATGTTCCAACTGTCTCCTCAAGATGTCAACGATATACTTGGTATTTCCATGTTCTTTAAAATAGCGTTGTCTATAGGCTGTTTTCAAATATTTAATTTCCTGCCATCTAAATGTAAACACCAAAACTGTATCCATGAAGAACACTGTAGATCTAAATTGATAATGTTAAGCAGTGTGTTTTAAATTGGGCAAGCAGGGGCTGGAGTTTAAGTATCTAATTTCAAAATAAATTTAACTTTAAACTTTGATTAAATGATTTGAGGTTTTTGTTTGTTTTTAAGCTCACTGTTATGTTGGTAATGTAAATGCAGTAGGCTTGTGTCCTTTGCCTACTGTAGAAAAATAAGTAGAAAAAAGCAGAAAACTAAGATGGGCCATTCCAGTTTTGCAAGTCAGGTTGACTGACACGGAAGAAGAACCTGCAAATTGTATTTGGGTTAATACTTGGATCAAGGTATTTAGATATTGACAACAAGCTCCAATTGAATTGCTTCTTTTTAACTTTTACATGTGTGCTTATTGTAACTGTCTCTTGATATTTGTCTTTCTATTCAGATAGTGATCCATGTTTAAATGGGTCATTTTCATCTCTAGTATAGTTATTGACTGACTTAGGGATGCATTTGGCCTCCAGTGTTTTGCCTGGTGCTCATGGCTTATTAATTTCGTTGTCACTTTCTGAGTAGAATTTATGTAGAAAAGCAGTCTAGTGAAGTTGTCTTGGTCTATAACTAAACTGAAGCTTTGCCAATCAATGTTTTGACTTGGAAAGAGTCTATATAGATTGCTTCCCTATATTTGGAGAAAAAAAAAGTATTTTAAAAACTGTATATTAACACAATAAACTGCTCCTTGTGTCATTCAGGTTTTTTTACTTAGGAAAAGTGTGTATGCTTTGTGTGTCAAACTTGAGACATGCTACTAAGAAATACTCAAGTCTGGTTTTGGTTTCTCTTAGTTCTTTTCCTCTTATACTGTGTCCTCTGACAGCATGGGTAGCAAGCAGTCTGAGGTTTCATTTAGGGTTATGTGTGTTCCTGATGCATTCACGAGGTATGTGTTGAATTAATTGTGTATAAATGATGCTTAAAGTGATGTGAATGCTGTTCCTTTTGCTGTGTCTGTCTTGTTTGTTAAAAAGGGACCAGTTTTACTGGCGGAACTTTTTTTTCTTGTATTCAAGTCTCAAAATTATTCTGCAGGCCTGAACAGTCCCTTGATGAAAGGGATGGTTCTTGATGCAACTCATTAAGAGGTCTGTAATATACACTAGGCCTGAGCATCTCAAAACCTACAGTTTTGATTAGATTCACAGAATGTTTTTAAAAGCAGTATTAACTTGCATTTTAAAAGCAGTATTGATACTTGCATAAATCAGCATTCTGATTTTAATTGGTTTAGAAATGCCTTAAGGTCTACATAGCGTATAAAATTATTTGTTCGCATAATTGTTGATTTCTGCTATGCCAGCCAGGTATGCTGCAGTAATAATTCACTGCTAGCTGTAGTTATCTGGATGAATATGTTACCAGATTTCCAGTTAAGGAACTGCAGGTATGGAAACAAAAATAACAATAAACTAATACTTTAAAGTTCAATTGATGTAAATTCAGTAGCTTCTACTTGCACTTTTATTTCCTAATGAAGGAATGGCTGAGACTTAGTTTTGTGTGTTATGAGATACTTTAATATAAAATTAACTATTCCTAATTTACGGCATGCTTATGAACTAAATAATGAAATAGTTGGGCATCGCATAACGGGGAGAGATGGAGGCCTTTCTACACATTCAGCGACTCTTGTAATGATAGTTTATATGCCAACATAGCCGAAGCGTCAAAGCTTTGTAATGGTACCTTACTGTAGCAAAATAATTCTTAAATACTGCATTCCAAATATACATTAGAACCAACAGTGTGCTGTCATATTTGAAAAGTGTAGCCACTTGTGCTTGCATTTGTGCATGAGGCAAATCAGTAGAGCATTCTTGGGAGCCAGGGATTGGCTGGGGAAATGAATACAATTAAGATGCAGGATTAGTGGTAACTAGGGACATACCTAATTAATGATTTTTGCAGAAACTGTAAATTTGGTAGGTCCTCCACGAGAGCTTGGGGGAGGGAGCTAAAAACAGGTGGGAAGCCCTGGCATCCTGAAGCTTGGAGCGGGGTGGGAATTTGTGCAGGGCTGGGGTGGGGAGGAAGATTCTAGGGCCCCTCAGCTAATCAGGTGAGGGGGGTACCAAGCTCCACTGTGAAGATGGTGATCAGTGCTGTACTTGGACTGCAAAATCGGGCACAGCCCCTGTGAATTAAGTTCTAATGATAACCATGCATCCAGTTTAGACACTACTCAACCCACTGTGTAGGTAATTGAAGCCAGAAATTCTTTTGTGCATATGGTTTAAAATCTGTTTGCTTAAATAGGTGCCAGTTGTAAACTTCTGTTTGATTCTGCAGGTTACATTCATGGACAGGTTTTCTTGTACCAGAGGGTCATATTTGCTAAATGTCACACTTTTAGAAGATGTTTATTTTATCAACGGTAGATACAGTCGGCTGTGTGTAGAGCAGGGGTGTGTGAAGCAGGCAGTATGTGGTTTGGATTCAGCTGGATTGAGGGGACAGTGATTTGATTCACTGATTTGGATCAGTGTCCCAATTTGATTCTGATTCAGAGAATCAGCGATTTGGCCATAGACACAGCTTTACGTGATTTTTCTTCCTACGTACCTCGAGGTACTAGGCATGGCTTGCGAACACTGAGATGCTGGGGCAGATGAAGCGTCCCACAGGAGCCCAGAGAGGTCCCCTACACACTAGGCGACCCCCCCCCCCCCCATACATACCCCAGCCTAGTGATTGGCCATGGGGGGGAACCACAGATAACACCCCACACACCCAAGAGGCACCAGTTGCTGAACTGGAAGCGGGGGAGTGTGGGCAGGAGCATCCCCCATGTGCTTTGGAAGTGGACCAGAAGTAGTTCATACACTTCTGGGTCTGCTGCGTCTCACACACACGTGCTCCTATGGAACGCTCGATTCACCCCACTGTCTCAGCATTCACGAGCCACTCCTGGTACCTCAAGGTACACAGAAAAAAACATGTAAAGCTATATCTGGCCAAATTGTCGAATCTCTCCGAATCGAATTGGGAGACCCATTATGTCTCCAAATGGATTTGGATTCAGAAATTTGGCCATCAAATCTGGTTGAATCTCCTTTGAATTGAAAAGGCAATGATTCAATGAATGCATTGCATGGAGTCCTGGGTTTTAAAAGGTTTCCCTCTCTCCTTTCCCTCCATCAAAAAAACAAACCCCTGTCTTTTTGTCACTTAATCTGTGTTGAGAGTTGCTCTTCAGATCCTCCAGGGCCCATGCATTCTCTTAAAATAACTTACACATTTAAAAATCTAATCTTAAATTCTGTTTATTTCAACCAGTCCTTTCTGCTATGAAAAGTGGTTGCTGATATGATAGAAAAGTCTTGTGACTTCTGACCAGCAGCTTTTGAATCAACTTTTCCTTCGTGTGCCAACTCATTGCCAAACTATTTTCTGTATGGAGAGAGCAAAGTACTGTTTCCAACAGATCTGAAATTCCCTTGTCATTTCCAAAACAGAAAATGATTCAGTGTTTGGAAGAAAGCGATCTGAGGGTGATGTTGCAGGTTATCTTAAACCCTTAAAGTAGGAGCATCCACACATTAAAGGGTGTTTAAGCTGTGCGAAGTACCCTCTAGGAATCTTAAAAGTTACACCACTTCAGGCAAGGCTTCTCTCAGCCACTCTACCAGTGGCCAATTTGTAGTCAGCCAGCATCCCAGGATGCACAGCTCTCAGCCCCTCCATCCCTGACGAACTTTCCCCCCTCGAGCTCTACTGTCCTAGGGCCTAAGCTAACACCCCCCATGTGTGAACCCAGCCTCCATAATGCAATGCTGCCAGCTCCAGGAGATCCGATTCAGGCGCCTGGGCCAGAGGTCGGACGTGCTCCCTTCAAAGGGCTAAGCCCTCACCCCACATCTAATTGACTCTCCCATAGCAAGGAGAATGAAGTGGGGTGGGGCATGGCTTTCTTCCCCAGCCTCCCCCATTTCTGGGTGAGGAGAAGGAGAAGGCTGAGTAATCCAGAGGTGTGCGTCATTAGGGTCCATACTGGTTCTGTGTTTAATCCCAGGGTGAGTTTCATACTACAGAGCTTGAGTTTTCAAGTAGGGTTTGGATAATAGGTAAAAAGCAATGTAGAGTTCAAATGTTTTCCTTCCTCACTCAACTATTTATGTTCAAACTTGCTTAATTTCAGACTGCAGCAGTTGCCTGGAAGATGGGTACTGCCTTTTACTGATATTGCCTCTCCAGGTGGAAGCTGGAGAGCATCTAGAACTTTTCGCTTGGACTTGTCCACTGATATCTTTGAGAAGGAAGTGATGAATAAATTGGGAAGAGTATTGGATAGTCTAAAAAAATCACTATCTCTAGATAGTATCAAAGCTTTTGGAATAACCTGATAATGATAACATTAAAAGAGCTGAGAGGTCTGAAAGTTAGTGGCTGGTTAATATATTAAGAGTCCCAAATTTTACCCTAGGAATTGCTGAATTACAAGTAATAGAGGTGAAATAGAGACTGAGGGTAGCAGTGTCCTATTCCGATGGGCAGGAGACTTGTTCTGTTCCTAGTCTTATTCTCCAGGCTGCCCTAATGCAGCAAGCATGTTGCTTAAAGCAAGGGTGTCAGATTTATGGTCTGTGGGCTAAAGCTATGTCACCTCCAAGGCTAGTAAAGAGGCTGGGAATTCAGGAACACAGCCTAGAAACCTGGCCTAGAGTCGGGATGAGTTGGAGACTCCTTGTTTAAAAGTTTCCGTCTGCCTAATTAATTTGATGCTGAAAGGCATACAGTGTTTTGAATTAAACTCCTCTGACCACACAAGTCTAGCTATAAATAGGATGGATAGTACTTAAAAACTAATGTAATAGATTGTCAGTCCCTGTAAAGAGACACGCATGGTATTTACATTTTCTTCCTGTTTTTGGGAACAGAGATTCATTTAGCCAAATGATTAGGAAAGATCTTGGGGAAGCTTGCTCAAGGGAAATCTTCCTCATTTCTGGTGGTGATTTAGCGGGTGAATCCTGGATCACTTTTAAGCAGTTGTATCCTGTTTGCAGTTGGGGCCAGGCTTCTGAACAGAAGGTCTCTGGGGTCCTGCTCTTGAGATTACTGGGAAATCAAGTATGTTCCTGGCAAGCTAAACATCTAAGCTGCTTAAGATGTTTAATTCATTTATTTTTGATTAGCTAAATCATGGTCTCAAGGCAGTGTTACTCAGGATGCTGAGACCTCGTTTACATTCAAATATGCCCAGGTTTAATTCAACCGATGCTGGCCCTTATAGTGTGACATTTATTTTAGTTTTAGGATGGTTTATTTATATCTAGCTTGTCTATTGCTAATGTAAGGTAAATCAAAACTTGTTTGGATTTAAAATAGAGGAAGAGCTGTGCAGTCTTTTGCAACTTAATCAGTTGAAAGCAGCATTATTTACTGGTCATGGAAATAGGATGAAAATGAAATTTTGAAAGTTAAAAACATAAAATTATTTAGCCGGATGGAAATCTGAAGTATTCAGAATAGTGACTAATTCAGATCCATCTTCTAATCACCAGTCTTGTGCCATGAAGCCAGATAGTCTGTCAAACCAATAGCTAGTTTACTTAAAATATATAAAGGAAACAATTTTAGAGTCTGCAATAATTCGGTGGTGTTGGAGCCATAACAGCATGGTTTGCTTTAGGAGTCCTACGTAGTTATGATTTACTAACACTTGCAGCTATTCATCAGACTTCCTAAAATCATCGCTAATGAGTTTTAGCTGTAATTATCTCGGCTTTTTAGCCTACTTTTGGCATATTCAGATCTGGCCACTGATTGAGGTCTTTCCTTAACATTATAAAAACCTTGAAAATATCATCTTACCAGCACAGCTTTTTAGTAGATACGCCTTGTTCCAGTTCCTTGACTAACAAATACCAACAAAAGCACTACTCCTAGCTAGATAACTGTTCTACCCTTGGGGGATTTAGTGAGTCCTGGTGATGGTGTGACTTTCTCTCCCGAGAGAGGTGTGTTGGCTACATTTTTGAGTGTGACTGACTAATACTGTCAGTGTAGAGCAGTTCTTGGGCAGAAGTCTCGATTAGTTCTCTCCGTAGTTTGTGGTACACTAAACATTCATTAAGGAGAGGATACTTGCATGTGAGAGACTAAAAATACTGCAAAATGTGTGCTTGCTTTTGACTAGCATAAATGCACAAGATTTAAAACTGGGATAGCTTGTTTATTTGTTGCTGTGAGTGTGCAGTTGAGATTCTGTCATGACTGATTTTGTAGTGAAATCTGTCTGGTGTCCTTTATTAAACTATTAAAATCCATTTTGGAAGCAGGTTGCAGGCGGTCCTGAGATGTAGGCCAAGTCTACCTGTGACCAAATGGGTATGGATGCATTTTCACTGTGAAGCAATTGTTGTGCACCTATAAAATCATCCCCTGGTTTCCCATACTGCTTTGCTGGCTACCTACATCAGCCTCTTTTTTTTTAACTTGTGGTTTAAAGGCCAGGACCAGCTATTTGTGATTCCAGATTTCCAGATATGCTCAAAGTAATGGCTGTAGAGGAAAGTGTAAATACTTTTTTCCTTCTAGGGCCATAAACCTACAACCACTGAAGTTTTTCTTGGTGGGTCATGCTCTCTGGCCACCTCCCAACTTCCCACCCCTCCTTCCAGCTAAGGTAGCAGCACCACAATATGACTGTCTTAAAGAAAGGTGCTTCTATTTTTGTGGCAGACACAGAAAAGTAGAAACACAACCATTTATTTGGTTTCCTGTTTAATGTCCTCAGTTCTTATCCAACCCAATTCATGTTATACATGTTTTTGTAAAAAGTTTTTTTTAAAGGGCTTGAGGTAATTTGCCTTCTATCCTAGTGGTGCAGAATTATCTATTATGCAGTGTGTTGTGCATGGTTTTGTGAGCATCAAAACCAGGGATGTAAACCAAAAGTGCTCTAACTCTGAGCAGACCTGGCATGTCACTGCAGCTCTTGGCACTCATTAGCTCTGAGCACCCTCCTGGCATATGGTGACAAACCGTATTTTCCTGGTTTGCCTCTTATTTAAAAAACAGCCTTCACTTTCTTGTGGGAGAAAGGCCTAGTGTAACATTGTTAGAGGTTAGGCCTTCAGTTTTTCCTGTTCAATATTAAAATCCTCACACCTCACAGTAAGTGCATTTTGCAAAGAGCAAAGCTACGTTCTTTTGTGTGGGAGTCTGAATTAAAACCTCATACAAAAGCGCATGCACTGTTCCCAATTGGCTTGGAAGTAGGGAGCCCAAGTGCACCCTTGGCTGTGCCCAAGTAGATGCAGCATATTATGGAGGCCTAAGGCTTTTGTTTATTTTGCAACACATTCAGATATCACATTTGTCCTTGGATAAACCATTTTATCCTGGGCGCTGCGATCTTTCAGGTATCCATGTCTGTTTTCACAGGAAAAAAACTAAAAAGGTTCACGAGTTAAGAAGCACTAACAGTTTGTCCCAGGATAAAGTGCATCTGAAGAGTAATCCTGGAATTGCGTCATTCACCCCACTGGCAGAAAAGCGGCAGTGCTTTCAGCTGCTCACTAAACTAGTTGTTCTCTACCTTTTTGGACTCGGGAGCTCTCCCTAACTTGCAGATTCCCCGTCTAATTTCCAGACTCCCACACAGAAGCATGTAGCTTTGCACATAACTTCAAAAACTAATTTATGGCTTACAGTGTTTACTTTCTTGCAGTGGGGATGGGAGAATTGTCCAGGCAGGGACAAGCTTGACCCTGCATTTTCTGCTCATCTCACAACACCTTTCAAAAGATATGGTGGCACCCCAGGGTGCACCAGGACCCTGCTTGAGCACTGCAATAAACCCCAATTGGAAGGGCAATGTGTGTACGAGCCAACCCTGGAGCTCTTCTCTTCCAGGACAAGCGTGGGCACAACTGGTTCAAGGACATGTCTGTTCCCAGCCTGTGATGCTCCATGGCTGAAATAATGCAGAGCAAAGGCCACCGCATAACAGGCCAGTGCTAATGCATGTTCATGACGCCATCGTGGGTACATGAGTTTCAAGCACAGACGTGCCCTTGGTCATGCTTGGCGCTCTGTCAGTGCTGTGCTATGTTTGCTTGTCTTTTCCTCTGCCCCTTGCTGAGATGGAGTGAAGTATCCAGGGGGAGGAGAGGTCTGAGCTGCCTCCCAGTCCCCCCCCCCCCCAATCCTCTCTGAGGAGCTGGGGGGGAGGGGGGACTCCATTGTGTTGCCACCTTCGGGAGCAGGAGGGAGGAGCTCCTGAGCAAGTGGTGAGGAGCAGGAAGAGCGGCAAGAAACTGGGCCTGCCTCCGAATGAACACGTGAAAGGTGAGAGGTCGGGAGAGGTGTTGGGGAAGGGGGGGTACAGGGACTAAAGAGTTATAAAGTGTCCGGTAAAATATTGCTGCATCCATTGGGAGCCCCTGCACCTTACCCTGTCCTCCCTCCTATGGTGTTGGCTCAGCCTGGCCTCCAGCCCACGGCCCCGACTTCAGCAAGGCATCTTCAAACAGGACACTCGACGTAAACCTGTCGTCCGTCAACAGCTGAATTTGATGCTGGGCACTCGGCCCAGTGGACACCTACTCCTGCTGCTGCCACGGTAAGAGCTTTCCCACCCATTTGAGAAGCGTAGCTCCCTCCTCCCCCAACCTGCCCCGTGGCATGAGCAAAATGTCACTGGGTCCCCGCATGAGGCCTATGACATGGGACTGAAGCAGTGATGCTGCCTGGGATTACAGAGCACCCACCACCCCCAAGGAACTGCTTGTGTCCTACCTGTTGGCTACCACATACCGGAGCTTAAACAGCCCAGCAGCCCAGGCCACTCTGGGTTTCAAAAGATATTCACAGCTTCCAAGTTTTTTCTCACAAGAAATCTTAAAGGAGGGGGGAAAAAATTAGGGTTGAATTGAGGCTCCTAATTTCTTCCAGGAGTTTTACACCAAAAGTGAGCATGCGGTGTGGTTACATAAGCATTCAGAAATAACAGGCAGGACTTGCCATCCTGTTCTCATGTGTTCGTTCTTTCTGTGCCCTCCGGACTTGAACCTCTTGCTCCCGTGTTTCTCTGAGGGTCAGAAACTAATCAAAAAATTCATTAATTAATTGAAGTCAAGCATCTTGTGTCACTTGTCTCTGGGAACTGGAGAAAGCCTGACAATAAGCAAATATTGCCAGCACTTGAAATTTTATTGCAAGGGTCACATCGCAGGGAATCTCTCAGAGGAGTGAACATCCAGGTTAGTAGTGTGTTGTTCAGTTTAATGATTGGAGTGACTTCTCCCTCCACCACAGCCTTGGACCTTTACTTTCTAGGGAGACTTTCACTTGATTGGTTTGTATTAATTTGTTTCCCTACACAAGTGGTTTGCACTGGTGCCCCTGTAACACAAACTGATTATTGGGATTGGGGCAAGAGTTCAACTGTTGGGTTTTGCTGTTTTTTGTTGTTGGGGTTTTTTTTTGGG
>NW_017728921.1:13116778-13129458 GCF_001723895.1 Crocodylus porosus | reverse complement strand
GGGGTTAATCTCTAAAATTCAAAATGACTTTAGAGCAGGGGTGGGCAGCCACTTGCTGAGTTTTGGCAAGCCAGCAAGGGCTGCATGACAGGCAGCTGGGGCAGATAAAAAATGTAGAAAATGTCATATTTAGGTGCCCTGTGGGCTGAATCAAAGGGCCTGGTGGGCTGCGTTTTTCCCACCCCTGCCTTAGGCCATGGAGGTCTCTTTCCCACCCTCCTCCGTCCTCTTCCCAGTGTGATCCTGGTGCCCAGTGAGGCTGCCTGGGCTGCCCCTCCTAAATACGCACAGCTTTCTCCGGTGGGCAAGGTGCTTGGGGGGCCGCGGGAAAAAGAAGCTGATGGGCAAACCGTTTCTGTTGGCACCTTAAATCCCGTAGTTCTGTCAGTTGACTGGACGGGAGGAAAGAGCCCTGCTTAAAACGCAGTAACAAAAGTCTGGGAGCCCTTCTGCATCGCCGCTCCTTCACCCTGGGCTTCATTCAAGCGCCGCCGTTGCCCAGATCCATCCAGCAGCCGCTGTTTCGATACCAGTTCGGGCTGAAGAGCGGGTTAGCCCCGGGCTGGGACTCGAGCGGCGAAGCGGCGCGGACGCGCTGGCTCCTGCGGGGCGTCCAGGCGCCCCCGCCCGGGCCGGAGGGGGCTTCGCACCCCCCCGCCCTTGCACCGGGGACTGAGCTGTGGGGGGGGGGGGAGCTCCGGCGCTACCTTAAGGGGCTCGTTGACATCAGCCGAGTGGGCCGGGCCGTGTGGGTGGGATTTCCTGTGCGGGAGGTCAGCTGTTCTCCATCCCTCTCCCGCTCCCGCTCCCCCGCGCCTCGTCCCCGCTCCCCGCCGCGCCTCTGCAGTGGCGGCGCCGCGCGTCCCCTCCCCGCCGCGCCTCACGCATCGCACCTACCCAGGGATGTGTAAGCCACAGGATGCCCAGCAGCACTGGAAAGAGGTTTAAACCTACCAAATACATCCCCGTCTCCACCGCAGCTGCCTTGTTAGTGGGCTCGACTACTTTATTTTTTGTTTTCACGTAAGTACCGCGGGGCCTGGGGGAGGCCGGGCGGCTCCTCCAGGCCCCGGCGCTGCTGGCCCGGCTCCTTCCCCGCCGGCTTGGCTTTGCACAAACGCTTCCCATGGTGGGAGCCACCATTTCACGGCCAAGCAGCCCCCTCCGCCGGAGCGTGGGCATCAGGCAGGCACCCCCGCCCTGCCGCATCCCTGCCTGGGTTTTACCGCCCCGAGTCGCGGCTCGTCTGGGGGAGGATTGGGGCTTTTTTTTGTGCCTGGACTCTAGTGGGTTTCTGCCTTGTGCTTGGGATGAAGGGGAAGGCAGCCCTCCTGGCCCTGTGCAGGGTGGTGGTTTGTGCCTCTCTTCATAGAGCTGCTCTTCTGAGCTGCAGGAGCCAGGATGAAGTTTGCCTGGTGGGGGGGAACTGTGCTCCCCCTTTTCCCCTTCCCTGTTCAACGCAAAATTATGCTCTGAGGATACCGGTGTGCAGCTCCCCGGCGCCTCTGTTCGCATGGGAGAGGGGTCTGCTTCCAGCTTTGTTTCCTCTCTCAAGTTACCTAGACGCCGGGGAAGCAGGTTGCAGGGACACGGCTCTGCTCGCAGGAGAGGGGTGACCCGGGCTGGGGTTGAGTTGCTGTGTTCAAAAGTGTGCGTGAGATTTTTGTCTTTTAAAATGTTCTCTGAATACTCCGTTACCCGGGTCATAATATTCGCAGAGCCTTGTATTTTGAAACTGTCTACTGGTTGGGTTTTTTCTTTTTGCCATGGCTGAATCTTTAAAGTGAGCCCAGGAAAGTTAAATATACTGCTGCTGACAGTAGTGGGAGTCTGTAGTTGTGTCGTGCTTGGATTGGCGGGGGTATGAGGCTTAATATCAGGCCATGTAGCCTTTTGGAGTAATCTTCATGGAGGATTGTGGAACAAGGTTTAGATGTTGGCGTATTTTCTAGCTTTCGGCCTTTTAAAAAAAAATTTGGAAGAACTGCTGTTGGTAAATAGATCTGGCTTGAATTTGGTCTCATAAATGGTTTTCATTAAGAGTTGCCAGGTTTTCTACTTTACTTCCTCTATGTATGTGTATACTATACAGTATAAATGTAAAGTGTGTGTGTATGCACTATAAAATGTATGTATAAATATATATACCTCCTATGTGTATGTTTACATTGCATACAGTCTCTAATACTGGTACTTTTTAGAGAAGTGTCATTCTTCACTTGGGCATCTGCTCATAGGTGGTTTGCACAGACTGATGAGACAGAAAGTTGGCTCATGTTACACTTGATTCAAATATTTGAGATTAAACTTTGTGACTTCTCTGAAGAAGTCTCTTGTAGTTCTTTGGGCTACCTTAACTCCAGTCTCTGTCATTAGTGTGCTGGGTTTGAGGGTCTAGGATGGGAAAGCTTGTTGTCAGTCTTGTGAAAATCAGAGAACATTTAAAAACAAAACAAAACAACAACAGCAAAAACCCAACAACTTTAAATAATGCTCTCATCATCTGTTTCCCTGTCATGAGAAACAAGTATACGGGAATGTGAATATTACTCTTAGTGTGCTGGGTGTTCAGTTGTAGCCGTGTTGATCTAAGGACATAGGCAGGCAAGGTTCTTTTGGTAGAGGTGATATCTTTTATTAAACCAACTGAGTAGTTGGAAAAAAGTTGTTCTTAGCAAGCTTTTGGGTGCAGTCCTCCTTTGTTAGTCATAGGGAGTCTCTCTCCACTGGTCTGAGAGTTTGCTTTCATTAGACTTTAGATGCAGTGCTACAAACTTTGAGTGATGGAGGAGGACTTTTTGGTCAAACATTTATTTAACATTTGTTTTGCTTCATTGTCCATGCTAAGAGGAAGTATCTTTTATTTTTCTTTATCTTTTACTATGGGAGAATAAAGTCGTTTATTTTCCTCTAAAAAAAAAAGTGAAAAGAAATGCTTTCCTTTGGGTTTTACACACCTAAAATTAATTCTCGTTACTTGAGCCATGTTAGTAGCAACCTCTTTTTAATTGTAACAGCCTAGCTGTCAGTCTGGAAAATACTTCAAGTGTGTCTTTCGTATTCTTTTCCATCCAGTTCAAGATAACAACAGTAGCGAGAAAGTTGACTGGACAGGACATCAGGTTTCTCATTGCTGAACAACAGTTACTCGAGTACAGACAGATTTGTGTTAATCGCTGATTTTTGTCTTCAGCTCACTTTTTAATGTTTACCTTGGAATACAAGCAAGTGGCTTGGGTAAATGAGGATAGTTTTAATGAATGACTTTTTGCCAGTTTCCATTTTTATTTATTTATTTTTTTCAAGCAGTGTAGTGTGTTATGTGCTAGTTTTTGTAACACTGCTACAAGGCTGAGGTGGTTGTTTTTATGGAGTAGTTCTTCCCTAGGTGTACACAGGCATCGCTCCATTGACTTCAGTGGAACTTTGAGTAACATCAGCTAAGGAACTGGCTCTAAATCACTTTGCTCAAATGTTCATTTCTTTTCCTTATTTGTAACTTTCAGATCTTCAGGTAGGTATTCACACTATGTAAGCTTCAGTTAGTGGCTTATGCCAGATATTAAATATTGTTCTGTACTACCCTAGTCAGAGGAAACTAATATTCAGGGTCTTGAGTCATTTAACATTAAGAACTGAACAGTGAACATTGGTCAAATGCAGAAAATTAGAATATTCTATGCCATCTACTATACATCAGTCATTTTATTAAATATAAAATGGTTTGGAGGAAAGCTGGGCCCTCCAAACACTTGTGAATACCTTCTGTGAAAAACGCAGTACATGAAAATAAGGATTTCTCACGGCTGTAAGTGCTCGCAGGTTCAGGGCATGTCATGTGTGAATGTGTTCCACTAGATGAACTGTAGATTTTTTTTTTTTTTTTTATGTGAACGCTGGTGTAATTCTTTGTAATAATTTGCTTTTATTTTTAACCCCTCCTCCTATCCTTCTCCCCTCCCCACCCCACCCCACAATTTTCCTAAATGACAGATTGTTTAGATTTCAAATGGTCTTTAATTGCTACCAATGTGGATGTTGGCAATAGCTTTATTTCACGGTACTGTTCATCAGTAGTACTTTTATGCTTTAATTCAGGCAGATTCCATTATGGATTTTTTTTTTTTTCCAGCTAACCATTTGTGAACTAATGGGGGGTTTTAACCCCTTTTAGCTCTGCTGGAGAGTTAAATTATTTAGTAATCAAGATTGTTACCTAGAAATGCTGCTGAATATTGCACTGTTTTCCTTAAATTCTTTGATATGTAGTTTTACTAAAATAAACAGAAGCCTGCCAAAAGGGATCTAATGTTTTATAAGTAATTTCATATTCTATCCATCATTTAAAAAAACAAAACAAAATGAAAACGCCTCTCTAACTCTCTCTCTAGAGAATATAGCTTAATTATTTTTCATGAATGTTGGGGTGTTATGCATCTGACCACAAGCTGATCAAAGATGTAAATCTAAGAGTATTCATCAAAAGAACCAGATTTGTTCCAGTAACTCTATTGCACAACTGTGTTTAAACAACTAAACTATATTCTACACAAAAATGCATTCAGTGAATTATGATGATGTAGTCAATAGAATGGTTTTCTTATCTGGTTTTTATTGTAAATTATGCTGTTTACAACAGTTTCTAGCATTGGGCAATTTGAACTTAATGACTTTTGTCTGGTAGCTACACCTTCCACGACTGCAAGTAACACAACGTTCTGAAAGTGTGAGGTGCACCTTCTTCTGGGGTCCCTTCCAGCCCAAATGTCTATGAATGTCTATGAAATGCAGAGAATACGAGGAGCTTGGAGTTCTTGCACTGAATAGGATTCATCACGTTTCTGATTCTAAAAAACTGGTACTGCCAATATTCTGTTCCTGGTAATACGCTGAGAGCCAGCACTTCTAAGGCATGTCCAGGAAGACCTTGAAGAAATGGTGGCTATTAAGTCATGGGACACGGCGGTATTTTATACAACAAAACTTGAGCATACTGCTACTTAAATGAAGTAAATAAAGTGCGCCGCTTGTTTTCTTCAGGGAAAGAATTCATTTAATAAACAGTGAAGTTAAGTTTCCTATTCAAAGGAGGTAACTGGGATGCAGTTGTAAGTGTATTCCATGGACATTCTGGAGTTGCAATTAAAATATAGGTGGTGATGCTGGGGAACCCTTAACATCATCAACCTACAGGAAGTAGGCTTGAGGACTACATAGGTGTGCCAAGGAATAGGAGGTCATGGTAGGAATGAAAAGAAGGCAGAAAAAGTGACTGAGAGTTGGTGGGGAGGGGATTTTGGAAAGCAGAGTTTGCTGAAGGATTTGTTTATCTCAGCAGGCAGGAAACTTTGACGTAAGCAACTTTCATTTTAATCTGTTGTTGCATTAGTTCTTTATCTAAAGAGGTAGATTCAAAAGTGTACCTATAGTTTGGTACTATTTTGCTAACAGGAGGATACAATATCTCCTTTAGTTATTTAAGCAATTATACAGTTTAGCATATGCAAGCCAACACTTCAGCACACAGGGTCCTTGTTATATTACAATAAAAAGTTGAATAATCCATTTAAATTACTGAATCGATTTTATTTTTTTCTCATGATCTGTGTCCAGCTGTATTTGGATGGAAATTAGGATTCAATTAAATGCACAAAAATGGTATTGTAACTTTCTTCAGTTTAAATAAGTACCTTTTTATTTTTCCTTGCATATTCAGCACCTCTAATTGAAACACGTCTGGCATTTCAAGCGGATATGTTAAAATTTTTCATGTGTAGTTAATTGTTTCTTGTCATAATGAACTTGATTTCAGAGCTAATGGATCTCGTCCTTTCACACCTCATTTTTATTTGTAGATTGGAAGAAGAAATGCAGTCTCTTCCCCCTTCCCCCCCAATCCCCCCAGAATTTTTTTTCCAATTTAGTTTCTCCAACTATCCTAGCTCAAAGTTGAGAAACTGAAATGAAATAAACTGCACCAGCAGACGAGGTTTCAATTATTATGCAAAGCTGGTTTAGCATTTCAACAAACTCCGATCCTACCATTTCAGTAATTTGGCTTCCTTTAAAACTTTGGGAGGAAACATGCTGTTTGAATATTCTTATCTACCTAAAATGATTAATGGATTACAATTTTAGATTAGGTATATGACCAAAAACTGTTTTTTTTTCATAGTTTCATAGTTTGTAGGGTCGGAAGGGACCTGAGCAGATCATCTAGTCCGGCCCCCTGCCATGGCAGGAAAGAATACTGGGGTCAAATGACCCCAGCAAGATGTTCATCTAACCTCCTCTTAAAGACCCCCAGGGTAGGAGCCAGCACCACTTCTCTTGGAAGCTGGTTCCAGACCCTAGCCGCCCTGACTGTGAAGTAGCGCCTCCTGATGTCTAGCCATGAGACACAACGTCCAGGTCCTACACAATGCAGCTGCGGTGAGCTCCAAGGGTCCCTGTTCACAAAGAAGAGCCAACTACTTAGAAGAAGCTGCTGTTGCTACAAGCCAGATCAACCACCACCCTTGTATCTTCAAATGTTGCTATTTTGTGACCAGTAAAACTTCTCAGCAATTGGTCTCAGCATGTTGTTAAGCGTGTACTTTTTAGAGCACCAGGGATATTGATTGAATTAGCTTTAAAAGCTCCATTTTTAATTTACTGTCTTTAGGGCAGCATCCATGTTTAGGCTACATCTATTTAAAAAATGCTGTTAATCACAGGCTAAAGCATAGTAGTCCACCTACAGACTTGGAGCTGTTGCTATTGAATAGCAAGTAGTGTTGTTTGCATGTGAGAAATGGTAAAGCTGAAAGTGAAGAGGCATCAAGGATGCTGGAAGGAGAAGGGATGTCATGTACATGTGCAGCAAAGCCTAAAGTACTATCGTAAACCAGCTACTTTTTGGCTACGGACAGAAATTACACATAAACCAGTATAAGTGATCAGAAACTGGTTCAAATTTGTAACACAACAGAAGTTCAATGCAGATGAACCACTTTTTCAAAATGGCTGAAACCGGTTCAAGATAAACTGGGATGAACGTAGTATCAGATTTAACTGATTTTAGGTTAAATTGGTTTATTGAACTTCTGTCCCAGATCCCCTCCAGATTCAAGTGAACTCACAGTCCCCCAGCATCCTAGGATACTTTGCACCTCTTTGAAACCCCCCCCCCCCCCCAGGTCCTTGCTGGGTGGGCGGGCTAGCCTTGGCTCAAGCTGTCTGATCCAGTGGAGCAGGGATGTGCTCTAGTGTCTCCTGGCTTCTGACCTGGGCCACTGCAGACATGTGGTTGCATTTCCAGAATCAAAAGTAAATGTCTGTTCACTTGCATATAAGTTCAATCTATACAGCTTAGACTAACCTGTGAAGATGGCATCGGTTCAGCCGTGGGACTTTTCAACTGTCTATATTTAAGATTTGTCTTGAAATTCCAGGACTGTGTAAAAAATGTGCGTTTCACCTGTTTTTGGTTTCAAAACAATCATGCTGATTATATCCTCTTATTTTACCTCAATGACATGGCTTCCCTCTGGAAGGTCTCATCTCTGATTTCTGCCCTACTTACCATATCTTGAAACCGAGTATACAGACACATGACAATTGCAATAGTAATTTACCTTGAATTTTATTTTGGTGTAAATTTAGTCTGTTATAAAGAATTGCTGCCAAGCTGGCTACTCTGTATAGGTTGCATTACTATGCCTGGCAGCTATTGCATGGTGAGGGTTTGCACTGAACAGAAGTGTGCCCCAGGATTAAATTGACTGGAGAAGTGAGCACCGTTACATACTGTTAGGTTTATAGCGGGGTTTTGTTTACCTTCTGGGGGAGTAACTTTGTCAGTGGAGTGACTTAGTGGTGCAAGGCTGTGCATCATGTCCTCTCCACTTCTGTTATGGAGTAAAATGAATTTACTCTGTGATAAATGTCGTGTGTCTGCATCTAAAGTAAAACTTCTGAGTAGACCATTTAAATGTTAAGCATTAAACTTATCCCTTTTGGGGTGGGAAGTATAGATCCTTAATGTGCTTTAATCCTTGTATGCCCTTTAGTTGCACCCAAACTGGAACCAGGAGTTATCTAGAGCTGCAAGTGCACTGCTATATACTGTGAGCTCAAGAGCTGGTTTCTAGCTGAGGCCGTAAAACTCTCAATCTGGGCCTTAGATATAGGACAGAAGCGGGCAGTTATTTCGGGCAGAGGGTTGCTTACTTAGTTTTGGCAAGCCATCGAGAGCCACATGAAAAGCAGCCAGGGGCAGATAAATATTTATTTTCTTAATTTTGGGGGGGTTCCTGCAGGCGGGATAGAATGGCCTGGTGGGCAGCATCTGGCCCCCAGGCCACATTTTACCCACCCCTGATATAGGAGGATAGATTTAGTGAGTCTTATCCTTGGGTTATATGGACCATGCACAATACATTTTAAATCATTTGGTAATGATTTGAGGTTTGGACAAATGCATTTTTCTAATTAAAACCAGTCCTGCCAAAGTTCTTGGCTAGCTCTCATGAAAGTAGCCTCAAACCTGCATTACATATTTATTTGAACATAGTTGCATCAAGTGAAATCAAGGTTGCATGAAGTCGCACCTTTTAACAGTACAGCCTGTATTGGTTTAAAGGCAGTATATCAGTTTAGCTTGCCTCTTTAAAATTGCTGGTAACAATAAAAGCTTACAAGTATCTAATGCAGTTGCATGGATTTAACTACCAAAAAATGGGGTGGTGGTTTTAAAATGGTGTAATTCTGTTGGGAAGACAAGTCTGGTTTTGAAAAATGCCAAATGAAGATGTTTAACGTGCAGCTGAGTTGGGGGGAGCTCTGCAGCTCTAGAACTGAGCTACTGAAAGTGCCTGCCTATGTGAGATGGTGCTGAAGACAGCCGCGTGCCGCTGCAAATAGATTTGGAATAGCTCTCCGTCTTTGTTTACATTTTCTGAAAAAAATCATTTTATGGCAGGCTTTTCCTCCTCCTTTTCAGTTGGAGAGATAAATGGACTGATTCTGGCCAAGGCCATCCAGATGAAAATAGTCAAGGTGTCAGTTTTCACACTGCCAGTTGCTCTGAAAATGTATTTATTTTTATCATTCTAGAGACGTCTTTCTCAGGACAGGAAAGTATTGTGGTGGTTTTATTTTGGGTTTACAATTTTTTACAAAGTGACTCATGACAAGTAGTGTCTAAGATAAAAAGGCTGTCAACCAGAGTCTGAAAGGTGATTTATATTAGAATGTAACTTGGCCTTATCTTAGCTAATAATGGTGGATTCTGTTCCCTTATCTCATGTGAGGCACTAACAAGTCCTGTGTACTTTGCTTTTCTTTCGAGACGCTGCTGGAATACATTCACGTGGAAGAATATATATATTCTTTTCTGTGGTTGGGAGAGGGAAATGGATAAAATGGTGGGGGCTTCTGTAGTGTAACTAGTGGTGGGTGACTGGGGCATGAACCCCAGGTGCTGAGTTAAAGGGGGTGCTAGTGATGGGAGTTTAGTGGCATGGGAGGAGGGTTGGGAGTTGGGGTCAGCTCATGGCTAGGTGCTGCCAAATTCACCTGGGATTTAGTCCAGTGGTGATGGGATT
Source organism: Crocodylus porosus (assembly GCF_001723895.1). Lineage (NCBI taxonomy): Eukaryota > Metazoa > Chordata > Crocodylia > Crocodylidae > Crocodylus > Crocodylus porosus. The sequence continues at coordinate 13,119,871 of NW_017728921.1, read as the reverse complement.
TAGCAGCACTAGGCCATGAGGAGAGCTGTAAGGGGCATTACTCCCCTAGGTGCTGCCAGCACTAGTCCGACAAGCAGCGGTATCTCCCATAACTCTACTGGGGTTTGCACCTAGCACTCAATGATGCCTCTGAGGGCCTTTCCAGGTAACAGATCTAAGCACAGTTGAACAAACTTTGCAGCATGTTTCAGTTCTTAAAGACTATACTTAGGGTAATAGGTGACAAAGTTCAATTGCTGAACTCCAAAGTTCTGTAAGTAACATTTTTACCCATTTTATAGGTGGAAAAACTGCCATAAATGGTATGACTTTGTAAAGAGACAGCAGGAATCAAAGCTCTGCATCTTAATTCCTCAGTCTAAACTAGGGAAAACTTAAAATGCATGTCTTTCTATCTTTGATAGTTTCAGCAATCACTTTTATTTTTGGAGCAACTTTTTTTTTCCTCTTTACCATTAGGAGATATGGACTAAGTGTGTGCGTGTAGAATAAACCCATCTCTAGCTATTTTTAATGCAACCTTCACTGTGTTATTTGAATGCTAATCATGCATCTAGCTTGAAAAGTCAAAATAACTAATCTCATGAAAGTTATTTTTGCACACTGGCTGCATCTGTGGATGATCCATAGGGACAGTTGATATTGGTAGTCAGGTTTTCCCCTCTGCCCCTAACATAGAGTTCAAGGATTTGGGACATACAGACAGAGCATTAAAAAAGGAGCAAAAAAATTCCTGCCTGAATTAGAAACTGGGCTTCATCTGGTCTATGCTTGGCTATCCTAAAGCATTTTTATTTGCTTAGCATCCTTTACAGAATGTTAGTTTAACTGCTGTCCATGTTTTGAAAACTATGCACTAAATGGTACGTGCATCCTTTATAAATCTGCATAATTTTAGAGAGATTGCTCCTAACACCCTGCGTACCATTTCACTTGGTCTCTGGATAATATTATCCTCTAGGGATGCCACCATTCAAAACACAAGTTGGTTTGAAATTGCAGCCATTTCAGAATTCTGTGGTCACCTAGTCTACCCTTCTCCCTACAATTGTGGGACAGGTATTAGATGGTTACTTCCTTCTGTGATCAGAGTAACTACCAGCAGAACATGAATTGCATATATGACTATATCTGTCTAAACTATATAACTAAGTTTCTTTTGAATATATAATTTAGAAGCCAAAAAATCTGAATGGTATGTTACACCAGTGAAATCAATGCCAAACTTTTGGAGGCAAGAATGGATTTATTGTTCTTTGTTCTGAGCTGATAGATGTGTGCCTAGCCTGAGGCCAGGGAGAAGGGCACTTCTAACTTGGCAGCATTATTATGGAGCTACAGTTAGTTGATCATCTGAAAGCTTGAAGTGCTTATTCAGTTAAAGCGAACAAGAGTAAGGAATGAAAAGGAGTGATGCAGCTTCTAGGTCTGTCCTATATTTCTTCCTCCAAGCAATGCCAGATAAAACTGTAATTAATTGCCTAGCCTTGGGTCAGTCTCAAGCATAGGTAATTCAAGTTACAGTAAGAAAAATCCCCTGGAGTTAATTTAGCTGCTTCACAGAATTGAACTGAGGAATGACAAGATGCATGCTCTACCTCTCCCACAGAAACCTTGTTGTTTCATGTGGCCTAATTGACCACTTAATAGATCCTCAGGCAAGTTGAAGAAAGCTTAGATGTAGTTGAAAGCAAACCTTCTTGCCAATGGGAAAGGCATTTTGGGTGCCTCCAGACTTTGGTGGTGATAATGAACTCAAGATAAGTAGGCTTCAGCATTGTGCACGTTACATTAATCCCTGTTTGCCGCTTTTATATCCAGATGGTATATTTCATTAATCACAGATTGCTGTCCTATAATTAATTGCTAATAGAATATGGCAACACTTACTGCCAAACTGGCCTGTGCTTTATGTTTAAAGTCATAGTTTATCGCTGTTTATGGGGGGTGAGCATTTTGTTTATAGCTTGACCTTACCTATAACTAATACACACCCACACATCCCTCTTATATGGATATAACTGGGAGCTCTGTTTCTTCTTTTCTTTTTGTTGTAGATATTATCAAACAAAGCTTGTTTTAACCCAGATTAATGCATTAGCGTGGCTACACTTTTGCCAATAGCAAAGTCATAAATACTGAATTTGTTGATATCAAATATTAAACCATTATTCTGTAGCTGGGCTTTACTCTGGTGTGCTGGAATTGCTCATTGCCTGGATCCTCTCCAGAGGCAGGAGGAGAAGGGAAGAAAGCCTCCCAACAGTTTTAGAGGCCTGGGCATCATGGTGAAAACAGATGTTTTCTATGCAAGTGGCATATCTACTATTTTGCTATTCTTTTAATATAGTTGGGAGTCTGATAATAAGAAAATATTTTGCCTTTTAATGTGATGTATGAAGAATAACAAATTATAGAGCAAGTTAGATGTCATGAAGCCAGCAATATTAGAAACACTGACTTTATGTAGCTGGCTTGAAGGAGTTGAAGATTTCCCAAGGCAATGAAACTTTTTTTTTTTTTCCCAAGAGTTTCAAGTTGGAGGCGGGAGATACTGCTTGAAATCACTGCACAATTCTCTCATTTTGTCTGTTGTAAATGGTTATACCTAACAGGACCACAAGGATTATACCTAAAGCAGTGCATTCTCATGTTAACAAGTTATTTTGTAAAATGGAGCCTGACTAAACTAGCGTGAAACCGTTTCTTCAATACCAGTATGTGTCCTTGTCCAGAAACCAGTTGATTTAAAATGTGCTTCATAAATTGGCATTTCATGTCTTTTAGGGTAATGGTCTCTGTAATTTGCAAATCAAAACAATAGATCATTGAGTCTGACCCCCTGTATAGGCAGGAAAGAGTGCTGGGCTCAGAGGACCCCAACCAGATGTCTGTCTCACCTCCTCTTGAAGACCCCCAGGGTAGGGGAGAGCACCACCTCCCTTGGGAGCCTGTTCCAGACCTTGGCCACTAACTGTGAAGAAGTTCTTCCTAATGTCCAGTCTAAATCTGCTCTCTGCTAGCTTATGGCCATTATTTCTTGTGAACCCCAGGGGTGCCTTGGTGAGTAGAGCCTCACCAATTCCCTTCTGC
>NW_017728921.1:13101428-13116678 GCF_001723895.1 Crocodylus porosus | reverse complement strand
GTGGCCCTTCTCTGGACCCTCTCCAGGTTATCCACATCCCTCTTGAAGTGTGGTGCCCAAAACTGGATGCAGTACTCCAACTGTGGTCTGACCAGCGCCTGATAGAGGGGAAGTATCACCTCCTTGGGTCTGTTATTGTGCATCAGCAGATGCATGACAAAAGTGCTGTTAGCTTTGCTGATGGCTTTGTCACACTGACGACTCATGTTCATCTTGGAGTCCACTAGGACTCCCAGATCCCTTTCCACTTCCATGCTACGGAGCAGGTCCTAGGCGGTAGGTGTGCTGGACATTTTTCATCCCTAGGTGCAGCACTTTGCATATCTCCGTGTTAAATCACATTCTATTGTTTTGTGCCCATTTGTCCAGGTCTGCCTGTAGTTGTTCCCTGCCCTTCGGTGTGTCCACTTCTTCCCACAGTTTTGTATCTTCTGCAAACTTGGACAGAGTATACTTCACTCCTTGATCAGTGACCTGGACAAGGACTTCAAAGAGTCTAAGATTTAGGTTAAACCAGTTTATGAAACTTCTGTCCCAGACCCCTCCCCTTCCTGGTTCAAGGTAACTCAGTCCCCCAGCATGCTTTGCAGCCTTGGGCTGTGCTGTGCTGTGCTGTTTGCTCCAGAGAGCAGGGCTGGCCCCATCCCTCTGTTCCCTAGCTGGAGCACTGAGGGCTGGCTGACAAGGGGGTGGGGATGGGAAACCCGGCTGAGGACCACAGCTGGGTCTGCCTGCTCAGTGCTGGAGCAGAAGGGGTGAGGGGCGAGCCTCAGGGTGGCAGGGGTGGGGGAGAACAGCCTGAGAGGGACTGACAGCAGATGGGGGGCTGGCAGGAAACCAGCAGACTCCACTCCCTCCCACCTCTGGTAGAGACCGAGGCAGGCAAGCAGTTAAGGGGAGGGGGAAGGAGTGTAACTCCCCTCGGCTCCCCCAGGCCATGGGGGAGGGGGAAGAGGCTGAGGAACCAGGGCTGGAGGGACCCATCCCCTGCCACCTGTGAGCACAGGGCCAAGTCCTGCAGGGACAGATTGGGGGGGGGGTGTTGACAAAGACTTGGCACAATCATCACATGTATGACCTGGAGACGGAGCTAAAGGAATAGGAGAGGGTCCCAGATTGCTTGAGTTGGTAGAGAAAGTAGAGAACTACATTTACATTATAAAGCAGAGCCTGTACAAGGTGGGAGAATGGAATACCTACGTAGGGATAAAAGACACTGAATGCATGAGAGTCCTGCCAAAGACGCTATAGGTGACAAGTATACTAATATCAGGGTACCCAAGGGAAAGAAGTGGGTGTATGTGCACCTGTAAAAACCCAAGTAGCAATGGGGCCTATGGGATCGCCACTCCAACACCTAAAAGACCACCTGCTGATTTCCCCAAGAAAGACTTTCTGAATACCTGGCTGTAAGGAGACGCTGTGCTCTCAGGATTACATAAGACTTATGCAAGGCTTTCTCTTGTCTTTTTGGTTTATTATGTTTCATTTTAAGTTAGATTAAGCTATATGTGCTCACACTCTGTTTTACTGGGCTGTATCTTAGCTTAGGTGAAGATTTTTGGTGGTTCTTTGTTGTGTGCAAATTGCTGCGTTCAATACATGCTAACTTAAGAGAGAGGACTATTCTTGTTCAAACTTTTATGCATTCAATGCCACTATGATTTTCCTCATTCCCCCCAACCCCCCTCAGCCCAGTAGGGGCTGCCTGCCCCTCCCCCCTGGCTCCCCTCAAGTGGGGAGCAAGGTGGGGGAGGGCAGCAGCCTGGCAGGCACTGTCCTTGCCCGGGCAGACCCAGACTGGAGTCTCATGAGGGCCACGGTGGGTTTAAAGTAACCCCTTGGCCTCAACCTGTTAGCCCGGGCTAATAAGAAAAGATTCTGCCTTTAATGTGAAGTGTGAGGGATAATGAATTATGGAACAAATTAGATCCTATGAAGCCAGGAATATTAGAAACGCTGACTTTGTATGTAGCTGGCTTGAAGGAGTTGAAAAGTCCACACAGCAATGAAACATTTTTTTTTCTGATGGCAACAGAGTTTCAGGCTCTAGGCTGGAGGTACTGCTTGGGATAAGTTCAGTTCCTTCCCTTTGGCAGTGGCTGACAATCTGGGAGGCGTGCTGTAGTGCCCTGGCTTCTGGTCTGAGCCACTGCAGGCATGTGCTTGCATTTCCTGAATCAAAAGTGGATGTCTGTTCACTTGCTTCTCAGTTAAATCTCTGCAGCTTAGACTAACCTGCAGAGTCTGAATTGATTCAGCCTCTGGGTTTTTGACTGGCTATATTTAGCTTTGAAGTAAAACCTTAAGACTAGGGGTTAAACTTTGACATTAGTGTAGAGAAGCATCAAACAGTATCTGTTAATTCCCTTCCCCTCTTCCCCCATGTCTGTCCAGTAGGAAGTGAGCACAGTTTTCCTCTCCCCCCCGACCCCTTCCTGCTCCAATTCAGTTTAGAAGTTATTTGGAATTATTTTCATTATAGGAAGAGTCATTCCCTTTGGTTGTTTTTCTTTTGGTCTAAAACTGGTACCCTAACCTTTTTATGATCCAGTCACTTTGTCAGTGGCTAATCATAGAGTGCCATGAGCTCAGTGTCCTAACCACCTCAGCATTTTGCCAAAATATGGTCTTCCAGTATTTAGATTGTCAGAGGCAAGCACTGACATGTAGAAGAGCACTAATGAATTGGACTGCATCTGTAAAATGGGATTATCCTAATAGGGGGTGGGGAGTCTCTCTCCCTTGGGTAGTGCAAAAGAAGCTACATGCACATCTAACCAAAAAAAAGTTCTATACAGGCTATTTCCCCTTGGGAAGTTGACTTCTCTTCTGCCCCCAATGGCAGTGTGACAACAGATAAGATCTTTTATTCTCAATAGGAGATGGGGGTGACAATATTTTTGCCAATTCTGAGTGTTTTACAAATAAACTTTGAAGTTTTTTTGCTTTCTAGCTTTTCATTCTCTAAGGTACCCTCAGGTCACACTTCCAAACCTCTCTTTGCAACCATGAGGCTTAGAAAGTTTATAAATGAAAGTGTGGACTCCCCAGATAAACCCTCATTCCAGAGCTACGTGCTTAAGAGACGTATCAAATGTGAGACATGCAGTAGAAGAGAGTTGGCAGAGCTCTGCTTCTGCAAGAGGGCTTCATTTGTTGTGAGGAATGCAAGTAGAAGTGGGCAGCTCTGGTCTTGTTCTGCATCAGACTTGATTTCCCTGCCCTCCCCCTCTTTTCCTGAGCTTGTGTGAAGTGGGCATAGAATAGGCAGAGGGGAAAATCCTCCACCAGTCTGACCAAAAGCACTCTACTTGGATACTCATGCAAGGCTTAGCAGCAACAAAATGATGCCCAGCTGCAACAGGTTATAGCAGTAATAATCATTTATTATTATTTAAAGCACCCTCATCTGCTGCAGCAGGAGCCAACGGGGTTTGGCTATATACTGCTTGTCTGAAGAACCAGGGTGTCACACAGGGTGGTTACTTCATCAGGACAGCAAGTCATCTAATGGGACATCCCAGTTATGGGGATTTTGCTGTTGCTTTTTAAAATCGGAAAGAAGTTGGCTTGGGGAAATCTGTTCCAGGAGTTGTACTTCATTGTGCCAAGATATGCAGCTTATGTGCTCAGTTAAGATGACTAGTTTGGATATTGATGTCTTTTACTGTAAGCAATTTTTTAAAATTCCCCTGAAAGTGTGGGTTCTCTAGTTCACTAGTCTAAATTAGAAGTAGGTGATTCATTGGCTGTGACATTTTATGGTGGTCACAATCCAGTTTCCAGCAAGCAGTCATTTTATACTACGGTTGTCCTCGATTTCATTGTGGCCAGCTCTGTGCATCTTTGTCCAACTGCAAACTTCATTTTGAATGTAGAGCTTATCTGTCTTCTTTGCACAGTGATTCTGTTTGGCTGTACAGTGGGGAACTGTACCTGAAAAGGAGGTGGATCTTCCTGCATTTTAGCCCCGATACCCATCCTCTTGAATGTAGATCAGTGGAGAAGTTTCTGCTTCACAGGTAGAACCCTGGACCTCCTGCCTTTCAGGCAGGTTCCATGCCTCATGTATGTAGCCTTGTACCTACCAGGTTGGTGCATAGCCTACAGCATATGCTCAAAAATGTCAGTTTGGGACTGAAAAACTGTTTTTTGGGTATGGAAAGTGAGTGAGAATTCTGCCTTGGGTGGTTTCAGTGATGACTGGCATTTAGTCAAAACTTTCTGGAAATTTAATCAGATGGAATCATGCAAAGTTAGCCTGGATGACCATATCTGTTTCCATAAAGGATCATTCTGATAAGGTGCTAAGCAGTACATCACAGCATGCAGGCTCCAATGCCTTATTCTTTTACCACAAGCAAGTTACTTAATCCAACCTTCCTGTTGGAGTTAAGTCCCCCCCCCCCAAAGTTTTAGACTGTCTTCTACCATGGTAATAATATGTTGAGGCACAAGATGTGGGCTGCTTCCAAACCTTTTGTAAAGCTCTGTCTGTGGTATTTGTATAGACCCACCATCATACTACCAGAGCATTTCTCAGCACCCTTGCAAAGTACTATCCTCATCTTACAATGAGGAACTTGAGCACAAACACTAGCTGACTTGGACATACAGTCAGCTCAGGACAAAGCAAGAGGTTGAACCTAGGCCTTTCCTGTCCTAGTCTAGTATTCCAACTAACTGCTGGGCCATAGTTCTTTCTAACTAAGATGCTCCTCTGAGAGTTTATTTTTAATTCCAAAACCTGTCTTTGTCTGTGTGTGTGTCTCTCTCATATTCATATACTCCATACTAGAGACTGAGCAAAGGATATTTTAGTACACCTTTCAGATAAAGAACAGCATGTCTGTGCTGTAACACGCAAGTCTACGTGGATATATGAATGGAGAGTTGCCCACATTAAAGTTTCACAAGCTACCTTTTAATGTTTAATGTTATAATACTGTTGTCTTTAAACATTAATTTATATATCATTCTGCATTAGCTGATCTTGCATGCAAAATCCTATTTCTTGCGCTGTGTTACACAGCTAGTGGGGCAGACCTAACATGATATCTGTGGATGAAGACCTGAAAAATTAATTATTCTTCCTCAACGCTGTTGTTTGATTTATAATCATCTGTGTTTCTTATTTTCTCAAGTGTTTTATCTTAACCAGATACTGTTCAATCACTTTACTATCTTTTTGTCTTCACTGGAAGGCACCACACTGCAGGAATCTGGATTCGTCACACTGCTGTAGAGCTCCTCCTGCTATCTGGTAACAAGGCTGCTGCTTGGGAGCCAGTGTGCTGGCTCCATGTGCTCATAACCTGCCCTTGGTCTAATGAGGCTCTCTGGCCTTGCTGACAGTTCCTGAGCATAAGCTGTCTTTCTGCTAGCTTGCTAGAAAAAGTCGACCGAACAACCCGGCTGCCCTATGGACCTGGCCAGTGCTGACACTCCAGTCCCCAGGGGAAGTTTAGTGTACTGTCCCAGAGCATCCAACCTTGTAAGGAGCTTATTCACAATTTATCTCCTCTGGAACACATGAAAGGAAGAAAGAAGCATGTAAGGGTTGCAGAAGCCAGTGGCTCAAGACCTTGGGCAGGAGATGGGACATATATGGACCTAGACAAAATTGTAACACATCAGTTTCCTCGCTATTTTTAAAGTTCTTTACGCCTAGGTCAGAATCTTCTAAGGAGTCCAGGATTTTCCTTTCTGTTACTCTCCTACCCATGGTTTCTTGTTTGGAACATAGTATTTCTCTGTTTACATCCAGTGCCTCTCGATAGCTATTTTGGACCCTTTTTAAAAATTGGCCTCCAGTCCTCTTTGTCAAATGACCCCTATATCGGTTGTGTCACATGAAAAGATACCCTAACCAGGTAACTTGTTCCTTAGCTACTTCCTCCTGTAGTTCACGCTGGCTTGCTTTGGGCACTCTTTATCCAAGAGTGCTATCATGTGAATAATCATTGTGGTTTCACAGCCTTTACTTCTGTTCTGCCCATGGTTCAGCCCTTTGAAATTTTGCACAACATAGCGGTAAAAGACAAAGGAGAAGACCGATAAGCTCTACATTCAAAATGAAGTTTGCAGTTGGACAAAGACGCACAGAGTTGGCCACGATGAATCAAATCCTTAAACTGTACATTCATAGGTAGGTAGATTTCCCCAGATTATCACTGAAGTCAGTAGAAAGGATTGCCGTTTTCATCCATCCAACATGACAATATTATTCTTCACCAGCTGAAAGTGTTTTGCCATGTCTCCCTTTCCTCACCCAATATGTCCTACAAGATGATTTGAGATACTTGAGAAGTAAAGTACAGCCCCATAAAATTCCCATGATCTTTCGTGGTGGTTTTATCTCTCTCCCATATTTTCTTGCCCTCAACTTCTCTGGTATGTGCAAGGTCTTGAGTCTGCAAATGGAGCCATGCAGATAGCTAGCTATGCCTGCTGTGCAGGCCCGGACACTGGCATGGGCAAACTGGGTGGTTGCCCAGTGCCTGGCCAGAAAGGGGGCCTGAAAATGAAAAATAAATAAATAAAATGCAAAAAAAGTTGTAATATTGCGCATATACAGGACTGTTAATATTCTCAGTTGAGAATGAACTATTTAAAGACATTGATACAACAGATGTGATAATGATTTTTTTTTGTTGCACAAGTCTTTATCTCTGGCAAAGGGGCCAATACTAAAAGTTTGCCTGGGGCTGCCAGGAGTCTAGGTATGGCACTGCTGCTATAGAAGCAACTTCAAGCTTAGTTTATTAGATTGTAAGTTGTTAAGAAAGGTTCCCGCACAGGACTTGTCTGTAAAAATGAGCAAGCCTGTTGCATCTGCATGCTGAAATGCTTATTTATTTTTCACCATGCATCATAGATGAGAAGTTACACAACTTGTGCAAAGATGCTGGAGCATTTAGTCTGGAGAAACTCTAGTGAAGCTAGAGCATCTTTCACTGTACTGAAGCGCTTGTCATTCCTGTTGCAAGGCAGGTGTCTCAACTGATGAAATGCTGTGCAAGGCCAGTAATTAGGGGCTAGCAGAGATTAGCAATTGGGAGCAATTCAAAAAGCATCGCATATGATAGCGAGACCTTCATAAAGAGTTCAGTCCTGTAATTTTGTTTTACTGCACTAGGCCCTGGCTCTGATTTAAGGGACTAAGGTGTATGTTCCTCTGGATGCAAAGTTTGAACCCCAGTGTTCTCCCAAGGAACACTTCCTATCTTAAGCCTTCTGATTTTTCAAAACGCACTGAGCTTTACCCTCTGGAAGCCAGGTATCTCAAATTGATCTCTCCCTAGAGATCAGGAAACCTAATATAACAAACTATAAGGCAGCCTTCATTCTGTATGATGTCAGTGTTTTCTCCAATATGAATCAAATGTGTCTTGATAAACTTCAAAGGAAGCTGATGCTCACCCTGACTTGATGAATATATCTACTTTTGCACTTTACCATCCCTTCTTGGCTGCTACCTGCTTGCCTTCACCTCTGACACCTTGAAGACTGTTATAGGTAAGATATGTCGAGACTGACACATGCACAAAATAATTTGCCCTGCCAGTTGTTGCTCTCCAGCATAACAGCCTTGAAGAAATCCATCTTTAGAAAGCAGGAGCTAGCAAGTCAATAGGTCTGTACTGAATTTTTAAGCTGTCTATTCTTAATGTTCTGCATGCAGATTAGCTTCTTCTCTTCTTACTTATGTTTTATTCAACTGGAAGATCCCTACAAAAATGGACTCAAGTTCACTGTATCTTATCCTGCATTCTGGAAACAGTTCGTCATAGGAATAGGACATGGATCAGCCCAGGTGTTTCTACATGTTGTATTGTTGCATTTTTTTTCCCCGCACACAAAAAGCAATCATGTTATTAAAATCTACTATGACTTCGTTCCGAGTGAGGAAAAACCAGCAAGAAACAAAACATGACATCTCCAAGAAAAAGCACAGTGTGCATTTCTCCTCTTACAGACTACAGCAAGTCTGAAACTGGAATGTGCCAGTAGACAGCTTCTTAGCTTAGTTTTCTGTTTCTAGTTTACTGTTGCGTTTCTTGTGTATTAAAATTTTAAACAATTTTGAAGATATATACACCACGATTCCCACAGGAGTAAAAGAGCTATCTTCCTCTCTCTCCAATGATGTCACAGCAGCTTTAACCCAAATCCATGCTAAATCCCCACTCCAACCCTTTTCCAATTGCAGCCAGTAAGTTGTGCATTTTAAACTCAAGTCTTTTTAACCCCCCATGGTGAATGTATCTTTGTCCTAAAGATTTAAGAAGAAGATTCAGGCAGCCTTAAGCATAAGTGACAAGCAGGACTGTGTGTTAGACACGGGTTCAGCCTCCTTACCTCTGCCATGCTTATCTTCCACCTCCCCATCAAGAGCCTTATCCTGCACCTATCATTCATTGTCAATGAGAGCTCTACATGGACTGCACTGGGAGTTGGACCAGTCTCAGCTGCACAAATTAAAGTTGTCTGACGAGATCATTTGTAGATCACAAGTCTGTCCAATTTATAGGGTTGATTTGATTTCTTTTTTTTAATTAACACTGACAAAGCGTCTTAGCAGTGCCAGGGACAGAAAATGATCATCTAAAATACGTTACTACAACGTATGATGCGACCCCAGATTACCATAGGAACCTGCTGCTGTTTAACTACAGCAATATTTCTGAGTTTACTTTTTGTTCATTTACTGTCAACAACATGCATTGATTCTTTCTGAAGGAGTTCCTTGCACGGTAAGTGGCATGTCAAAAAGCTTTTAACATGCTGTAAACAGCCTTGAAAATGAGTTCCAGGTTTTGCTTTTCCCCCTCTCAATCTGCCCTCCCCCCCACTTCCTGAACAATGATACAGTTAAACAAATTAAATTTGTTTTAAAACAAACTACCTTAGCTCACTTAAAATTCTGAGCAAGGCAGTTGGTAACTTTAGTGGATGATTGGCAAAGACTGTGGAAGGAAATGCAAGTGTTTGTAAATCATCATTATGAATCCTGTGAGCACTTCCAGGATTATCTAAATCTGGCAGGCTGTGCTGGGTGGATTTTTTTTCCTTTTGCATTTAATATCTACAAGTGTCAAGTTTGTAAACCGGTGCTTCCTTTAATGCCTCACATGTTAAACCACCCATTTTTGTATTCATTGCACAGTTCTTAACATTATTAAATGATGATAGTAGGCATCTTAAATGTACCAAAGTAAGGACATGCAAAGTTAAAATAATGACAGCAAATACACAATACTTGTATTATTGAACTAGTGACTTCACAGGTAAATGCTCACCCTTTAGAATAGTTTCATTCAGGCAGACCCCTGAGCATCAGCATCCATCTATGCAGGTCAACTTGTAAAATCAGGGTTGTGGGCTATAACCCGTGTGGAAGCCAGATTTTGTGAATTGTTCTTCTGAGCTCACCTCTCAGCACATGCAAACTACTGCTTCCTTCTAGACACAGATGTAGAGCGCGATTGCTGCCCAAACAGCCACTTAGCTGGAGTTCATAGTACTGAGGAACATTCAAGAACAGTCGTTTTGTTTTAGGCTTGGTGCCTTTCAAACGGAAAGGTGTTACACTTGTAAATTATTTATCATTTGACAGTAGGTTTATACAGCAGTAAGGGCCATCTGTATAGGAAAAAGAGGCTGTGACAAACTAGATTCTCTTGCAATTAGGAAAGAGCTCTGAAGAGACCATGATTGTTATAAAGTAAACTTGTTCTTCTTGTTTCCACATACAGCCCTAAGACAAGGATAGACCAGGGCTTCCCTTCCTGCAAGTGAGCAGGCTGGATTACTTCCAGGAGGGTTTCAGGGAATGGTCAATGAACTGTGGCATTCGTCTAGGAGGATACAAACAAGGAAACGTGGACTTGCCTCATTACTTTAGGTCAACAGGAGTTGTGTAGCTATTTTTATGGGCAAAGAGCGCTGTCGCTGAAAGTGAGAGCTATAAAACTGAACTGGTTGGGTTCCTAACACATTATTTTCATTGCCTTCTTGATCAGGGTAAGCCTTAAACACTGATCTTACGGCTGTCTTTTTATTGTATTAGTCACTGCTTATGGCAAGTAATCTAAAATTCCTTACCTCTACTCTTCTGCAAGGTCTGGTTTGTTACACAGTTCAGTATTGGAAAGGAAGCTATTTTTGGTAACGGAAACCTAATAAGCACTGTTCAAGTGAAGTTTTGAACATTATGGTAGTGGTAATGACTTGTTTTGATTTTTCTTTTCTTTTTCTTAATTCCTAAAATTTTTCAGTTGCGAATGACATGCTGCTATCTCATAACTTGTGAAGGTGCCTTAATAATCTATCTGTTCTGATGGCTGTGAAAATGTCAGTTTAAACTGGCGGCATTACTGAAGTGCAGAGCATAACCTCCATCATAACTCTTTTTGGTAGCCAAGACCCTCTGACAAAATGTAGCTTCTTACCGTAACCTCCTTGGAGGTAGAAAATGGTATCCTGAGATTGTCCCATCGTGGGTTTCATGTCTACAAGTCCTTTGTGCAGGCCCTCCTCACCTGTGGTACAGTGTCTCTTACCATCTAAATGTTCCCTAACTGGAATCCTCCACCGGTACAGGCTGAATGTGTAGCTCTTAACTTCAAAACACCAGTGGCATTTATTCTGGTGCCTTGCTTGCCATTTTAAAAATCCAGGCATTTTGGCTAACGTTGGGGGAGAACTGCGGTTTTTTTGTAACTACTGAATGCTGGGCTTGGCTCAAGGATTTCCAAGCTTTGGAGCAGATGTACTTGAGAGTATCTGTTTCTGCATGGGGAGGAAGAGGACTTACTAAAGGGGAGGGCTGCATTCAGTGAGCTGCCGGGGGAGCAAAAGGGTCAAATACATTTAGTGGTCTGACAAAGTTGTTCTTGCTGACTAGTGATATTCTGATTGCACTTGACTCAGGGTAATGCAATGGGTGAAGAAGGAACAGTGTTTTTTGGGTTTTTTAAGTTCATGAAAATTTAAGTCTTTTTAGCAAGTCATCTATTTGAATCATGCATTTTGAAGAGTGAGCACTGTTTGATATCATGGTTTGTTACTTTGTTTCAGAACATCAAGGCTGACACTTCCTGAGGTGGGGTTTTTTTAATGACACTTAGGACTCTACTTTCCTCTTTAAGTGCCAGCCTGTAATGAGCAAATGCCTCATAGCCAGTGAAAGAGGCAAGAGCGGACAGAGAATTAACACTTTGGAACTTTAAATATTTAAATTGCAGCTTCTCAAACGTGTTTCCAGGCAGAGAAGTCAATGATAACTGATAACCTTGTCTTTATTATTCAGCTAAACAGCTACCCAGAAGAGCTCTACATGTAGACAAACCAATATCTTAACCCTTTCCTAAACCAAGAAAGCTACTTTTGTGTACAGGGGTATGAGTATCCTCACGGAGGGAGTTGGGTTGGTATAACTGCATTGACTAATTGATTTTGAGTTCATACCTTAAACTTCATTCCAAAGCAAGTCAAGTGGTAAGATCACAAACTGGGCTTTACGGAAAGGAAGTACCAACATAAAATAACCATGAAAAAAGGATTCCCTAATAAATCTTGCTTCTTGCATAATGCTGTCTTGTTTTGGAAGGTTTGTCCTGCATCACTGTAAACAGTTGCTAGTTGTGTAGCCCCAGAAAGGCATGCCTCTAGACCAGCAAAGGGTGGGAAGGTTTTGGAGGTGTAGTGGAACGTTCTTGATGAACAAACCCTTCTCCCAGTCAAGGGTTTCTCAGTGCTTAAAAGCAGCCTCATTTTGCTTCAAGGAGCAGTGTTCTGGGAGGAACCACAGATGGGCATCTAGCTAGAAAGAAGATGAAGGAGAATCGGACAGCTTCTCCAAAAGTTTGGAAAAACAGTGGACTTGTGGCAGTGGTGATGTGTAAAGGTTAAACAACTTGGTTTCCATGCTCCCTGTGGCTTTTTGAATTCAGCCAAAAAAGGTATTCTCTACTCTGATGTCCATAGTAGTGCTCTGCTCCCCACTACAACGGTCAATAAAGTATTACTTGCTACTTTTTTGTGCGACTAGTGTGAACTGTCTCAGTCCTGTACATAACATAGTTAAAACTCTTGCAACTAAACTCTGCAACTAAATGTTTTGCTCTTGCCAGAAGTGGAAGCAATCCCTGGTTGTCTTGTAATTGGCTAGACAATCTGGGATTTTCCCAGTGATGAAAACCCCTAAGCATAATGCATTGACAGCTCTCCCTTCCATGCAGCTTTGCATTGCTTTTCATGCTATTGGTACTGAACAGTGTGTACATCTCCTTCTCAAGTCTATGGAGAAGGCAGAATATCAAGTGCTGGCAGGACATCCAAAATGCACTGATCCAGACACTTGAGAAGTAGGGAGGTAGATGTGGATAAGTTAACTTGATGCGATGATGAAAGGTTTCATGAGAGCCTGAGCCTGTCTCACCGATTGATTACCAAATTGGGGTTAGGAGCTGTAGAATGGGTAGAAGCTCAGTGAAATTGTGATGCCAAAAGAGGAGTGAGCAATATGGCAGGGAAGGTATTTGGTCACCTTGAGGTCTGAACAGCCAGTTAAGGTTTGTGACCTATTGGAAAATGGATGTTAAATAGGAAAACCTCCTCTCTCAGTTTGGATTTACAATGATCTAGCATACAGTAGAGGCAGAAAAGCTGATGCACTAGGTGTCTGCCTCACTTACTTCAGCCAAATAACATGTTCAGACAACAGCTTGCCTAGTCTATACCAGGAGAGAGAGAGAAGAGAAGAGAGTGAGAGACGGGGGGGCATCTGTTAAATACACCTCCTTATGAATACAAAATCAATAAGTACAGGAGATCCTTCAGCAAACCAGTGGAGAATGCACCTGCTTTTCTGGATATCTTTTAAGGAGTAAAAACAAACTTTCTTGACTTCTACATGCGCAATAAACTAATAATAAGGGTGATAAAGCATTAAAGCTCAGTTTTCACTTCCCTCGCAGGGTCCTCTAAAAATAAAGTACAACCATTTTATAATGACAATATTTCAGTACAATGCAATGCTCCAATTAAAAACACTTGCCACATACTCCACTTTTAATAAGCTAACATAGACTCTACTATAACATTTCACTGTACTTGACTGGCTAGAAAAAGCAGATGCTCTCTAAATAGGTTTATCTCATCACTGGTTTGAATTAACCACTAATGCTCCAGGAAGGTAGCTACTGCATATTGCTTAAGCTAAGGGTTTGAGAAGCAATTCTGTTTTTAAGCATATGGTATAATAGTGCCAGTTACTGACTCATTTAGACTTACAGCAGTCAGATGCATCATGATATAATTAGCAGCACTTGGACTGTATTATTAATGTTACTAAAAAAAGTAATTTGGGTTTAAACTTGATGGCTTCATGTAAAACAGGTTCAGTTCCATGTCCCTAGCTCTGAAGCAGTGATTCCAGGTCAGTTTTGAATTCTTGCCAACATATTAGCTCACCATCCAGCTAGGTCCCAACTTGGTATAACAAACACAGCTGTATGAAACTGGTGATATATCCTAGTGGTTTGAGAGTACAGTGTGCAGCTAGGATCAGAAATATGCTACGGTTCAGCCTGTTTTTAGGTTTCCAATAACAGTAGAAGTTCCTTTCTGCTTTATCAGTGTGTACTGTGCAGCGTGTTGGGGACAAGTTTACCTAGCGGCAACAGATTACCTGGCTGCCACAAGGTGGCTTAACCTATTAAGTTAAGCTGATCATTATTTTGGGACTGGATTAAAAATATACGGATTTCTATAACAGTCTAATTCTAGCTGTGAACATATGAAATAGAAATAGCATGGTTAGTACTGAGACACCAACTAGAATACATCAGCTTAAATTCGCAGTCCAGAAGGCTTATCTTGGTTAAGTGACAGTTTGATGATGAGGTAGTTTGCATCATTGGGGCACTGAACTAGAGGATGGAGAATTTTAATTCCAAATGCTTGTGTCTGTTTAGGAGAACTGCACAGTGGTGTTCTCCAGTTTTCTTTCCTATGGTTACCTTAACTCCTGCATGCTGACAACATGGCAAAACAGTTTTGCCCTGTGCTACTAAACAAGCTATCATTTCTTATGTGAACAGGAAAGATATCTTTAAAGTATTGGAAAATGGCTAAAAATGTGTTCCCTTAATAGTAAAGCTGCCTGGAAAATAGAAACAATAAAAGTTAATGCGAGTCTTTATCCTTATGTCAATGATCAGGACTACTACCATTTAATGCGACGTGCTGGTCTCCCTGCCCCACTTCCCCTCCCTCACTGGCAAGAAGGAAAAAAGAAGTTGTGCATCTGGCTTTTCAGTCCTTCTGAAAGTCGGTGGAACTTTTAAGGTACTTTGACTGAAAATTTTAAGGTAATTTTACAAGTGTTCAGGTGTTCGTATTGGCAATATAGAGAAGGAAAATGGTATGCAGCAATACTGTATGGCCATGGTAATGCTATTTAATATATCAAATGGGCTATTGCCAGGAATATCTTGGTTTTTAAAGCCAGACCTGAATGCAGTTATCTTCTACTAGAAGAACTGACTAATGTATTAGCGAGTGCTTTGTGCATATGGCTTATTTTGGAGCATAGGCTATTTGTGTTTTGCAGGGTATAACTTACTAAAGAACTCTGATTTTTTGTCTTGTCTCTTGAAGTTAAGCAACTGGAATGCTTCCTGCCAGACACAGGATAGCAGTAACAAGGGGCTAAGGTCAATTTAGGGGTTTTACACAAATTGATTATCTTGGCTTGAGCCCCTGCTGAAAAACCTGGGAAATTAAATTTTGCCTCAGTGTTGCAATGTAGACAAACTTCCTCACTTGCAAGCAATATTAAACTATAACAAGGGAGGGGAAACTGGACCTCAGACAGATTTAGGAAACCCTAGATAGTCGGGAGACCATCTCAACTAGGGCTGTGTGAAACGGTTAGTATTTGCTTCGGATTCAGATTTGGCCGATTCAGGGGACAGTGATTCGAATCACTGTCCCAAATTTGATTTGACTGAATCTGATTTGGAGATAAGGCTGCTGCCAAACCTCTGAATTAGCCAGGCCTATCCCCTGCCCCTCTCCCAGCCCAGCAATGGCTGCCCTGCCTGTCCCAGCTTTTGGCTCTTTGGGAACAAAAAGCCCCGACTCAGCGGGTGCTGCTTGGGTGGGGGGTGATCCCCACTGCTCCACACTGTGTGGGGGGCTCTGCATGAGCTGCGCCCAGGCCAGCTCTGGCCCTTTA
>NW_017728921.1:13097333-13101095 GCF_001723895.1 Crocodylus porosus | reverse complement strand
GTGGAAAGGGACAGCCATGGGGGCACTAGGGGATCGGGGGGGAGTCAGGGAGACTGGCAGGGGTCCCCCCCATGGTTCCCTTTCCTGCCCCTAGTTAACAGCTTGGAGTCAGCTGCAGCTCCCTGCTGCAGCCACTGGGGACTGCCCCAATCATCAGAGCTCTCCAAATCTTTTCCAAAGATTCACAGAGCTTTGAATCGATTCGAATTGTTTAATTGGTCCCCTGATCTGATTTGGATTTGGACATTCAGCCACCGAATCAGGCCGAATCTCCTCCAAATTGAATCACCACCCGAAGCTTTGCACAGCCCTAATCTTAACCATCTATTAACAGTGGCCTAATAAGATATCAGATTCACCCAAAGAACCTTGTTTGCACAGTTGGTGCATCTGGAGTTCTCTGAAGTCCCACACAAGGTGAGCCCGATAACAGATGCATCAGTTGTTTCTTTAGGCTGTAAACTCTGGACATCCCACTTCTTGTATAGCAAAAGTCTGAATCATGGCCGTATGATGTTCAGAGTGTCTGGCCATATAGTCTGCCACTTATTTTCCATATTACTCCTCTAAACTCTCTTCTACAAAAGTGAAGTTATTTGGAGAGCAGCTGTTTTTCTGATGCATTCAGCCAGATGGCTGTTCTTCTAGTGACACCTGCTGAAAGTGAGGGTAGGATTGCAGGGAGATGACTCAGAACAAGTTTATTTTAGATGCTTAAAATGCATACTAAGGATAAATTCTGGCTTCATGAAGCTGTAATCTAGGACTCTAGTTTGTAAGTGACGCTTCAGTTCAGTTTGTGTCCTCCTTGGTCATCCAGGTGAAATGAACCTCATGCTGCTCTCTAGGTCTGAAGCAGTGGTATTGTTCACACTGACCGAATTTCTGTTCTTGCTGGCCCCTTTTTCATCTGGAGAGATGATATCTAATGATGAAGTCTTTTCAGTGTGCTTGCATGCAGTTTGAATAGGTAGTAGGTTGCAGAGTGCTGGCCTTGACACACTTGTAGTTGCTTCTGCAGGTCTTGAGGACAAACCAGCAAATGGTTGTTTCTGTCCCTGCAGAAGAGGAAAGAAAGTAAGGGTCAAAGCACTAGAAATGGCTGCCAACATATGAATAGAACTACCTTGGGGATAGAATAAAAGACCATTATCTTTTCACTCGTGGACAAGAGAGCTTGTTTGAATGTGGATGGGCAAGTTACCCATCTGATCACAGCCCATTTTTTCCTGGAAACCTACTGGCAGTGATGGCATATAAGCAAGGCTCGATTTTAACCCTTTAGTGGACCCCGGGGAAATAAACTCGTGGGTCACTACTTAATACTGTATATTTATATTACTTTTTTCACTCAATAATATGTAAATACTATGTAAAATAATCGCAGCTGGGCCCCTGCTTCACTTAGGGCCCTAGGCATGTGCCTAGTTTGCCTATGTATTCATCTGGCCCTGCATGTAGATGCAGCAAGACTGGAAAATGCCTCCGTTCCTCTGGCTCATAAGTAGATTGCCATAAGAATCCAACCTACTTTTTCAGTACAGACCTTTAATTTGGGCAAGACGGAGGAGTTGCATGGCAACCATGTCTCTTTCTCTCCTGTCTGCCCAAAGCAAAGCAGGACCTACCTAACTGAACAATCAACAGGTGGGAAAGCAGTCTCTGTGTTGTAATCACTCACTGCTTTATACTGTGCTCTGTGCTGTCCTTTCACAGCAGTAATGAAGTGAACATTGGTTCGTGAGTATATCTTGTTTAGTCAGCCTATAAAGATGCATACCTACCCTGCTTTCTACTCCCTTAGTACGCCACAGGTTATAATGACCCTCTTCTCATTTCAGATGGTCTTATTCTTTTCATAGAATCATAGAAAGTTAGGGTTAGAAGGGATGTCAGAAAGTCATCTAATCCAATCCCCTGGTCGGAGCAGAATCATCCCCAACTAGATCATCCCAGCCAAAGCTTTGTCTAGCTGGGTTTTGAAAACCTCTAAGGATGGAGCTTCCACCATCTCTCTGGGTTCCTTGTTCCAGTGTTTTCTACCCTCCTAGTGAGCGAATTCCTCCTAGTATCTAACCTAAACTTCCCTTGCTGCAACATGAGCCCATTACTCCTTGTTCTGTCAGCTGCCACCACTGAGAACAGTCCAGCTCCATCTTCACTGGAGCCCCCCTTCAGGTAGTTGCAGGCTGCAATTAAATCCCCCCCCTCATTCTCTTCTCTAGACTAATAAGCATCGTTCCCTCAGCCTGTCCTCATAACTCATGTCCCCCAGCCCCTGAACCATTTTCATTGCCCACCAATGGACTCGCCAATTTGTCCACAACCTTTCTGTAGTGAGGGGCCCAAACCTGAACACAGTACTCCAGTTGTGGCCTCACCAGGGCTCAATAGAGGGGAATAATCACTTCCCTGGATCTACTCGCAGCACACCTACCAGTGCGGCCCAGTATGCCGTTAGCCTGCTTGGCTACAAAGTCACACTGCTGGCTCATACTCAGCTTATTGTCCACTGTAACCCCATAATTAGGGAACTGATTTCAACTGCTTTTTAATTTTTACCTACTTCTGATTTCTTTGCTTTATAAGTTTTACTGTCTTTTTCCCTTTCTTATAAAGGCCTATTTACATCTATGTAATGGAGTCAAATAAAAGGCATTTTTAATCTGGTATTTACCTTAGACCGTATCTGTTACTTTCCCAAAGAAGGAAGGAACCCCAAGGAAGGGCACTTTGCTTGTCTAACATTTTTCCCAACTATATCATTGGTCTAACTTAGCAAAAAAAAAAAAAAGAAAAAAAAAAGGATTCCCTAATGAACTTTATTTCCTGATGGTCTCATAGTAAAACTGAGACCAGCAGTTCTGCTATGAAAGCAATTTTACTTTGTCCAGGTCATGGGTGGCTGACCTGTGGCACTAGTGGCATATAGCAGTGTGAGGAGGGACAGGCAGCAGAGTGGCAGGGCAGGGAGCAGAAAGCAGAGCATCTGATCAGACAAAATACAGGGCAGGGAGCAGAAAGCTGAGTAGGTTATTAAGGGGAAGGAATCAGAATGGCATTCAGGGAAGGTGCAAGGTGAATTTGTGGCACACCTGTCAAAAAAATTGGCCCCCACTGGTCTAGGTAGTGTAAAATACTTGAAAATTTAGCAGAATTGATGTTCGAGTATCTACTGTGGTTCCTCTTTGGAAATTTCCAGAGGAACTGTAGGGTCTTGGAAAACTGGGTCACCTGGAGATGTACAGTTGTTGCAGATCTCTCCAGAGAGAAGAGATTCTTGTGGCCATGCCCTGTGCAATATAATGTGGTCTTGGCTTTTCAGTAGGTGTCAGGCATTACTCACACTTGGTATGATGAACCAACTTAGCTTGTTTTCAGTCTCTGGAGTATTTAATGTCTCTTGTACTCGTACTACAAGGCAGTCTCCTTGATTGGTAGATTTGAACTATGATCCCTGCCACTCTCCACTTTTACATAGGGATTTGACTTCATGTATGCTATAGAAGCATTGGAGATGAAGAGCTGGGGTAGGTTTCTTTTTCACTTGAAAATATGAATTTTCATTTCCACCTAGGACACATCTTACAATCTTTGCACTCTGCTATGCCTGGAGAAGGACATGTGTGCTCAAAAGCTTGCAAATAAAGATTGTAATTTTTTTGCAAATATCTAGCTGGTTTAATAAAAGAGATCACCTCTACCAAGATTTCATAGACATTAGGGGCTGGAAGGGACCTCACAAGATCATCGAATCCAGCC
>NW_017728921.1:13062608-13097233 GCF_001723895.1 Crocodylus porosus | reverse complement strand
CCCCCAGCCATAGGCAGGAAGTCTGCTGGGGTTGAATGATCCCAGCAAAATGTGCATCCAGTCACTTTTTGAATGAGTCTAGAGTGGGTGCTTGCACCACCTCGGGGGGAGGAAGTCTGTTCCAGACCCTGGACGCTCGGACTGTAAAGAAGTTGTCTTGTGTCCAGTCTAAATCGGCCTTCCAGAAGTTCGTGGCCGTCAGACCTAGTTATCCCTTGGGGAGCCCTGGTGAACAACTGTTCTCCCAGATCCCCCTTCTATACTTATAGGCTGTCACCAAGACCCCTCCTTCCTTCCTCCCAGGTCTTCTCTTCTCCAAGCTGAAGAGTCCTGTGCCCCCTCAGCCTCTCCTCATGAGGCTTGCAGAAGGAAGAGTATGGATTCCCTTTGCCTGTAGGCCAACATGGCCACAACCTGTATACCTATTTCACTTGCTGCACCTAAATGGCAGCCTTCTAGCTGCAGGAGTGCCACAACGGCCACTTATGCACAATCTGCATTTCTTATTCCTTCCATCTGGACACGCAAGCATGCATACATAGATGGAGCATACATGGAAGGCTACACACTGGCCAGGCAGGTATCCATTTATCTCCACACATACTTAGGCACAAATCTAGCGGAAAGAAGGCGGCCCCCTCCCACATTTCAGCTGCAATTGCTGAGTGGTGAGGGCACGTGCCTAGGACGTGGGAGTCCACCTTCTCCCTTTGAAGGTGGTTTGAACCTGCATCTCTCCAACTTCCCAGCCAGGGTAGTAGGGTCCCCTTATATCTTGGCACTGGCCTAGGAAGTTGGAGAGCTCACAAAGAAGGGGGGACACCCAAGTTTCAGCTAGCCTGATTAGGAGGGCTCCCCTCTCCCGAGACCCAGCTTGGTGAGTCAGCACAGGGGGGAAGGATGCTGTCCTAGGGTGGCCATTGGTCCTGCTTTATACCAGACAGGCTTTATATTCTATATGCTATCAGTCGTCCTGAGTTTGTTACCACTCAACCTTTTTTGAAAAGAGCTTTTTAGTTTTCTCTTGCTGGTTTGGGGGGGAGATGAGGAGTTGCTTTTTGAGAAACTGGGAGGTTACTCAAAACTGGGGAACTCAAAGGAATAGTGTTTGCCTTACTGTTGGTTTCAAACCAGTATTTCAAAATAGCTGCCTGTGATGCAAGTATCGGGGGTTAAAAAAATGCAACCGTTTTCCACAAAGTGTTTCATTCCCCATAAACTGAAATAAGATCAATTAAAGGAGCATATTGGCTCTTTCAAAAGACAGAATTGTGGAATTCCAAGTCATGCTTTTTATCCTCGTCACACCTTCAGCTAGGGCTTGAACCATCGCCTTCAACATCTCAAGCAATAGCAGTATGCAGCTCATCAGGCATTGGACAGTACCGTACAGCTTTCTGATAATACCCTGTAACTTAATTAGTCTGACTGGGTGCCTTGGAGTCCAAGATGTGTGCATGCAATGCAAACAAAGACTGACAGACAAGTGCTGAAGTTTGTGCAAATCTCCATTTTTTTTTTTATATTCTTGGGCAGCTTTTAAACTAGGTTTTAACATTGTAGCCCATAACTGATTTCTGTCATCACTTGGAAGAATCGCTCCTTCCCCAACCTATTTTCATTCTTTTGGGTCTTGAAAGTCAATTTACTATCCAGACATTTAACAAGTTAAAAATGCTTAAAGAAAAATATAACAACATTGCTAACATCATAGTACAGGGGTGGGCAATTATTTTGGGCGGAGGGCCACTTACTGAGTTTTGGCAAGCCATCGAGAGCTGCATGACAGGCAGCCAGGGGCAAATAAATATTAATTTTCTAAATTATGGGGGGGGGGGGTGCTGTGGACCAGATAGAATGGCCTGGCGGGCCACATTTTGCCCACCCCTGTCATAGTAGTAGTGAAGCAATCATGCCTGTTACCACAAACCACTATTTTTTATTTCTTTAATTTTAAGAAAAATAATAATTTAGGTAGAGGTGCCATTTTCCCTTTTTTGTAAAGGACTTCTGAGAGTGAATAAAAAGCACTAAATACATGCAACATTTTATTTTTGCCTACATTTCTTTCCCCTCAAGAATCTGTCCACCAAAAAAAGGAATTTCTAGGCAAAGAAAGAAAGAAAAAAATGCAACTGTAGTAACTCCGCACCCACACCCCCTTCCTTCTTGAATGAGTACTCTATAAGAGTTCATGGAAAACACCATGACTGGTTTTACAAGAACTGTACTTCCAGAGTTGTCAAGCTCAATGTGGTGAAGAGAATGGCTCCCATCTATTGAAATGAGAAGTCTAGGTATGGTAGATATTGAGGCTGCTATTCCACAAGACCCAAAACAAGCTTAACATGATAAATTAATTCCATTGCTCAGCCGTTGTATGCACTGATATTTCAGTGAATCGTTCCATGAGCACTAGCAGCACGTGTTGTGGTAACCTTACCCGAGAGAGAATTATTTGGCATGTCGGGGGCAGAAGGGAGGGGAAAAGTAGAACAAGTTGCTTCTTTGCAATCCTCTCAATATTCTTACATTTTACATGTTTGGATATAATGACACACTTGCGGTTTCTCTCCCCTTGCTCCTTGAGTATATTGTGGTTTATACACATAATAAGCTCTTTCAGGATGCAGCCCTATAAAAGTGGCAGTGGGGTTTTAATTGCCAGCATCAGCACTGCTGATTTAATATGACCACACACATGCTGTGCTAGGGTACAGGGGCTTCCTTCACTGTAGGTGTGGTGATAATTTGACAGTTATTCACCCCGCCCTGGGGTGTTTTATAACTATAATAAAAAGTGGTTCTCTTAAAGGAAATGCTACTTTTCTAGAGAAAGAGGTAACAAATAGTAACTTCAAATTTAATCTTTTACACACAAACATGTGACGGAGACCAGTGTTACTTCCCCTAACCATTTTACTAACAGACCACCCACTTTTTGAAGCAATTCTAATGCTTAGCACTAGCTTATTAAAAAATTGATGTAGTATTAAGGTTCACATTCCTTTATTCTTTTCTGCTGACAGATTCTTGGCATGAAAAAGTTTAGTTTCCCTGTTTTCATGTTGTGCAGTCTCACCTAACTCATTCTAATAAGGCCCCTATACACATTCTTGGAAAAGCACGATGGGATCTAATGGGCGATCTACACAATCACGTCTTTCGTCATGCCACACATGCACGGCAGGAAACGTGATAGTGTGGCTTAACGGTTAGATCCTGTCATGCTTTATTGCCGGTGCAGGGGGAGCCTGGAATCGGGCTCCCCCTGCACTGGCAAAAAATAAGCTCCCTAGTTGTGTGTCTGGATCAGGTTATAGGGCTCACAGCCCCAAGCATGCACCTAGGCTTTCAGCTGCAGGGGGACTGCAGTTGCTGCGCTCTTCCAGCCAGGGGGGCTTCACTGAACTTTCTGGCCTGCTGCAAGCTGAAACTTCCAGCTTAACTAGAAGTAGTAATGAAATACAATTATACTCTGCAAAATACCAGGCGTGTGGGTGATGAGCAATCAAGCTTCCATCTAAGATGCTTGAAAGTGTGGCCAAGCTTGGTGGAGACAGTGGACTGGGAAATGGTTTCAAATAATTGTGCGAGAAGGACAGGCACCTTCAGAAGAGTCTAAAGGATGGACCATATTAAGACATCATGTAAAGCATTTTATTGCATGTACAGTTATACAATTGAAATGATTTCCCTTGATGATAATCAGGGAAATTAGCTAATACCATCCAGCTGGAAGCATTTTATTTTCCCATAAACTGGAAAAGGTTTAGAAATCCAGTTCATGTCTGGCTTAGATCAAATATTTAAAAATAATAAATCATGGAAGTTCCACAGAAAAAAGACGTCCATCCTGCTGCTCCTGTGGGAGGTTTTCTTTTAGCACAGATGTCAGTAAATTGTCCCAACGAGTTTAAAATGACTCGGTGACAAGAACTCCATCATCTTTCTTTTGAAACTGTTCCATAATGTACTGGATCCTGCTGCTGGAAGTGTTTTCCAGATCTCTGGCCTTCACTGAGGTGGAAGCTTGGGATAGGAAATAAGAACTTGGCCAAGCTGCCATTTAAATTTTACATGCTAGGTTAAGATCTAGGAAAGAAATGAGCTTTTTAAACTGCATGTTCCCATTTTTCCTAGATCAGTAGTTCTCAATCTTTTTAGATGCTAGGTACCTTGCATAACCTTTGTGAATTGAGCAGTGCCCCAGTTCAAAAACTAATGTATTTATTACAGTGCTTACCTTCTTGCAGAGGGGTGGGACAATTGAGGCTGTGCCCAGGTAGGGATAAGCCTGAGTCTGCCCTTATCTGTTTATCACCTTACACCTTGCTTTATCTTCTCACAGGTCCTGCTACACTCTTCAAAGGATCTTTTGTCACCCAGGGTGGCCTTGCACCCTGATTGGGACTTGCTGTCTTAGATGTGTGTAGAGAAGAAGGGAATTGAATGATATGCACAGGGATACCGTGTGAATTCTGTGAATAAATTCTTCAATATCTTTGGTACTGAAGTAGTTTAGTCTCATGTAGAGTGTAGCTTTCAGCATGAACAGCAAGTGGGTCTTGTTGCAACACTCTTCTGGTCTTCCCGTACTCCTATTGCTGCAGCTAAAACTATTTCAGTTGATAATATCCAAAATGTAATTTCTGGAGCTCTCACCATTTATCATGTCCATCCTACTGTGTCCCCATGACACTTGTATGGAAAGAGCACATTAACAGTGACATTATGGATAACAGTCTCAGCAATCAGTGCCATTTATTCATTCCTTCGCTATAAAATGGAGTGCAGAAGCCAAGCCAAGCAGCTGTGCAAGCTTGATTTGCTTTATCTTCAAAGCATTTGACTTTTCTTGTGACTAGGTATGATCAAAGTCATTTTCCACGGCGGGATGTGTATAGAAAAATATGACATCTAATAATTGTCTGCAAGAAAAAAAGACTCCTGGCTTGGTGCTTGTATCTGGTTTGAGTGCAGTGAAATAACTTGCTAATGGCTAATTGTAAAATAATCCTACCATAATTGGCTAAGATTTTTAGCCAAAATCTACTAAGGCTCCCATGCTGGGATCACAGTCACGTTCTTAGTAAACTTAGCTCTTTGGTAGATTTCATCCATAGATCTCTAAGTAGTTACTATTTTACTAAGAAAGGAGGATGAATCCGTCTCCATTTATACCCTTGAAGAAAGGGAGGCACAGATGTTCAGGTCTGCACAGCTCACTGTGCCAGAGATGGGAAGAGGGTTGGGGTGGTGTTTTATTCATTGGATTCTGTTCAGTATTCTGTTCATAAGGCTTTACTTTCTAAGAATCTGGAGGGACTGCAGGGACTTGAATGACTATTCTTAATTAGACAAAAGATGCTAGTGTAAATCTGAAAGCTGATACTTGATGGGTGCTATGTAATACTTTGGCTGACTGCCTCTTTTCTTCCACACTGTAGATCCTCTTAGGGAAATGTATGCCTTGCCGGAGGCAGATTGATTATGAAACTAATTCTTGGCAAACGTCTCTTCGCTTTATGTTTTAATGTCATATAACTGTAGATTGTAGACATGCTATAACTTCTAGCATTCAGGTTTATTTCAAGTTTTGAGACTGAATTTTTTAAAAGTATTCCATTACCCCCGATTTGTTAATCAGTGTAAATATATCCCTTGAGAGCCATAAAAATAATCAGTAGTGTTACTGTGCTTGCATATAGTAAGGCAGGAAATGGGTTTTAATCAATCTATGCACAGGTGTGGCCATAAAATTTGTGAACACTTCTCTCTTTATTTAAAAGTGGCTGTTCTACTGTAACTAAACTGGAATATTTTAGAGCCCAAGGAACATCTGTTATCAGGTTTTATTCTGGTAACCTTGTCTTTCCACATCCTTCAGTGTCTCTGCTCTGCAGAACAAACACTTTAGGTTATTGGAGGCATGAGTATGTGCAGATAGGGGCTCATCTACTTCTTGCCTT
This sequence comes from Crocodylus porosus, assembly GCF_001723895.1. Classification (NCBI taxonomy): domain Eukaryota; kingdom Metazoa; phylum Chordata; order Crocodylia; family Crocodylidae; genus Crocodylus; species Crocodylus porosus. The sequence continues at coordinate 13,091,261 of NW_017728921.1, read as the reverse complement.
TCACTTGCGAGCAGGCTCCTTAGCAGGGCAGGCAAATGGAGACCCATTTTTTATTAACCTGTTTGCCCAGACAGATAGCTGAAGAAATGCCTGAATTCTGAATTTAGTCATTGAAAGATTTGCTTAGACTAGTGATTCTCAATCAGGGTTTCAGGGCACCCTGGTATGTTGTGAGATCATTTTAAGGGTGTCACAGGGTGCCACACAATATTAGCACTGTTATGCACGCAAACACCTTTACATAATTCACAGGTAGATCCAGAGGTTTCAGAGTGTTTTTGATGCTCTAGATTCCTTTCTGACCTTTTGTGGTCTTTCTGATTTCTTTGGAACAGAAGATTTGTTCTGTTGTTTTTCCACAGTCAGAAAATGAGTGAAAGCTAAGACCTGGAATTATCCAAGGGATGTTATGAGTCTAGTAAGAGTGCCTTGAGCCTAAAAAGTTTGAAAACCGCTGGTTTAGAGGCTGAAGCAAAAGCAGTGTCCCAGCCAATCTCCCTTCCCTCCTTCCAACCATGTTTCTAATAAAGGGTTTGATGGAAACCCACCTATCAACAGTTGCTAATTGTGGAACAAGCTTTCTATATCAAAGTAAGTAGATTCTCCTAGCTAATGCTGTCCCTGTGACTTGAATGAAAGGAATAATGACATTAATTAGTAGCAGGAGTATGCTCTTACCCTCGCACAGGAGAGCACTGGTAGAGTTAGCAGTGTGGCACACTTGTACCTTAGCAAGGGCAGATTGGGCCACACGGACCTGTGCATTAGACCCAGGGGCCCCTGCCAATCAGGGACCCCCGCGGGCATCTGAAGTAGTAAGCCCAGGCAGGTATCCTGATCGCAGACATCCAGGGTGAGGAGTTTTTCTGCCTCCTCCCCTCTGGCCAGGCCAGGGCCAGGGGCTAGGGGCAGGCACAGGGCTCCCTCCAGGTATCAGTGGCTTCCCAGGGCCGTCTGCTGCCAGGAGGTGCCATGGGTGGCCCTGCTTCTGCTCCTACTCCCTCTCCCTGCCATCTGCAGGAAGCTGCCAGCACCAGCACTACTGGGACAGGGTGGGACAGCCCTGTACCACCCCACCCAGGCTGGCAGAAGGGTGGATGGGCAGCCGTGGGTGGAGTTTGTGCCCCCTTCCCCAAGCTGGTCCCAGCCTGGCCCATGGGGACCACCGACCCAGCTGCATGCCACCCACTGGGCAGAGGGGCTGGGCTGGTGCCAGGGCCACCTTTACCCCTTGCCTTGGACGTGCCGAGGAGGCTGGGCAGGCCCAGCCGCAGCCCCTGGCAGGCACAGAGGGAACTTGTCTTCACCTGGTGGAGGGCCTCTAATTTGCTGTTTGCCCAGGGCCTCAATAAATCTTAATCTGACACAGTTAGAATGTCTTACATTGGTATTAGTATGCTATACCTTTTGTGATTGCACATACTTTGCACAAGTATAATTGTGTGGAGAGCTTGGTGTTATACCTCTATGAAGTTAGTAAGCACTTGCATAGAGCAATTGAAACTTGGGCCCTTTGCTTCAGTAAGGAACACACCCTAACCCCTTACTGGTAAAGTGGTAAAGGAATAAGAGCTCTGATGCTGTTGTCCTAATAACAGTAAGAATATATAAGCCAGCAGCGTGCCCTTGTTGCCAATTATCCTAACGGCATACTGGGCTACATTGGTAGTTGTACGTAGGTGGAGTTAGCAGTGTGGTACACTTATACCTTATCAGGGGTGGATCACTTCCACTAGGTCAAGAGAATCTGGAGGCCTGCACCCCTGGGAGGATCTGGCACAGCACTGCAGCTCTCCCAGGGGTGTGGGCCGCCGGATCTGCGCACTGGATGACAGGAGGCTGCTGCTACCAGCAAGTGTCGTGAGTTTTGCTTTGAATAGTTTGAGATGCAGTTTCCCAGAAACCTATTCACCTATCTCCTTGAAACATGGCAGGCTTCATGTCCTCGGAAGGGGCTACCATCCCTGCAATTTTCATCCAAATCGGGTGAGAAATGACAACGTTCTAAGAATTTTCATGATTCTCTGTTTATAGCCTATGGGTGAAACATCAAAATGTGTCAAATAGTTTTGATGAAATGAAACAGAACAGTGCTTCAAAACAAAATGACAAAACGAAGCACTGTCCCTTCAAAATGGCAAAACGTAAGTCAAAATAAAATGATGCTGTTTCGCACAGCTCTACCGGCTAGACAAAACTTTGGCTGGGATGATCTAGTTGGGGATGATCCTGCTTTGAGCAGGGGGTTGGACTAGATGACCTCCTGAGGTCCCTTCCAACCCTCATTTTCTATGATTCTCTATACATCAATGCCAATCATTCCACAGCAAGCTTTTGTCCTACGGTCTCATGGAAGTTCACAAGTAGCCTAGTAGGTTTTATTTTGTTTTGTTTTGTGTCTAGCTATTGGCACTCTATTTTGTGTGTAAAAAAAAAAAAATAATAATAATAATAATAATAATTTAAAAAATTGCTGCTTGGCATGCATGATTTAAAATAATATGCCAATATTTTGATGGTCTAGTATAAAGAATGTAATACTGGAAACAGGCCATATTTAATAGGACTGTAAATCCAGTGAATATATTCATTACAGGGAGGCCATTTTTCAAGATTCTTCTTGCAGACCTTTGTTGTAAAATATTATGAGCAAATAAAAATAACAATACTTACAAAAGTAGGAGACCCTTGTCAAACTTATCACTTAGTTTGTACTTCAATTGTCACACAGGGCAAGTAAAAAATGTATATACATGGTTTTACAATTTGTTTCTTTTCTTAAGATTTTAAAATAAGATTTTACTTCACATTATAAAAGGAATGAATATATATATAATACTTAAGGCAGAATGTAAGAAATGCTCTGTCATGTGTTCAACTTACATCTTGGACACAGGGGTGAACACGTCAATAGCTTGCTTCAGTTGTTAACTTTTCAGGTGAATGAATTCTGGCATAAGAGATAATATACAAAAGGAGCATGCAGTGGCATACTGACAAGATGTGTGGGGAGGAGGGCATGCCCCTGGGTGCTGGCCTGGATGGGGGACGCTGGCCAGCTGGGCCCTCCAGGGTGTACTCAGTCCCCTGGCGGCACTTCCAGTTCTGATTGGCCATTGGGGTACCCCCCCCCCCCCAGCGTTCTGCCATGGATGGAGTGGGGGGTGACACAAATGCAAGTATTGGCCCCCCGGTGCCGGAGACCCACGGTACACCACTGGGAGCACAGCTTCCCCTAACTTGTGGAGCTTTTTGTTGAACTGTATAGCTTTTCCAGTGATTTCAGTGGTCTTGGGTCAGACCCTGATTGTTAACAACAGATAACGAGGCCAAAGACATTCAAAGGCAGAACTTAAACCTTTGCCAGTTCTTTTGAGCAGTCTCCCATCTGGATTCTCTTATAGTCTTAAAGTATTTATTTTTATAACAGTCCCACCCTATGCGGTGCAAGTTTGTTTTTGCCCCCAGCTACCAGCGAGCAAGAAGGAGAACAGTGTTGTAGCCTGTAGCGCATAAACTACATAGAGTAATAGTTAAACTTTCTAAAACACTTTTTCCTAAATTTCATGTGAAAGATATTACAAAATCTGGCTCTGCCTCAATAAGCATTTGCTTTGACATGGCAAGGGGCAGGCGGTGGCAATTTTTAAAATGTCACCAAAAAGCATAGTTGCAGAACTGACGATGCTTTCATTTGCAAAACCAAAGCCCTGAATTTGCTTGCACAACTGGGAACTTAAACGTGCAGTTTACTCGTCTACTCTTGTAAAATGCAGATTTTTCCAAATACACTGTAAATGGGTACATGTTTTAGAGTGCATGTTTTTCAGGCTTTCTTGTTATGACCAAGAATACACAAAATTGCAGTAAGTTTTGCTAGTTATACTCCACATATTAATGTAGCTTTGTGACTAAGCTACTTTATGTATGTGATTCTTTCAAAGCGCACTGATGAGTTAGAGCTAGTATAGGTAGATTCAAGACCTTGAGATGCCTCATCTGCCAGGCTTTGGACATAAACTATGATGAGTACTGATGTTTGTGAAATGACCTGGAAGGCAAAATGTTCCATTAAGTATTGATTGTTCATACTGATTTACAGCTCCAAATGTTGCTGCTTTTGAATTACTACACTAACTTCTGAGAGACCTGTTGAGAAGATTGAATGCAAATTAGACATTGTGATGCATTCATTGTTCAGGTGATAGTGTGGTGGAAGGTGAGGACAAGGATGGGAAAAGACAGAAAATACCACAAAGCGCAACATATAAAGGGATCACAAAATTCAACTACATCAATACAAGTCCACCTGAAATGCCTCCCTGTGAGGCTCAAGTCCAAATCCCCCAGTATCACCAAGAAATTAACAGTTCTTCTGCCTGTCCGTGTGACTGTTGACACTCTTGGTTGTAAAGAAGACTGCTAGGCTCATTAGTTTCAATGGGACATAAGTAGGAGTTTTGTGGTTTCGTGGATTTTGCGGAAACCACAAAATCCGGGATTGTTGGAGAAATCCAGAAAATCAACAACAAAAACCTAAATAAAAATAAAATGTTGACTCCCCAGCGGGAGCCAGCAGTCCTCACTGCCAGGAGGAGAAGGCGTCAGCTGGCATGGCGGCACGAAAGGCAGGAGACAAGTTGGCAGCTGCCCCCTTGTCTCTCTTTCCCCTGCCACGAGCTGTCAGCCACTCAGTGCCAAGGGGCAGGGCTGCTGTGAAATACCCGCAAAATCGGCTCAGTGCACTGCAAGTGGGCTGCAGCAAAACCTTTTCCTCATTGCAGTTGAAGTAGGTTCCTAGTCATAAGCTGTACAAAGCTTCTTGTATTGATGCCATTCAAGCTAAAACATTTAATGAAGTCTCTCTTTGGTGTCTTTCCTTAAAATGACGGGAATGTCATTCAAACTTCAGACGGTTTTAAGGGGATCAGGATTCAGCTGTATTAAAGTCAGCTATTAGGAATACATGTCCTAATTACTTGTATCCCCCTACTACTTTGGAGCCACAATCGTAGCTCAGAAACCCGTCGTCCTCAGCACAGTAAAAATACAGTACAAAAAACTGGTCACACCCAATTACCTGCAAAGATCAGAGACCATCAGAACACAAAGAGGAACAGTTTTAAATAAAATTAAAGACAGCCCTATGGACTGAGAGATGTGTTTGGTGGGAGGGCTGGGTCCCAAAACCCAAATCATATTGGTTACAGACAACAGGATTCTGTTTGTCAGCAAGTAAGAACCAGCAAGTCTGTTTGCTGGCAGGATTTGGAAATGTTAGGCAGGGCAAGGCAAGGCTGCTGTATCTCTTGCATCTTGAAGAGATGGGGTGACATGGACCGTGCCATTCACTCGCACCACGCGGACTGAGAAATCCTCTCTGAAAGAAAATCAAAGCGGAAAGTGTTTATATGCGAGTGGAAAAAGCATAAAAGCAATAATGTCCCAATATACTGTGGTAGTGTTGGAGGGATTTTGTAACCATGATAGCTCAGGAAATGTGAGAGGCATGGATTTTTGTGGGTGATAGCTTTTATTGGACTAACTGCATGGTTGAGAGAGACTTGGACAAGTTTTTGAATGCAGCACATTCTTCTTCGGGTCATCTTCAGCTGCGTTCAGCTGTAACAAAAGCTATCGCCCATAAAAATCCTTGCTCTGAGAAGGTCCCAACATAACAATTAATTTGAATATATGTAGGAACAAGAACAAGGGGAGAAATCTGTATTGGGAACACAAGTAGTTATACTCAGCAGCTTGGGCTTAGAAGTTATTCATAGTACAGGTTTCCCTCGCTTTATGCGGGTTCTGTACGTGTGAAGTCACTCTTACGCAGTGACCCTTTTTATACCAAAAATTAATTATATGCAAGGTAAATTTACTCTTGGTGTGCTGGAAGGCCACCGTCAGCTTTGTGCAGTGCACTGTGGGAGTGACATGCACCAAAATATAGTCTCCTGTCTGGATCTATGCTCCTCACTTGTTGTCTACAACACATCTGTAGTTGCTATCCCCATTATGCTAACATCCACCACCACCCTGTGCTTGTGTGTACTGTCTGGTGGTGAGTACCAAAGCTGTCTTGTAAAAGTGGTAGAAATGGGTCTGCAGGCCGTAGGCGACGTGTAGGGGGTACACAGGGATGCAGAATTTAAAAAAAAAAAGTTGTTTTCTTTTGATGGCTAAAATAGATTTTAAGCATTTCTTTCCAATTTTTTTATCACTTTTATCAATGTTTATTGACTTAAATTTTCAGGGTTGTACAGCCAGCCCAGGGCAGGAGGCAGCTCCCCACTCCCTGTGGTCCCTTCAAAGGGAAGTCCCACCCGGTGGGCACCAACAGAAGCATGGACTGGCCCCTTGATGGCCATGGCCTCTCACCCCTCTGGGCCCTGGGGGCACCCCCTGCATTCTCTGCCTTGATTGTGCTGTCTCTCCCTATGGTCCCAGAGCTCCTCTCTGGCCTGGCCCCTGCATGCTCAGGCCAGGGTATGTGGCAGTGCTGCCAGGGCCCAGTCACTGACCCTATGCTGCCCGGAGGGGTAGGAGGCTGTGGGTGTCAAGGGACCAGGCCACCCCTCTGCTGCTGTCCGCAAGGTGGGGCTCACCCCCTAAGGGGCTGCAGGGAACAGAGAGCTGTTTCTCAACCTGGGCTGGGCAGCTGCCTCTCCCTGTGTTCCCAGAGCTTCTGCTTGGCCCAGCCCCTGCATTATCAGGGCTGGGGCAAAACTCCTGATGACCTTTGACCAGACTCTCTGGGAGTTTGGTGCTTAATCCCCAGCTGGCTCCTGGGTAGAGTAAGCAGCCGGTGGCACTGGGTTCCCCTTCCCCAGATTTCCTTAACCCATCTCAATTTTTTTTTGCATCCCCTTTCTATTAATTTTGATGATTATGAGCAGAAATATTTTTCAATCGGTCTGTGAGTGACGCGTGAAAATCGATGTTTGTCAATAAGAATTAAATCCTGCCAAGCCTATGTGTAATTCATCTCAAACATTACAACACGCACCTAGTATTGCTGCTAGGTGCCAGCTGCAAATTGTAATCTGACAGTTCTGTAGTGGCTTTTGTTCATTGTACTGTGTGCTGGGTTATAAGACCTATAAAACTAAATTGGCTCTTTATTAAAATAACTACTTCAAGATGAAGCAGCAAGGTGGTGTACTTCCAGACTGACTTCCTGGTGCCTTCTCTAAACTCAGCTCTCCTGGACCTGGCAGCGCTCCAATTAAGCCACAACAATATGCAGCTAAGTTAATACTATCTTCTAAGGGTGTGCAAAACGGGCCATATTCGATTTGAATTTGGATTCGGCCCGAATCAGAGACAGTGATGCGATTTGTCGATTCGGATCACTGTCCCCGATTTGATTTGGCTGAATCCATATCTGAAGATTCAATTCTGATTTGGAGAATCAGCGATTCGGCCATAGACACAGCTTTGAATGGTTTTTTTCTACGTACCTTGAGGTACTAGGCGCAGCTTATGATCGGTGTAATGGTGGGATGGATGGAGCATCCCACAGGAGTGTGGGGGGCCCCCACGTGCTCAGCTGCGTGCCTTCCCAGCTCAACGATTGGCTGCAGGGGGACCCCAGGTGGCCCCCCAGACCCGGGAAGCACCAGTCACTGAGTGGGGGGGAGGGTGTGGGGGTCCCCCTGCGCACTTCCCAGTGGACACAGAATAAGAAATGCTTCTGGTCCACTACCAGCTCTGCTGCTGACCGTGCTGGGGAGCCCCCCACGCTTCTGTGAGACGCTCCGTGCGCCCCAGTGTCGCAGCACTCATGAGCCACCTGGTACATAGAGGTATGTGGAAAAAACATTTAAAGCTGTGTCTATGTCCGAATCACTGAATCTTTCCAAATCTCTCCAAAACAATTCGGAAAGATTAAAGGGTCCTCTGATTGAATTCGGATTTGGAGATTTGGCAACTGAATCCGGCTGAATCTCCGCCGAATTAAATCAGGGACCGAAGCTTCGCACAGTCCTACTATCTTCTTATTCTGTGTGCGCACCCCTCGCTTGCAGCAGCTATTCCAAGGGCAAGAGGCAGATTTTTAAAGCTCTGTGTTCAGGGACCATCACCGTAGAAAATCCGTTCAGGAAACCAGGTTTTTGGTTGTAGCCATGTTGGTCTAAGGAAACCGTGCATTATTATCATTTGATTAGCCAGCTGCCTCACAATGGTGAGGAAAACTGAACTCACTGCAAATGTTCTGTTGAAGAAACTCACATCTTCCTTTCCCAACCAGACTCCCTGTCTGTTTGTAACCTCCCAGCTTCTGTTAGGTATGTGAACAGAGCCATCTCGTTGACTCTGCTCTTGTTTGGTGTCCTTCCTAAAGACTTGTGTCTTTTTTTCATTTAGAAGATCTATGTGACGCAGTGTCTGAGTCGGGGCTTCTCAGTATGCTACAAGCCCTGGGCTTCCTATACTAATATTTCCATTAACCTACAGGCCTTCTCTTGCCCACAGACAAAGGAGCGACATCTTTTCAGCTTCTGGCAGAAAAAGCTGTAGAATCGTCCTAAATGTAGAAAGGCAGTGCTTGTCCTCTAGCAGCGGAGAGTCCGCAGGATAAGAGACCTGGCTGGATAAGTAGATTGGACCTTGCAGTCACTGGGAGATTACCCAGTGGCGCAGGGTGAAACCAACTGATCTGAAGCACGGTGTAACCTCTGTGACCTTGGGCATCCAGTTTTAGTTTTTTTAAGCACAGCTTCTCAAGGCATCTGTCAGGTTCCCTCACACCCCTATGGCTATGGCTCCTGCCTTGTGCTTTCCCCCTCTACATCATCCAGATAAAGGTCAAATAGATCCCTTTAGGGGTAACTGCAGATATAGATTGAACGGGTACTGATGGTAAGAGAATGGGGTCGACTGGGGATAAAGAAACCTGTCACTCGGGCCATTCTTGCACCTTCTATGAATGCTTGGAAGAAGAGCAGTTCTAAGACATGAGATTACCTGTAAAATAACTAGGTGGGGCAATTTAAATTAGGGCAAGCATTTTTGTACTGATAACGCACTGCTGACTCTTGTGCCGCAAGCTGAGACTGAAGAGGCTTGGCATAAAAACAGCTTTCAGCATCAAATGCAGGGAAGCTAAGTAAAGGCTGTAAATCTGGCAGATATAAGGGCCATTTCATGTTAATATTTCCTTTAGGGAAAATGTCCTCTAGGGATGGGAGTTAAAGAAAGCATACAGACATCTCTATGGGAGACTTCGGATGGATCTCAAGTGACAAAAAGGAAAAACATTTATCTTTCTGTATTCTGGTAGGAGCAGACATTATCTGCTGGTTAAAGCATAGAACCGGAAGGTGGAAGTTTCATTGCGGACTTTGTGACCCTTAACAAATCCATAACCCGTTTCTACCTGTGGCTCTCTTTTCCACTTTGACCAAATACCGATCTGCCTTTGAAGCTGGGTGTATTACCAGATGATGGGCACAATATATTAAACATTTATTCTCTGGCAACAAAACATGTGCCACATGTCCATCTGTCCAGGCGCTTATCTTTGAAAGGGGAAACAAAACCCAAACTCAGAATCATGATATAATCTTGACAGTAAAGCAAACCAAGATGAATTGCTGTCTGCAGTGATTCCCTAGAAGCTGCAATTTTGTGTTTGTTCGTACAATGCCCAGCTTAACAGGATCCTAGTTCATGATGGAGACTCTTAGGTGCTTGTGCAGTACAATGAATTACACAAAACAAAGTTATGGGGGATGGCAGGCCTTTTGGGAAATTAATTTTACACTCTGTGACTTAAAGGATTTTTACCAGCAACAGTTAAAATAGTATTTTTTGAGACTGATTCCTAGACAATGAGAAGTAGAAATGGAATCAGAGAAACCAGGTGCAAAATGCGTTATGGCTCAAACACTTTTACTGTTGTATCAGAACACTTTGCTGTAAGGCCTTAACACCCACAGTTTGAATGAAACCTTTATTTTTAGGTGCAGAAGATGAGGCAGGGTTCTTCAGTCTCATGGCTGTTATGTAGTTAGCACCCCAGATTGCTGCTGATTGATGGCAGCTTCTCCTTCCACTACAAGAAAGGGCCATGTTGTGGTGTACAGCTTCTACAGCTCCTGGGGACCTGGAGTGAGTTCTTTGGCTTACGTTAAAACCCTATTGATGTCAGTGGAATTTAAGCATGCATGAAAGGTTACGCACATGCTCACCTGTTTTGAAGTCTGGGCTCCTGAATATCAAGATACTAGGAACTGAATAAATTAAATTAGGAACTGAATAAATGTCAGAGGAGGGCACAAAATAGTAACAGCAGCTCACTGGACTTATGTAGTTTCAGATAATAAATTGTCAGTCTTGTAATTTAATGAGGCTCTAGCTTCAGTACTTAACAGAGAACTCGGATCTTATATGGACCGTGACTTTAGCTAGGAAGTGAGGCAGAAAAAGGGGTTGGACTGTAGAGAAGGGAAATGAAATTGTGATGTAAAAAGTTTAAAACATACCTTGGCAGGTGTATTGTGGACTAGCATTGTCAAATGCCTTAATATGATTGTCTCTTCTGGTCAGAAGAAACACATGATCTAGGATGATGACTCTTAGCCAGGGTGCCTTAAGTTCCTTTCAAGAGTACCATGGGGTACCACACAATATTAGTTATGCACAAAGTTAGGAGTGCACGTAGGATTCACAAGATATAAGCCCAAAGATTTGAAGTAAGAATCCATTCCATTAAAAACCCTCTGATCTGTCGTGGTCTTTCTGCGTTCTTTGCAACAGAAGAATTGCTCTTTTTACATTTCTAAAGTCAAAAATCAAGTGAAAACTAAGAGGTAGCATTTTCTGAGGGGTGCCCTGAACCTAAAGTTTGAGAACCACTGGTCTAGGAACATCTTTTCTGCTGACTTCTTGCAAAATTTTGCACTCTACACTGCTGTATATCTGAAGAATAACAAGGGAAAAATGTGACTCATAATGCTGCTTGCAAATTACTGGCAAGAGAGCCAGACTGTGCTTTGGAGCATATATAAGAGACAGTATAAATGTAGTTTACATTGTGTTTTATGTGGTGACAGATATATAGAAGAGCAGGTGAAGTGTACTGGTGTGAAGGTCTGTGGTGAGTCTGGCTGTTCTGATCTAGTTCTTTGGAAACCACATATGTATTTAAAGAAATCCAAGTGTATGGTCCATGGTTCAAGGTAAGCAACCGTTGCACAATCAATACATAACCTGAAGGATGTGAGGACCCTGTCCTATGAGCAGTCTTTTACATAAGGTAATAGTTTTGGTAGCATCAAGTACTAAAAATATTCCCTTAGGCTATGTTGCAGCCTGAAAGTATATTGCTAACTTCTAAGTTTACTTTGCAGGTTAAATTCAGTCTCCAGGTATAGCTAGTATATTCACTAAAGCTGTCTTGCCATGTTATTTCAGTGACAGGACTTGTCATATTAGTGTTGGTTGTAATGCCAGAAGCGTGTTGAATCTTTTCCCATTGCAGTTAGTTATAGAATTCCTGGAACAGATTTTGTGTACCACGGCAGTCCCTTCCCCGAAGAGTGCCTTTTTGCCATTTGCTGTCTTTGTGGTATAGCTGGTTGGTTCCCAATGGATTCAATGCTCACTAGACAATATAAGCGTTTTTACCTTAGTTATTCTGATTCTTGGGTACCAAGCTATTATCCAGTTTGTTTATCAACCACTTGAAAGCAGTGAAAAACTCCACATTTTAATTTTCTCCTTTAACTTATGGAGAGAGTAATAGCCTTTAGTCTCCCCCCTCTATACAAAAGAGTAGCATTTTCAGAACTGTGTGGTACCTGGAAACAACTGACAGAGGATACATGCCATTAGAGTGCGGTGCCTTTCAGCAGTGGCCTTGCTTGCTTTCTTGTGACTTTGTGACAAGGCATTTAGCAAAATTCACAGATTCATTGGACTCTGACAGGTTGCACCATGCCTCGAACTTGCAACCTCTGAGCTGTCAACTATGTGCCGTGGCACCCATGGCACCCAGTCCCATGGCCTTGCAGCTGCAGTATAAGACCAAAAGCTCTGACTTCATTCTCTGCATGCATTTCCTGGAATCCAAAGTGTAAAAGCTTTTGAGGTAATTCAGGCTAAGTAAGTAATTGTTTCAGACTTAACTTCAGCCAGGGACTATAAGTCTAAAGAAGTAAATTATCTTCTTTATCTGTCATGACCAAAATAAATCTTTAGTTAGAACCAGCTGTCCTTAAAGGCCCAAATTCCCTCTTGTGAAGAGGGCCACATACATAATATTATTCAGTAATCAGTATTTTACTGTGACTTTTCTTGTCTGAGGACTGGATAACTAGAAAAGGGCTAAATAAATATTATCTGTTCAGAATCTCCAGCAGACTTTCAGTTCCAGTAAGAAAACCTCTTAAATTCCTTTCCCAGGAGCATGCTTCATTCTTGTGAAGACTCTACAAGAGTCAAGACTAAAATGTAGTCCCCACTGAAATTGCTACTAATTTGCTAAAATTTGGAAGTGGAAGAGTCATCTGTTTCTCCAGTGAGAATATGTATTGGATTGCTTCATTCCTAAAGACTTCATCTCCTCTGTCTCTAAAACCACAAACTACATGTGTACACTTGCTTTTTTGACATGGAGCACTCATCAGAGGCTTAACTGAATACTCTACTTCAGGAGATATGCCTGAACGAACCAGGTGTTCTAACTTAGTGCTGAAGGGCGCTTGTACATGCTATGGGAGTGTAGTCCTTCAGGGTTGCATTCTGTGCCCCCTAAATTGAAACAGTGAGTTTTAAATGGAAAAGGTGGGTTTTATCTTTCCATTACTTGTATGCATGTTATTGTCCTGGTGGCCACAGGCGCCTGCTGAAGCCAGAAGCAGTGAAGGGCCTGATCCTATTTTTTTTTTCAGCAGAACCTGCCTACCTTTCCCATAGCTAGGGGGAGCTGCCAGTGGGCCGAGTGGCCCCTGAGCTTCAGGGGCCTCCAGTCCTTCCCTCAGTGGCACCTCCCAGGGCCAGCCGGGTGGGCTGCTAGGACGTTGGGTGCTTCCCCAGCTCAGAGAGACCTGATCCAATTCTTCTTTGAGCCGTCCTGAGCTTCCAGCACCCCGTGCACCATCCCTGTTACCTTCCTCAGTTGCCAGCACACCCAGCTGCCCTCCAGCTGCCTCCCTGCGCTGCCCCAGGGGCAAGCCAGCCTGTTCCTGCGTGGTCCCAGGTGTCCTGGTGACCTCAGGTGCTTGCTGAAGGCAGAAGTGGTGAGGGGTCTGATCCTCTTTTTTGGCTGAGCCTACCCACCGCTTCTCCAGTCAGGTGGTGAGCTGATAGTTTAATGGCTGCAATGTTCCAAGTTGCAATGTTGCAAAGTCAACTACACTGGGCAGCAGTGTAGTTTGTGATGATGGAAACTCATTTAAAACCCCCAAAACTTGCGTATGTGTAAAGTGTAATGCCATTAAGCCATACAAAGGGAAATTTTCATCACGTGCGCATGGTAACATAGTTACATGTCCAAGCATCCGAAAAGCCCGATATTTTCAAAATGTGTACTACCTCCCTTAAAAGCAGATTTTGTTTTCTTAAACTTGTCGTTCTTAAAATAATGTTGCATGGTTTTGTAGTAAATACCTGGTCATCTGAAATCTGCCTGGCTTCTTAGGGACACAATTCTCTCCTAACTCCAAGGCTCGGGACAGACATTCAAAAAGCCTGAGCCTGAATTGATTCAATCTTTGCAGGTTAGTCTAACCTGGCTGGGCTGAACTGGTTTGTAACAGGACAGACATTCTCTCTGGACTGAGGAAATTCAAACACACGTCTGCAGTGGTTCAGGCTAGAAGCTGGGGGTGCTAGAGCAGCCCTCCCTTCTCTTGTACAGAACTGAGTTGAGAGGGGGCATAGCCAGGCCCCAACAGGATGCTCTGATTAGGGAGGTCTGCCTGTGCCATCCCAGGCTTTTCCCCAATAGCAGCTCAAGGGGCAGGAGTGTTGCCAGACCACAATCCCCTGCTAGCGCTTCAAAGCAAGGGGGGTGGGGTGCAGTGGGGGTATCTGTTGACGATACAGAGCTTTTCAGTCTCCCTCCCTGCTTCTTTACTGGGATGCTGGGGGAGTCTGGTTTATCTTAAACCAGCAAGGGGTCTGGGACAGACATTGCATAAACCGGTTTGAGCCAAATCAGTTAAGTCTGATACTACATTCAACCAGGTTTATCTCAAACTGCTTTCAGCCATTTTCAAGCTTGTTTATGTGCATCTGTTCTGTTACAGGTTTAAACTAGTTTCTGATCACTTAAACCAGTTTATATGTAATGTCTGTCCCTAGCCCAAATGTTTCCCTGAACAAATATATGGTGGTTTAGATTTTGTCCTCCACCTTCTCTCCTTCCAAGAAACATGGCCATGGGGTACAAAATCTGCAGCCTTAACTGCTGAATGCCAGAATAAACTATTGTCACTATTGTTCGTGTACTCAGCAGACCCTCCCGTAACATAGATTCCAGAAGAGAAGCGCATTTCAGTAAGGACCAAATTTGGTTCTGAAGATCAAATTATAGCATGAGAATTGTCCCTACTGGGTAATGAAGCTTATCCTAGACTCCTAATGTACCCATTAGTGGATAACATACTTGTTGTTCTTGGCCCCTCTAATAGAAGCTGCAGTATCCTTCTTGAATTTTTCCTTACACTGGCAAGAAGAGAAACTTACCATTTTCAGAGGTTTAGAAATTCAGTGCGTCTTTGGCATTGAGATTCTTAAAATAGTCATCTCTCTGCTTACTAGCTGAAAGCCAAAGTTCTTAAATCATGATGGAATCTTGCTATTAATAAAGCAGGTTATACTCAACATAAAATTAGCTGTTACCAAGCATGTCACTTTCAAAGTAAAAAGCTTCTGGTAACTTACTACTGATGTCCTGAAACAGTCTTCTATTTTTAGAGGGGCAAGAGTTTTTTGGGAGTGATATATTTTATTGGGTCAACTGCATGGTTGGAATAGGCTTTTGGGTGTTACAGTATCCTTCCTCAGGTCTCACCTACCCTCAAGACCTAAGGAAGGGTACTATGATATCCTAAACCATGGAGTTTGATCCATTAAAAGATAATACCCACAAAAGGTCTTTCCTCTGGCATATTTCCTGGACAATCACGGGTACAACATCACTTTTACACTACTTTCTATTTTTGTACCTCTTAAAGCCCAAAAGTGAAAGGCAGAATCAGCCTTTGACCAAAAAGGCCTGGAAAGGGAGTTGGCGACAAGTCAGGTGGGCAGAATTTGCAGGACAGACACTGTACTCAATAGCATGTTCCCTCTTCCCTAAATTGGAGACAGGTTTTGAAAAACATTAAAACTGCTTGCTAGGGCTGAACACTTAGCAGATCCAAAGAAATACTGATACATAAAATATGCATATGATTTACTAGGGCTGGCACCAGGTGTTGCAAATACCCGAAATACTTTGGCTAGCAACAGAGCTCCTGGTTTAGACCTTAATGGGAAGCATTTCAAGAGAGGACTAGTGCTTCATAATTTAACTTTTGTGTCTGGAGTCTGAGACTATCGCCTTAAGAAAGAAAAGAAACCCCTCGTATAGACATGCAGGAGCAATGTACCTCAGATCCTCTTTTATAAGACATGAAGTACATCCCACATATAAAACATTTTCTCTTGAAAGTATCTTTTGAACCAAAGATAAAAGTCAAGCCTGTCAGGTTTGGATTAGCTTTATCTAGACTGAGACTTCCTTGTTAGCATAAATACTACCACTTCATTCTCTCTGGACTTCCTGGGCTCAGAAGTAGGCTGAAAAGCAGAGGAATTCTATAGGGGTGGTGGCAATACAGTTCATCCCCTGTTTCGAATGAAGTGGTGCATTTCATTGGAAGTGCGTGATGAATAGATTCCACTGGTGTATTTTTCCCCTCAATAATCTTTTCTTCCTTCCTTTCTAGGACATATAATTGTGTGAACAATGCAATATAGTTCTGTCTGTTTAAGCATGATCTTAAACACATTGGGCATTTTTAGATGTGCGTGCGAGACAGCACCGGGTGCTTTTGAGAGTGCCCAGCACTGCATCGCATGCATTTGTATAAGTGGCGAAATGTGCATCAGCACTGAGAAAAAGGCAACAGTGTGCTTTTGAACTAAAACACATCAAAGGTGTTTTGGTTTAAGAGCGCACCACCACCATTTTCCCAGCATTGATGCGCATTTCACCATTTACATAAATGTATGTGACGCAGCGCCGGGTGCGTCAGCTTGTGTGCAGAGCAGACTTGATTAATTGAGTCTGCTCCACCGGTGCGTCACAGCGTGAAAAGGTATGTGTATAAATGGCCATTAGACTCAAGTTACATTTTGTCATTTTCTTAGAGCAAGAAGGGTTTTTAATGTTAGAACACAGATGTCATGTCTGACATAAGTGAAAAAGTCAGAAGGGTCTGTTCAAGATTTTTAGGGCGCACATTTCATGGCTTACAATATGAAAATTGGCTTTTGAAAATACCAGTCTCTTTTATACAAGAAGAATGAATATTAAACAGCTAATAAATTCAACTAACTTAGTATATATTATGATCCATGACCCATGTTCTATTGCCCTTGAGGACACATTTCTGAATGTTTGAGCCTGGAAGGACCATTAATGATCAGCTAGCCTGATTCCTGCATGGCAGAAACCAGAGATATTTTGTGTGCCCTATGAACCTGAGGAGCGGCATTTAAATGCTATTTTGGTGCAGTTTGCTGTAGAGAGGGTGAACAGCAAATGTGACCCTAAAATATTTCATGTGATTCTAAAAGTTTTTTTTAATGCTAAAGTAACCTTTTTGGGGGCTCATCTTGACAGCGATCCCTTTTTACCATCATTATTATTTATATTGCGCTTTACAATAGATAAAATATGCTAAACAAATACAAGATCCCTGCCCTGAAGAACTTAGAGTCAAAAGGCACAGGAGGGTACAGTGCAGTGAACAGAGGCATGAGCATGTTACCACTGGTACACCATGAGCAACAGGTGGGTTTTCAGAAGGGTGTTTGAAGGAAGCAAGTGAGGGAGCTTGGGTATACTAACTGGGAGGCTACTGAAAGTGTAGGAGAGAGCATGAAAAGTCAGCTAGGAGAAGTGGCACAAGAGAAGGGGCATGGGCTAGAGGAAATAGTGGGCAGAGGGTGCATTGCTCTTGGAATGACTGATTTCAAGGCTTCGATCACATGATTGCTCTTACTCAGCTAGGCACCAAATGCAGAGCATACACAAAGCAAAAGTCCCTCTTTTGCAGCAAGAATAGAAAAGGTGTTAAATAATATACGAAGCAGTAAGTGCACTTTGCTGGCATGCAGCTTTTTAAACATAAAAGACACCACGTGCTGCAGAAATAAGAGTCATGACCATCTTCAGTACACTTGACTTCAGTTACAGGCAGCTCTGAGACATTTCAGTACTGCAACCTCCTCTTGTCATTTTTAGCTGCCACGCTGTGATGGTTCCAGTGCGTGGTAAAGCTGAAGAGGGTGTACCTCCCCTGCGACATCCTTAGTACTCGTGCTGTAGAGCACGCCTGCTTCCGAGACTGGGAAGAAACAGAGCACGGTTGGAACTGAACCAAGGCAGCGAGACTCGGCAGAGGGATATGTGTATCCCAGCCACCTCTTCTTCCAGCCTTGGTTTCAAGTAACCTTTTCAAGCTAAAAGCATACCTTGATTCAAATTTGAGCATCTTACCTTTCAGTAAACCCCAGATCTTACTGTTAGACTAGCCCATTGTCCCATGCTAAGTACCTGTGAATTATCCAAATGAATACTTTGCCTCAGAACAACTGTGGCTAATTCAAGTCAGCTGTCATTTAAGTATTGTGTGTAAATGACTGTGCCCTGTGTGTTTTGATAGAGGTCATATCCTGGACCAATCAGAGCCTCATTAAACTGGTTTTTAGCCTCAGTCTCTCCCCTCCTGATTTCAAATCTAGCTCTTTAACAGTGCTGTAAGATATTCATCACTGAGTGCATGTTGTATCCACAGGGAAGGGACAGAATGGCCTTCCTGCTAATCTCTTGTCTTTGAGTTTCTGCCACAGCTGTGAAAATCATAGCCTGACTTATGATTTTACTTTACTGTGTGACCTTTGACATTTTTTAGACCCTCCAGATTTCTAGTAGGACTCAACCGCTGCTGGAACTAGATAGGCCATTGCAAGGCATACAAATTGATTTCTTCCTTTTGGTTGCTTCAAATTTGTTTCCCATGAAGGAGGTACCCGATGGGGTAGGTCAAGTGCAGCTCAATGTGCTGCCTTTTCTTTACTCATATCTTGCACCACAGGGTACGAAATGCTGGCCTTGAACATGAAATTGGCCAGTTACTTTTGGGCCAGGTACAACCATTACACTTGTTCTGGTTTAAGTGATTGGAAACCAGTCTATACTCACAACAGAACATGAATTTGGTACACAGAGACTAGTTTAAAAATGGCAGAACCTAGTTTAAGATTTGCCCTCCCTCCCCACCAAAGGGCAAATGTGTGTTCTGTTTGCTAGCCATCTAAACTACACCGCGTACAGAAAACCACGTAACTTAGATGGATTTCACCTCAGGCGTTTTGAATGTCTGTACCTAGCCCTAAAAAACAAATTCTTCAGTAATGAAGTACCATGGGTGTTGACTATTGGCAGCTCATACAATGGGGGCTGTTGTACTGGAGATGGGCAAATCAACTGTTATTTGTGATCAAATCCTAGGGGGTCTAACTACTGGAGGGCCCCCCCGCCCCCAGCCAATCAGGTCCTCCAGATATATGATCAGTGTGCTTGAATTTGATGCTGTCATCATTGAGGCTATGTTCTTGTTAGAGTTAGTTTATCTACTGCAACTAGTTCTGGATCTTCCCTTGAAGGTCCTGAGCAAGAGGCTTTGTCTCTGGTTCTTCATTATCTCATTCCAGCTGTTCCCCTCTAAGTAGCTGGGAAACCCTGATGGCAAGAATAGGAGGAAATGGCAAGATGTTTTGAATACCAGCCAGTATTCATTATTTTCCCCAGTTCCTGTCTGACTCACTAAACTTTATTTTTTTTTAGCTTTGCTCATGTGGAATAATACCCATTCTTGACATAAGGGTAAAAAGAGCATGTTACACAAACGTGTAACGTATTACCAGCAAATATCCTAGAAGGGCAGAAAATTAAAAAGAAGTGCGATATCTGGAAAGTATAAGGGGAAAGCCTTGACTCTGAGGGGTGCGTGACAGTGCATCCCACTGCCAGAATTTCATGCTCTTGAACAACTGTTAACAAGTAGGTTGCCCAGTAGGATCAGGGGATGAAAAATCATGGTTCAATGTTCACGAAAGAGCCGTGATGTTCACAAAAGAGCCGTGAAGGCATCTGGTGATGTATAATGGAACGCTTCTAGCCTTGCTACATAAACTGGACACGTGCAAAACGAGAACTGTTAAACTGAGACCAGAACACCACTGTAATTCAGTGGAGTTATTCCTACATTATACAATTATGGGCGAGGAATTGAACTGATGTCAGCTATAAGAAGCTTATGGAAATGCTATATGAAATGTCAAATGTGTTTCACACGGGCTAATGAGATTGATCACGTAAGACTTCTCAGTTGTGGGCAGAAAGATGACAAGATTTTGGTTCCATGCTGCTGGTAGGCCAAGCCCCACTCCTGATTTCAACTTGAATATAAACCTGTATCTGAACTGTATGCCACTGCAATCACCATTTCTATCTTAATGTGTCCCAGTTCTAGTCTGGGTGTCCCAGAATTGTGCTTGGTAATACTTTCCACTCCATTTGTGAAACTGTAAACAGCATTCTTTTAAAACCTGAACATGGAGATTAGTGAGTGAGTGCTTCTCCAGAGGAGCTGACAAGTTTGAAAACATGTCAGTAACACACACACACAGACACACACACACACTAGCATTAGAGGTTTGTTTTCAAGCTGGGAGCACTCTTGCTCTGCAAAGTGACATACTCTGGGGGCCCCGACAGTAACATAAGCCCCTGTGAGATCATTTAACTTACAGTTGGCCAAACTGAAACTTCCTTGCTCCCAAATTTCTGGAATGCTCAGTTTACTAATGAAACTATTGCTTTGCAATCTAGACCTGCTATTGCATCTGTCAATCACTAAATACAAAGTGAGGATCTTTGTCATGGACAGCGTGTATAATATTGGCTTTTGAAGTTCAACACATGACAGGTTTGGTGGGGTTGAAATTGAGGATTATGTTTTAAATGGATTCTATTTATAGGGATGCTGGTAGGAGACTGCAGAGCCTGAATTCTTTGCATAACAGCTGATGTGAGTTTTAAAATACAGTTGGTGTTGATTCTTGAGGTAGAGATTTGAGGGCGGGGAAGAAGCTGAACAAATTCTTCATAATGGAGTCCCCCTCCTCTCATTTCTAGCTTATTAAATATTATTCTGCCTTAGAACCACCGCCTGGTGCTTTGTCAAAAATGATGTTCATATGGTGTGAATGCCTCAGTTTATACTTATCAACTTTGCACCTGCCCAGAAAGTCATATATACATAGCCTAGATCAAGGGGATATAGCTGCTGCCCTTTCCTGCATGGTCTGTCATGTATATTCCTGACACCTGCTGGTGATTGGCTTACAACCTCAGTACCATCAGGTAAAATTGAGCATGCATTTTAACTGAGTGGTTTGAGTGGAGCACAGTAGACAAATCTTTTTGATCTAGAGTCACTTCTTTGGCCAATATGCTAAACTGTTCTAGGCCACTGGTTCTGGTTCCTCCATGGAAGAAAAAACAAAGAACCACATTTGTGAGAGTGGTGAAAATTAGCATAATGCTAACTTCTGGGCACATTTTGAATCTGTCCCTAACTTAAAAAACTCAAAGGCCAATGGAAGGAGATGACTGCATGTTCACTATCTGTATAGGGGTAGATACTAGAAGTCCCACCCCCTGTAGGAAAGAATTGCTTGAAGGGTGCCAAACATCTCAGTATCACGAGACGCATACTCACATTGCAATTAAATATATACATACATTCACTTAAGCAGCCAAATTTTGTCTTTGTTTCCCTTCTTGCACTCTCAAAGTCAGTTGAGTGCAAGCTGGAGCACAATTTAGATGTCTGATATATTCCAGTGGTCACTTCTCTCCCAGGATGCTTCTTTGCAAAAAAAAAAAGGGATTAAGAGATTAACCACTGATTAAGGAATAGTCTAAACAAATGATTGGAACTGCTATTTCTGTTAGTGCATCACCGTGGATGTTAATTGCCATTGTCTCTGATGCTTCTCTACAATTAGAACACTAACAGGCTTCTGCACTGTGAGCCCGAGCACAAGGCCCTGTGATATGAACCACCAGCCACGCTATATTTCAAGACCGTGCAGGCTTAATCAGATATTCCATTGGTGCCTTCCAGCTCCATGAAAAGAATGAAAATAGCATCTGCCAAAGTGATAAACCAGCAAAGATTAAAGTCTTACAACAGCCATCAATTTTAATATCCTTGCACAGTTTCCTTCAAGAAGGGAAACATTTCCTGGAGAACACTATGCATTTATTTAGCACATAGAAAGAGTAATGGAGGCAAGCTGTTAACAATATCTGGCAATCCAGGTCAGACCAACTTTACAACATGTAGTTGGGGCTAGTACCAGTTTGGTTATATAGTTGCAGCTTGTGTAGATGCCTCTTCCATTAAGACAAAGTTAAAGAAGAAGCATCTTTCTTCAATTTTAGAATTTTACTTTTAGAATAATTTTAGAATAAGTGACTTTCTGTTCACATGGCTGTTTGTCATAGCAGCCTTTCTGAGCAGGGAGTGTTGAGGGAATGTCACAGCCTACACAAGTCTATATGTTTTCTTAGAGATGCTCTGTTTTGCACTTGAAGAGAGATGCATCCTGGAGCTTGACTGGAACTGCTACAGTTCCATGTTACTTTCCCACTGGAGAAGTAATGGACTGTAAGCAGAGGGTGTTTTGCATAATACATTTTACATACAACTCTGCAGATCAACAGATTTTTTGGGGGGAAAAAAAAGAACAGACCAATTATGGTATGTCAAAATGTTTGACCTCCGAAGCCTGTACTCATAACCTGAAGAAACTTTAAAATACTTTAAGCCAAAATCAAACCTTTTGGCTGGATATAAGGCTTTGCACTGGGTAACTCTGTCTTTTAAAACTATATCTAGCATCACTAAACACCAGTGTCAGTTCGTGTGTCCAGCAGCTGCCATTTGGTTGTCAAAACTGGTGCAGCAGGGATTTAATCATGATAAAAACAAAAAGGATAAGGCCAGAACTGGTTGC
Source organism: Crocodylus porosus (assembly GCF_001723895.1). Taxonomy (NCBI): domain Eukaryota; kingdom Metazoa; phylum Chordata; order Crocodylia; family Crocodylidae; genus Crocodylus; species Crocodylus porosus. Next base: position 13,068,947 of record NW_017728921.1, on the reverse strand, counting down.
CCTTGGACACTGTGCTTTCTTCTTACTTGAATATTGCCCATTTCCTTACAGACATTAATAAACACTTGTTATAATAACTTGACATTTTTTAGTTAAGTCAACTTCTTGTCTGATGTTGAACAATGCTAGACCCAGGACAGACCCCAGGGAATGTCATTAGATACCTCTTCCCAACTAGACATTGAGCCATTGATGACCACTCTTTATTAATGTATGTGGTTTCCACATGTTGCTTCAGCCTTGTTAAGGTGATCACCACTGTGAGGAGCTTGAAGGCCATCAGGTAGCATTGTAAATGGGTATGAATCAACAGTGTGGGACATGGCTTGAACTTGTCCACAAGAGCATTTGTCATTGCAAAGTCTCCATTGTATAGGTCTGAGGCACAGTGACCCTGTCTAGTTTGAAAACAACTGAGAAGTGCCCGATAATGGTGTGATCTGTTAAATCCTGGTTGACTGACTGTAGGGTCAGAGAAGATGTGGTGATTGATTGTTGCTTGTGCTGACCATTCTTTGTGTCATCAAGGAAGGAAGGAAAAGTCAGAGGATTTGGTCTAGTTGGCTGCCAGTATCAAGCGGATTGCCCCAGGGATCAGTCCTGGGGCCGGTTTTGTCCGATATCTTCATCAATGACCTGGAAGACAGCATAGAGTGAACCCTCAGCAAGTTTGCAGATGACACCAATCTGGGGGGCATAGTAGATATTCTGGATGGTAGGGCTAGGATTCAGAGTGACCTAGACAAATTGGAGGATTGGGCCAAAAGGAATCTTATGATGGCTTCCAGCCCTAATTTTCAGTGATTCTATGATTTTGAAAGCATGGACCATATTGGGCGTCTTGAGGGAAGCCAAGCTATTGGTGGGTGGAATATGTCCCAGTGTACTGGGAGCATAGGATTGTCATGGAGTTTGGCTAGTAAGTTTTCTTCAGCATTTGTGCAGCGGAGACCAAAAGTGGGAGAGAACTGGTAACTGTGGGAGTGGGGTGGGTGCAATGTCCCTGACCCAAGACACACTGTAGTATGCAGTTAGGTGTCCACTAGTTTGTTGTGAGATGAACAAGCCCATACAGGGGCACAGTATTCTGCAACTGAATAACGCCGTGACTACCGGTTGAGCATGATGATCCAACTAGTTACATATCCGCCTTACGGTACTTTCAGTACACTAAACTTTCCTAGCATGTTAATGAGAATGTTATGGGAGACAGTATCAGAAACCTTGCTAAAGTCAAGGTATTTCACATTCACTGCTTTGTACATCACTTTACTTATTTTTGAAAATTCTGTTTATTTTCCTCCAAAATACTTAGGGCCTTCCCAGCACATATGCAGAAAGGGTCCTCTCTAGCATTAAGATCCCTTTATAATTTTCTTTAGTTTAGAAAATAAGACTGTCTTGTAGTTTTCTTTTATACAAATAGCTGAGGTTTTGGTCTTTTTCCATTTATTTCCCCATTGTTCCAGAATGAGGTGGGTTTTTTTTCCCCATACAACAAACTTTCTCTGCTTCACCCATCAGCAGCTGTTTATTATACGATGTAGAAATCTGGCTCTAAGGGGGGGCCTTTCCAAAAATCAGTGTTTTTGTCTCCATTACTGGTCACGTGAGATTTCAGCCTCTTACCTGGGGCTGGATATAAAGCTTTAGTTCCAACTAAATCCATTGGCATATTAATAATCCCCATGAGTTCTTCAGTATTCATTTACATAATTTTATCTTTACAGAAGAAGAGGACAATGACTGTATGCCCCTTTTTTGATATAAAAGTCTATATTGGATCAGGTAACTCCACTTGAAATTTTGATCTTTTTCTGATGGATATAATAACTGATGAAGCAAAAAGACTTAATTTTGTCTGTATCAGATTTAATCTGCAATGTAGTTACAGCACCTGGATTGTTCTTCTTTGATGTTGAAGAAATGCAGTGCCAAGTCCTTGTATTCTGGTACATTGCAGGCTGCCCCGGGTGGGCTAGCGGAGGCTGGGGTCAGCACATGGGCTGGCCCCAGCACCCTTACTTGGGGCCCTGGGGGCCTCCTGGGACTCCATTGGCAGCGATCTGGGTGCGTAGAGCCTGACCGGTACCCAGAGGATGGCTCTAGCCAGCCAGGCTCTGGTTTCGGGCAGCGCATGCTGCTGCCACATGCGCCACCCTGCTTTTTCCTGTGTCAGAAACCCCCACCATACTGCTAATTATGTGCAGTTTGTGGTGCTACAGATAGGTCTGCAGTGCCACAAACTAGGGGTGTGCAAAGTGGGCCCTATTCAATTTAGATTTGGATTCAGCCCAAATCAGGGACAATGATTTGATGCACTGATTCGGATCACTGCCTCTGATTCAATTCAGCTGAATCCGAATCTGAATCTGAAGATTCGATGCTGATTCAGACACAGACACAGCTTTAAAAGTTTTTTCTGCGTACCTTGAGGTAGCAGGCACAGTTTTTGATAGCTGCGGTGCTGGGGCACATGGAGCGTCCCACAGGAGCGCATGGGGGGGCCCTCCATGTGCTTGGTGGTGAACCCAGAAGTGGACCAGAAGTACTTCCGGTCCAATTCCGGGTCCGCTGGGGAGCGTACAGGAGGGCATGTCCCCCCAGCTCAGTGATCAGCCTTAGGTGGACCCCAGGTGCCCCCCCCCAGACCCAGGAGGCACCAGTCACCAAGTCAGGGAGTCACAGTGCACTCCCCGGCAGACCCGGAGGTGGACTGGAAGTGCTTCTGGTCCACTTCTGGGTCTGCTGTCAACTGTGGTGGGGACCCCCCCGCACTCCTGTGGGATGCTCCATGAGCCCCAGCATCACAGCGATCATGAGCCCCTGCTACTTAGAGGTATGTAGAAAAAACATTTAAAGCTATCTCTATGTCCGAATCTCTGAATCTTTCTGAATTTCTCTGAATCGATTCAGAGAGATTAAATGATCTTCTGATTCAATTCAGATTTGGAGATTCGGCCACTGAATCAAGCCAAATCTCCTCTGAATCAAATCAGGGACCAATGCTTCACACAACCCTACCACAAACCACAAGTGTGCGCTTGCCTGGATGCACCCCCAGAGTTCAACATTCAAAGCAAAATAATTGGAAGGATTTTATTCCACGTGACAAAATAAACTTATTGACTTTGTCTCTTATGGGTTGTGAAACCTCCCATAAGTGACATGCTAAGATTTTTCAAAATGTGGCTTATTTCTCTCCCACCTGTCTCTCCCTGGAATAGAGGATGATGAAAGATGTGGTACTGAATCCAGCATAGTCAGACCAGTAGAGCATTAAGTACACGCCAGGCAGGAAAACTGCAGTTTCTAAGCAAAACATACACATCTCCCTCTTAAGCAAAGGCTTGATGGTTGATTTCACATTGTTTTTATCCGCTACACAGCATTTACACTTTTGCTTGTTTGAGCAGTTGGCTTTGGCAAATGTTCTCTTCCTTCACTGTGCTCATATATCAAAGAGAGCTATGGAAATGAGATACTAATCAATCACAGTTGTATTTTGAAAGAGAACTGGGAACTATAGTGGCAAATGGGGTTGAAGATGAACAATCCTGAAATAAGACCCTTGCTCTATTCTCAGACTTTGCAAAATAGACTGTCTTAAAATAGCTTTAGAAGTGTTTCTTCAATCTGTGATGCTTTGGGTCAAGTTTTTCAGTTAAATATGAATAGCTCAGGACTAAAATGTACCACGTACACAGCAAGCCTATAAGACTGTAGGCAATTAATATGTCATCCCTAAAGGGATCCCGACTTGCTAGATTTCATGTGACAAAAGAGTCTGTGTTTAAGAGAGTCTTTGAAAGTAGGGCAATAACCAAAAAAGTTTTTGGTATTTCCAGACCTACAATAACAAAATAAATTTGTTCCCTGGGACCGCTTGCCTGCTCTGTTTTTCTTTAACAAGGTCAGATTGCTCTGCATAGTTTCCTGTGCTTGCACTGAGAATATGGTTCATGTGAGACAGTTCCAAGCAGCTGGTTGGCTAGCTGGTCTCCCCTTCATATTTTTTAATTTACAGAGCAAGACATTATAACTATGGAGCAATTGACATTAAAGCTTTAGAGATAACAATGTTGAAAATAAGTAGAAATTTTAATTTCTCTTTAGTTTTTTTTAACCAGATAACAAATCGTCTTTGGATTACAGAGGAAAAAGAAATACAGTCCTCTCTGCACTAGATAATCAGCTATGGGTAGAATAACCTCTCAGTGAAACCTCAGTTTCTTCGTGGCATATTTTCTATCTTAGTTGATTTGGATTTTAAATTCAGCCATTCCAGCCTCTTTGGGAGCACACAAGGCCTCTTAGAAGGGGTATACAATATTCTCTTCTTGACATGGGTTTTGAAAGCCTGTGAATGACATGTATGCCTTTTGCAGCTGTTCTTACTGAAGTGATGAGAGACAGATTAAATCATTCTTAAAATACTTGTGTCAGTTCCTAAACAGTGAATTTGAGGTTGGTAATCAAAATACCAAGCTATTGGGTCAAATGCCAGTAATGTAACTTGAAGGGGGGTAACTGGGCCACCAATTCAGAGAGGGTGCCTGAATGGCAGCCCTCCAGGGAGCCTGTGTCACCACCACTCCTGGCACTATGAGACACAGCCTGTGCAAGGAGGCAAGCACCCTCCCACCCACACCAGTGCCAACCTTTGAAATGATCCCTTTGTTAAATGTCATAAGGGATGTGTCACATTTGTGAATGACTACAGGTCATTTTGTCTAAGAGGAGTATTTTGATTTTTTTCATCACTCTTGGTTCTACTCTTGTTTTTATTATGCAATAAGATAGGATTTTTAATTTTTTTAATACTTAATTTTAAGCACAAAATAAGTAAACCTAGGAAGCTCCTCAAGAAGATACGGAGCATGAAGCCTTCCAACATGTCTGTTAAATCTGGTTGCTTTTTGCAACACACAAGGTCATTTAGTTCTATAATTGAACCTACATCATACCCTACACTGAAATGAATGGTGGAACACGTTAAATTAAATAAGTAGTAATCTTTCTTGTACAAGATGAACTAGCTTTCATCCTGTTTTTGATAGTGTCAGGAGAGACCAAGGACCACATTTCAAGGCTGGTTCAATAATATTTACAAAAAAGGCTGGAAAAACTTCAGAACATGGACGGGAGGGGCATTATTAAGTCAGACAAACTTAGCTTTTCCTAAGTCTAACTGCAGTAAATACTTACTGAGGTCACTATTCCCTGAGCATCTAAAAACATGGCTTAGTCCTCTATGCTCTCATTGATTTTGGTGGACCAGCATGCCACTGAATATACTTGTGGAAGTATTTGCATGACTGGGCTCACTAAATTCATAGAATAATAAATGTTTGATCAGAAGGACCAATAGCTCATGTAATATAGACCATTTAATTATACTTGCTTGCCTCTGTATCGAATCCCATAACTATTTGACAGAAAATAATTTTCCAAAAGGGTCTTCAACCCTAATTTGAGGAGTAAAATTTTTCCATTTCTTCTGTAGATAGCTGTATTTCAAAGAGTAACCACCCTCACTCTTAAATTTCTGCTTTTTTTCTAACAGGTATTATTCACCTGATTTTCCATTATGCCTTTCTCCAGTAGATAAAGGGCTCTTCAGTAACTGGTCTTGTCTCCCAGTGAAGTTACTTGCATGCTAATCTACTCTCACGTTAATCTTTTGGTTAACTGAATGCACTGAGCTCTTTAAGCCTCTCAGAGAAGTATTTTCTCTGCACTCCAACCATTTTGTGGTTCATTTTTTGCGACCTCTACAATTTTGAAGCTTTTGAAAATGGACAGAAGAGGTGGACACCATACTTCAATATTCTTCTCTCCAATTCTGTACATAGAGGTAAAACCACCATCCCACTCATTATTGCCCTATTTTATTAAGTCCAAAGGATTGCATTTACAGTTTTTGCCATAGCACGACATGTTAAGTAGCTTGTCTGCTATGACTCTTGTATCCTTTTCAAAGTCTAAGTATAGTCTCCCATAGTTTCATAGTTTCTAGGGTCGGAAGGCACCTGAGTAGATCATCTAGTCCGACCCCCTGCCATGGCAGGAAAGATTACTGGGGTCAAACAATCCCAGCAAGGTATACATCTAGCCCCCTCTTAAAGCCCCCCAGAGTAGGAACCAGCACCACTTCTCCTGGAAGTTGGTTCCAGACCCTAGCCACCCTGACAGTGAAGTCACGCCTCCTGATATCCAGCCTAAATCTTCCCTCTGCCAGCTTGTGACTGTTATTCCTGGTCACTCCTGGCGGTGCTCGGGGGAACAGGGACTCCCCCAATGCCTGCTGGTCCCCCCTGACTAGTTTGTAACAGGTCA
>NW_017728921.1:13052650-13062428 GCF_001723895.1 Crocodylus porosus | reverse complement strand
TCCCCACACTGCCGGCCCATGTTCATCTTGGAGTCTATGATGACTCCCAGATCCTTTTCTGCCTTTGCCCTGATGAGAAGGGAGTTCCCCAGCCTGTAGGTATGGTGCGGTTGTTCCTCCCCAGGTGCATCGCTTTGTATTGCCCTGCATTCCAGCTTCCTTGATGTATGACTGCATTTGGATCTGTTAAAATACGTTATTTAGAATAAGCCTCAATTTATCAGTATCTAGATTGCTTTGTATTATGCCCAGTCCTCATCATTTTGTATCACCCATCTTTGTAACACCTGCAAATTTTATCAGCTATAACTTTTAGATTTACTTTGAAATCACTGAAAGCATCTGGCTAGCTCTGATCACTGTGCAGCCCCATTCAGTGAGAGTTCCCCACTGAGAAAACTGCTTTGAGATCTGTCATTCAGCCAGTTTAGAATATGTGTAACATGCTCTTTATTGACAGATGCCAACTTTTTAGTCATAACGAATGCAATACTACCTTAAACAGTTTTTGAAGAATTATTACATCTCCACAGTCAGTTTTATCAACCAAACTTATAATCTTGTCAAAAAATGAAATTGAATTTCCTTGAATACCTGTTTTTCAAAGAATTGTGTTGGATGGCATTAATTATCTTCTTGCCCTTTAATACTTCAATAAAATCCCATATTCATTTTTTCCTATTAATTTCCCCAGTGTTGATGACAGCCTGTAGTTACTATAACCCATAGTTACTCAGGATGTCTTCCTTGCTTTCCATACAGTTTAACACAACATTACCAGTCTGAAATTTCCCTGATGTTGCAAAATTTGCCAAAAACTAGCTGAATGGATATTTCTTCACTAGCTCTTTTGGAATCCTTGGGTCCAGATAATTCAGGGATGATGTCAATGTTTTTGTTCCTAATGGATGTTGTTTATTGTCCTTGTTGATTATTAGTAGTCTGTAAAATAGTTCATCATTTTCATATGATACAAGTATGTCATCTAGATTCTTTCCAAATATATAACAAAAATATCAAACACTTCTCTCTTTTTCTTTGTCATTAATGACAGTTTTACTATTAATGGGCTTCTACCATCCAATAATTTATTTTGCTTCTAACCCATGTTAAAAAACCCCAACTTCTTGTTGCCTTTAGCTATGCCAGCCATAATTTTAATGCTATCTTTAGCTTCCCTTATCTTTCTGCATTTTATAACTTACATTTTATATTGATTGCTATCCATTTTCCCCTTTCCAGTTCATTATATCTTATTTTCACTTCACCACTGAACCAGGATGGACTTTTACACAAAGTTGTCCTGTTTTTGATGCAGAAGCATGTTTTTTGGCCATCTAAAACTATTCTTAAAAAATCCCGTCCTTCTGTCATTTTTGTCTACACTTTTTCTTTGAAACTGTAGTTCTCATGCTCATAATTTTCCTCATCTTTGGGAAATGAGTCCTCCTGAATCACTGAGAAAATCCCTGTAGGTATAAAATATTAAATATATATGGGGTGGAATTGTCTTCTGTTTACCCATTTTGATCATGATCACTGGTCCTTAATTCCAGTCTAGTGATTAATCCAGCTTTACCATTCTGATGCAGATCAAAACCAAACTATTTCATGTGTGGTACATTACTTTTTATGTTAGATAATTGCTCTTTATCATTTTGACAAACCATAAATGTCTGTCTAGCATTGCCCACATTTTAGACTAATGCTTAAGCAGTGATGCATCTTGTCCCTGTTTTGTATAGTCATCTGGACCAGATGCCCACCTGTCCACATGGGCTTTGCTAGCACATTAGCATTCGAGATCCTGTAGTTCTTAGTTATTAGTATCTGTAGAACAAGTAACAGTGACTTTAATGTAGACACTCCCCCAGTACCTGAGCAAGTTGTAATCACTGATTTTAACATTTCAATCAATCAAATCATCCTATGGGATCCAGCTATATTTTTGATTGCTTCTCCTCAATGAGAAATTCCAGTTCCTCTTGGTTATTACTTGTTCTCTTAGCATTGGTATATTAGTAGCTGGAGAAGTTCTTCTCTATACATTGTTTGCAGCATTGTTTACTTGTGACGTGAAAATCTGTAGTACGTTTGCCTTCTTGCAGAGCTGATTTATTGTTTTCCTGGATGACATGTTTTCTACCTTCAGAGCTTAGAGTCCAATGCAAGCAGAGTTCCTCTCTGCCCTGGTGGTGTTGCCAGCCCACAGAATTATACAATTAGAAACTTAGGGTTGGAAGGGACCTCAGGAGGTCATCTAGTGCAACACCTTGCTCAAAGCAAGACCATCCCCAGCTAGATCATCCCAGCCAAGGCTTTGTCTGGCCGGGTCCAAGGAGGAAGAGTCCACAATCTCTCTGGGTAACCTGTCCCAGTGTTTTACTGTCCTCCTAGTGAGACAATACTTCCTAATATCTAACCTAAACTTCCCTTGCTGCAACTTGAGACGATTGCTCCTTGTTCTGTCGTCTGCCACCACTGAGAACAGTCCGGCTCCATCATCTTTGGAGCCCCCCTTCAGGTAGTTGAAGGCTGCTATTAAGTCCCCTCTCAATCTTCTCTTCTTCTGACTAAATCAGCTCAGTTCCCTTAGCCTGTCTCATAAGTCATGTCCTCCAGTCCCTGAACTATTTTCACTGCCCACTGCTGGACTCCCTCCAATTTGTCCACATCCTTTCTGTAGTGGGTAGGCGTTGCTCTGTGAACTAGAGCAATGAAACATGGAAGATAACATATTTTAACCATTTGGAAAAAGTAAACTTCATTGATAAACAGAAAGAAGAATTTTTTTCACGTCTGTGGCTGCCTCTGATATTGGACACCTCCAGGGAGGAAGACAACCTAATCTGCACATCATAGAGAAACACTCTCACAAAAGGACTCGCACATACCCAGGGGAATACACTTCCAGCTTCTGCCTCCCCTGTGCAAAATGGAGTTTATTTTCTACCTAGGAGGACTTTTACAATCTTTGAAATCTTCTCAGCCTGAGAAAGGGTGTATGGGCCCAAAAGCTTTCAAGGAAAGGATTTTTTTTTTTTCTGGTCTAATAAAAGATATCACCTCTGACTCAAAAGCTTTGTGTATTGCTCAAATCAAGGTGTACCACATCCACTGGTCTCCCCACATCCACAGAGCCAGTCATCTCATCATAGAAGGCAGTCAGGTTGGTCAGGCATGCCTTGCCCTTGGTGAATCCATGCTGGCTGTTCCTGATCACCTTCTTCTCCACTAAGTGCTTAGAAATAGACTGCTTGAGGATCTTCTCCATGATTTTTCTAGGAACTGAGGTGAGGCTGACTGTTCTGTAGTTGTCTGGATCCTCCTTTTCCCCTTTCTTAAATATGGACACTGTTTGCCCTTTTCTAGTTACCTGGGACCTCTCCCAATCGCCATGAATTTTCAAAGATGATGGCCAGCAGCTCTGCAATCACATTAGCCAACTCCCTCAGCATCCTCAGGTGCATCCGATCCGGCCCCATGGACTTATATATGTCCAACTTTTCTAAATAGTCCCTAACTTGTTCTTTCACCACTGTTCACTTCCTCCCCAAACTGTGCTGCCAGGTGCAGTAGTCTTGGAGCTGACCTTACTTGTAAAGATAGAGGTGAAAAAGGCATTAAATACTTCAGCCTTTTCTGCATCCTCTGTCACTAAGTTGTCTCTCCCATTCAGTAAAGGACCTGCACTGTCCCTGATCTTTTTCTTGTCACTGACATACTTGTAGAAACCCTTCTTGTTCCCTTTCACATCCCTTGCTAGCTGCAACTCCAATTGCGCTTTGACCTGACTTATCCCCGCATGCCTGAGCAATACTCTTATACTCCTCCCTAGTTGTTTGTCCAAGTTTCCACTTCTTACAAGCTTCCTTTTTGTGGTATAGTATACTGAAGAGTTCCCTGCTAAGCCAAGGTGATCTTCTGCCACTCTTGCTAGTCTTCCTGTGCATCAGGATGGTTTGTTCCTGCACTCTCAGTAAGGCTTCTTTGAAGTGCAGCCAGCTCTCCTGGACTCCTCTCCCCCTGAGACTGGCTTCCCAGGGCATCCTGCCCATGAGTTCTCTGCGTGAGTCAGGGAAGTTACTTGTATGGCAAGTCTTCTTTCCTGAAGTCTCTGCTGCTCTCTATCCTTCCTTTCCTTGGGATCCTGAACTCAGTCATCTTGTGGTCACCAACACAACAGCACACAAGTGGGCAAGAGAAGCAACTACTGTAAAGAAGTGTAGTGGACCTAGGCTGATTTATAGGAACTGAAACTGTGGTCCACGTGGTTCCCACCCCAGGGTAAAGCATGTATCAAGAAACTGTATTGAGATGGAAGTGTTATCCTGATCTCATAGAATCGGGAAGTAGGAAGGAAACTGAGGCAGAAGATCAAGGAATTAGAATCCTATGACATCTGACAGAGCCGGAAATAAATGAAGATCCTTTCAGTCCCAGTTACCTTCAAGACCCTATAATTACACTGGTCAACAGGTAGTAGGAGCTGATGAAACAAAATCCTTTGTATGCGTCTGCCCTTAATAACAACTTTTAAATGGGGAAATGATACCATATACATGCTGTGTGACCAGAACAGTATCTCCCTGGATGTTGACTTGTAGCTAGGCATCAGCAAGTCCTGCAAAACACATCTCCTGAGTGCCGGGCAGAGGTCAGCTGCTTCTTTCCATGAAAGCCGATGTTTGTGCTTGATGTCATTGTTTATATTTTGCTCTATAATTCTGGCTTCTGCTAGGACCTCTTTCCTCAGCAGAGAGATTTTTATAAAAGTTTCCAGAAAGAAACTTGTTATTACAAACTAGTTTATTTTAACCTATACGTAGCAAATACTAGAGCTCCTAGACTAGGTGAAACTTTCAGGTAGGAGGGTAGCATGTAGTTCTTCCAGTGTTTTCAGTTTGATTTATGGCACCTTTGGTTTGGACCTTCAACCAGAATAGTTGTTGCAGCAACAATCCAGGTCAGAATATCTTGGGGAAGGGACGTTTTTGTTAGTACCATTAGTTCTCAGGAGTTTGGGAGGAGAAGCAAAATGAATTACAGTCAAATTGCTTTGTTTTCCTTTTTGGTAAATAGCATTGTAGATGTCTTGGAATATCCTAAGGCTTAAGTGAAACTGAAATAGCCCGCTCTTTACTTTTAACACAAGTGTCTGCAGTAGTTTAACTAAATTAGTTAGCTTGTACATGAATAAAGTCCATGTGTATCAGTTAGTATTTGATGTTCTAAACACCCTACTGGGGCGCTACTGGCTTTTCTGTGATTTGTATTTTAGGAAAGGTGTTCTAATACAGGGGTTGTCAACTGGGGGTACACATACCCCTAGGGGTAATTGGAAAGGTCATAGGTGGTATGCATGGGTGGGCAGGGACAAAGTACGCCCCAGGGCACAGTGGTGTCTCCCCTAGCATGTTCCCATACGTCGCCTCTTACCCAAGGGAGAGGCACACCGGGCACCGCCAGCCCCTTGCGGCACCCCACCCACCCCAGCTTGCTCTCCTGACTGGCTGCCAGGCTGCTACCCTTGGCCAGTAGCCAATGATGAAGCACCCCTCTGCGGATGGATGTGGGGTGGGGGGACTCCCATGTGGCAGCTGCTGCTGCCACCCACCACCCTGCACTGCCACCTCCCAGGAGCAGAGCCAGGGGGCCAAGGGCAGCAGTGCCCCTCTGCAGGCTGCACAAGTGCTACCTGGCTGACGGGACTTCGGGTGGTGGGGGGCCCCCTCTGCATCTAGCTGCCACCAACAGAAGGGGTACACTTGCTAAAAAAAAGTTGAAAACCCCTGATTTAACAGGAAGGTGTAGAAAAGGCATGTATTCTAGGGGAACAGGATTTTTTTTCAATGGAGGCCTCTACAGAAATATGCGCACATGCATGGGGTATTGTCATGTGTACCTGGCATTACTCCAAGAGAAGGATGGAGCTAAACAAAGTTTGGGAATGTTAACAGTGAATATCTATCTTAAAATTGTAGTGGGTCAAATCTCTATTTCAAGGGAAAAAGCCTCTATAACTCTTTTGCATAGAGGATATGACTTCCAAGATTATTTGGGGCAGGAGGATGGTAAATCTTTCTCATTTAACATCCTGGATGTCAGCAAGAAATACTATGTACAAAAATAACTCTAGTTTTGCTGCTTTTTTTTTTTGTTCCGTTTGACTTTTCCTTTAGGACTTCATTATTAACAATGAACTAGCAGATTTGCTCAAGGGACGAATTACACTCTGAAGATCATAAGTGCAGTTAAAAGACCCTGACTTTTCTCCAGTAGTGTGCTGGATAGCTTAAACTTAACCCTGTAAAGCAGAATCCATAAAATGGGCCATATGCATTTTTGCTGATAAGGAGGTTTTGAGTTAATCCCATTTTGTACAGACCTGTGCCTGCAAAAGCTTAAGGAAATTTATCACAGTAGCAGATTGTTTTCCAAGTAATATCCTGATGGACTACGAAGCCTATTCCTTTATGATGAATACATAAAGGTTTTGCTTAACTGTAGTTTTGAGCCACTTCATTTCTAATCTCGGCTGCTCGGTTTTTAAGTCGGCTTTGACAAAGTCTGCCTGAAATACAATAACACTGACACTGAAGTTACTCAGCATGAGGTTGGGGAGGGGATGTGAGAAAACATTCAGAGCTGGCACATTTTGGGTTTTTCCCCCTTAATGTCACTAGAACTCTTGTAAATTTGGTTTATTTCCTGTGCAGAGGAGCAGTCAATGTGAACTTGTCTGTTTGGGCTGGGGATAATATATAGCAAAGTAATTCAGTTGTAATCCCCAAAGACAGAATAAAAATAAACGGCCATGATCTACTAGGAGCTGGAATAACTTAAACATCAAGCTCCTTTACACCCTTCTAAGAAACTGCTTCTAATATTGCATCCTTAATTGTTTGCACCTGTAACTTTGCAAGTGCAATCACTTGCAGGTGCTACTACCCACCTATTTGATTGCTCCTACAGATCTGGAAGGTGCATCTCTAGGCCATTACTTACACCTACAAGCCATTGGCAGGTGTGCTAATTGCCAGTGCAGTCTCAGAGGCTAGCCTAAGTCCTGTTGAAAAATTGTGGCCATTTATATGAGCCACACAAAATGCATGATCACAAATAAGAGCACCACCGTTTAGTGTTCTCTTCCTTTAGTTTGGAAGCCCATATGCTTGGTATCTTTCCAGAAACTCACTGTCAGGAAGATTGCAGTGTTAAAAAAACCAAAACTATTCAGAATTAAACTGACCATTTTTTATCTGACTGAAGAAAAATGTGGTTCCATGAGACACTGGAGTTTAAAACTGGTATATTGTTAGTCTACTCCTGATCATCTGTACATCTGAAAAACAAAACCAGCAATAAGCAAACCTGCTTTTTGATATAGCAGCTCACAATGGTTTGATAAATCAGTAGTAGTAGCCTGCTGAGAGCTGTGGTTCATGTACAGTGCTTGGCAGTTCATTCAGGAAATTGCAAATGAAAATGTAACCCGTGCAGGTAACTTGCCTAAGGTATAACAAAGAATAACTTCAGCTCTGACAACCTGCCTCAGCTACTTTTAGACTCATCTTTTCAGGCTGCTACCTAAAAATCAAGACTCCTGGCTAGTCTTAGCTGTAATATGTCTCATGTAGCAAGATCAGCCAGCAGATAGTGGTTAAGTCCATGCCACCAGCAAGTCATATACTAGCTGACAACAGCAAAGGTGAGAATTAAAGGTAAAAATACAGTTCTGCAGTTGAATGTATGAGGTCTGCAGTACTGACCTATTCAATTGTCCATTCTAAAAGATTTCTCATTGACATTGAGAGCCTGAAAATGTTACCAATATATATTGTTTAATAGGTGTTCAACTGTAAAATGTGACTTAAGTGTACGTTCAACAAATTCCTGGATGTCCTCATCAAGAATTTGGCATCCAGTTTTGAAGAGGGAAAGAACCCAAAGGCCCTGCAATGGACAAGCAGAATAAAAATAAGCAATTACTTAAGGATGCTAAACTCCAAGCAACCACAGCACAAACCCTCTTAATTCAAAGGCCCTATTGATAATGCACTGCTCCCTGGAGAAACCAATGTTCCTAGAGGCAGAGGGAAGCCAAAAACTACAGGCTACTATTTATTTTATTTACAAATGGGACAGGTCACAGTAACTGGGAGCCAGGTAATAGTCAGTATTCCCTAGTGCACTACCTGAGTCCCAGATGCCCAACAGCGAGCTTTTAATTACTTGATTTTGAATATTTTCAACAGGTCAAATTCATTTTGATCTTGTTGGTAGGCTTTGTAAAGAGGTGTAGCCAGAATTTGGAAAGAGGTAGCTACACAACAGAAGCTGACTGCAGTCGACTGGGTGAACAAGGGGATGGGGAATTTGAATGTCTATGTCCTTATTAACATGGATCTGGGTTTTCTGTTTCCCATGGAAAAAATGCAGATTTTCTCCTTTTAAGGAGAAAAACCTGGGAACCAGCAGGTTTCCCCTTGCAGGCTAGCTTGGGGGGAGCAGGAGGAGGGTGATCAGAGGCAGGGGGTGTCATGTGCAGGTGCCCACGCACACGTGCACATGGCAGGCAATAGAGCCAGGCAGCATGGTGGAGCACAGCTCCCTGCAGATAAGTGAGTGGGGGGGGGGCATAGGCAATTCTTGGTGGGAATATGAGGGAACATGTACCTCCAAAATTTCTGCACCCACAGCAGGGCATGGGGCTGCAGCATGGCTGACCAGCACTGGGCCAGAGCTGCCTCTGTGGCTCAATGGGCAGGAGCTGGTGCAGGAGGGCAGAGTGGGGTAGGAACACTCAGTGCTGCTGCCACCACTGCTGCCAGGAGTACCATAGCGCCCTGGCCACCAAGGTGAGGCACCCCCTGCCTGCTCAGCAGCAGCTGGGAGGGATAACTCTGTGCCACCACCACAGCACCTTGCCTTGGCCTGGCTGTGATGGGGCTCTTGATAGTGGCAACATGGAGTTGTGCCCCGCTGCTGCTGCTGGATGGGCAGGAGTTGCCTCACTATGGTAGCCATGGTGGTGCAGTGCTCCCTTGCATGCTGGGTCTCACCTGCTGGGCTGTGGAGGTGGCTCCTGTGCCATTCTGGATCTTGGGAAGAAGCAGGAAGACTCTGTCTACTACTACAGCTCCTGCCTGGTGCTAGTCTGGCCAGGCTGCAGCCACATGCGGGTGTAGAAGTCTGGAGGGGCACATGCCCCCCCATCCCTTCCTAAAGTGTCGCCTATGCCCACACACCCCCTGCCTCACACCCTTCCCCACACACTGCGGGGGGCTGAGCCTGGGGGTGTGGAGCAGTGGGCCAGGACTGGGGCTTCAGCAGGGCTGGGGTGTGGAGGACTTTGGGTTAGGTGTGAGGGGCACTGGCAGGGCCAGGGGGCTGTGGGTCAGACGTGAGGGGCATCGGCAGAGCTGGGCAGGGGGTTGAGGGGCTTTGGGTTGGGAGTGAGCGGCAACAGCATAGGCAAGGACAGGGCACTGGCATATCAGGGCTGCTCAGCACCACAAAGCAGCCTGGCGGGGAGGAGCTGCAGCTGGACCTGCATCCTCTTGAGTGAAGGGGGCAGGGGGAGTTCTAATTTTTCCTGTTAAAAAGTCAAAATCAAATGCCAAAAGATATAGGTGTTTAGAATGTATTTTATTATAATGACTGAGGTACTAGTAGGCTTCCAAATTGCTTTATTTATCAATAAAACATTGTGTTCTGTTGAAATGATACATATATAGATATATATATCGCTATATATAGATACATATATAGAGAT
>NW_017728921.1:13031556-13052550 GCF_001723895.1 Crocodylus porosus | reverse complement strand
GTTCAACAAATTCCTGGATGTCCTCATCAAGAATTTGGCATCCAGTTTTGAAGAGGGAAAGAACCCAAAGGCCCTGCAATGGACAAGCAGAATAAAAATAAGCAATTACTTAAGGATGCTAAACTCCAAGCAACCACAGCACAAACCCTCTTA
This sequence comes from Crocodylus porosus, assembly GCF_001723895.1. NCBI lineage: Eukaryota > Metazoa > Chordata > Crocodylia > Crocodylidae > Crocodylus > Crocodylus porosus. Next base: position 13,052,397 of record NW_017728921.1, on the reverse strand, counting down.
ATTCAAAGGCCCTATTGATAATGCACTGCTCCCTGGAGAAACCAATGTTCCTAGAGGCAGAGGGAAGCCAAAAACTACAGGCTACTATTTATTTTATTTACAAATGGGACAGGTCACAGTAACTGGGAGCCAGGTAATAGTCAGTATTCCCTAGTGCACTACCTGAGTCCCAGATGCCCAACAGCGAGCTTTTAATTACTTGATTTTGAATATTTTCAACAGGTCAAATTCATTTTGATCTTGTTGGTAGGCTTTGTAAAGAGGTGTAGCCAGAATTTGGAAAGAGGTAGCTACACAACAGAAGCTGACTGCAGTCGACTGGGTGAACAAGGGGATGGGGAATTTGAATGTCTATGTCCTTATTAACATGGATCTGGGTTTTCTGTTTCCCATGGAAAAAATGCAGATTTTCTCCTTTTAAGGAGAAAAACCTGGGAACCAGCAGGTTTCCCCTTGCAGGCTAGCTTGGGGGGAGCAGGAGGAGGGTGATCAGAGGCAGGGGGTGTCATGTGCAGGTGCCCACGCACACGTGCACATGGCAGGCAATAGAGCCAGGCAGCATGGTGGAGCACAGCTCCCTGCAGATAAGTGAGTGGGGGGGGGGCATAGGCAATTCTTGGTGGGAATATGAGGGAACATGTACCTCCAAAATTTCTGCACCCACAGCAGGGCATGGGGCTGCAGCATGGCTGACCAGCACTGGGCCAGAGCTGCCTCTGTGGCTCAATGGGCAGGAGCTGGTGCAGGAGGGCAGAGTGGGGTAGGAACACTCAGTGCTGCTGCCACCACTGCTGCCAGGAGTACCATAGCGCCCTGGCCACCAAGGTGAGGCACCCCCTGCCTGCTCAGCAGCAGCTGGGAGGGATAACTCTGTGCCACCACCACAGCACCTTGCCTTGGCCTGGCTGTGATGGGGCTCTTGATAGTGGCAACATGGAGTTGTGCCCCGCTGCTGCTGCTGGATGGGCAGGAGTTGCCTCACTATGGTAGCCATGGTGGTGCAGTGCTCCCTTGCATGCTGGGTCTCACCTGCTGGGCTGTGGAGGTGGCTCCTGTGCCATTCTGGATCTTGGGAAGAAGCAGGAAGACTCTGTCTACTACTACAGCTCCTGCCTGGTGCTAGTCTGGCCAGGCTGCAGCCACATGCGGGTGTAGAAGTCTGGAGGGGCACATGCCCCCCCATCCCTTCCTAAAGTGTCGCCTATGCCCACACACCCCCTGCCTCACACCCTTCCCCACACACTGCGGGGGGCTGAGCCTGGGGGTGTGGAGCAGTGGGCCAGGACTGGGGCTTCAGCAGGGCTGGGGTGTGGAGGACTTTGGGTTAGGTGTGAGGGGCACTGGCAGGGCCAGGGGGCTGTGGGTCAGACGTGAGGGGCATCGGCAGAGCTGGGCAGGGGGTTGAGGGGCTTTGGGTTGGGAGTGAGCGGCAACAGCATAGGCAAGGACAGGGCACTGGCATATCAGGGCTGCTCAGCACCACAAAGCAGCCTGGCGGGGAGGAGCTGCAGCTGGACCTGCATCCTCTTGAGTGAAGGGGGCAGGGGGAGTTCTAATTTTTCCTGTTAAAAAGTCAAAATCAAATGCCAAAAGATATAGGTGTTTAGAATGTATTTTATTATAATGACTGAGGTACTAGTAGGCTTCCAAATTGCTTTATTTATCAATAAAACATTGTGTTCTGTTGAAATGATACATATATAGATATATATATCGCTATATATAGATACATATATAGAGATATATATATCTCATGGCATTTCATTTTAACTGCAGAAAAACATGGATTTGGGGAGTTTTAATGAGAGAATTTTGGATTTTATCATCAGAGAAAACCAGGATCCCTGCCTATTAGTATGAGACCCTCTATAGCATATGGACACTCACTCACTCACGTTCCTCCCTCTGTGAAAAGCGTGCCCTTGTCCAAGAGCTGTCTGCTCGTCTCGTATGGTCAAAGAATAGTTAGGAGACGCATCCTGTTGATCCCTCCCTTACACATTTTCAGGGCTGTGTCTAAAAAGTCTTTGATAATCTGTTCATATTGATAACTTAACCTGGATAGAAAATTATCAAGATACTGTTCATGTTCCATGTCAGGAGCTGATGAGGCTTAAAAATCTAGCTACAAATTGTTTTTTATTTAAAAATACAGAACTTCAAACCCACTCCCCAAGCAGTGAATAATTTCCCTCCACAACACTTGTTCAAAGGAGCTGTTTGCCATGACATGAGGTGGCCCGTTCAGGAATCTTTTCTTCCATATGGATTTTGTAACATAATGAACTACTAACAACCTCCTCCAGGGATATTGAATTGCACCAAGATTGTAAATGACTTGATGTGGGCAGCATGTGTATTCAGTGTGTGCACATATAGGACACTGCTGTGGGATAGATGCAGTCACAAGTTGAGCTTTAAATCCATCCAGAACCAGACAGACCAAAATGACCCTTGGCCTACTCTTGTCAAGCAGAATTAGTCATATTTTCCTCAGGTTTCCATTTCACTAATTCCTCATCCCTTGCTGTCATCCAAATCAAGCTGTTCACAGAGTGGGGGATTATAAACCAAGCGGTAATGAAATGAAGTCATGCCTAAGTGGGTGCCTCCAGGTTCAGCTGTATTCATTGCAAGCATTTTGGGAAATTAGTTCACATTGTTGGGGGGGTTTTCCCTTGGTAGGAAGGTGCAAGTGAAAAGGGAACATTTGTAGTAATGGATGCATAGCAGAGGAATGATAGGCATATGTATGTATATATAGGCAAATATAACCATAGTTGGTAGGGAATTATTGAATAAGCCAACTATTCTTTTTTCACTAAACTTTTGAGCAAAAATAGGGACAGCAAAATAAGCTGTCTCCACAAAGGGACACTAGGTGCTGTGCTGAGACTTCTTGCTTTCAAAAGGGCAGTGGTGTATCTTGACAATGAGCAGCTTTATAGGCTGTCGCTTCTCCTTCTTAGCCTCCTTTATGTTTATGGGACTGAGGATTTTCATGAACTTGCCATCCCCACTTGCAGCATCAAGGCACCGAGCTTTTGAGTATTTCAGTGTTCCAGCTTTCTGGCAAAGTACCCTTGTCTGCATGTTACAATCAAACCTCAGTTCAAACATGTCATGAAAGCCGTTAGTTGGTGACATGTGGGCTTACTTCAGCCTGCTCTAAAAAGGTTTTGTTCAGACTGTGCCTCTACTCAGCTTGTCACAGCCCTTGCATTTTTTTAAATGTTAAGTATTCAGCCCCACTTTATTTCAATATCTCACAAATATCTTTTGTTCAGCCCTCTTCTGAAGCAGGCTTTATGCATTGTGGCACAAATTCTATCCATGTCATATCTTCAGTTCATTTTTCTTAAGACCATACTAATAAACTGTTGTCTTTGCTGTATAGATTTGAGTCATTCAGAATTGCTGAAGTCAACAGATGATATAGGAGGTTGCATTGACCTAATATCTTCCCAATCATCTTGGACTAAGCCTATGAACAGGATATTTGAAGTACAAAATAAACTTTTTAGATGGAACGAAGCTGAGAAATACATTGGAAAATCATTACCTGGCTGGTTGCTGAGAGGATCACTATCATTAGGAAACACCTTTTTATATACACTTACTCCTAAATGAAAAGAGTCCAAGACAAGGAGAGCAGATAGAGGTCTAATGCTAAAAGCTTCAGGTGGTCTAAAGCAAGTAGCTTGAAATAGGGGCATGTTAAAGAAATCTGTTTTGCATCTTGATGCTTTGTAGAGAAAATTACTTCCTGGGAGTATTGTGTCTGGGTGGAAGACAGTAGACAAGAAACATCAGCCTCAGAGACTGATGGCTAACACTCTGGTTTTATGACTAATAAACTACAGACTGCAAACCAATATTGCCTTAATTGCCCACCAAGCCCAACAAAACTCTTGTCACTGTAACGTACTGCTTAGTCTGTATCTCCATTCAGAGATGTGTTGTGGAAACAGCAACAGGCTGGGAGCTCTGCAGAAACAAGTTATCAAATATGTCCAGTTTGAAGCATGTTCATCTAAATGTTCATTCAATGAGGGTTCAGATTTTTGTGGGACCAGTTCCTTTTAAAGCACACACTTCCATTTGGTCATGGCTGTAGATTGCTTTCTGGAGCCAGATCAGATGAAAATTGTCATTTCTGTCTGCACCCTTAGACTGCCTCTGAGGTACGGTTAACCTAGATCGGGTCAGCCATTTCTAAGCTGATCCAGCCTACCTGAACTTCTGTACAGTTCGCACTTTAGATAGACCTAACTAGGGATCTAAGTGTAAAGTCTGCACCTGGACAAACTAAGTTGGACCAGGTGACCATTTTTAACTCACTCGAACATCCCCCCCCAACCTCCCTGAACATCTGCATGTACCCTGGAGATCTGTGAACTCTTTCCCCTCACTTTGGAGTGCCAGGTGGTCTTAAATCAGAATTTTGGGGGCACTAGTCATCTATATTCTGATGGGCCATTTCTTGATGCATAATCTCCACAGAGCAAAAGCAACTGTGATGGAGGTGTTGGGCAATGCCCTAAAAGCTATATGAGTTAGTCTATAAGGTGCAGATTAACATGCCTAACTACCCCTCTAAAACCCATAAGTCACACCAGCTACGTACCAGTGGGCCTAAGGTAAACATAGGCAATGAACTTCCATCAGTACCTTACTGAGGCACCCCACAGATTATTGCTTTCCTTGCACGTTTGAATCAAGTATCTAAAATGTAGGGTCATCCCATATAGATACTTACAATATTTTATATTCTTAATGTATCATATCAGAAGGGTCTCCTGGAAAGCAAGAAATTTAGGGAGGGACAGGAAGATAATTCAGTGGCCTCCCAGTTGAAGTTCTGAGTAATGATGAAGGCACAGAGAATGCAAGGCTAACAAAGCATTAATTGTTCTGTGGCAGGTCTAGACATGATGGACTCAGCAGTTATTGTGTATACAGTTATGTATAGCACGAATACAAAGACCATAACAAATCTTGAATGAGTTGCGCTATGCTTTGTGAACCAGGAAGCAAGCAGTCAGCTTCAGCATTTTGCTGCCATGTTTTCCCCGGAGACAAAAATCCAATACTGTGTTTTTTGTGTACCAGGGACTGAGAGATCTGTCTGATGTTCATAGTTTTGTCAGACTAAGGAGAACTAGGATATGGTAACAGGTAGCTATTTCTCTTACGTGATGTGCTGAGGAAGATGCTCCCAAATGGAGGAAACTCTTTTAAGGCAGCAAATCTAGGCTGGAAATGCTGAGTGCTAATCAGGAACAGGAAACAGATTTAGAAACAGAGCTGGTTTCTAAAACATTTTTTGGCAAATATAGCCAGGCACTGTTATTATTACAACATTAACAATATATTCAGTACAGGTGGAGGGATGGCGCTGTAGAATTATTTTAGTGTACTGTCAGATTGAGTTTGGAGACCTGTTAAAATTGTACCTTGATGCATTTTATTAATGCGTTAACTGGATTTTAAAACAGCAACTTAATATTCACACGTGTCTAATATTTTTGTCCTATGCCCTGCCTATAAATAGAGAATTTCAGATTTCCAAGCCTCATCTCAACTCCTAAATGAGTCATGTGCATTGTGAATAGACCCCGTTGTGCATTTCAGGTGAAGTGCGCGGTGGCTGGAACAAAATGCACTGTCTTCAGGTTGAGTCTAGGGTGTGGTGCTACTACATAAGGAATGTCTGCATTGCTGTCCAGAGCAGACATTTCTGAGCTAGCTGTTTGAGTACTGGTGATGATAGTCTAGCTGAAGTGGCACAGGCTACAGCTGCCAAGTACTTACCCAGGGCCTGGCTGGGCTTGCAGGGCCCACACCAGAATCTGTGGTTAACAGGATTCAAACCAGCAGAATGGATTGCTATGTCAAACCTGAACCACATACTGTAGCAGTTAGCAATCCCAGCTGGTTATTTTAAAGCTAGTTTGAGGATGTCTACATGAGCTGTGATCACAGCTCTGAGTTGCAGTGCTTTCATACCCACAGACCATCTGTGGAGAATATGCTAACCAATGGGTCGTGAGGCTGCACTATTATTTTCTAGGGAGCACCTGGCTCTAGAAGAAACCCTCTTGGTTTGTGGCTTGACACTGTTTATCGGAGCACCCCACGGAAGCTAGAGTCAAGACAGAACGTAGATTGGCTCTGAATCATTACAACTGGAAAATCCTCAAAGAGAAGATTTAATGGCAAAGGGAGGAAAAGTAGAAATAATATGAGCAAATAGCTTTTTAGCGACACTTAAAACTATGAAAGAAACCAATTAGTCTCATTAAAGACAGATAACTAGTCTTCACTTGCTGTTTTTCTCTAGTCACACTAATAACTACTTCTTGGTGGAGCTGCGATTTACACTAATGTCTCTGGTAAGTTTTAACGAGTTCGCCTTTCTTGAAGGCAGGAAGTCAGTGAAAGGTGTGTGGAACAATGTCCAAAAGAATTAAACAAACAGTCACAGGACAAAGCTAGATGTGGACAGCTCTTGGTGTTAATGGTACTGAAATATTGGACTAGATTGAATAAATACACAGTGTACCATACTGTAGAAATGTTTGAAGGCCTGGAAGTTCAGTTGTTACTTGCAAAAATGGCAAGAAAATGGTGTATGCATGGCTTAAGGAATGAGATAAATTTGGAAATGCAAGGAAAATATGCAGCTTGTAAAAGAGATGGATCTAACCATGAATACTGGTTTCCAAACTCTTTGCACTTTGAAGTAGTCCCAACTAACCTCAGAATCTCACAGCTTGGACCCGGTTCTCACACTGAATCAATTGACCAAGAAGGACACTTCTATAGTTGAGCCTTAGTTCATTTTTAACTAACATGCTGCAAATCCTGTACTGCTCTAACATGCTTATGGGGGCTGGGGTGGCACGGGTGCTAAAGTCACAAGTTCAAGGCCATAACAGAAGCGCCCACAGCGCAGCCGTAGCAGATTCCAGTGAATCTATGAATTCTGCTAAATACCTTGTCACGAGGACACAAGAAGAAAGGAACATGCTTATAAGATACCTAGTTATTTAGCCTAGGAGGTCTGGGTGTTTACAGGCATGCACAAATGGGAAAAATTAAGTTATTTCTAGAGCGGCTGTGTTTGTTTAGATTATCCTGCTTCTTTACACGTGTACCGGTGCCTTGTGTTACTATGGTTGTATCAAAAGGAATAAACAGGTGCAAGAGTGTGCATAGGCCAGGCTTAATTTAAATTGGTGCCACGCTGTTCGATGGATACACTTCAATGGATTTTAGTTGTTGGTATCAGTTTCAGTAGCCACATCATAAGGAAATCTTCCTTTCAGGTTGGTCTCCCGGGCTACTCACATGGTCCCTTAGCCTTGGCTGTTGAAGTCCTATTGTCTTTTCCGTACTGATTTTGTGATTCTCTCCAAATACAGTCACTACCACTACAGGTGTTAGGAGACAATAACCCTCTCAGCAAAGGACTTGGAGGTAAAGTGACCTAATCCCACTCTCCTGCAGCCCAGGGCACTATAAAACCTGCAGGTAGCCTCACCAGACCTTGTGCCTCCCACAGCACATAGAAAATCTTGGATCATTTTTCCTTAAAGTCTGGCATCCACAGTGTCTGTACACTGTATTGAAGTGTTTTATTCTTCCTTAGTCACTAGCTGAAACTGTGTCACCTTTAGTTCAGCTTCCAGCTTGTATCACCTATCCTCACCAGGACCTAACCCTTTTTTATCCTTTGGCTTCCCAACCCAGACTGTCCTCTACCACATGGTCCTCAGTCTTTATATCCCCTGGAGTGCACTGAGCCACAAGCTGTCAGTTAGCTGCCTCTTAAAAGAAAAAATATTGACTCAGCTGTAAGCAGCTCTGCCTCTTTTTTTCCAGTGTGGAGTTTACAGGCCTTGTCACAGGTCCATTTAAACTGATCAAAGCTGTTGGGTTTGATTTTTTACTGATTTGCCCTCAATCAATACAAGTCACTCTTAATCCAAAAGAAGTGCCTACGCAGGGGGGTTGCTCCAATTTCACAATCAATTTCTAAACTGATTTAGTCTAATCATTGCACAGATGGCTTAGACCAGACCTCAGCCATAGTTTGCACACAAATTACATTTGTCAGCATGATGGTAGAAAGTAACTAATGCAGAGGTCAAATAAACACCCTCCAAAAAAATTCTCAGTGATCTTACTGATGGGATAAAGACCACTAAATACTGAAGGGGATCACTCTGGGTTTTATTCTCAAACCACTGAAATAAATTTCTCTGCTGTGGCTACATTGTATTCATGCAGTACTATGAAAGCCTGTCTGAAGAGTGATTTCTTTGATACGGTTTGTAAAACTTAAAAAATAATGCATGACTATTTTAAATCTGATCATGATATTGTAAGTCTGATCATGGAGAAATATTTATTCTTTTCTCTTCTATAGTTCTAGGTCATTAGATGGCAAGGCAAATTTGATATTACTCAAATTAGAGGGGCTGTCAAAGAGTTGTCCAGGTTACTAAGCACAATCTCCCACTGGATCACAGATAGACAGAGGAGGGACACCAGCCCACCAACTGTTAGTGCAGACTTAGTCAAAAGGTGTTTGGAGGGGCTGGATGTGTCAAATCAGCAGGTCCGGATGAACTTCGTCCAAGGGTGCTGAAGGAATTGGCCAGTGTCGTAGCAGAGCCGCTGGCACGGTTGTTCAAGCACTCATGGTGCTCCAGTCATGTCACAGAGGACTGGAAAAGGACCACTGTGGTCCCTATTTTCAAGAAGGGGAGGAGGGAGGAACCAGGAAACTATAGGCCAGTTAGCCTCACCTTTATCTTTGGGAAAACTCTGGAAAAAAATCTGTAAGGATCACATTTGTGGGAGCCCAGCAGGGGAAATAATGCTGAAAGGAAATCAGCACAGGTTCACTGCAGGTAGATCATGCCTGACTAACCTTGCTTCTGTTTATGACCGGGTCACAAAATGTTTAGATGCAGGAGTCGAGGTCGATGTCATCTGCCTAGACTTTAAGAAGGCCTTCGATACGGTATCACATTCTGTTCTCGTAAATAAACTGACAGGCTGTGATGTAGATGATTACACAGTTAGGTGGGTGGCAAATTGGCTTATAGGTCACGCCCAGAGAGTGGTGGTGGATGGAAGGTATTAACCTGGAAAGATGTGGGCAGTGGGGTCCCACAAGACTTGGTCCTTGGACCGGTGCTATTCAGTCTTTATCAATGGCTTGGACGAGAACGTAGAGAGCACCCTGTCCAAGTTCACAGATGATACCAAATTATGGGGCAAAATTAACACACCAGAGGGTAGGGAGCAAATCCAGGTGGATCTGGACAGGTTGGAAAAATGGGCAGAATGAAATGGGATCCGGTTAAAAAAAAGACAAGTGCATTAGCAGATGCATGACTAACAGGGCCAGGGAGGTGATGCTTCCCCTCTGCGGCACTGGTCCAGCCGCAGCTGGAGTACTGCACCAGTTTTGGGCGCCGCACTTCAAGAGGGATGCGGACAACATGGAGAGGGTCCAGAGGGGGCCACTCGTATGGTCAGAGGCCTGTAGGCAAGGACCTGCGAGGAGAGACTTAGATCTCTTCACCTTCACAAGAGAAGGCGGAGAGGTAATCTTGTGGCTGCCTATAAATTCATCAGGGGAGGGCAGCAGGGAATAGGAGATGCTCTGTTTACTAGGGCATCCCCTGGAGTAACTAAGAACAAAGGCCACAAATTGATGGAGAGCAGATTTAGGTTGGACGTTAGAAAGAACTTCTTCACGGTACGGGTTGCCAGAATCTGGAATGAGCTCCAAGGGAGGTGGTGCTCTCCCCTACCTTGAGGGTCAAGAGGAGACTGGACAAGCACCTGACTGGGGTCGTCTGACCCCAGTGCTCTTTCCAGACTCAATGACCTACTGAGGTCCCTTCCGACCCTAACATCTATGAAATGTAAGAGATGCTGATGTTTAAGCATGCATAACAAAGTAAAAATTCTAAAAATGAGTTTGTCCCTCCTGATCACCTGTACATCTTCAGTTCTTAACTATTCTTGATTAGTCAAAAGTAGTAAGTATTAAGTTAAACCTCTTCCAGGATAGATCTGAGTCGCCTTTGGTATCTGGCATGTTTTTTCGCTTAAAGATTAAGAATTTTGCTTTCTCTGCCTAGTTCTTCCAGAAACGAAAGATTTTTCCAAGCAAGAACCATACATAAACACAACTGCATAGAAGAGAGAATGTGTGTTCACGTTTGATTTCCCTTTTATAAAGACAAAAGGGCTCTTATTGAAATGTGTTTCCTTTTGAGGTACTAATGGGTTTTCCTTCCTTCCCCACTGCAGTAAGCTTAACCTTCTCACTTGCTGGATGTTCAGCCTGGACTATTTTTCCTGTTGAAGTGCGAGTCGCTGCAGCAGTGATCTGGCTAGAAGCTGGGGCCAGTGCAAAGCTGTAGGGGCTTCAGCACTTTCTTTTAAAAAATGAGGGGTTCTTTATCCATTTACTGGGCTGCTTGCATTCTCTCTAGTTTTATTTCTGGATTTTTTTTTTACATTGTCTGGATACATTCCAGGCCATGATACACCAAGTACTCAGAGGAACAAAAAAAAGTTCTTGCTCCATAGCAGTGTTCCCTTTTCAGCCATCTCAGAGGAATTCTTTGGATTCCTGGAGGAAAAAGATTTAGCTCCCAAAAGTCTTGCTTCAAAAGGCTTTGTGTGGATGTAATCTCCTGACAGCTGGATACTCTTCGGGGCTCAGCTGTGCTTATTCATGAAGTACTGAACTTTATGAAGCAGACAGCAGAGTTTCAAACGTAGATGCAACTGCAGAAAGCGGTTTGTTCTTTACACACTGTGATTAGCAACACGATCCAAGGATTATAAACCTTGGAATAATGGGTAAAATGGACAAGAGTGAAGACAAGCTTGGGCTTGTATAGAAAGGAGCTACAACCAGACCTTTGTCTGAATACTTTCCACTCCCCACAGACTGAGGGCTGTGAAAACAGGAACTGGATATCCATGTCTACAAAACCACGATGCAGTTAAAGTTCTACAAAATAAAAATATGCTTCAGGTTTTGTCCGTCTCCAGAGAGGGTAGCAAGAAAGAGGGAAACCTGGGACTTCCAGCTACAAGAGAGACTCAGGTGTTAGTCATATTCTGGGATTTCAGTGGCTCTCTTCTCCTTGTTATCTGAGCTGGGAGCACTATTTCTGAACCTCCACCCCTGCCGAACGAAGGACACGAGGCTGACCGTCATGTTTAAATTAGTGACACAATGACAGAGGTATGTGCTCCTCTTTGCATTTGGGATGCTGAAACTTGCAATATTGCCAGTCTCAAATATTCAGTAAATCACAAGTGCTACAAATTTTAGTCTCGTATAACAAATGGAGATTTTCCTGTAATTATAATTCCAGGAACTGGGGCCGAAAGAAAAAAAATCACCAAGTATGAAGCTCTAAATAAAATAAGAAGATAGTGGACTTGTGTGCAAGCAAAAATACTTTGTCCTAAATAGCCAATAGAAATGCAGAGAAGGGATCAGTGAATCCTGGGGCACTTAAGGGCTTCAAGAGATTGCAACCCTACTAGTAGAGAAGCTGCAGTTCATAGCATTTGCAGAAGTGCATTTGTTTTTTTCTGTGCTCTGGTTGCAACTAATTTTGTAAGCAATAAAATCACTTGGCAATATTTCCTTTTGAAAGGGTTCCTACATGAGTGAAACAGAGGGCCTTTTTGAGTGATGCTGGCTGAGACTATGTGGTCTTATTTCTTGTGTAGCCTAGAATGTATGCGGCTATAGGAAACCTCTTGTGCAGAAGATTCTTAACAGCTTAAAAAGGAATACATAAAGGAAGCAAGGAAAGAAACAGTTCACATGGACTAGTGGCTGGTACATTATAATGCTGCTTGTATTGTCATTGTATCCTCCGTAACATTAAGAGTCAGTTGGAAAGTGGAATATCTGTTCCCTGGGAAACTTTGTATTTCAAAATTTGTTTTCAGTTTGACTTTTCAGTGTGAATCAATTTCACAGTTTACTGCAGGAATAAAATTCTGAAAAATTGCTTTTTGGAAACTTCATAATATTTTGCTAATGCTGAAGAATAAACATGTTAAATATTGAGCATGTTAGACTCTGTCAAAACAAAACTGCATAGTTTTATTTGCATGGAAAACTCCCAGCAAATTTCTCAGCTGGGACTACTCAGCGTGCTTCAGGCTCTTGGCCCAGCTCCTGCTTGGCTATTGAGATGGAATCCTGAAAATTAGCAACGTTCACAGACTAACATTAGAAGAAAACAATATGATTTTCCTAATGTGGCTTACTGCATAACCTGGGCATCCTCAAGCCCATAATGTCTGGTTGAGCTATAGTATACCTTTTTGAAAGGCAGCTAGTTCTGGATTTAAAGAGTTCAATGGTTTGGAAACTCACTGCGTCTCCAACTAAATTGTTGGTTAATTACCCTCATTGTTGAAAACATGCATGCAAATTCAGATGAGAAAGAAGGGGCACCTTAACAGTGTGGGTTAGATGAGGGCCTGCTTAATATATCTACCTGGTAGGTCTACTCAAGGGTGGATGCTGAATAGCTAGCACAGTCAGTATTTAAAAGAGATTTGGTCATTAGCACAGTATAGTTCCAGTGTGGAGGGCCTGATTCAGTAGCCACACATGCAGCTAGTGATCTAGAAACTGTAGAACTGCCTCTTGAGGGTCGTTGGTCTAGCGCAGTGGTTCCCAACCTTTTTACACTGCGGACTGGCACAAGAGTGGGATGGGGCACATGGAGCCGGTTGCCTCCCTTGCAGGGCTGCCGCGCTTTAACCCCTCACGTGACTGCTGGCACTGGAAGCCACTCGCCTGGGGGGTCCGAGGTGGCAGGGGGCTCATGCCACGATCTGCTGGCAGCCAACCCTTTGTGGCCTGGTACCGGGCCAGAGCCCAGTAGTTGGGAACCTCTGGTGTAGAGCAATGAATCTCAACCTTTTGGGACTTGAGACACCCTCCATAACTTTTGTCAGTTGAGTAACACCCTCATTTATATATTACAGAGGTTACCATATAGGGACTATGCAGTAGGGTAAGGGATCCAGGGCAGGGACAAGCCTGAGCTTGGCATATCCATTTAGTTTATCTGTTCATCTCATCACACCCCATTTACATCCTCATACCTCACAGCCCACTTCAAAGGATCTGGCAGAACTCTGGCTGAGACTTGCTAATCTATAGTATTGGCTGGTTACCTTTAAATACTAGAAACCCTTTTTCCTAAAAGGTATTAAGCAGAGCTAAAGCCAGACCTTTATCTGAAAACTTCCCACTCCCCAGAGACTGAGGCCTGAGAGAGCAGGACTTGGTTAAAACCAAGATGCAGTTAAGGTCTTACAAAATAAAAATATGCTTCAGGTTTTGTCCGTCTCCATAGAGGGAAGCATTGGACTTCCAGCTATATTGTTTATAGAGTCTTCAGGAAGGTAGAAGTACCTGATTTTTTCCCAACTTTTCTTGCTTCCTTTTGTGTGGAAGTGCTAGCACATAGCCTGATACACAATCAGGTCTGTCATATCTTCTGTACTTCTTTTTAAACAAAATCCTAGACCCAAAAATGATGTTGGCAAGAATGGGACTATTTGGAGACTTGTTGCAGCTCATCTGAAGACTTAATCTCACCAAAAGAAAACCCCAAAACCCCCCCACCAAACCCTCAAATCTATTATATCTTCTCAACATGAAGGAAGCATCTCTCTAGATTACAAATATAAAGCTGAAAAAGTTAGGGATGAAGCAGGAAGTTGATCTTAAATTTGCATTGGCAGCTTGGTTAACAGCAGCATGCTGAACAGTCAGGCAGCCAGTCAGAGAGATAACTGTAGTTCAGGCAGGCAAATGCTGTCAGTCTGAATCTATAATTAAGTAGGGTGAGCAAGGCCAGCAAGTAAATCTTCTGAAATCTGCTTTTGCGTTCGTATTGGACTGCTCTCTTTGGTATTGGCTTCTTCTATGAATTCTGCTTGGCCACGTGTGGTTTTGGCAGGGACAATCTAGTCTTCAGATTGCTTGAGTAATCCATAACTAATCTAGTTGTTAAATGGGATGTTAAGATGAGTTACCAATAGTTCTGTTGCCAGCTGTCTTCGTTTAAATGCATTTAGTCTTAGAGCCTCTATACTACAGATTTGATCCTGCTTCTGTTGGCTGAATTGGGAACAGATTTGAGTGCTTGTTCTTCAAACCTTTAACTGCTAATGGGTGTTATTCTTACACAAGGTGTTTTTGTCTGCTGGACTCTGGCTGTCCACATGGCAATCAAAGATCTTGTCCGTTTCCTCAGATTAAAAGATAAACCCAGTTTCTTCATTGATATTTAGTAGAAGAAGCTGGCATACTGAGCAGAGTCTAGAGTATTGTTTAGTGCCTTTTGGCAAAAGAGAGATGCAGACAGGCACAGTCTTCTATGGTTGTGACTTGGAGACCTCTCTAAATGCAGCAATACCTAGGAACAATGCTGGAACAAATGGAGATGAGCCCAGCTGGAGATAAGTACTTGTTCCCCTCCTTAGCGTGGCAACAGCTGAGCCGTTACATACTTTTCCCCAGGGGGGCTGAGGAGTGATGTAGATTAGACTGTAGCATGTAGCAAATGCTGTGGCTCAGATCTGCCCTGCCTATGGTAACATTTAGAGTGGACTCCATGCAAGGGAATTTATTTGAAGGTTGCCTCACACTTGCCCCTGCATCATCCTAGGTGAGGGGTCTGGCCTCCTTATCAAGGCTATAAATAGGGCAGGGTGAATGGTACAATCACACCAGGTGCCAACTTGGGAGGGAGAAGGGAGAAAAAAAATGGCAGTTGCATAATCATGGTTGGAAGTCACTGCTGTCCCTCTGTTCTGGGCACCCAGCTGTACCCCTGTGCTGCCAGCCTAGGTCTTGTAGATCCCTTGAAGACCACGGACATCCCCCTGCTATTCTTAGTCCTGGCAGCCCCCAGCAACGTGGCTGGCTGAGGACTTTCCTGATGAGAAAGACGACAGTCAGAGGATGTAGTGACTTTTAAAAAAAGAAGTTTGCAAGGAACCGAGCAACTTGTCCCATCAACCTACCCAGCCTGTATAGGGGAAAAACTCTGCAGGGTATAGCAAGTAACCATGAAGGAGTGATTCTTCAATACAATGAAAAGGGGAAGCCAGTATTAGAAGAGGATCCCAACATGTGCAAGTCTACCTGGCCTACGTTCTGCATTACAGTAAGGTAATGCAGAACATTCCTGGTCATAAGTGTCATGAGGCCGATAGGGAAAAAGGGCTGTTTCTAATCCATAAGAGGGACCACAGGAATATACTGTGCCCCATGTGCCTTTCCAACCTAGGTTAAAGTACACAGAAAAATTGGGAATTGGAAACATTACACTGAGAATTTTCTGATTGGCCTGTGTGTTTCTTACGTGTGTGCCCTGATAGCTCCCATGTCCTACCCAGCCATTTGGTGATGTTTCTTCTTGGCGTTTTTCCTCTTCTAAAAACTTGGTTTCGTTTCCATTTCGTCCTGGGTAAGACAAAGGCTGATGTTACAGTTTCCGACAATTAGCGTCTCCATTTTTGCCTAAAGTCTAATTTCCTTGTTGACTGGGTGGAAACATGCCACTTAAAATTACCAAGACTGGAGCAGAAGGATGAACTTTCCACAGACTGAAGTAATGCACTTGTGCAGGACCTAGTAACACAGTGAACTGGTCCATGTGGTTATCCTGGGCAGTGCTATGCAACACTGAGAGCCTGGGGCAATCATTAGTTGTGAACCGACCACATTCTCTGTCTTCTGTTTAAGCTTCAGTTCTCACACAGGGGAAATTTCCTTTTCTTGCGTAAGTGAGAAGAATTGATGCCTCTGTGCCTCTTCAGATTTCATTTGAGGAAACACACAGTATTTTTTTCAAGAATAGAAGGATGTTTGCTGTGTGGGAGAGAAAACAATGCAAACAAGAACAGAATTGGACTTTCTGATCTCACTTTCTTCAAGGGCTTACCAGTAGGGTGGGAAGTGGGACTCAAAAGTTTTAACTTCAGAAAAGGGATGTTATTTATAGATTTTTTTATGACTAGCATAGACAATTAGATCTAGTCCCTTACACCTTTAAAGGTGACAAGTAAAGAACTTCTGCAGATAGCCCCAGATAGTCAGAAGGGGTTGCACTTGGCCTTTTGGTGCTAAAGTGCAGACTTTCATTGTGGGAAATAAAAAGGGTAAATCTAGCAAGCTGTGCTAATGGGCAGTTACTCACTAGAGGGGCATACCAATACATGCTTTAGAAGCCAGTATGATCCTCTGTTTCCCTTAACACTAATACTTACAGATGGGGAAGGAAGGGATTAATCTAGAACTGGGACTAGACAGATCTGGGACGTGCACTCTTATGTTGTGGCAGTGTCCTCCTGGTCCCTTCATTTTCACAAAGGCAGCCCTAGTACCGGAGTCCTTACAGGACCTCTAGGAGAAAACTTTGCACAAGTGTTTTTCAGCTGGGATAGGAAAGAATAAGCTGTTTGGGGCAGCACTCTCATCTGAATCTCCCCCCCCAAAAAACCCCCCAAAAACAAAACAACAACAACACACTAACGAAAAAATAACCTTCCACTAACATCTAGTTTGCTATAAGCAATCATAGGACTTAAACTGTAAAACCTTTATTTCAGCCTTCGTTGTAGGATCACCAAAGATAAAGCTTCCTCACAAATATGTATCTGATAGTTGCAGGGGACAATTTATATAGTAAAAAAACCCCAACTTTGGTACAAATTTGATAGAAGATTTAAACATGGGGGAGGGAAAAAACAAAAAACAAACTTACTTGCAGTTTTCACATTAAGTATACCTCTGAATGTCAGTAGGAGTGTAAGCATTCAAATGGACTGGTCAGTATAAGTATTTTTTAGTCCTTTGACTGATCCCAGAGCCAAACTCATAGTTCTTTAAGAGAAATTGTTCGTTCTCCTAAAAGGCCAAAAGCACATTGGCAGGTCAGTGTAAGAAGTTATGCACTGTTTCTCTTTAATCTCCTGTGTTGCTAATATAGAAGTCTTTGTCTTCCAAGGTAGTAAAAACTAACTTCTTTCACAAGTACCAAGTTAAATAAATATTTTAGGACAGCTGCTATTAAATATTACCCCAAGGAAACCATTTTTATTGGTACCTATAATAAACACCTATTGCAAAGTTACAGTTCTCCAAGGCTTTCCATAGGGCCATGTGAATCTTCGGTCCCCAGTTTGATTCAGCCAGGATTTGGCCCGATTTGGTGGCTGAATCTTCAAATCGAAACAGGGGATTCTTTAAATCTCTCTGAATCGAAGCGGACCCTTACGAATCGATTCAGCGATTTGGACGTAGACACAGCTTTAAGTGATTTTTCTACATACCTCTAGGTGGCAGGGGATCACAAGTGCTGTGATGCTGGGACACATGAAGAGTCCCACAGAAACAGGGGGTGCTCCCCAGCAGACCCAGAAGTGGACCAGAAGCACTTCCAGTCCGCTTCCGGGTCCCCCTGCGTTCCCTTGGCTTGGTAACTGGTGCCTCCTGGGTCTGGGGGGGGGCACACGGGGTCCCCCTGCACTCAACTGCTGAGCCAAGGGGCATGTGGGGGACCCCCCTGATGCGCTCTCCAGCAGACCCAGAAGTACTCTTGTGCTCCTGTGGGACACTCCATCTACCCTAGCATCACAGTGTTCACGAGCCGTGTCTGGTACCTGGAGGTATGTAGAAAAAACATTTAAAGCTGTGTCTATGGCCAAATTGACAATTTTCCGAAGCAGCATCAAGTCTTCAGTTTCAGATTCAGCTGAATAAAAAAAAAAAGAAAATCAGGAACGGTGATCCAAACCAACTAATGAATCACTAGCCCCGATTTGGGCTGAATCAGAATCAAATAGGGCCCACTTTACACACCTCTAGCTTTCAGTAATCAATTGGAATTTCTAGGTAAGGTCAGTGCCAGACAGGGATTTAGTTGTAGTTACAGACATTTAGCAGAAGTCTGACCAATCCTCTAGAGCTTCTTAACAGGTTTTCTTGGTTAATATTTTTACTACTGTGAAAAAAAGTCATTTTTGCTGCAGATGAAGCATGACATTTTTGCTTAAATATCTAAAACAACATAAGCAACTTCACCAGTAGCAGAGACAGGATACATCTTCAGACATCCATAAACAGTTTCTTGGCAAGGCTTTAAAATAAGCTCTTGATGTAGCTTCACTGAAGTCAGTATTTATGCCCAAAATGAACTTGGCCTAGTGTTGTAGTGGTAAAATCTAGAAGCGTAAGTAGGAACAAGACACCCTCTGTCAGAATTGTTTGCTGCTCCTTAATACAAGATTTAAAAAGCAAGCCACTCAGTCAAATACCACATAGATGACATTAGAAAGCAAGGCTGAAATACAAATAAGCACAAGTTGATTTTACAGTGTGTTGCTTCCTTGTTGTGGCTTTTGATATGTAGCCGTCTCAGTTCACTAGAATTAGCATATTTATGATAACCAGTTTATGGCTTGGGTGCATTGTTGTTGAATTTGACATTATGTAAAAAGTAAACTGTACACCACAGCAAAACAACACCTTCTGTAGTTGTACTTCAAACCAAGTTGTCCCCCAAAAGCAGCTGATGCAAGATGGAAAATAGCGTACAAACACTGTCAGCAGGAACAGCTCAGGAGTGTACTGCAAATCTTGGTTGTCCTTCCAGTGCAAGCAAAATTTTGCTAGAGGAACACATTTAATCTAGAAATGCAAGAGGTTTGTGTGGAAGGAATCCATTAGCAATCCATTTTGCATGAAATCCTCCAATCTGGAGATTCTGGAAAAAGATACAACATGACTGGATATTACCATTAGATGTTTCCCTTTGTGTGCCCACTGTCAGGAGTGAACACGGATCAAGTCCCCCCTGGAAAAAAAAAATCTTCAATCTGCTGTGGCTAGTTTAGCCCTAGCAGCAGCTAAGTGCCTTGGCTAGGGACAGACATTAGACATAAACCAGTATAAGTGATCAGAAACCAATTCAAATCTGTAACACAACATAAGTTCAGTGCACATAAAACACTTTCAAAATGGCCGAAACTGGTTCAAGATAAGTCTGATACTATATCCATCCAGGTTTAACCAATTTAGGTTGAATTGTTTTATTGAACTTCTGTCCCAGATCCCCTCAATTCAAGTTAACTCACAGTCCCACAGCATCCCAGGATGCTTTGCACCTCCCCTGTAACTCCCCCCCCCCCACCGCATGATGGGCAAGCTAGCCTTAAATCAGGATGTCTGCTCCCACCTAGCAGGGAGGCATGCTGTAACACCCCTCCCAGCATCTGGTCTGAGCCACTGCAGGCATGTGACTGCACTTCCAGAATCAAGAGTGAATGTCTATTCACTTGCTTATCAGTTCAGTCCATGCAGCTTAGATTAACCTGCAAAGATTGAATCAATTCAGCCTTGGAGTTTCTGACCATCTGTACTGAGCACTTATGTTTGGCATGAGGTTCTGACATCAGCATGCAATACGGATGTGCGAAGTGGGCCATGTTCAATTCCGATTCGGTCCTATTCAGGGGATAGTGATTTGATGCATTGATGCAGATCACTGTCCTGATTAGCTTCGGTGAAATTTGAAGATTTGATTCTGATTCAGAGAGTCAGCAATGTGGCCATAGACACAGCTTTATATGTTTTTTCTATATACACACCTCAAGGTACCAGGCGCAGCTCATGAATGCTGCAGTGGTGGGGCAGATGGAGCATCCCACACTCTTGATGGTGGACCCACAAGTACTTCCGGTCCACTGCCAGGCATGCACCCCCCCCCCGCACCCCTTGGCTCAGCGATCTGCTGTGGAGGGACCCCGAGGGTGCCCCTAGCAACTGGTGCTTCCTGGGTCTGAGCCAGGGGAGGGGGGAATCCCTCCCCACGTGCTCTGCAGCGGACCTGGAAGTGGACCAGAAGCACTTCTGGTCTACTTACGGGTTTACTGCCAAGCACACTGGGGATGCCCCTGCACTCCCGTGAGATGCTCCATCCACCCCAGCATCTCAGCATTCACAAGTTGCCTAGTACCTTGAGGCATGTAGGAAAAAAACAACAATAACAACAAAACCCCCATATAAACCTATGTCAATGTCCGAATCATTGAACCTCTCCAAATCAAATTGGAGGCTTCCGATCCAATTCAGAGAGATTAATGGGTCTCCTAATTCAGTTAGGAGATTCAGCTGCTGAATCAGGCCAAATCAAATCAATGACCGAAGCTTTGCACAGCCCTAGCGTGTAATATCCGAGCTGTAGGTTTTTGCTACTTCCCTTCCGCCCAGACATGCTTTGAAGATGGACACATGGCTTTGAGAACCTCAGAAGCCTAAAGGAATGTCAATGAGTAGAGTAATTATTTTTGCAAATTAACTTAATATATTGACACCTCAAATTTAAGTCTACTCCAAGACATTACAGTGTTCCTCTTACCTTTCTGGACTGTAGATTTTAGATCCAGAAGGCATAAGTGCACCTCTTAGCTTCATCAGGTTCCTGTGTGAGCTCGATGCCAAATTATATAGGACTGAATTAAGCACAGGCTCAGACCTGTTTAATTTAAAACTTTTATTGTTTTACAAGGTTATAAACTAAAGGAGGTCTGTTGGTTCACGAGGTTCCCAAATCAAGCCCTTGCTCTCTAACCCAGAGGCTAGGTGCGGCTGCCTGATTCAGTAGTCTCAGAACTGGTCAACAGCTCATTTAAAAGGAGTCCCTTATTTTTTTTTAGGCAAAAGATACAAAACTGTCCCCATGGTGG
>NW_017728921.1:13029714-13031456 GCF_001723895.1 Crocodylus porosus | reverse complement strand
TAAATACATTATTCATCTATATGTTTTGCTGGTTTTTGCAGGGTTAAAATGTCAAAACTGACATAATATGCGGTTGTTTTTTTGTCATTGCAGTTTAGCCATGCAGTTTCCTATTCTTAACAATGTAAGCGGCATGTCTGCTATTTTTATCATTGTTCAAAAGTGAGAAGTTCAGTATTTTCATTTAAGGGTCAGAAAGTGATTACCAGAATGTTAATCGCTGACTCCTCAACCTCCTTGAAGCATTCTGGGAGTTTTAGTACATTGTTTTTAATGCTAGGCCTTGCTTAGCATAAGCACTCTCTCACTGTTCCACATTCAGTAGTTTCTCAAATAAACCAAAAGCCTCTTCCTAAAACTCCTTTCAGTTCATGTTTCAACTATATCTGATGGCAGTTTCCCTTGTAAGCCTTTTCCAGCCATGAACAACTTTACTGCAGCACACTAATTCACTTATCCATTTTTTATGTCTATGCAACGAAGTAGATTTCAGAAAACTTGGGTTTTGTTTTATCCTGGTTTTCTGCAGTAATACATCTTGCCATCCAAAAAGATATCATCTAATCACCAAGTACAGAATCCTACTCTTTTAGCTAATTCTTTGTCTCCATCACCTAGACTATGACCCCAACTTTATTTTACCTTTGACTTACTAAAATGAATACTAGAATTATAAAATGAGTAATAGAACTATAACTTGAGTACATGAGTATGCTCAATGTTGGACAAAAAAATTAAAATAGGAAAGCTATGTATAAAGTTTATCTGCAGATTTTTTCACATCCAACCAAATAGTGAATTCTCAATGTCAATCTGACCAAATTTGCTCAGCACTTCCAGTTTCCATGTGCCTTTTCCATGAATGCTGGATGAACTGATATGGCTCTGGAAGTCTTTACTAGTCCTTGTTGCTTATGCAGAAACACTTTGCCACCTGGTCTTGGTTCAACACAGGGTTTCTCGTACATCTTGACATTGATTAACCATTTAAGCTGAAAAAAAAATATTGATGAGAATGGTGTGGAGTACCATCTGGAGACCCTGGACTTCTGAATTCCTGTATCTTGCAAGCTATACCCAAAAACCCTGGTGCTACTAGTAGGGGCCCCATCCCATTCCCATCTTTCTGGAAGCTGTCTCCCCTATCTGATGCTCAATCCAGTACCTTCCTCACCCTTCTCAAGACTCTCTGATCCACTTGGCAGGTTAGTAAACTTCAGTAGCCTCTGCTTTCCCCTTATGTCTGTATTACTGCTATAGACAATCAGACCGAGAGCACTTGATTGAGAAATAGAGTGCTTACATTCTGGAAAAGGATCTCAACTAAAAAAAAAAAAAGGCAGGGGGAGGAGGGAATAACCTTTTAAAGGTCTCTAAGCCTGGCAGAGTTGGATAGAAACAGGGGCCTGGCTTTAGATGGACATAGCAAGGCTTCATACCAGAAACTTAGTGGCAAAAGGATTCGAAGGCAGCTGCTTTGTAAGCAAGGCATGTTTGCAGCATTTCACATGAGGGTGAGGAGGAAGATTGCATCATTCCCTGTGTGGTAGGAACTGTGCCAACAAGAAAACAGCCTCCATCTGTACTACAGGAAACCCTCACTATTCACAGGATTGGCATTCGCAGTTTCAATTATTTGCAAATGCTGAACCTGCTTCTTAAATACACTTAAAGGAGCTCCGTGCTTGCACTGCCAGGCTCCCACCACCACACCCCTGCAGTCGCCAGAACAGCCATGTGCC
>NW_017728921.1:13012918-13028914 GCF_001723895.1 Crocodylus porosus | reverse complement strand
TGGCTTCTCAAATAAATGTTACCAGAATATGGACAAAAAAAATTGCCCCTAGCCTTATTCTTAGAAATGGCTGAACTATACTGGTTGAAGTTTTCAAAATAAGTCTGTTCATCTGCACCAGGCTGTCACTACACACGAAGAATCTCAGCCCAAACAGTAAGGCTAGGAACAAAAGTTACATATAAACTGGTTTAAGTCATCAGAAACTGATTTAAACCTGTAACAGAACAGAAGCTTAGTGCACATAAACCAGTTAAAAATGGATGAAATTGGTTTAACCTGGTTGAATATAGTATCAGATTTAACCGATTTGGATCAAACCAGCTTATGAAACTTCTGTCTCAGACCCCTTCCTAGTTCAAGGAAAACCAGAGTCCCCCAGCATCCCAGCATGTTTTGCAGGCTGTGCTGTCTGCTCCAGAGAGCAGGGCTGGCCCTGCCCCTCTGCTCCCTAGCTGGAGCAGTGAGAGCTGGCTGACAAGGGAGTGGGCAGGGGCAAGCATCTACCACATGCATATTTACTGAGCAGTAACTGAAATTACTGTGCAATACAGGTGCATGTCTACACATGCATACCTAGACTGTATAGTAAATATGGTGATTTACGCTGACTTGAGCATTAATTTGATTCCTGCATTACACTGTATCAATTTTATACCCAATTAGTTACTAAGTAGTAATGCATGTGTAGATACCTTATTGCAAACTAGCACTGTGTGCGTAGACCAACTTGGAATTAATTTTAGTTCCAAATCAGTCCATACACAGTGTTAATGCACTTTAATGCCTACATGTGTAGACACCAGTCTGTTTTTGCTTACTGCACAGTAATTTACATGCTGTGAATTTAAGCCAGCATAAATGCATTTGTAGACGCACCCCGTTTGTAGCAGATGATCAAAGCAAGCCATTTTAACTGCAACCATTTTGGGCACGATCTCATCAACCCCTTTTTGAAAATAAAAACCTATCTTAGGTTCTGAATTACACTTAGCTGCTTTAGAAACCTGGCATGCAATGGATCAGATCAGTTCAGCAGATATATACCCCCTATTTCACACTCTGGTCCCATCAACGTGATGTAAGTGTCCCTCTCTGACCCTCTCCTCAGCTGCTGTTAAACAGCTTAGTTGCTGACTCACTGTTAGCACTGCACAGTTGCAGGGTTGAGACAGTGCTCCACTTCACTGTCACCATGCCAGCAACTGGGTGCTTTTTGGGGCCTGAAGATGTAGGGAAAGCCACTGTTGGCATGTAAGTATTGTAGCCATCTAGGCCAGTGGTTTTCAACCTTTTTGTCATTCGCAAACCCCTAAAAACAATTTTGAATGGAGGTGTGAACCCCTTTGAATTCTAAGTGTGAGTATTTACATACTGTTAATTGTTTATAGTCATCTTTTGTGGACCCCTGGGACATAGTCTGCAGACCCACAGGGGGTCCATGGACCAGGCTGAAAACCACTGTTCTAGGTTATATACAGACTTTCAAAGAGCCCGAGGCAGAATCCATCCAATCTACACAGGTTTCTCCAAGCTGCATAGATTGGATCGGGCGTGAACAGAACATATGTTCACCCTGGGGTGGGGGGGAAGAAGAAGCAGGCAGATGCCTGCATTGACTGAAGCCAGAAAATGGGGGGTTGGGGGGCATTCCCACACACCTCCCAGTGTGCTGGAGATTGCAGAGGGCAGCTGAGCAGAGGCCATCCCCAATTGACTGTCAGGCACATCCCCCCACCCGCCTCAAGCCCCTGCTGTTGCCCAGTGGGGCTGGTCTCCACAGCGCCACTCCACCAATAGCTGCTGCCTCTCAGGAGGGGATGGGAGTAGAACCCCCAATCCCCCCCCATGAGCCGAGGGCACTGCATGGCAGGGGCTTCCCCCCCTGCTGCCCCTACCCAGCTGCCTCACTCAGCTAGCCAGCAGGGCTAGTCTCCACAGCCCTGCCCCCTACAAACCACTGCCTCTTAGTTGGGGGGTGGGGAGAAGGGGACAGGGCCAGAGCCAGGGCAGGGGGCTTCATTCTCCCCCTTGCATGCCCCCCGCCCGAACTGCTGGCTGGCAGCAACACATGGGGAGACTGACCCTGCTGGCCAGCCAAGCAAAGTAGCTGGGCAAGGGCAGCTGGGGGAAGGGGGCAGCTGGGGGCAGGGAAAGAGGAAGCCCTTACCACAAGGGATCCCCAGCTGGGGTGGGGGCAAGATAGAGACTCCAGTTGGGGTGGGGGGGGAGATAGAGACTATTCTCTCGCCTTCTTCCCTGGCTGCCCATCTGCCTTGTGAGGTGGGAATTAGTGGGATAACCACAGTGGCACTTGGGATGCCAAGGGATTGTGACCAAAGTTGAATCCAGAGGGGATCAGGAACAGAAGTTTGATAGACTAGACAAACCTGAAAACTGATTAAATCTGATACTACATCCATCTAGGTCCATCTTAGACCAGGTTCCACCATTTTTAAAAATCAGTCCATCTGCACTGAATTTCTGTTTTGTCATAAACTAGTTTCCGATCACTTATGCTGGTAAATGAGTAATTTCTGTATATAGCCCTAGTGTAGACAAGACCACTACAGACAGGACATGGAAGAAATGGAAGCTCATCTAGGTCACACTCCACAGTTAAGTTAGCAGCTGTGGAAGTTAAACTACATGCTTGTTTGGTAAGAGTGCTGGCAGAAGCTGGAAGGAAGAAGCATTTCGGAAGTGAGGAAACTAAGTGTGGCTTCCATTCCAGTACAGCGTAATGAGTTATTAAAGGACGAGAAGCTGCAAATCTCAAACTCAACACTTAACTTTAAGTTGCAAGATTTATATATTTGTGTTATGAACCACAAATCTGTTTCTCTTCCTTGTCCTTTTGCTTTAGGCAAATGGCATGTAGAGGAAATTGTAGTGGTTTGGATAAGTCTTAAATTTAATCTGTCAATCCTTTTAGGTCAGACAGGCAAGAAAAGTCTGTAATTGTTTGACGAAGCTGGTGCTGCATGTAAGCAGTTGGCTGCTTTATATGTACAGACATGTTGTTCATCTGTCACTCATAGAACCAGAGGTCAGCAGTGATCAAGCATTATAATTAGCAACTGTTTGAAGCCAGCCCAGTTTGTAGTGGACAAATCCACATCACAATTTACCGTTAACCATAACCATTGACTTCTCTGCCAGGAATGACCAGCAAGGCCCACGGACTGCATGAACTACTGAGAAATTGAGCTACCCCTCTGGCCCAAGTTACTGAAATATTGGTGAGTCATTGTAAGGAAGCTGCCTGTGCTACAGGTCATGGTGCTTGCTAGCTTTTGGCTCAATGCCAAATTCTGGTTTTGGGGCACTTCCAAGAAGCATTTTACATTCTAGAAACCTCTGGTGTGTGATGCCAAGCCCCTCCATAGATAGCAACCTAATTAATTCCACTGCCAAGCTTCAGTGGCATTTCTGAGGCAGGGCTAAGTCTTTCCTGGCATGGATGGTCAGAAGTAACCTGAGGGGACAAAGTCCCCTGGAGGTAGGGAAATCTTTAAAGCACCCCTCCTGTGCATAAACAGTATTGCCATTCATAGATGTCAGGGTTGGAAGCACCTCAGTAGGTCATCGATTACGACTGCCTGCCATGGGCAGGAAAGAGCCCGTTAAACCTTAAATAAGCCCATTACTATGTTAGACCTCCACTAGCAACATTTTATACTGCCTCCTTAGCTCTTGTCTTCTTCTTTCCCTATCCTCGACACTTTCCTTCTCTCATATACCACATGGCAATAGTGTTTCTTCATCCGTTGTTTCTTCTTCCTGCATGTCCTATTTCCCTCCCATGTTTTCAGTCATCTTCGCTTTCCTTCACACTCTGTCATTGAACTTTGTCACACCCTCTCCATTGCTTACTTGTGAGACATCTGTATCCCTTACATTAACCTCCAGCCGGGCATGTCTGAGATTTTTGCCAGCATCATTCCTGCCACCATCCTCACTGCTCTTTTGGCGTAGTCTTTTAGCTTGACATTAATAGAAGCCATGGCCTGATTCTGCATAGTTGTATATTTTGTCATTCCAGGAACGTGTTATCCCCCTACACCCTTAACCACTATTCTTCCTTGGCTTTGCTTGGTCTGAATGCAGGATGCTCCGGTGTGTCCGTCTCAGCTGCTATCCTGATTGTGAAAGAGGAACCGTGGCGCTGGGCTAAATAATCTGGCACCTTCCAGGATCACTAGTATTTCCCGTTAAGAGTGTGTTTACTTTCTAGGGGGATTGGACATAGCTGGGTGTGAATTTTTGCACCCTTGCTGGAATACGCTCTTGTGTTTCTGTTTCAGTCATTTTTTACTGGTAACACTTATGGAGGTGGTAGTGGTAGGGAACAAGGTAGAACTGTTGGGCATTTATCAGTCATTAGTTACACACCTTCAACCTTCTCAGACAGGCTGCATTGTCTTGGCACAGCCCTTTTGACTGCAATCCATGCAGCTTTTAGTCTAATTGCTTGTGGAAATAACTGCAGGACTGTTATGTCACAAAATATTGCTAAATCTGAGGGGATTTTTGGCATTTTGCTGCCACAATAAAGGTCATAGTTGTCACAAGGGCTTAGTATAACCACAGAATGTCCTTACAATTATTTATATAGTTTGAAGATGCAATGCAACAATAAAATATTCAATTTATTTATGTGAACTTTGCATTCATTTTCATCTTCTTCCATTTATTTTATCCTCTGCTGACTTGTTTAAAGTGATATTGTAGATTTATAAGGGGGTTCAGAAAGCTGAGTCATGCACCGTAGGTTTGGTCAAAAATTGAGGTCTGCCTTAAATGCTGCCTTCTTGTGAGCCTACACTTCTCAACTGCCCTCATTACAGGAGTTATTTTAGTAATTTGTGTAAATCCATATTTATGAGATATTTGTTCCATTGTGGAGCTGCTGTTGCATTGTTAATACAGATGCATATGGCAAATGGCTTGAAAAACAAGTTACAGAGCATGTGCAGTCCGTTCACCACTTGAGTGTTTCGTATATATCAAAAAGCAACCAGTCTGTGCTGTGGAGCATTTGCAAAGTAGTGTTAACAAAACCCATGGCTGCTATTGAGTTACAAGAAAACAAGCATCCGACACAATAATAAGCTTTCATTTTCCTTTGCAGTGCTGATTTTTAAACTTCTTTTTTGAAGCTTCAGGGGATCTAGCCTTTATCTATTTCTGTAACTGGGAATTTCATTTGTATGAAGAGACTACATTTCTCTCTAAGCCAAAAATTAGCCTAGAGCAAGTTTTGATAGCCAGGTTTATTAACTCCAAAAACAAGATTTTTCTAATAGAAATGCTCTTAACTAAGGAAGCACAAAACACTCCTCCCCTTTGTAATTGTTAATAATAATAGCCCTTTCTCCACCCTATAATCTTTGTACCTGGCCTTCTCTGATGTGAGATTCTCCAGCCCTCTCTAATTTGCTGCCAGAAATGACATAGGTTATACAGATTGGGTGCATCTATCGACATGTGTGCTTTAACGTGCAGTAGTCTATTTTACTACGCATTAGAGCATCACAGCAAAAACTGTGCTAATACACTAATGCACAGGAAAATTAGGCTACTTCACATTCAGTGTCACTAAAAAGGTACTAAATTTAATGTGCACTAGCAAAAGCGCATTAATGACCATGTAGATGCACCCATTAAGTCACTAAGGCAGAAGCAGTATGGATGACATGAAGGGATGTCCTACCTATGTCTTTGAGATAGGCTCTGGGCCTCATAATGGCAAACACTTCCGGGCAGAATGGTTACAAATATAAATAATCTCATGGCAACAAATGAACCGTGTACAGTAGCAAGGGATTGTGGTGATCTTGCAAACACTACTGGAGGACATCAGAAGCTCCATAGCTATCGGGAGTAGTCATTAGGGTGCTACCTGAAGAGCTTTCCTTCTGCCCCTTTCTGGTTGGTGCATGAAAGCTGTTTCTTCTTCCTTTGGTTTGCACAACCTTAATGCCTCTTATTTTGGATAACTATTTTTATAGGGTCTCCCTTCCTGTGATCTGTATGACAATTAACTAGCTTTTTTTTTTAGAATTCAAACTGTGCAATATATTTAAAGCTACTCTCAGAGTTTGATTTTTCAGCTAAATGGACTAATTTAAGAAAACAGGCTTTTCTGGGATTAATTTAAACCCAATCTGCTGTCCCATACAAGCATGTACATGTGGCACTTGTCAGTTGTAGCAAAAATAATTTGCACACATTCATCCAATACAGTAAGAAAGAATTTCCTCAGAAAGGGAACCTGACAATTACCTTTCCATCTTATTGGTGTTAATTTGCTATATAGATAAAAAGAAAACAAGCCTCCTAGTATATTTACATACCTAGTGTTTCCAATATCTCGCGTAAAGGAGAGATTGATCTGAAAAGTGACTGGAAACCTGTGGGAAGGAAATTAGCAGAGTAACTGGGCCATGTGAGGTGTGACTAGTCATGATGGGAGCTCTGTCTGGAGTGGCAGGGCACAGAGAATTTGGCACCTTTAAACAAATTATAGGCTGTTGAAGCACCTCAGTATGCTTAATGATCTGACTGTAACATGGACAGTAGGGTTATCAATCACCTATAGGTGCACAGCATGACCGTTGTATCAGCACATGCCAGTGACTCCCTGGTGAGCTAGACAATGGGTACAGTTTATCCAGTAGAGGAAACAAGTACAGACGCCCAGGTGGGATTCTCTTTAAATGCCATGATACGTTTATGGAAGCCCGTTTTGTATGTAGTAAGGCTGTGCAAAGCTTTGGGTGCTGACTGGATTCAGAGGAGATTCGGCCCGATTCAGTGGCTGAATCTCCAAATCCGAATGGAATCAGAGGACCAATAAAAAGTTCTGAATCGATTCAAAGCTCTCCGAATCTTCGGAAAAGATTCAGAGAGCTTCGGTGATTCGAACAGTCCCCGCCGGGTGCAGCAGGGAGCTGGAGCCAGACTTGGAGCTGGTAAGTAGGTGGCGGGGGATGGGGGAAGGGACCATGGGGAGGACCCCAGCCAGCCCCCATTCCCTGCCTGCTCCCCCAGGCCCCCTGACACCTGTCCACTCCCACAGGCCCCCCACCGTGCCTGCTGGGCGGGGGGGGGCAATCCCCACTGCCCCCACTACCCCATGGTGCATGGGGGGCTCTGCCATGAGCCCCCCAACCCACCCTTGCTCTTCCCCAGCTCTGGCCCTGTAAGAAAAAAAAAACAAGAAAAGCCCTGGGACTCACCAGCTCCTGCGGCAGCCCCAGGGCTTTGGAGGGCTTGTGCAGAGCCCACCATGCAGTGCAGGGCAGGGGGGATCCCCCCACCACCACCACCAGCAGGAACTGGTGAGTCTGGGGGGGTTTCTCAGTTTTTTTCTTTCCTTAAAGGGCCAGAGCTGGGGCGGGCGGGGCAGCCATGGAGCGGGCTGGGACAGTGGCGGGGGCTAAGGGGGCTCATGCAGAGCCCCCTGTGCAGCATGGGGCAGTGGGGGGAGCAGGGATCACCCCTGCCAGGCATCACCTGGTGAGTCGGGGCTTTTCTTTCCCAAGTGCCAGGATTTGGGGTGGGCAGGACAGCCACTGCTGGGCTGGTAGGGTGGTCGGGGGATGGGCCCAGCTGACTCGACAATTCAGCAGCAGCCTAATCTCCACATCAGATTCGGCCGAATCAATTAGGGACAGCGATTTGAATCACCAAATTGAATCACTGCCCCCCAAGTCTGCTGAGTCCAAATCCAAAGCGAATACTAGCCACTTCACACAGGCCTAGTATGTAGGTGTGCCATAGCACCAGCAAATATGCTTATACTTTAAGATGTGGATCTTAAAAACAATGTTAGTGTTCACCTTCAATGAAAAGCTCCCTTATGACCAAAAGAGAAGATTTAGATTGCTATAACCTGCTAATCAGGTTTTGCAATGGCCATTAATTTCATACAAGTTTAAGTGAAAACAGAGCTGTTCCTAGTTACATATCCCTTGTTCTGGGCAATGGTGCTCTTGTTAGCATTTTCTAGTCAGAAATAACTATGCTGCTGGACTCGTGTGGAGACAGCCTTGTAATAGTGCCAAGAGGAGCCGTTTCTTAGAAAGCCATTTTGAAAGGTGTATTTCATCACAGTGTCACGGCCTGATTCTGCAAACTCCACGGCGCATAAAGCTGCTTACTGCCTATCATCAGCAGATTTATTGAAGTCAGGCATTGAGAGGATTTTAGTCACTGATCAGAATATAGCATTTCAAAATATTTGTGGACATTGCTTTTGGTGGTGGTGGTGCTGTTCAGATGAGACGGACATGTGGCAGGACTTAGATGATAGCTCTTTGGCACAGGAAGGGTGCTTGCGAGGCACCCTTGGGCTACGTGAAAATATTTTGCATGTAAGGTGATCAGGTTCTGCGGTCAGCTAAGAGGAAATTTGTGACAAACAAAGGACATGTTTGCCCCTACCATCCACCCAGCTGTAATGCAGGTCTGCCAGGTACCCCAAGGACCTGAAATAGAGCCACTGAAGTCCTACATCATTTCTAATGAAAACACTTGTCTTGCGCATCCCACTTCCCCTTTCTACCCCGTCAGTGGTGGGGAACAAGGTAGAACTGTTGGGCATTCAGCAGTCATTAGTTATACACCTTCAGCCTTCTCCTCAAACAGGCTGTATTGCCTAGGTAGAAAGGGGGAGCGTGACTGGCAAGATAAGTGATTTCATTAGAAATGATGTAGGACTGTAATGTTTCTATTTCAGGCCCTTGGGGTACCTGGCAGACGTGCATTACAGTGGGTGGATGGTAAGGGCAAACAAAGCATTTATTTGAAAGTGAATTTGATCTGTTGCATTTACTATCCTTTTGGTTTTGGTTTCCTACAAACATTTGAGCACTTGAATTTACCTAAAGGAAACACTCACGTGAGTTACATTTTAAGACCTAACCTTCACCAGAAGGAAATAGCAAATTTTGTAATCATAAAATTCAAAATTCACCCTGGTGGTTAGTTACCTGAGCTCAGGGAGCTGTAACAGTTCCCCTTTGCTTGCCCTAGCCAGTGTAACGCCCATAGCACATATTGACAATGGAAAAGAAATTCATCCTTTGGCAGAGAGCCAGAACAAAGCTTTAAATGATGTGTTCACCTATTTTTGAGGCTGCAAGTGCTGAGCAGGCCTTCTCATTTCCAGTCTGCAAGTGATCTGCCATCTCAGAATTGGCTGTTGAAATATCTTGCAAGTAATTTTAAATTCAAGAACACTTTGGATGATTCTCAGACAGGAGGAAAAATGTAATTCATTATAAATGGTAGCGTATACTTAAATGTATCTGCAACCTGTTTGCCCTGCAAAAAAAAACAAACTGTATCCTGTCCATCTCTCGGTCTGGAAATGGACAACGTCAATGTTATTCCATGATGGAATAAAGCTTGAATTCATGGATAGCTCGGCCGCTCTTTTTTTTTCCAGACCACTCTTTGATCATCCATAGCAAGAGACTCTTATTTCTTAAAATCCTTTGGTTGGTAAAGTCAGCAGACTGGTTCTGTTCTGCCATAACAGACAGCGGCATGGTGCCAGTTCCAGCAGCCAACAACCAAAAGTACATTGTTTAATCACAAGATTTTTTTTTCCCTTTTATTGGCTTTTCCTTTCAATATCACTAAGCATGACATGTTATAAAACAGTAATGCGAGTTGAACAAGAGTTGGCTGGCATCATTTAAGCCCTCTGGCTATGTAGATGGCAAAATGAACACTTGGCTTGACACACAGCCAATAGAGACTCCCAGGAAACCAGGCAAGGAAAATAGACTTGTCAATGAATGTGCAGAGAAAGGATTTGCCATGTGCTTGCTGAAGGCAGGAGGATGCACCTTGGTACAAGTGCACTAGCAGGGCTTATATGCTTCCCATATAGTAACTTTAACTCTGTTGTGATGTGAATAGCATGTTATGTGCCAGGGGTTTAAACTTAAACTCCTGTCTGACTGGAGTGGGGCTCCAGATGCCACGTCAAGCATCCCACACTGAGCTTGTTGCAGGATTGGGAGTTGTCTGGAATATGCATTACACAAATAGGCTTAATCAGGCTGAACCATATTGCCAGCCCTATGTCCTGGTTCAGGATGGCACTCAACCACATCCCTAAGTGTGCTCCAGAACATAGACACTTACCTGAATCAGCCACTGTAGGATTTGTTGAGTAGCAGGAGCCATGTCACAAAGTTAAGCTACATCTTTCACAGTGGCAGCAATTACTATGTCTGGTAATAAGTATTAGCAAGATGAGGCTTGGTTGAAAATTAAATTTAGCTAGCAGATGTTATTTTTTTCCCCATTTCTTGGCAGAATCAGCTACTTGAAAATAATACAAGGTTTTGCAGTCAACCGTATTTTGTGGGTTTTGTTGACGTAAACCAGACATGCTGTCAGCAGTGCACAAAGAGGGATAGGCTATCCAACACTTCCATCATCTTTGTGGCTCAGGTTAAGATTTATTTGCTTTATTCTGGAGTGGCTGTATAGCCATTTCTAAAAACAGAGTGCAGCAGTAGAGGCAGGTAGCTTTAACGCTCTGTATTTATCTGAATGCATCAGGATGACCAGATGAGGTTCTCGTTTGCACTATTAAAAATTTAATTTTACTATCTTTGCAGAGTGATGGTTCTAGGAGGGAAGTCCTGTCCCTACAGGCTATGCAGCACTGGCTGCGTCTACACAAGATGTTGACTGCGCTGTTGTTACTGCACAGTCAGTTAGTACTTGTATAAACAAGTACTAAATGACTGTGTAGTAACCCAAGTTACTACAACATCTTTTTCATGATGCTAATCCGCAGTAGCCTAATACTACTGCATAGTAGTGTTGCATCACGGTTGTTGCCATGCAGTACTACTGCGCAGTTGTACGGGGCCACTGCGCAATCAGTGTCTCATGTAGACATGGCCACTGGGTATGAAAACTTCCCCAGCTTGTCTTGCCAATGTGCATTCATCTGGCTAGGCGAGAGGCCAGTCTTCATGCAGGCAAGAAGCTAATCCAGTTTCCATGCAGTGTCTGCCAATAAAGTGCCAATTAATCTTCACTCAAGGGACCTCTCTGAGAAGAAGAAAGGAAAGGTTAGCAGAGTTTGTATATGTGCAACAAATGGATATGGCTTTGCTCGATGAGGCTGGTCTTCCATGAACGAATTCTGATGACTTCACAAGCCTGCCCGTTGACAGACTTTGCACTGAGTAGTAAAACCAGCCTGGTGATATCCCAGAAGCCTCTGCTCTGAGTTGACATTCATTTTAAGCCTTTAATGGGAATAACCTTGTTCTTGACATTCCCCCCCAGAGTCTAAGATGTGTTCTACTGCTGCTAAAGACAAATGACAGAGTCCTGCTGTTTAGTGAGGAATACTAATGTCGTTTCAGTTTGGCATTTCTTCCATTCAGAGACAGGCTTATATACTTAGCTTGCTGAACTGACATCAGTGATGTCTTCCACTTAATGGCATAGATCAATATATACCATTTTGAGCCACGGCTTTATTTTAATAGCTTTCCATAATTATTAGAAAGTAAGGTCATGCCAATTTACCTACCGTACAAACAAGTTGTTAAAAGCTAATGGGACTATCATCCCTCATGAAGGATCATATACTGTAGAAGACAGGTTAGTGCCAATGTGTCAGGCTGGCTTCGCTAGAAAGCAAGCAAGCGTTTCAGATTGCAGTCTGGACTTGAGGTTGCTGTCTATACCTGTGAGGTGCTAATGTTAACATTGCCCAAAATAGGACTCTTACTTCCATGTGGAACTACTTACATAAGTGGCTTGATTTTTTTTTTTTTGACAATGTTAATCTTTCAGCTGCTAAATTTCTCTTTTTTCCTAATACTGCAAATTAAAGGGCTGAGTCCTGGAGATGGGGGACTAACAAAGTAGGGTCACCTGCATATGTAAATAAAAGTATGACTGGAACTTTGTAGCTACAGGTTATTTGCAAAGAGGAAGTTTTGGAAACTTCATGTTTTGTGACGACAACAGCACCAAACAGAATGCCTTATTGTCCAGAGGGCTTTTTTTTTTTTTTGCCTTGGGCATTGGCTTAGGCTGTAGCGTTGGCTGAAAAGAATTTTTTAATTCCCTTTCCACAGACCAAGGGGAGGAGGTGAAAATAAGAGATTGAGTAGATAGTAACAATTCTGTTTTTCATTTTAATTTGGCATTGGTACATATTCCATGCATCTGCTTCACCATCTGTCCTCCCAAGAATCTGTCCTCCCAAGACTGCCCTACTACTGCACTCTCTTTTTCTCCACTACCACTGAGGCCCATTCAGGGGCTTCTTTGCCTTTCTGATAGAGGCAAATAACAACATCTCTCATTCAATAGTTTGCAAGTATAGCAAACATAAGAAGTGTTCTGGACATATAGTGACACCCAGTGTCATATAGCAGGCCTCTCCAACTTCTAAGGGGCTGGGGGCACCAGCGGGAGCCATACAACTTGCAGGCTGCACCAGCAGGTGTCATGGACCCCTGGGCCACATGTCACATGGATGCTCCCCCCACTGCAATGCTATGACAACCCTGTGTGGACTCATCCTTCCACTGCAGTGTGTACCTGCCTCACCCTAAGCTCCCTGTGTTGTGCTGTGCCACTCCACCCCAGACAGGTGCAGAAATACAGAAGCCAGAGGAGAGAAAGAGGAGTCTGGAGACTCCAGCTGCTGTTGCAGTAGGACTGATAGAGGCTGTAGTAGCCAGGCAGGAGCCCAGGGGCCACCATTTAACTCTTTGTAGGCCACATGTGGCCTGTGGGCTACCAGTTGGACAGCTGTGTCATAGAGGGTTATGAGAAAGCTGGAGAGGAAAGAAAGTGGCGGAGGAAGGAGTAAAATTCCTGATAGGATACAGCACACATAATGAACATCTGTGCTGAGATGAGGCATAGCTGGAGAGACTGAGCTATATAAAGTACTGTCATCTGGAGAAAATTCACTTTCAGTTCCTATGTCCTGTACCAACAGTCAATATTCTATCTATAGCAAACTTTTGATTGATCATCCAGAAAATGTGTAAACCCACCTGTCTCTCACCAGGCCTCTGTAAACTAGCCAAATCCTACTTGAAATATTTACTTTGCCCCCTAACAGAATTCAGTACACTGCAACAGACCAATGATTTAGCTAGATCAAGCTCTCAATGGCCCTTGGATGTGTAGAAGATATATACAAGGCTGAATGCCTCTCATTCTGCAAAGAAAGATAATTTTTTTGAAATTTCTTAGTTGGTCTAATAAATGATGTCATCTCTGAACCAAGTGTTTTAGAGTTTTGCATTTATTGTTCTACTATACAGTTGACAGGAGGGATTCCTTTCTCTGTCCAGCTAGTTGGTACTCAGCACATAGCATAAACCCTGCGGACTGGTAGCTGTCAAGCTCATTTTTCCACTGGCTTGCAGTTTTGTTGGGTTCTGTACACCTGGCTGAAATTGGAGAAGAAAGCCACCACTTGACAACTTTTAAGTCTTGTTTTGTATAAAACAGTGGATTATCTTGCCCCTTATTTTTGACACTTGCTACTTATATGCAGATGCTATTCCCATTCCTAACAATGGTTTGATCTGTTTTTTACATAACTTAGCTAAGCTTTCATGAAACAAATAAATAGCAGTCAATGAAGTCTACACTCAGGTATGCCAGTTACTCTGTTCACTTGTCAGCAGAATGGTCTAAATACAGCAGTGTTTTTCATAGGAAGAGAACCTGCACCCAGGGCTCCCTGTACTGCTGCTTCCACCAGACACATAGGACCCTTTCCTGTAATATCTCTGGTTATAAAACAGGAATATCAAGGTCATCTTCTTTTTGTTTCTCTTGGAATTAGGATCATCTACTACAAGCTGTCTTTCCAGTGAGCTTAGTTCCATGTCTGTCTGTGTGTTTTATGTTCAGCTTGAACTCCAGAGTGTGCAAGTGTCTGTTTGAAACGCGCATTTATGATTCAGCAAGTTCTTTGAGTAGATGTGATATCTTTTATTAGACCAACTGAGTAGCTGGGGGAAAGTCCTTAGCAAGCTTTTGGGCACAATCATCCTTCCTGAGGCATAGGAAGTCTCTGCTGTTCTGAGACTCCAAGGAATGAGAGAAGCTAAAAGTGTCACAGGATGTCAGTGAGACTGTAAATAGGTAGAAGTTAGGAAAACAAAAGGTAGAGCAGGGAAGAGAGGGGGGGAAAAGACAAAGGTGAGTAAGGGGGACTCTACAGTGGTAGTAATTCAAGGTATAAAAGGGTCTGTCTGTGAAAAAGGAAATAGCAGGAAATTAGGAAGCCAAAGGGCAAAAGTAGGGTAGAGGAGGGGAAAAGGGGGTGGAGAAAGAAAAATATAAGAGGTCAGGTCTGACAGGTGCCTGGTGAGTCAGATATCAGGCAGGTGTCATAAATCCAATGTCTATATTGAATCCATGATGTTTTGTATCCAGTAGATTTATGAAGTGAAGTTCATAGGCTTGTTTATGAAAGGTGTTTTGTAAATTCCCTTTGAGGATTCGAACTGAGAGATTGGAGAGGGAGTTGTTGTCTTGTGAGAAATGTGCCCCCCACAGGCAGTTGGGTATTCTTGTCTTTGATAGATTTTTGGTGTGCGTTCATTTTGGTGCACAGTTTTTGTTCGGTTTCTCCTACATATTTTCCATCAGGGCATTTGGTGCACTGAATGATATATATAACATTTCTGGAGATGCGGCCCTTGATGGCTTGCCAAAACTCAGTAAGCGGCCCTCCACCTAAAATAATTGCCTGCCCCTGGTCTGGATCTGTTAGGTGTGAACCTTGCTTGCCTATGTTCTTAGACCAACACAGCTACAACCAAAAACGCAGCATATATGTGTGAATAGGAAATAGTCCCTATACAATATTCAGAAGGAAAACCTAGGAATCCTGGTGCTCAGCCTCCTGTCCTAATTCCTAGTCTATATTTTGCTATTAGAAAAAAACTAGAATATCAGAAAAGTATTAGAGAACCTGGGCCAGTTCTAAAGTTGAGCTAAACTGCTATCAAGTAGGCTTAGATCAATTTGTGCCCATACAACAGGCTCTTACTATTCTAAGTAGATCAATGTTAAATTCAGTTATGCTAGTGACATTTTTCTAATACAGTAGATCTCACTATTCAGTGCTGGATTATGTTCCCTTACTCATTTACAGTAGAAAGCTTGAGTAGTTCTGCTGACATCTGTGGGACTGTTTGAGGAATCAAGTACTTCAGGATGAACAATAGGATCTAGCCTCCACTTGTTAGTGACCCCAAGAGGTTAAAGTTCTATAGCACTATGTGGAAGTAGTTCAAGACAGCAGTGATATATGACTGGCACTTCAGAAACTAAAATATCAAAGGGAAGATAGTGCACGATATAACTGGAAAGTGTGTCTGCTTTTCATTGAATATGTAAAAAACTATGACATAAAAACATATTTAAATGTGGCCTTTATTACTTACTAAAATGTCCAAGTAATATGGAAGAAAAAGACTTAATCTAGACATCCCCTGAAAACCCAGGAAATGCCATAAACAAGTCATTGTAGAAAACAAGAAAGAATCAGAATTTCTGCTTCTCCCCCCACTATCCCATACTCTTTACTCCAGGGGTTGGCAACGCCCAGCATGCCCTGAGGTGCCCATGCAGTTGCCGCCAGCATGGAGCTGATGCCGGAGCTGTGGAGCCTGGTGCAGCTCTTTGCAGCCTGCCCGCTGCCCAGAGCCCAGGCTGGCTACAAACAGCTGTGCCGGGCTCTGGAGCCTAGTCACCAGCTCTGTGCCAGGAGCGTGGCAGAGACTGGGGTTGTGCTGCCTCAGGCCCCTCCTCCACCGCCCGCTCCAATGCACAGGTGCATGTGCCAGTACAGAGCTGATGCCAGGGCTCCAGAGCCCGGCGCAGCTGTTTGCAGCCTCCCAGCTGCAGCCCACCCCGGCTCTGGGTAGCTGCTGCCAGATGCCGAGCCTGGGCTGTGGGGCA
>NW_017728921.1:12973765-13012818 GCF_001723895.1 Crocodylus porosus | reverse complement strand
CCTGCCCTCAGTTTGTTTTTCTGGCATGTCGGCACTCCAGCACCTTCCAAGGTAGGCATTGTGGGGGGGTTTCAGCGCTCCAACCAAAAAACATTGCCTACCCCTGCTTTACTCTATCTTTACATACCAGTTCTTGACAAAAGGCCCTGTTTTCCAACATAGCTCCATTGACCTCAGTCTCAAATAACACTTAACATCCAGAACAAAGAAGAATGTGCATACAGTATTGTTCGCAAGCAGGGAATACAGTTATGAGGAACTATCATGACACCGATAAATTATACGCAACAGATTTTAAAAAATAGTTCTTTGGCTGGATAAAACATGTGCCACTAAAACTGGAGATTATAAACCCCATCTTTCAGTGTATCATCAAGCCTGTATGGCTCTGGCCATCACCTGTTCATGTTTGAGGCACATTTATGCCATGTATCCATTGAAATAAGTGGATTTATTTATGTAAATACAGTTGCACATGAACATAAAGATATGCATGTTTTTAGAGCATTATGTTTGGAAGGTTAAATGTAATGTCAGAAGGGTTAGGCAGATACTAGCCTTTAGTACAGATAATGACCAGATACTGTACGCACTGCTCTTGGCAAGCTCTGCTACAAACAATGTGGTAGATAGTACTGCAGGGTGGAAAATAAAGGACTGATACAGCAGTGAGTCACCACACTCCTTCTTGATGCTTGAAATAAAATGAACATGTTAATGTATCCTTATCCTTAACACAGGCTGTGCAGTTCTAAATAAGCAATAAAAGTTTTTACTGCTTATTTTAAACACGTCATTAATTTGTTTGCAAGCACTATGAACCAGGTCTTACAAATGATATAATAGAGACGCATGGTGGAAAGCAGGTTTGTTTCTCTTTGACTGCTCCTCTCCACCTCTGCCAAGAAAGTTTTCTGCCAAAAGTGAACACCCAGCTTGTCTTAAAATAAGGAAGCAGCTTTATTAAAATAATTTAACTATACAAATACCAGACAGTCTGTTGGTTTATCAGTGACAGTTGCTGTGATAAGAAGTTTTGGCCCTGGTGTTTCTGGCTGCAAGAAAGAAGGCAAGTTCATAAAAGTGTTTTATACGACTTGGCAGGAGCAGTCTGTTTACACCATTTTTTTAAAATATCAGTAGTTCTTAAAATTCTTTGGATATGGTTTAATTCCTTACTCAGCGGGTCCATCTACACGTGCACTTTACTGTGGAGTAGACTAATTACCTCCACTGTAAAGTGTCACAGATTACATGCTGGTATTATGGCACAGTAAATTAAGTTTTGCCATAAGGGAGTACTGTCGAGGACAGTATTATCTTACAGCGAAGCAATTACACGTGACCAAATGCATGTGCAGACTGAGATAGGGGCTGGCTGGGGCACAAGGGCTCTAATGTGTCTGGACTGCCTGCCACCTAGCACCACGCTTGAGCACCCTCATGCCCCAGCCAGCCCTCCAACACAGCCCTGGAGTCCAGGGCTGATCCCCCCGACCCTCTGCCGGCCCAGGGACTGCTCTGGCTCAAAGTCCTGCAGGCCTGGGGGCACATACAGACCCTGGACCTGGGAGCTGTTGACTCCAGCATGAAGTGTGCCAGAGTTCATTTCTGCACATTAATTGCACATGTAAATACACTTAGTGTGATGGCTTCCCTGCTTTGAAACAGTAGTTGTACAAAAATGTTAAGTGTCTCAGTAAATGTATTTGCAAGTTGGTCTAGATTTGCAAGAACATAATGTGAAGAATTTAATGATTTTCAAGTTTGAGACCATGTAATACTTTCCTGGTATATGTTACTAACCAGAATGAATACACTCAGCAAGACTAAACCCTCCCATCTCTGTGTGTCAGCTGTATGTGTTGTTAACTCAACTCAATGCCATTATTTAAGTAAATCAAAGATTAAGGTATGTCCGTAACCATTTGTCAAGACATTCACAAAAACTCTTGAGAAATACAAACCAAGATTTAAAAGATTCAAGGAAATAAAGGCATTCTAATCATGTTATGTCTGCTGAATTACTTAAAATACAGTAGAAAGTTGAATTTTGCTGAGTGCTAATGTTCCTGTTAACACAAATAGAAAAAGTCTTTGCTTTTCTTTCTCCAACCTTGTTTAAGAGCGACTTAATTTCTATTTAACCTCTGAAAGCACTGGGTCTTGCTGTCTAATTATGCTATTAATTCTTAAAGTTTGGTTGATCAGTGAAGAGTATTATTTGCATTTACAATTTAATTCATCTAAAGACCATTTAAAAAAAATAAAAGAAGCAAGCAGTTACTTTTACACATGAGATGCAGAAAGAGAGTAAGCAACTAGCTGAAGGTCAGAGGAGAGAAAACCAAGCTGGGAGTATAATGGAGGCATCCTGCCTACGTCTTGCTTTAATTACTAACCTACACTTTCTCAACTGACCACACAAACTGCTTTTTTATTTGAAGTGAGCATTTAGAAGCAGTTATCTTTCAGATGTCTGCATTGGAGCGAATGTTAATTTAATACCTTTTTTCCTTTTGCTTTGGAAACTTAATTTAATTACTTTGCTTATGCAAAATGTGGAGGTTTTTTTGTGGTTTCTTTCTCAGGAAATGTGTTAGTTTCCCATTTGACTCCTCTCCAAAGCTGAGTAGTGTCCTGCTATTCTCCCTGAATATCCTCCTCCCAACAAGGAATCTCCAAGCTAGATACTGAAGGAGAAAGTAATAGGTTCCTCCCTTTGAACATATTGTGAATGCAGACTATACTTCCCAACAGCCCTGCAAATCATTGACA
This sequence comes from Crocodylus porosus, assembly GCF_001723895.1. Lineage (NCBI taxonomy): Eukaryota > Metazoa > Chordata > Crocodylia > Crocodylidae > Crocodylus > Crocodylus porosus. The sequence continues at coordinate 13,010,040 of NW_017728921.1, read as the reverse complement.
TTGATGTATGAGGATGGAAAGACCTAGAGCAGTTTATGCTATATAACAGATTATAAACAGCTAAGGAAACACAGTTGAGCAAATAAGACACTCTATTCTTTTGTTCAAGCCAGAGGAGAGGAGCACAGCTTCACTCCTGCAGGCTGTGTTATATCTGAGGGGTACATTTCCAGCAGTTAACATTAGTGGGCGTCACATAGCTAAATCCCATCTACATTGCAGCTGCACATCTATCCCTAAGCATCACTGTAGACACCAGGTTTCACCTGAAGATAAGTATGGGGAAAAATCAGTGATCCCAGAATTATACAAAATTTCAAATGCAATCCAAAGAAGATTTGCAAGCAGTGTAAGATTTTCCAGGCAACAGAGATGACTGTTTCATTTGGAAACCCAGTGATGTAATCAATTCTATTCCATTGTGGCATCTCATGTAAAGTTGCATTGTTCCTGAAAAACTTTAGATTTTAATTTCAGTCATAAGAAGCAAAATCTGTAGGTCCAGCTCCTGGTCTCAGCTGTAAAACACCACATGATGAACTGGCTTCAATTAGCCAGTTACGCTATTTGCATAACTTTGTATTTCTGGACTAGAGATAATAAACCTCCCATTTTGGTTTGGGGTTCTACCAGCATTTGGTAATCCATCCCAAAATACAGATCTGCTTGTTTATATTAGATCTAAGATTATGATGACACTGAAAGCAGAGCAAGGAGGCTTGTAGCACTCCTATGATTACGATCAAAATTGTAGGTCTCCTGAAAACTCACTAGCTGCCTTCAAAAAACCTCACAGGACTACACTGAATATTGGGACATCCTGGCGTTTAATGCAATTGAAACCCTACACTATGGTTTACTGTAGTGTATAAAGAATCTACTCCAGCTGACACTTATATTTTTCAAGATGATAGAGTAGGAGGAGTATAAATTAATACAGATAAAACAATTACACTTTTCTCTATTATCGCTCTTGCATTTACATCTGTCACCAAAATCCCCACATTGTCACACTGCGAAGTGGCATTGTCAAGGAAAATCATCACATGTGCCACGTGGAATCCCATTCTCGGTCAGTTTAATTAGGATTACATAATCGCTCAGAGTATTCGCAAGTGTAACAAAATTGAAACACAAGAAAATTCCCATTTTACTTTGATTATGCAAAGGTATTGCAACATGTGTCAGCACAAACTATAATCATTTTTTACTATTAAAATATCCATTGCTGTTTTGAGTGCTTTTATCACCCTCCTCCCCTCATTGCAGATGAAGGTGCTTTTGCTTTTAAACAAGGGTTTAATTTCCTGAAAGAAAGTGATAAGATTTCACTTGCAGGAGAAGGCGGCACTGGAACCTCGTCCTCTCCCTACTGCATGAGCAGACATGGAAGGCTTAAGGCTCAGAGTTTGGCTGCTGTAGTTAAAAATGGAAATAATCTAGGCCAGGAGGCAGAAGCTGTTATAATAATGTGAGAACCTACTGTGAGTCCCAACCTCCACCTGGGTGCCTCATTCGGGCATTTGTTAGGAAGTGCCCTTAAGCTTAGGTTGTGTCACAAATGGCTATAAATCTGCTGTACATCTCTATTTCTGAGCCTCAGACATTTTGTCGCAAGTCGGCCAGGGGCTGCTAACTCCCATGGAGACAATCAAGAACACCTTCAGCTTGTTGCAGAGCTGAGCCTATAGCAACAGTAGCACTGGATTGTTCTGCAGCAAAAGATGTATGTGACAGCTGAATGAGTTAACTTGGTAACTGGGTGACAGGAAATGGTGACAAAACAGAGCAGAGACCAAGAATCATTTGGAGATTTTTCTGGGAGGCCAAAAAAAAAAAAGGAAAGTTAATAACTTTGTCTCAGGAGGGCAGTAAGGGAGACAAGCTCCCTGGGGATAAGTGCACTTTGCATACTAAACAGAGGAGTGCTGCTTTACTGCATCTCCCTTCCCCAGCACTCCACAGAAAGGGTGCAGGGAAGCAGCGGCAGAAGATAACATTAGAGGAGGAAAATGAGGGTAACAACAAGAAACAGCTAACATTTGATATGGTTTTTGCTTCATTTTATAATGCTAATGCAAACATACGAACATTTTTTGGGGAACATTCTGGCTGTCACTTGGTTTTCTGGCTGCTTACATCAAGGCAAGGAGCTGCGCTGTTCTGCTGTCACTTGCTGGCTTCTGTATCATGCAGCCCTCCGCTGGAAGGCATGAGGATTACTTACCTGTTTCTCTTGCTCCTGTCCTACCAGCTAAAGGCAATTTTTCCTTTTACTCCACTGATTGAGGCCGTTTGGAGCAGGTGGGCCTGGTTTCTGACCCTGATGGCACTGAAATTCCACATGCCATGTTGTACAGCTTAAGAGCATCGTCCCAATAGGAGCAGTGGGACAAAACAAAGACCTATCTTATGATGGTTTATGAAAGATACTCTATGACCTAGGTGTCTGTGGATAGCAGGAATCTTGGTCACCCAGAAAGTCCCATCTAATCTTATGTTCCTGTGACAACCATGAAATCCTGCCCTGGCCACATATTATTTATAGCAACTTCAACTACTTATCTATTCCAGTACTGAATAGGAATGGCCCAACTGGACTGGAGCAATGGTTCCTCTTATCAGATAACGAGCTTCAGACAACAGCCAATACCAGGTGCCATATTGGAAGGTGCAAGAAGCCTCATAATGGGTAACTATGAAATAACCAAAATTCAGGAGAATTTTCTACCCCCAATCCTCAGCACGTAGCAGTTGTTTTATACCTTGATACATGAGGGTTCATCTCTTTTTTATCCTGTCCAATATGACAGTGGCTGTTCATATAGGCTAGGGACAGACATTCAAAAAACCTGAGCCTGAATTGATTCAGTCGTTTGCAGGTTAGTCTAACCTGATTAGGCTGAACTGGTTTGTAACGGGACAGACATTCTCTCTGGCCTGAGGAAATTCAGACACATGTCTGCAGTGGCTCAGGCTGCAAGCTGGGGGTGCTAGAGCAGCCCTCCCTTCTCTTGCACAACAGTGAGCTGAGGGAGGCATGGACAGGACTCTCTCATGAATGATGTCTGCTTGTAGGTCCCAGGCTTTTCCCTGCTGGCTTTTGAAGGGGTGGGAGTGTTACCAGACCCCTGCTAGCACTCTGAGGCAAGGTGGGGTGTGTAGTGCATGTATCTGTTGATGATATGAAGCTTTTCAATCTCCCTTCCTGCTTCTTTATACTGTCTGCAGCAAACCGACAGGCAAGCAAGCCAGCAGGGAGCTGATAACAGTGATAATTATTTTGAGTAGGTACGATATCTTTTATTAGACCAACAAAATACTGCAACACTTTCAAGAGGCTTCCCTAGAAAAGGAAACAGAAAAAAAATCAGGGAAGTTTATCAAATAAATTATTGAAGCAATATGGTAAAGGTGGACTTGTAATATTAAATTGAGAAAGAGACTGGGAAAATACGGCACCCATTTATTTTATAAATACAAAAACCTTTATTTAAATCCTATAATTAATCTTACTGTGGAATTTGCTGCTATGAAGTGCTACGGAAGTTGAGATTCTAGCAGGGTTCAGAGAAGAATGAGATGTTTAGTGACCTGATTCTCATTTACCTTAAAACACCTTTCCACAATCTGCAAACAGCCCTCTGTATGCAAAAGAAGAGTTTGAACTAATGGAGAGAGGCTATTGTTTTGCTGATGAGGGGAAGGGGTGGGATCTTTTCCTCTTTTCCAAAAAGTTACATATTTAAATTATTTAAGCTCAGACACTTAAAACATTACATTTTAACTAATTATTTCCTCTTACACATTTTTCAAATGGACTTAACTTCCCTAGCAACTGGAATACCCTACGTCATTGACAGGACTAGCGAGGAATGGGGTTGGGATAGTTAAATAATGCTAACTGAGCCAGGTACTAAGTTATGCCTCAGAAATTTGGAAAGGAGCTGTAAGGACTGCTGCTCAGGTTAGGATCAGCCTCTTTTTCCCACATAGGCCTATTACCATGCAGATAACAGATCTCAGATAGCAGCACTGAAGCGGTTGAATTGAGTTGAGAACAGGTATTGTTTCCAGATCTAAAAGGCAACTTCCAATAAATCTGCAAGAATCTCTGTTCTCATTTAGACGTACATTTCTTGGAAAGCTCATTCAAGTCAAGGGAAAAATTAAGTGCTGTCACAGTCTCCCAAGACTTTTCCTGCTTTGTTTCAGTCTCTTTTTCCATACACAACTGCCACAATGTTACAAAAGGCAGCTGTGTTTGGTGGTACCAGTCTCTTCTCTATTCTCCCCTTACTCCTCAGTTTTGAAAGCACTTTATGATACTGAAGACCCAGTTAATGCATTGTCAACCTGTTCACACACAATTAATATTGAACTAATCTTATGTGTTTCAGAAGTTCTCGTTTCTCTCTGAACTGGAAAGCCATGCATCTTTGTCCAGTAGCCACTGCTTTGATGTTTAATTTCTTTTCTCTTGGCCTTAAATGGGGGGTGGCTTCTACTGAATTAAATTTCTCTCCACTGTAGCTTGTATATACAGCATCTTTTTAACCAAATAACACCTTTTCCTTCCCCTTTCTCCTAACACTTCTCTACCTATAAATACCTCTCTTTACACAGCTTTAATGACAAACTCTATTTCTAGCATACTACTACTGTATAATGAATTTGAGTCATTAGAGCTTAATAATTCTTAAATTATCCCCAAATATGGTTAAGGGATATTCTTAGAACATAATGGGTCAGATTCCCCATTGATGTAGATGCCTGGATTTTAGCCAGTCAAGAAGTTGTTCTTGTGTTGTGGACATAGCAAATGAGATGTAGTTTGGCCACTGAAATCACTTGGTCTCCAGAATCTCTTGTGGGCCAGGGATCCCCTTGCATTGCAAACACTTTTAATAAAGCATTATCAAACCCTTTCAAGATGGGATCAGATCCTTGCCTTGCCTTGCCATCTGCCAGACTCCTCACCCAGTAACTAGCATCATCTCAAGTTCACCTGAATAAGGTTTCAACCAGTTTGCTCTCAAAACCCCCCTCCTATCTCAGCCATGCAGTAGGAAAGCACAGACCCCATGCTTCTCATGGCTTTGCATCCCAAACCATTTCTCTTTCCCCAGTGGCTTCATACATTTACAAGGATGAGTTATGAGATGGAGCACTGGATAAGAAAAGGCTCAGGGGAGGTGAGAAGATAGCCACAGGCTCTCTGGGATTTCTCTTAGAAGAAGGATCGAAACTTTTCCTATGCTGTCCCCTTTACCTCAGCTAGGATGAGCAGTTTACATTAGTGAGCGTGTGATATTACAGGATGTTAGTCTAGACGATCCAGCATTGACAGTAAGGGCATACACACCAGCAGAAGCCTCCATTCCTCTTTATAAGCCAAGAAATGGCTTAGGTAGGTAAACATACTTTGACTCAGGTAAACATATTTCCTATTTCTCCCCTTTCATCCCAACAGTGTCCCTGACTCCACCCCCCTTCTCCTCTATTTCTTTCCCCATTTTTTGACCCAGCTTCTGCCTTCATGAATAGAATTACCCTTCCAACATCACAGTTCCTTCTCTAAATTCTCCATTGCCTACTACTGCCTACTTACGAATTGGCCTGGCACGGAAAAAGGACAGGAAAAGAAAAGGATGTGTCCATCTGAAAGAAGGTAGGACAGGTCCTTGGTCTGGGTCCAACTCCCAGATGCTAGACGCAATCAGAGCTTTGCTTTGCACCCAGGTTCTAGAAATTAAAGCAGCACAAGACTAGCCATGATCCTAGAGCTTTATTTATCATTTGAACATGTGCAAATGTCCCCTGATGACTCTGCATTGTCACCATGGAAGCCAGCAGGAGGAGAAAGAAGAATCTGTGCTCTCCTTAGATGCTAGTCTTCTTCTCCCCAGTTGTTCTTATGGTTTTGAGATCCTGAGGACTATCAGGTTTCCCCTTTTCCTCCACACTCAGAAATGAGGCTTCGTAAATTTGTGTTTAGCTCCAAAATAGGCTCAAAGCAGGACACAAACCAGGTTCTTCACATTTCTGTTCTTGTTCTTTTCTAAGTATGAGGAAGGTGTTCTGTTAGCTAGTTTCCTTTTCACAAGGCATGCTGGAAATAGTGTCCAGGGTCAAGGCTGGCTCCTAAACTGTCTCATTGAAGCTGGTTAAAATGTGTTAAACTGGGAAAAAGGAAGCTTTATATGCAAGTAACAGCTTTTCTGCTTGTAAAGTCTTATTAATTTAATTTCAAGGGAAAGCTTCAGGGCACCAAAAGTATTTTGATCATTGACACCTACAGGGCAGTAGATACCATCTACATCTGTATGTATCTGCTAGTTTCACAAAAGTCCACATGTTCAAAGAGTTGGTCCGTCTAGCTTTGTTCGCTCTTTTCCTACTCTGCTATGGGTAAGGTATTCTGCTTAAGACGTCTGGCCTTGTAACAATGTCTGCCATTAAACACTCATCTTAGCACTAAGTGCAGTCATGATAGATTTGTGTCATAAAGGAAAAAAAATACTGAAATGGCTGCTGTTACACTGCCGATATTTAAAAGGGTCACAAATGTTCCAGAGAAATTCCTCAAGCCTCATAAACATTTAAGGGTACTGCACATATGAACAGTAAAAAAGTAACTATATGAACATTGGTAGATAAAGCCTCTCTAACTTGTATGCACCAGGTGCGTCAAGAGCAAAATCCCATTTTGTTTGATCAGTTAGAAAGCACAGCATGCAAAACATATTTCATCATGGGTTGAATGTCCCTGTAGAGTTAAGCTTTGTTTTTCAGGTGGTTTTTGAATCATAGTCTGTTGCACATTATCCAGCATGCAGTGCTGTCTTTCATGGCTGGCTGACCACCTGGAGGAGTGGGAATTAATCCGTTTCACTAGTGAGATGATGTGGTGGCACCTTAGCTAACAATGGGATAGAATTAGCATTCGTTTATAAGGTTTGACACGGTCACAATATGGCATATGAATATGCTTTTAAAATAACTCCGTGCCTTCCTGTCTTCCTTGGGAGCCTGGAATTTAAATCTGTCCAGTCACTCCGGCACACTGATTGTGGTGGTGTAGCTTTGCTCATTGTTGAGCTGCTGATTTTAAATATCTCTGAAACTCAAATACCAAAGTTAAAGTTCAGATTATATTCACTCTCTAATACACAGGGCCATGTAACGAATTTAATTGCTACGTGGAACACAACTATACATAGTGGGAAGTGAAACTAGGCTCCTGCTTCTTCAGCTCCAAATCAGCTGCTAACACCTGCGCTAAAGAAACCCTCTTCAAATGACCGGTAGCATTAGGTCCCATATCTCCTCTGCGAGGCAGCCACTAGAAGACACTATCACCTATTCATGCACAAGGAACCAAGTACTATTCCTGCTTGGTAGGTACTGCAGAACATACAATTGCCCCACTATGCTGTAGCCCAGGCACTCTGTAATTAAGAGGGGGTGAGGAACTATGAAGGCATTTTCTTGCTTCCTGGTTTTAATTACACCTATGGTGGATGTGGCAATAATTTAACAATTCTGGTATTTATAAATACAAGTTTGTAAATGCAGTTGCGTTCAGCAGAGATGCTTTTACATGCTAGTGCTTGTAACAGAAGGGGCCCGTTCAGATGCTGCAGAGTTCCTTCTGATCTCCTAAGAACACCTTTCCAGGCAGCTGGATTTTGATTACTGTGACCTCTGGGCTTGTTGGTTGCAGCTGGTGCAACTTGGAAGTCTGACTGGGAGGATAATAAAGTCACAGGTACAAAGACCTTAGCTGTGCTGTGAACGGTCAGTGCGCATGGCTTTAGGTGGATGTCTTTTCCATTTTTTTCCATGTGGCCAGCTCCTTATAGTATGAGTTTTGGAAATGTAACTAATTAAAGTTATTCCAGGAGTCCCAACAGCTGTGGTATTATGGGGTGCTGGTGGCCAGCCATAGACTGAACTATAAGGCTAGGGGCAGAAGTTATACATAAACCAGTTTAAGTGACCAGAAACTGGGTTAAACGTGTAACAGAACAGAAGTTCAGTGCACATAAACAAGTTTGAAAATGGCTGAAGCTAATTTAAGATAAACCTGGTTGAATGTAGTATCAAACTTGACTGGTCTAGGTCAGACCAGTTTGTGAAACTTCTGTCCCAGACCCCTTCCTGCTTTAATTTAAATCAGAGTCCCTCAGCATTTTGCAGCCCTGGGCTGGGCTGTCTGCACCAGAAAGCAGGACTGGCCCTGCTCTTCTGCTTCCTAGCTGGAGCAGTGAGGGGTGGCTCCACCCCACCCAAACCCTTGCTAGGGTCTGGGGCAAGGGAGAGGGGGGTTAAACTTTCCTGTTCACTTAGTGCTGGCTGTGACTGGACTACAAATCCCAGAAGCACCTGGAAGCAGGAAGAGGAAGTGGTGAGCAATCCCACAGAGTCCTGCTGTTGTGATTCTGGACCACAAATCCCAGAGACCTCAAGGGCAACAGGAAGAGGAAATGAACACATAGCCCATGCTGGCTGTGCCAAAGATCTGTGCTCTAGTGTTCTGGACTTCTGGTTTGTGTGCTGCAGGCATGTGTCTGCATTCCCTGAATCAAAAGTGAATCAAGTCTGTTCATTTGCTTATTGGTTCAGACTTTGAAGCTTAAGTTAACCTGCAAAGGTTGAATCTATTCAGCCTTGGGCTTTTTGACTGTCTGCAATGAAGGTGTTTCCTCTTTTTCTATCCAGGTGATTTTTAAATGACTGTGGCACAAAAGGAGGTCTCACTTCCTGCCGCCCATTTGTGTGAGTACCTCTAACACGTAGCTGTTCCTCACGGGTTGCAGAGCAGAGGCTATGGTCCACACTTCCAGTCTTGTAGTGAAATACTGATAAAGAGCCATACATTTGCTTGGGAAGCCTCTTATTTAGAGTCTGTCACTAGGCAGCTCTCACTTGCCTTGACTTTAGAATCTGCACAAGTGTATAGCAGAGGAAGGGGTAGAAGGCTGAGAGAAAGGAGAGCTGGAAGAGGAGGGAAATCAAGGCCTTTCCCTAGGAGAAGGGTAGAAGGATTAAATCTGGGAGCATCATACTAGGACAGGTAAAACAAATAGAGATCTGGGTCTGCCTTGCTATACATCAGGATTTACTGTGGACAACTCCTGTTGTTTCTCTTACTACAGATACTTGTGTCATCCAGCAACTTTTGATTCTGGTGTTCATGTTGGCATGTGCAGCTGGTTATTTCTCTCTTGAATGTTCCCCTCTCTGAAACTCAGGAAGGAATCTAGCTTAATTTTTCCTCCTCTGTGCAAACAGTTCTTTTTACGCTGGTTTATGCATTTGTGCCTCTTGGCTAACACCGGGAGCAGTGGTTGGAAGCATGTTCCCTGTTGTTTCCTTTAGATGTTACAGAACAAACTCAGGTAGGCCAGGTGTGTGACTGCATAACAGAGCAGTTGAATTGGCCATGTTGGCTGACTGGCTTCTCAGGGGATTTTGAGTACAGGAAGCTGAGCATGGTATTTAAAAAAAAAAAAAAAAAGAGGGAGGATGGGTGCGTGGACTAGAACTTGAGAAGTGTGTGAGTTCCTGGCTTAGTTTTCTAGTGTAACATTGCCCAAGTCTCCACTATACTTTGTTATATGTCTGTCACTGGTGAGAGTTACAGGCCCAGGGACATTGTGGCCCTGGAATTTGTTGCAGAATTCACTTCTTACTGCAGGAAGTTGCTGCACCAGAATCTCAGTGGCTATTTAAAAATATTTGGGGGCCTTCAAAATTGTGACAGTGACCTTCTAAAAGACAGCATAAAAAATAGTCTGGCCAGGGTTTGTGGAGAGCCTTGACTGATGGCTGTTTGCAGAGCCATGGAGTACAGTTCTATGTCTGTACAAAAAATAATAATAATACTGTTTCGCTATGAAATGTAGTTCTTTGGCTGTGATCTATGCCAGGCACTCCATGTTTTCTTTTGCTGCTAGGACCTGCTTCCTCTTCTCAAGATTTTCCCCCAAGAGGTAGTTGGGGCCTTCCCAAAAGGCTTACTTTGGGTATTCCCTGTATGATTCTTGGTAGCTTGACAGTGATGAATCAGGGCACTACAGCTTTAGTCCAGCTTGCACTTAGGGAGTGGGGGAGCAGACTGGCATGTGGGATGGGGAGGAGGCCTGTTCAGCTGCATGATACTTTATTGTTTCACTGCTCTCCAGGCAACTAGGAGGAGAAGAGCCACTGACGTTAGCAACAGGCTTTCCCTTCTCTGGCACCCATTTGGGAAAGGAAGTTCTGAATTGGGCATCTTGGACCTTATAGTGGAAGCTGAGGACTGACCTGAAAAGCACACTGGTTTTAACGGTGGTTTTTTTTTGTTTGTTTGTTTGTTTTTTTCCAATCCCTGAATATGAAATTAGTCACTGCTGTGTGTGTGTGATTTTTAGCAGGGGTGGGAGGATGAGAATAGACTACATTAACATTTGGACCTTTTGTGCTGTGGCACACACAAGGCTCTCATAATACTTCCTTTGTATATCTTGCCTATGAGCTGTCTGGGGGCAGGGTCTGTCCCTTACACAGAAGAAACACTGCCACATACAGTGGAGCTCTGGTATCAGTTGGGGCTTTTAGGTGCTACTGCAATTCGGATAACAACACAGGGACGATGAACAGAAAGGTGGGAGCATAAGAATTTGGGAGATTCTGAAAGTCTCGGACCATTTTTCCTTCCAGGATGGTTTGTTTTGTGATTTGGGATTTAAGTTCAGGTGACCTTGTAGATCTTTCTAAAGGACTGAAGATGGAAATATTTTGAGACCAAAAAAGGAAGAAAGGAGCAATAGTTTTGAGTTACTGCTTTAGCATTGCCCTTGTATTAATTGTGTGCTTATACATACCATGTGAAATCCGAAATCCTAACAGGAACTAGGATCGTCCCCTCTTGCAAGAATTTAATCATAGCATGCTTTGAGGAGGCCATTTCGGCGTGGATTTCATTCTTTTTGCAGAAAGCCTCTGTAACAAGGGAAATCAAAAAGGCAGTAGGTTGCAGTGTGACCAGATGTTTCACTAGGCAAGATGCACTGTCCAGCACACAACAGAGGACCCTGTATGTCTTCAGCACTAGGTGAAAGGGAAAAGCTTCACATTTGAAAAGGAAATAAAGCAAAACAGACTTTTACAGAATATTTTTCTTCTAATGGCAGCAATATTGTGCTACATATTTTACAAACAAAGCGAAGTCAGCACCCCATCAGGTTTACAGACCATGGTGTTCACTAGCTTGCACCAAGCAAGATTTTCTCCTCGTGCTTTAATATGGCTCCCTTAGGTGCTTTCTGCTGTCTTTAAGTCTCCATGTAGAATGGCCGTGATTCTGTGCTGCTGCATAGAAGATATAGTGTAGTTTTATTTCTTCTCAGATCGGAGCAAGACAAATTGCAAACTGAGAAGGAAATGGTAACAGAAGAACAGGACTTTTCCTGCTTTCTGTGCTTTTTACAGAGCACTCTGTGTCTGCAGTGGTTCCACTTCAGATTGCTGATTTGTAATCTAACCAGGTAATAGTTATTCCCTTGCTTTACATACAGTGATATGTATGCAGTGATATGTATGTAAGCAGAGAATAGCTGCTTTCCACAGAAAAAACTGAGGTTAACTATTTAAAAAGGGGAAGGACATGTGCTCCAGAAGCTATCAAGCGGCTGCGTGAGAAGCTGTTGAGCATTTTTTACTTGGTGGAGGTGGTGATGTATAGCCCAGATAAAACTTTCCACCAAGGGCCATTATATCTCAGGCTTACTTTTTAATTGATTCGGCTCCTCTGATCTGCGCTATACCAGACATGAACCACTAGCCTTTGGAATGAGTCCAGAGTGTAATGGAAAGTTCACTGAAATCCCATCAGCTCTTGTTAAACCTCACTGAATTTGAACCCAGCACATTTCCTTTGAATAATTAAACATAGTTAAGCTAGAGATGAATTTGAACCTCTGGATCTAGCATTCAGTTATATTTCATTAGGAAGAGGCTGATGAAGCTAACTTGGGGGGGGGGTGTTAATGGTGGATAACTACGATAACTACACACGGCAGTACAGGGTGAACGTTTCTGTGATGACCTCAGATGGCCAGGTTCAGCCTTTCCATACAACATTTATCCTTCATCAGTTTTAATACTGAAATGGTAAATTTCTCCCATCTCTACTTCCCTTCTGGCTTCTCCCCATCACAGGTTTTATGCAACAACAATATTTGTTACACTCTGTATTTATATCCATTTCCATCTATCAATATGTGCAGTTAATTTACCTTAGAGTCTTTGTACAACACTGGGGCCAGGTACAGACATTACATGTAAACTGGTATAAGTGATCAGAAACTGGACTAAACACATAACCATGCAGAAATTTGGGGCACATAGACTAGTTTAAAAATGGCGGATCCCAGTCTAAGATAGGCTTGGACTGATGTGGTATCAGACTTAATCAGTTTAGGCTAAACCGGTCTAACAAACTTCTGTACCAGACGCCTCCTGATGCAACTTAGGTTGCAGTCCACTGGCATCCTAGCCTGCTTTGCAGGCCCTCCTCTAGTGCCCCTCTCGTGGGGCAGTGTGATAGCCTCAGTCCGTGCTCAGCTGCTGCGCTCAGCTGTCACGGTGGCAGGGCAGAGGGGACAGCCCCTGCCATGAAGTGCCTCTAGCTGTGCTGGCTTGGGCCTGGGACAGCTGTTGGCATGGGGTTGAGGGGAGTGGGTGGGACAAGATGGGCTGTACCGAAGACACCTGTGATGTCAAGGCATCAGTCAACAGAGACTACCCTCCCCGACCCAGCCTGGCCTGGTGGGCAGATCTGCCGCATGCTGCTGAGGGAGGGCACTGGGGGCGTTCAAGCCCAGCTGCAGCCACACTGGTGGCCCTGAGACATGCCACGCAGAACCTGGCACCAGGAAGCTCCTGGGTCAGCAGAGGTACCGGGGACAGAGGCAGGCATGGCTGGGAGGTGCAGCAGGCTATGGGCATGCAGGACTGGGGCTGTCACCAATGCACACCTCCATGGATGGGGGCAGGATGGGGGCAAAGCAATGGGACCTGGCTCCAAGTTACGCTGATCCGCTCCATGTGGACAGTATTCTGCTGCCACCCCTCATGGCGCCACCTGACAGCAGGTCCTGCCCTGCCCTTCCACTCGCCCAGCCATCTCTGAGCTTACCCACTCCATGGGCCACCAGTACAGAGGGCAGCAGCTTGCGGACAGAGGACCCCCCAAAGCAGTTTTTGCCTTGCAAGGCCCCAACCCTGGCCTGTGCCCCATGTCCCTGTCCAGGGCCAGCAGGACTGTGCTGAGGGGCAGGTAGGGAAGCCACAGACGGGATGGGGGTCCCAGAGAGGAACGTGCTGAACCCAGAGCTCCTGTGCTGCAGGGACCATCTCTGGCCTGGCGGTGGGGCACCTCACCAGGCAAGTGGCAGAGTAGGGTAGGGCAAGGCAGAGCCAGCTGCCCAGGCGGCGCCATGAGGTGGGCAGCAGCAGAGCACTTATTTGCATGAAGTGCCTTGACATCCTTAAAGCCAGGTCCATTTGCTTTGCCTTTATCCCTGGAGGTGTGCATTGGTAACAGCCCCTGCCCAGCATGCCTACAGCTTGCTGTGATTTGCAGCCATACCTGCTCCTGCCTGGATTGTCCCAGTGCCTCTGCTGACCCAGGAGTTGCCTGGTGCTGGGCTCTGCCTGGCGTGTCTCTGGAGCACATGTGGCTGCAGCTGGGCTCAGATACCCGCAGTGCCCTGCCCTTAGCAGCATGTGGCAGATCTGCCTTCTGGACTGGGCCAGGCCAAGGAAGGGTGGTCCTGGGTCACTGATGTCTTGGGTGCAGCCCCTGTCCTGCTCCTCCACCCTATCCTGCCCCAGTGACACCTGCCCTAGACCCAAGCCAACACAGTTGGAAAGGGCCACATGGCAGAGGCCTATGCTCCCCACTTCCCCCCAATGCCTGGCCTGGCCTGTCTTGCCAGCCCCCAGCCCTGCCCCCCCCGCCAGCATCTGGTTGTCAGTGGTGGCAAGAGGGGTGGAGGAGTGGAGGCAGTCTGCTGGGAGACAAGCATGACCACCCCCAACCTCCTGGCCTTGGCCACTGCAGGCAGCGTGTATGCCCCCTTTCTCCCCCACAAAGGCAAACCTCTGTTCTGTTCACTCTCGACCTAACTTGGGCACTTAGAGTAAAACAGCTGGGGCTTTTTGAATGTCCGTACTTAACCTGGGGTAGCTATTGCATTTTTTCTGTTCTCACTAATGAGTAAACTGAGGTAGAGTGGGCCCATTCTTATCTCCCCTGGTTCATTCAGGCAGGCTCCTATATCTCACTTTGCCCTTATTTCTCCTCCCATTCTTTGTCTTGTCTTCTCAGACTCTAAGATCTTCCAGATGGGGATTACTTGTTCAGCGCTGTGATAATAAGGTCAGAATCTTAGTTGTGGTTACAAGGAATTAGGGTAATATTAAGAATGTCAAATCACTGCTCGGGTTCAGTAACGTTTTGTTGTCCCTAACCTACACAGATTTTTGATGGAATGCATTACCCAAATAGGTACTTGTGTTTAATGAAGAGGCTATGATAGCTTCTAATATATTGAACAAGAACAGGCTGGTGCAGTTTAAGAGCAAGCAAATATGAAGGTCGTCAATGAATTTTACATCAGTAATGTGTAGGCAGATTATGCCTGGTTGTTGGCCCATCTTATTATTTAATTAGGCTCTTCTTTCCTGAACTGCTTATGACTGCATAGCTGAACAGCACTGAGCCAATTATTTCATATTACTATGGCATTACCCTAATAATGGGGGAAGTTGATTTGAATTAAAAGATGCTCTCTTTCTCTGAGCTGTAAGCCAGTGCCTGTGTTGGGCACGGAAATAAATGGTTTCAGTGCACATCAGCTACCTGTTTTGTGCTAATCTCATGTCAGAAAATCTCATATCAGAATTAGGCACAGCTGTACTTCTTCAGTATAGATGCAAACTTCAGAACGTCCCTATTCGAACAAGCAGCTCAAACTTAGGATGCTTATTGACTCTTTAGGGTCCCCTTGTTTTCTCCTTGTTCCTTCAGTCTGTCCTACAAAGCAGCAGAAGCAGCTCATGTCAGAATTGCCTTACTCTGGTTCCTGCAGAAACATCAGGGTTATTACTTGCTGTCTGTGCATCCAAGCAACCTGGACTTTGAGCAAGTTTGACTGCAGACCTGAACATGCTCATTTCCCACTAGGTGCACTGCAAAACAAACTCTTCCTCAGCATCCCAGATGAATCGCACACTGGCACACCAAGGACTGCTGACTCTGCTGATCATGTCTGCCCGACTATTGTACAGTGAGAGAGCTGAAAGTAGTTAGCTCTGACATGATTTGGGGTTTGGCATTTCTTCCACTGAGTTTTCATGGTAAGGCTGGGTTTAGTTCCCAGATCTGTGGCTCAGGCCTTTGCTTAGTACCTTTTGTTTCAGTTCAAGCTACTCACTTGCAGAGTCCCTGGCCTCTGGAAGGCAGACATTTACCCTCTCGTCCATAGGATGACCAGGATTCCCGTGTGGAGCTATGAAGCCATCACACCAGATTACACTGTTTAAAAACGCTTCTTTGATGTTCATCAGGGAAGGTTCTTTGGGCAGATGTGGTATCTTTTATTAGACCAACTACATAGTTGGAAAAACGTTCTTTGCAAGCTGACACGAATGCCCTTCTTCAGGCATTGGGAGACTCTGCTGATGTTATGAGTTCTCCGAGGTAGAAAAGCAGCCGAAGTAAACAAGATGTCTGTGAAGAGGCAAATGGGTCGAAGTTTGGGAGACATAGGACACAAGACTAGTTTGGCAGAGATAGGAGGGGAGGGGGAGAAGGGAGGGAAAGTGTGAAGGCCTGCAGGTGGTCAGCTAAAGGCAGGCTACCTGGTGTGTCAGATGTCAGCCAGGTTGAAATGTGTCACGAATCCATTGTCTATATTAAATCTACCATCTTTGATGTTCACCATTTAATTTTCTTTCCCTGATCATCATAGAATCACGGGGACCACTAGGATTGTCATGATGATACTCCCTAGGACTTGTATAGTGCTTTTTTGTCTTCAGATTTTAAAGCTCTTTATGGAAGAGGTCAGTATCATTAGACCCCAGAAGATGAAATGGAAACGCAGAGGTGAGCCAAGATGACCCACCAGGTCAGTGGCAGAGCCTGAAAACGGTGGCCTTCTGAGCCTCACACCAGGGCTCTGGCCAGGATGAAACAACACGTTGCTGTACAGAGGATTTTAAATTAAACAACCTACCACCCCAACCTTTTCAGTTCCTTAACTGGTGAACTACCATTATTATACACAGACAAATCCTACTTCAAAGCAGAAAACAAACAGGATTATCTGTTTTTGAATTTTGAAAAGGATCTTGTTTAATGATGCTTAAGTGCATCTGACATATCGCACAACTTGTGATGTCATTTGTTAATCTTTTTAACTTTCCATCTTATTGTGACAGACTTTTGAAAGCAAATAGGATAAATGAGATTAAATCTATCATCCGGAATTATTCTGCACAGGGTTATGTGCAGAATTGCTCTATGCCAAAGATGTATAATTATACAGAAAATGCTGCCTGTGTAATTGTGTGCTTAGCTGAGAAGAATTTGAGATCCGTAATTATCTACAATATGTGTTTGTGGTGTGGGCTGGCTCTAATTTTTACAGTAAACAAAGGATTCTCATCCTGGCTAGTTTCTGCCTCTAGTAGGGTGTGCATCCCCAGTCTTGAGACAATATTGGTCTTCAGGATTTCTCTTTTGGTTAGCTATTTTAAGTTAAACTTGGAATAGGGGGGTTGTGATGCCCTTCATTTCCATAAAGGTGAAACCAGCACAGTGAACTTGAATTTTCTTTTTTTATCATTATGTGAAGAGCTGGGACTCTTACAAATTACAGCCAGATCAAGTGAGGCATATCCAGTTACTTTATACAGAAACCAAGTCAAATCATAACACATTTGGCATTGCCTCCCGTCATGTAACATTTTTCCAGAGGCAGTTGTTTTTAGGTGCTTCTATGAACATAAGGAGACAGAGCTCGCTCTAGTAGAAAACTGACTCAAGTTCAGGAAACAAAGGTGTCACACTGAACCTTCTTTCTATGTCTGGCTATAAATCCACACTGGAAATGCCTGGCTTTAATTTTTTCTGCAGAAACAAATCTTTACTGTAATTCCACCAAAGGGTTAGATGCTGCCCTTGGTTCTCTATAACTTACAACATTGGTGTTAGCCGATACATAATTCCATTGTGTACAGTGCATGAACACGGATGGTATGGGGTCACGCTATGGTCTGTCATCGGGGCTTGCTGCACAGCAGTTGTGTGTCAGTCAATACACATGAAAACATCTATACCACTTAGAAGCACCTTGGGTTGGACTAAGGCAGTGTTCTGCCATGCTACCAGCTGCTCCAGAAGATGATGCTGCATACTGCATGGGTGAAAGCTCTTGCAGACAGACATTTGTGACATTCCCATTGGGCAGGAAAACTACAAAGGCATTGCAGCAGCAACCTGAGTTAATCAGGTCATAATAATACGTTTTACAAACCACAGGGAAAGTTTTAGAAGGCGGTAAGCAGCACAGGAGAAACATACTACATACTTGGGAAGCTTCAGAAATACTTTGGAATGAGAGAGACTTCCTTAGCTTCCTTCTACAGCTAGATTGCTACTTTATACAAGTTTTTCTGTCTATAAATTGGGGTTAATATTTGGGGATACTGTGAAGAATATCTAATATTGGTAAAGTGCTTTTAAAAATATATGGCTAACCTCAATGACATCAGACATAGCGATTTTTTTTTTTTTAAGACCTTGCATTGAAATGTTAGCTTTGCAAAATAAAGACAGGTATGGCTTAAATCCAAATTCCATTTCCCTGAATTGCTAACATTTTTAAGGGAATTTTATTTAGGTTTGGCCCATACCCTAGTGCTACTACTTTTGCAAATGCATGTACTGAAGAGAAGATATATTCAAAGTAAAAGGTGTGGAGAATAAATAAGAAAACCCGGTTGTATATTTGGATAATTGAACTAAAGCAGTTGCTTTCAGCTGTGGTCTGCAGATCACTGGGGGTTGCAGACTGTCTAAGGCTAGGGACAGAAGTTGCATATAAACCGGTTTAAGTGATCAGAAACTAGTTTAAGCCTGTAACAGAACGTAAGTTCAGTGCACATAAACCAGTTTCAAAATGGCTGAAACCAGTATGAGATAAACCTGGTTGAATGTAGTATCAGACTTCACTGAGTTGAGTCAAACCAGTTTATGCAAGGTCTGTCCCAGACCCCTTGCTGGTTTAAGTTAAATCAGAGTTCCCCAGCATCGCAGCATGCTTTTCAGCCCTGAGCTGGGCTGTGCTGTCTCCAGCAGAGAAGGGTTGGGGGGGAGGCAGAAACTGCCCCCACCAAGGCAAACCCCAGCTGGGGGCTAGGGCCAGGGAGGAGAGTTAAACCTCCCCTCCCCCTTGATGCCAGCAAGTTCCCTGGAATTTGCAGTCCAGAATCACAGAAGCCGGACTCTGCAGGGTTTCTCATCACTTCCTCTTTCTGCTTCCCGGTGCCTCTGGGATTTGTAATCTACAGTCGCAGCCAGCAGTAACTTTCAGTAAGTTTAGTAGGGCAGGGCAACTCTATACTCGGGCAACAGTGGGTTTAACCACCATCTTTTGCCCCAGGCCTGGGGGGGGGGTTAGCAGTGTTCCCTCTAAGTTGCACAGTGTGCGCAGCTGCTCAGGCGCACCTTGCAACACGGCATGAGTGCACCTGCATGGTTGCACATGCCGTGCAGCTTAGAGGAAACACTGGGAGTCAGTGCCTCCCCTTCCCTCCCCCTTAACCCTTCTCTGCTGGAGCAGACAGCTCAGCCAAGGCCCGGGCTGGAAAGCATGCTGGGATGCTGAGGGACTGTGATTTAACTTGAACAAGGAAGGGGTCTGGGACAGAAGTTTCATAAACGGATTTGACTCACATCTGTTAAGTCGGATACTACATTCAACCAGGTTTATCTTAAACCAGTTTCAGCCATTTTGCAACTGGTTTATGTGTACTGAGCTGTTCTGTTACAGGTTTAAACCAGTTTCTGATCGCTTAAACCAGTTTATGTGTAATGTCTGTCCCTAGATTTGCAGCTTAGTTGATAGCAGCCTATTTTAAAGACAGTCTATAGAATAAAATGGGGGAAGCCTGGTTCTGTTCTAGTGGGTACAGAGGGAAGGGGAGTGTAAAAGTATCTCTGAGCACTGCCCCATTCCCTAGTGAACGGAGTGTGAAAATGGCTCTGTCATTCTGCACAAGGGCCTGTTCAATATTCTTTCTCCAAGGTCAACAGTACCATTCTCCACTGTTTAAAATAAATGACATGTCTCGCACAGAATGGTTTGAATTAGATTTGGTGAAAGACAGGTTACGTTATGGTTATTACTGTTTTGATAGAGCTCAGCCTTACAGACAATGTGGCTCAAATATAGATATAACATAGGAAAAATATAACCTTGGATATAGGCTGCTGTTTGATTGGTACTAATGGCAGGAAGGCATTTATTAAGCTGCTGTGCCCACAGCAGGGCTGGGGGAATGCCTGGTTGTCGGGACTGTAGGTACACTGTCAGTTGTGAGGACTCGTGCTTTTTGGGAAGAATTCTGTGTTTTATAATTTTGTATTCCTGTATAGAAAGCCAAAGCGTGTGCTATTCCTTTTAGCAAGCTAATAAGGACAAAGGCCTGTACACACAATATAGTCGAGCATGGTACAGCTTTGGAGTTCTATTTCTGAGAGGCAATAAGTGGTAGGAAGAATAAACACGTGCCTTGAAAATGGAAAGTTGCCTGTCGTGTCATCTCTGTTTTATGGAAGCAGTCTGTGGTCTGCCCTGGTGCCCCCATCCCTTCAGCGCAGGGCCAGTCTCTTTTGAAGGCTTCCTGCAACAACCTCTTCGGTTCTCCGCTGCTTTGCAGATCTCCTGTCTTTTGTCCTTTACCTCATACCCCAGTTGTGCAAGTGCCTAACAGAAATGCGGCACACCTTTTAAATGTTGTGGAAAGCAGTTTACAGGATAGATGCTATGCAAAGTATTTTGCTTGTATTTTGCTGACCTCACTACTTATAACTGAAGCTTTTTACCCTTTTCTTCCCCAATGGGGAGAGGTTTTGCAGTGGTGACCTTGAGTGGTATTTAGACTAGCAGGCTCTCACAGGAGAGCCTGAGGAGGAAGCCTGGTGGAAATGATGTGTGTCTGTCTGCGTGGGCTGCAGAGGTTGATGGTTTAAAAATCAGGCTCTGATTTACACCAGTGAAGATCTGGAGTAACTCTGACTTGAAGGCAGGAAGTCACCTGGCTTTACACCAGGGGCGGGCAATTATTTCGGGTGGAGGGCCGCTTACTGAGTTTGGCAAGCCATCGAGGGCTGTATGAGAGGCAGCCAGGGGCAGATAAATATATATATTTTAAATTTTTTCGGGGACCCGCAGGCTGAAGAGAATGGCCTGGCGGGCTGCATTTTGCCCGCCCCTGCTTTACACCCATGTAACCATTCATCCCGGGGATAACAAGCATGTCATGGCAGGGTGCAACATTTACACAAAGTGAAATGCCAGGCCATAAAAAAGACAATGGGATCATTGCATAGCACAAGAGCCCAGTGAGCCACATAAACAATGGTCTCCTTTCTGTCTTGCAAAACAATCCTGTTTTGCAGAGGACAGATGAAACACAACTTTAATTAGCAATGATTTTTGTTTCAACTGTTAAACAACAAATTCAACCTTTCTGTGGCCCGTGGGGGGTTGGCAAGACCGTCTGTCTTCTTGCACGTTGTGTACAGGAAGATGCCACTTGTTACGTCCTCAAGAACCCTCATCTGTGACTTTCTCTCTGCAGGTGCCCGTGGTTAACAAGAGCCATCTCCCCAGCCATTCCCGTGTACAATGGGCTCGTGTTCTTGTTTGTACTTGCAAACTTCAGCATGGCAACTTTCATGGACCCTGGAGTTTTTCCACGAGGTAATGGGGGATGGGGGAAAAACACAAGCTAAAGCAAGCAGGGGTGGGGGGTTCAGAAGCTACACGTGCTCTTTATTTCCTGCCCTCTGCAGTCCTTGGTGCTCGGCTGGCTGTAAATGTGGGGCTGCAGCTAAGCTGCGAATAGGCACCATCAGTTTCCATTATGGGAAGGTTTCTTTTCTCCTTGTACTTGTTTAAACTTGCAGTCGGGGGCATGGCATTGGATAACATAGCTCTCATTGAGAAAATAGTCTGGCTGATGTGATTGTGATTGGCAGCCCTTGTGTCACACTGGCACATTGGATTTAAGTCACTGCCTTCACAATTGGCGGCTGAGCACTGTGTAGTGGAAGCTTGAGCTTTCTAAAGCAGCGGCATTAAAGCAGATATTCATTCCAGTGAGGCTTAGGTCAAATGCATTAATGCTGAACACTAGAGATAATGATGGGGGCTGCCTATGTTAGAATAGAGACTTCTTTAGCTTACATTTAAAAATAGATGCCCGTTTAATTTAACATTGGAGCACAGCTGATTTAATTGGATAAACACTGTCTGTTATGTAAAGGGAACAGTGATTGTGACTGTTCTGAACCATCAAAATGAGGAAATTGCCACCTCACCGTGTCCCTTCTTCATTACTCATATGCACGCACTGTGCAGCAGACCCTGTTGTGGGGAAGTTCTCTGGACCAGCTGATCCCTGCTGTGGCCAAACAGTATTCAGCGTTTTCTTTGCATGGCTCATTTGTCTGAGCTGAACAACATAGTGATGAGCCTATTATATTTCTATAGTTTTTTTCAACTGGGAATCTTGGACCTTTTGCAAATATTGATTAAGCATAACAACACCCCATTTAGACAGATATTACTACATGTTTAGGGAACACTAAAGCACTTAGAAGTTAAATAGTTTCCCAAGGCTTCATGGGGCCAAATTGTCATGGGTATTTAAGTATATAAAGATGCACACAAGCATCTAGTATGATTTTCAAAATCAACCACTTAAATTAATGAATTAGGCACCTAGGCTCTTCAGAAAATCTCATGAAGCTCCTTTCTGTATCTTGAAGTGCCTGAACACCTTAGACGGACTGGCTGCAGGATGACCAGAAATAAAATCCCAGGCTCCTGACTCTCATCACTTGCTTATCTTAGCAGGGAGGACAAAGGTTACACCAGTTTTTGAGCTGTGTTGTGTGATTTTTTTCAAAAGCACTCAGCCTTTCTTGGCTTCAGTGGGGTCAGTTCAGAGTGAGGCAACTGGAAGCACATCTGAAAATGCAAGCCTACAAGTCTAATCCTGTTCCCATTTGAAATCAGTGGGAGGACTGAGTTCAGCATGCAGCACAATATGCAGCATAATAAGTTTTCTGTTAAGGTGCTTTGAAATCCTGGGGTCTTTTCCTAGGAAACCCAATCATTGTCTTATCCTTTTTACATATAGAGGGGGCGGCTTCACTTGGGCTTAGGCTCGCTGTGCATTCCTAACTTTCATAGCAACCGTTATTTGGAGAACACCTGGTGCTGGTGCTCTGTACCAACTCTCAGGGCATTTTGCTGGAGGAAGCAGGAATCTTGTGACAGTGCCCCTATTGTACCAGATTTCCTGGAGGATGCAGTCCTAGCTCAGGTCCCCTGTCCCTTGATTACATGGGCAAACGCATGCTGGCCAACTAAAAAAGCAAAGGGTGTAGACATGGTGTGTGAAGATGCAGGAAGGCAACAGCTTGAAATAAGATGAAGTCTGCTTCCTTTCCTCTGCATTGGTGCTGATCACCACTGACTACCCACAAGGAGTATATAGGAGATATGGCAGAACCAGTGGGACATCGGTCCTGCCCCAGTTCCTTCTTGGTGTAGATAAGGATAGTGTGGGCCGAGCATGAAAGGGCCTGAAGCCATCTGTTTGCTTATGCATTCTGGAGTGCCTCGAGGATGGCTGAGGGATCTAACTGAGAAAGCTCCTCAGACCTGCCTCCAGCTGTCATGGGAGGGGGCACTAGCCACATGCACTAGCACTGAGGTTTTGCTGGGTGGCGCCACAAGGACCTGTTAGAGCACAGGGACAACCAGTCTCCCGTCTCCTGGATGTTGTCTAGCTGCTCTGGTGGGGAAGCAGACCTCTGTGCTTGCATCTGTCTCTGACACTGCTTTCACCCTTTTCTTCTTCCATTAGGGAGAACCATCAGCAGATGGAAGTCAGTGCATGCAAAATTAGGGGTGAAGTGACAGTAGACTAACCATTTTGCATTAATTCCCTGGATGGATACGAGGCACCTTTTGTGCTAGGTGCTTTACTTAAAGAGGAAGCAGCCACCACACGCTTAGGGCCAAACCCTATTTCACCTACGTGGGCCTAAGCGGCCCTTAAATGCGTAAGTAAATGCTACTTCTGCAGATTCTTTCCCCTGATGGCCCGGAGACCTGTGTGATGGCCAGAAACTAAACCGAGGGGCAGGAGAGGGAACCTCAGTAGCCAGAGTGCAGCATTCAGAGCGCGTTCCTGAGGCCAGGGCAGCTGTGCAAGCAGAAACAGAATCTAACTTTGGCAGAAGTGCCAATAATTGCACTTACACAGCAACCTAGGGCCCACTTAGGTGCATAAAGGTGAGTGAGGCCTTGGCTCTTAGCCTGCGCTAGGAGTGTTCGCGCAAGGCCCTAGCAACCAGTGCACTGTCAGTTTGCATGCCAGCTTACTCTGTGCTGACTTCCACTTATTCACAGGCTTTTTATTTTCATCTCTGTTGTTTTGCGATTTAAAAAAAGCACAGACAGACTGAATGGAAACTTTTAAGTGGGAAACACTCTCAGCACCTCTCACCCTTGCCAGCTTCCTTCACATAAGGGAGCGAAGGGCAAAACAGGAAGGGGGGGAGCTTCCTCCAGCTTGCCATTCTTCTGTCCCATTCTCCTAGTTTAAGGCCTTTTGCCTTATCTCACTGTACTGTGTGCTTATGTGGACATGAAAAGGATCTGGTGCCAAAAGAGTTGCCCTTCAGACAAGTGAGGAAGGAAGGAGAGAAGAGAAGTGAGATAGAAGTTGCTGTGGCAAAAGCAGCGTGGTAGTTCAGATGTGTGGAAGAAGCAGCCTGATAACAAAGGGAAAAGTTAGGAGCATCCTCGTATGTTGGCTCACCTTAGAGAGCAGAACAGACATCACTTCAGACTCTATAGTGATGGGCACAGGCTCCTCTGCAAAACTTCCTCCCCAGAACTGTCAGGTCCAGCTGTTGGACCTGACATTTAAAGCCAGATTAAAATCAATAAATATGGAGTTTATTTGCTATCTAGGCTTTGAACCTATGGGGATCAGACTTTGAAGCTTTTTTGCACAATCATGAGGGTCAGACACTTTCATTTGACAAAACAAATAAAAAACCCTCAGATTTCCATGTTTCAGTGTGATTCCAGGATCTGGAGCTCTAGGCAAGTCACCAAACACTGCATGATTTCCAAAAAAAAAAAATGGAAGAAAATCATGAGAATTGGCAGCTCTGCATCAGTGAATGAGAGCCCAGTAAGGCCCTGTTCCTTCCCAATAGATTTTTATGCAGGCATAGACCATTCAGAGGT
Source organism: Crocodylus porosus (assembly GCF_001723895.1). NCBI lineage: Eukaryota > Metazoa > Chordata > Crocodylia > Crocodylidae > Crocodylus > Crocodylus porosus. Next base: position 12,985,420 of record NW_017728921.1, on the reverse strand, counting down.
GGGAAACGAACAGACTTCCAGAGAAGATAAAATGCTCACTGGCGAGATCATCTATATGGCAGTGGACTAAAACAGGTTTTTTTAATATATATATATCATTACAGGTGACCTTGAACCAAACCCCATGTTCCAGCCCCAGCTCTGGACCCTCACTTTGGCTTGCTTCTCCTCTTAATTCCCCTGATGTAAATCAGAATTAACTCTCTGGAAGTGAATGCCATTCCACTGGTGTAAGCAAGAAGAGAATCTGTTCTTATACCTCTGTCATGGGAAAAATCAAGGGCCAGCTTTAAGTGCAGACAAATTCGGTTTAAAATTTGGATTCACTTTTGGGGTTTTCCCTAGCGGGTTAAATACTAACAACTGTAAACTGAGATGCAAAGTTGAGGGTTTGAATGGGGCCTCTTCTTAACAATTATTTAATTCCATATGGAAACTTGCCTTCAGAAGTGTGGAGCTTTTCCTTGTGGACAGTGACTAGTACTCTTGAGCTCTGTGTGTTTGTGTGAAGCACCAGATTTGAGAATAATTTTTTTTCAGGATATGTTCTGTTGACAAGTTTTTGTCTGAATAGGTTGGCATCAGTATAAGCCATGAGCCATTAAGCCAGGGGCTTGTTTTATTCCATACTGCAGCTTTTACAATAGGGTTGTGTGAAGCTTCGGGTGCTGATTCGATTCAGAGGAGATTTGGCCCAATTCAGTGGCTGAATCTCCAAATTCAAATCGAATCAGGGAACCAACTAAAAGGTCTGAATCGATTTGAAGTCCCCACTGTCTGCAGCAGGGAGCTGGATCCGGACACTGAGCTGGTAAGTAGGGGGTGGAGGAGGGGAGGACAGAGGAAGGGGGAGGGGACCATGGGGGGGACCCCTGCCAGGCTCCAGCCCCTGCCTGCTCCCCCAGCCCCCCCATGGCTGCCCTGCCTGCCCCAGCTCCCTGTTGTTTTAAAAACCCCACTCACCAGGTGCTGCTAGGTGGGGGGGCAATTCCTGCTGCCCCCCACTACCCCACACCATGTGGGAGACTCTGCCATGAGTCCCCTGCCCCCCTCCCACTGTCCCAGCGCCCCTATGGCTGCCCCATCCACCCCAGCTCCTGACCCTTTAAAAAAAACCCAACAAAACCCCTGAACTCACTGGCTGCTGCAGCAGCCTTGGGGCTTCTGGGGGCTCATGGAAGATCCCCCTATGCAGCATGGGCCAGTGGGGGGCAGCAGGGATTGTCCCCCGCCCCCACTCCCCACCAGGCAGGAGCTGGTGATTCCGGGGGTTTTTGTTTGTTTGTTTTTAAAGGGCCGGGAGCTGGGGTGGGTGGGGCAGCCATGGAGGGCTGGGACAGCGGGCAGGGATCAAAGGGCTCGTGGCAGAGCTCCCCCCAACATGGCATTGAATAGTGGACGCAGCAGGGATTGCCCCCCACTGGGCAGGAGCCGGTGAGTGCAGGGCTTTTTTTTTCTCGAAGAGCCAGAAGCTGGGACAGGCAGGGCAGCCATTGGGAGTGGGCGGGGGATGGGGCCTGTGTGATTCAGAGATTTGGCCAAATCAATTCGGGACAGTGATTCAAATCAAATCACTGTCCCCCAAATTGGCCGAATCCAAATCTGAAGCGAATACTAGCCGCTTCGCACAGGCCTATTTTACAACTACCATATTTTTTCCTGGTTTTCAGACTCAGTTCATTGTCCCCTACTGAGAGCCTGTGGTTTGAGCATTTCCAGAGTTTATCACTGCTGTATATTTAATCCAGAGGTGGGCAGTTATTTTGGGCGGAGGCCCAGGGCAGATAAATATTAATTTTCTAAATTTTTTTAGAGGCCCCGTGGGCTGGATAGAATGGCCCAGCAGGCTGCATCTGGCCCCCAGGCTGCATTTTGCCCACCTCTAATTTAATCTGTGTCATATACCTTCCAACATGTTTACACAGGATTTAGGTGCCTAAACCTGGTATTTATATAAGTACTTATGCTAGTACCGAATCCTGCTGTACATCTTCAAAGCACTTTACACACGTGAATCTTTGGAAGTCTCGTACAAGGTAAATGTAGTCACTGGATCTTATCCAAATCTTATCAAATTCAGGGAAGAAACTTAGACTGATTTTAGTGTGCAAAGGATTATTTTAACTGGGATGGCCACCTAATCGGCCCATTTTCTAGGGAAGATTAAATACAGGAGACTTCTGAACTGGGACATTGTTACTAGATTTCTCCTAACTGGAAGTCAGTCAGCCAAAGCCAAGTGACTATAAGCCATGTTTAACCAGAGTGCTAAATAAATGTGAAATTCTACAATCTTCTCTATCTAACACAAAAGTTGCCAAATTCACATGAAAGAAATATGGAATAAAAGATTAAATGGTCTGAATATTGTTCTCATTCTTGCATTTTTGGTATAATATATTTTAAATCTATTCAAGACTAGTTTTTCTTTCTAAATGGCCTCTTCTCTTAATCAAAGCAGCTGCTGACTTGGGTTGATAAACCACTCACTAGGTTGTCTCAGATAAGAGTATTCTGCTCTGTTACGGCTATCTTATTAATGGGGAAGCATATTCACTGACTAGCGCCAGACCACACAGTGGCACGGTTGAAACTAGAACCTAAGGCTTCCTGACTCCCAGCCTCATGCTCAGATCACAAGATCATGCTGTTTCAGGGGACTGCAATCATTCCAGTCATGCAATTTTGCTAAAGCAAGAAAATTCAGGCTATTTTACAATGAAAGAGCATTTGCCCTGGTCTGTTCCTAATGTTTGTCCATTGCACCAGTGAGTGTTTCTGCATGCAAGGGTTCATGGATCTAAGTGGTATCTTGGGCTACCTCAATGGAGCATGTTTCTGGCATGGCCCTGAATCAGCATATAGTTATTCAGGGATGTCTTGTGTGGTTTGATGTCTTTAAGTTAATTCAATCTTCCCGTAACATCCTTCATCATAATGCTTATTGCCCAAGCTGCTGGGGGACAGAGTTGATTTTGTCTACTAATGGACAGAGCACACCTCAGACAGCAAACTACTCAAAATGATTTACAGGTCTCTGTTCCTACTTCGAAGATAACAGGGCCCTTGTTTCATCCTTCCCAGGAGCAAAGTGCCTCTGGGACAAATCTCTCAGATACTAAAGCCCAGAGCACTTAATCCTTTTCCAACCGGGGAAGGCTTTTCAGGCAGAGCTTCCGTCCTCTAACTCATTATGTCTCTTACAAGCATTTGAAAACACATAGTATCCATATATTTAACACTGATGGGATTGGATCTTCCAGCTTTTATCAGTAACCTGCACTCTTGGTATTTCCTTCTATTTTTGCACTGAGCAGCAGATGAAGATGAGGATAAAGACGATGATTTCCGAGCTCCGCTCTACAAGAACGTGGAGATTAAAGGAATCCAAGTACGGATGAAATGGTGTGCCACTTGCCACTTCTACCGCCCACCACGCTGCTCCCATTGCAGTGTCTGCGACAACTGTGTTGAGGTAACAGTCTTCTTGATTACCTGGTCTGTTGGCTTGAGCTTGGATGGTGGAGCTCTGAACAGCTGGGTGATACAACTGGGGTATGTCCCCAGGCTTTCTTTTCTGAAAACTTAAGTGTCAAAAGGCCAGATTTTTAGAGGGTGTAAACGGCTGTAGCTCCATTGACACCAGTGGAGCTATGCTGATTTATTAGTCTCCAGTGAAACAGAGTTTAGCAGAGATGTCCCTAGGGTACGGCAAATTGGGGTGACCATCCCAGGCCCCACACTTTGGGGGGGGGGGCCTGCGGAGCTGGACAGAGTGGCTGTAGCCTGTCCTGTGGAGCCCGTCTGGCTCAGCCCCCCACTGCAGAAGAAGCATGGAGACCTCTTCCCCCCCCCGCCCCCCTTGCGGGGGTACCACGGCCCGCACAGTGTTAAGGGGGCCCCGCACAGGCTGATTTGCCCTGGCCCCTGCACCCCTCTAGGGTTGGCTCTGGAGTTTGGTATCGTCAGCCTTGTCATGGGTGACATTTCTCAATGCGTACCCGGGGCAGTTTGATAAGGCTGAGCACCTCTGCCCTGGGTGTGCTGAAGACTCGTGAAGCTGGAAATGGTACCAGGAAAGGTGGCGGTGGAGTGGCAAAGTTCAAAGAAGTGAGGGAAGCCAACTTCACCATTCCTGATCCTTCGACTTTATCAGTCTCACCTTCATGAGAGCCAATTCGTTCCAAATTAAATATACAGCCCTGAATAGTAGAAGGAACATTTTCCTCTCCTTGTAAATCAGAATACATTTAGCAGCAAGTTAATTTTTAGAAAGGCTGAAATCTGAACTCTTGTGTCTCAAATCAATTAAAATACTGCCTGCCTGCTTCTGAACTACAGTTATGAGTCCTCTGGCCATGACCTCATTCGTGCTTCTAATTCCTCTAAATTATGAGGCTTTGACATATGTTGATAAATCTGAGGACTTTGATGGAGCACACAGGATATTTAAACAATAACCCCAAAGTAGTGGAGTGTGATATTGGGCCATAAACATCTCCCAAGCTCATAAATACAGAGGACTGTTTCCGTGGTGTTTTTTTTTTATTACCACAGGAGATTTTTATCACTAAGCTACACATTCCACTTCTTAAGGTTCATTTCTACTCTAAAGCATTTTTTCAACAGAACGATTAAATCTTTAATACCTTTAAAAATGTATTCACCCCTGCAGTTAAAATGATGGGAATGCTTAATCAGCAACAGGCTAAACTCACTGAGTGAATATCCTCGTCAGTCCAAATGCGCTGCACGTTACATTGGGCCAAATCCTCCCTGCCTACATCAGAGCAGCAGTCGCAATGAAAGCGGTAGAGCAGTTCATGTGAGAAAAGGCAATTCTGGCTTAGACTACATAGTCATTTTATACTTCCAGCAGAGCAGTCTTTTAACTTCTAGCTGGGCTGCGCCTAATAACCATTAATAGATGATCGGGCAAGCTTTTCGTGCTCCATTATGGTGAGCGTCAGAAGGGCACCGAAGCTGGGGGGATGTGGAATGAAAGAAGTTGGAGTCACTGAGAAGATGTCAGCGGCTATGACATCTATCTTGTTGGATCTCTGTAGACTGCTGGATAAAACTAGATTTTTCACTTGAAAACTAGACAACAAGCTCATCATTTTGAGTTAAAATATGAAGTTTCACAACGTATAATACCAGAAGGTGAGGCTATATGTTTAACTTCAGTGTCAAATCCCTTTTTCTTCCACATTTCTGTGCAAAAATTTTATCTTCCATAGGCCTAGTGTGGCCACAGATTGCCTGAAACTAGTGTCAACGCTTAAAGTTTCACGCAGCTCTAAGGTCTATAGCAGCATGAATTTTGCAGCTTCTTTCGGAAGAGAGAAAAATGGGAGAGAATCCTGGATTAACTTCCCTTTGCAAATCAAATGGCCTCGACCTCAAAAGCCAGTGAGAAAGCAGGACTCTTCTGCCTCCATCCTAAGTAGCTTTACTGATGGTCTGGTTGCCATTCTGGTTGGCTGGCAGGAAACCTTTTGCTGTATAATTAAACCATGGTTGTGTACAGAGAAGTATAAACAGAAATATGAATGACTCCCAAATCAATAAATTGCAGTTTCAGGCTACGTTGCATATTGATTCTTGTGACACTTACTTCTCGAAGAGCCTGCGCATTCCAGCAGTGCCTAGAGAGGGCTATGGTGACGAGTCTATTGGCATTTCTATTATGTGACCCATTTAGGAAGAGAGAGTAATTTGGGTCTTTTAATTCACTTTTAGGCTGTAACTTGCAATAAAAGTTCATGGCCTCAATAGAAATCTTTTTGAGTTCCCTTTTTAAAGAATTGGACTGATTCTGATTCAGAGATGTGCAAAGTGTCCAGGGTTTTCGAGAGATGCTCGTTTTCATCATGTCGCTTATGAAGCAAAACAATTGACGTAAAATCTTATGTGGCCAGCTGGATCTGCAAATGAATCTGTGACAGCAAAAAAATAAGCATGAGGTTTTTTTGTTTGTGAAGCTGAGGTTTAAATTGGTCTTTATTTCCAGATATTTTGGGATGCACATAACCGGCTCTGAATTATAAATGCTAAGCCTGAACCAATCTTGGCTAAATTGCCTCAGTCTATTTTTTTCTGCTGTGCTTTGAGAGAGCTCTAAAACATTCTTCTCTCCTGTACAATGCACTTACTGCAAAATCACAACCTAATTGAAAAAACACCACTTTGTCTTCAGGAGAAAGTATCTATTTAAATACAATATCATTGCACAGGAAAGCCAAGGCACGACTGACAGGCGTAAAGGGTGTATGACCCCAGCTGCAAAACGGGCAAAACGGATTTGCTCACTGCATGCCCAACTGTGCTCTGACTTGCCCTGCTGGGGCACAACCCCATTGGACTCACTGGAGTTAGCGCCATAAAAACCCAGTGTAAAGGAGCTGTAAATGGGTGTACAACTCATACTCATTACACTTCTCTCCTTAAGAGGATCCAACTTGGTGGCGCGCTTGAACTATTCGTCAGGAAAAACTGGATATTTCAGATTGGGAATTTATACTTTGAAGTCATCCAGAGCTTCCTACAGATTTGTTTCTCTTCTTTGACTGGCCTTCGGCAGCTGGGCAGTAACCGTAGCATTGCCAGGCAGTAACAGTACTGCACAGTGGTAACGAGCTACTGTGCAGTAGCGTCAGCTCATTGCTACTGCGCAAAAGCATTGGGCAAAAACCATGTGGCAACGATACTTTTTCAAGAGACTATTAACTTACAATAAAAAACTCTGGATGCATTTTGTCTTTTTATACAAAACAATGGAAAGGATTTTGCAGCTGGCAGGGGTAGTACAGGCTTCAGACATTACAGTGTATGGTGACACCTTATGGTTTATAATTATAGACTGCGACTTTGTCAGTGCTGTCAGTGCCAGAGAGGAAAATAAATTCTCTTCTCCATATATTGTGGCCTACCTGAGTGAAGTCCTTGGGACAGCCCATCAGAAAGGGAGTATGGCAAGAGTACATGTGCATCCCAGCACTCGTTGAGAAGTTCCAACTCTGACTTGATCTGACTTGAAGTTCACAGGTTTTGGATAGCTGCTGCACTGTGGTTCAGACTTGTCTCTAAGTCACTGGTTTGGTTTTTTTTACTTGGATATTATTCCCCCTCTCTTTCTCTTTACAAGGATTTTGATCATCACTGCCCATGGGTGAACAATTGCATAGGACGGAGGAACTACCGATATTTTTTTCTCTTCTTGCTGTCCTTAAGCACGCACATGGTTGGAGTGTTCACTTTTGGGTTGATCTTTGTTTTAAACCATGTGGAAAAGCTGGGGGCAGCTCACACCACCATTACGTATCCTTCTGTTTGAACTGTAAGATGTCAAGGTGCTTTATGGAAACTATGAAAAAGGATCTGCACACCTGCCTTTTAGGAACTGCGGAGATCTCCAATTCCTACCATTCTTCTGTTGTACTATCTGCCTAGCTTCCCCCCTGTGTTTGCCTGACCTGTGAAAACATCAGTTACCTCTGAAATGGCAGTCAGCCCTTTGAGTATCTCTGTTATCCAGCACTACCATGCCAGAAAGTAGCATTCTCCCTCCCTCACTGAAATTCCTGTAGTTATAGTTGTATAGGGGTTCACTCTTCTTGGCCTATATTGTTGAGTAATATTACTGTGTTTAAAAGAGTTGCTCCAGAGCATTATGCACAGAGCTGCTTGCATTGGGGTGGTAGCTTACAAGGTCCAATGGTCATAAATTCCTCCAAGACCGTTTCAGGCTGGACATAAGGAAAAACTTCTTTACTGTTCGAGTCCCCAAGGCTTGGAACAGACTGTTTCCAAAGGTGGTGCAAGCACCTACTCTGGACACTTTTAAGAAATGTTTGGATGCTTATCTTGCTGGGATCCTATGACCCCAGCTGACTTCCTGCCCCTTGGGCAGAGGGCTGGACTCAATGATCTTCCAAGGTCCCATCCAGCCCTAATGTCTATGAAATCTATGATCCCTATGTATTACATAGGCTTTTATAAAGGGCTTTGGTATCCCACCCTGAGGCCAGGCTGCACGGATCCCACACCGCTGCTGTTTCCCCTAGTCCCTCTGCTACCTAGCTGTGGCATGGACACAGCTTCTCAGTGGTGGGGAGTTGTGCTGCAGCTGGGAGCAGGAAGCTGGAGGATGCAGCAGCAGCAATGTGGATGCAGTTCCCCCCTGCCTGGCTTCAGCACAGCTTCCCACCAGCTGGAAGCTGTGGCTGGGAAGAGTGAGCCTGGGTCAGGTGGCAGCAGCAAGGGTGCAGCTCCCAGCTGCCTAGCCCTGGCACAGGCGCAGACAGATTACAGAAACCAGACTGTAAACACACACGCATACACGCGCACGTTACCTCCACAGAGTAAGTGACCATGGGACAATCTTTAAAGGCAAAAAGTAAATGGCCAGATCCAAAGTTCATTCAAGTCAATAGAAATATTTCCATCAACTTTAATGGGTTTGGAATCGGGCCCAGTGTTTCAGTTTGGTCCATGCTGTTGGTTAGGATAGGAAGCGGGCTCTAGACAATCATTCTGTGAGGAGGGTCATCCCACTAGAGTGAAGATTATCAATATTCAGTCAATTATTTTACATCCCTATGAGTTGGAGTGAAGGAACAGGGTTACACGGGGGAGGGATACTGGTGAGGAGCTATGGGCTGGTGTGGTGCAGACCTACCACAAAGGGCTTATCAACAATGTTATTATGAATGAAGGACAGAAGAATCTTCTCAGTTATTCTCTAACCACATGTGAAATCAGATCCTTAGAAATGTTGATTACCAGCAACTCTGACTGACTTGAAATGCGAGGCAGTCTTTATAAAAAGGTCACAACTCAAAACAGGGAGTCTAAGCTGCTTGTTTTGCACTGGGTGTATCTACACAAGACGCTACGGTGCAGTAGCTTCGTTGTTGGGCTGTAATCATGCGGTGACAATATTGCACAGTAATAATAAGGTACTGAGCAGTAGCATTAGCTCATTGCTACTATGCAGCAGTGTCATGCTATAGCGCAGTAGCAACAAGTGACTGCACTGTAATTCGTTGCTACTGCGCAGTAGCATTGCTGGACTGTAACTGTGCTGTGACAATACTGCACAATAGTAACGAGCAGTTGCGCAGTAGTGTTAGTTCATTGCTACTGCGCAGTAGTGTTGGACAAAAGCCATGCGGCAACGGTTCTGCAGTTACTGCGCAGTCATAATGCTGCCCTACCTCCGCACCATGTCTCTGCATCTTATCCCAGTCAGCTCTCTCTGTGCCCCACTCAGATTTCCCTCAGCCCCACAATTTCTATGAGCAAGTACTAAATGACAGCACAGTAACAACTGTGCAACGGGCGGCTCGTATAGATGCGCCTACTTTCTCTGACTATTTTAGGGAGCCAGTTAACGGGCTGAGATAATATAACCTGATCATTTCAGTCAGTGGAAGCTATGTGTTTTCAGATCTCTTAAAGAGCAGGCCCATAGACAGAGGCACGCTGGCCGGTATGCCAAGGGTGCTTTTTCTACAATAGCCTATGAGTTTTTTGCCACAGTAATTTGGGAGGTGGAGCTGACTGACCTGGATGACATGGTAATTTTCCATGGCCTGCCAGAGCCTAGCGTTCAGGCTCTGCATGTCTAGGAATCCAGACACTCCTTGTCAAATGACTGTTTGCTCCTTTTGACCCAGCAGCTTGAACTAGGAATTTTGCCAAGGTTTCCAGAAGAATTTTCTGTACTGGCTGAGTCAGTCGACCGACAGCATATTGCACAATGCAGGGATTTTAACAGCATGCTCGGAAATGGTTTTATTATATTAAAAACACTCACCAGTGGCTTCTTAATAAGTTAAAGGCTAGGACATAACATGCAGACTTGCTGAAAAGACTTCAAGATGAATCTCTGCACCTCAAAATGCTAAGTGAGGGGGCCACTTCTCCAGTGGAGAGGCCTATAATCTGAGTACCTGCTGTTTCATGACTATACACCACAGGCTAGATTCGTAGCTGGTATAAATTTACCACTCTGGTGATATCTGTGTATTTACACTAGCTTGGACCTTGCATGAATTTGGCCCAAGCCAATAAGCAGTCATAATTGCCTGGCCCTGCATATTTTTCACAGTGCCACACACACATGCTGTAAGATCTGGACTGCAATTTCAAGTGAGAGAACTGCTGGGAGAGAGAGGCAACAGAGATCGTTTCTATGCCTCCACCTTGGTGCTGTAGGGCTCCGCCATTCCCAGGTGACTGCAAAGGAATGGGCTGTCTGTACTAGAGAATATACTAGAAACCAGAGAAAAGAAGAAACACAACACACATGGTGGTAAAAGAGGTGTGAGTACTTTGTTTCCAACAGTTTAATATGTTGTTGGCCACTAAAGACAGGCAGCATTAGGGCTCACGTCAAATGAGAACCTAATAGCACTGCCAGTGGGAAATAACTTTTACAAAATGTCTAGTTCTTAATGCCACAATATACTTGAATGTGTGAGAAAAAACACTAGATAAGGGTGAGGATTACCCTGAGTTTCCAGTTCAAGAAATTATCTTTTTCTCTTTCATTCTTCCAGTTCCCACCCCTGCTTTTTCCCTTCACTGGCTACAATTTCCTTAACTCTGTGATGCAGTATGGCTGTCATGTGTGTTGCTGGACTGTTCTTTATTCCAGTCATTGGTCTCACAGGTTTCCATATCGTCCTAGTGGCCCGAGGGCGCACAACCAATGAACAGGTAGGAAAACAGTTCTGCCTCCATAAACCTGGCTGAGATGCAAGAGTTGAGAACAAACTATGTCCTTGGGGAGGAAAAGGGGAAATGCATCATTTAAAGAAGGGCAAGTCAGCATGGGTAAAGCAACATTAACAGTGCACTCAACATGAAGCTTTGCAGAAGTCCTAAAGAAGTTGGTTGGCTTTTATTCTCTGATCTCTTCTTCATTCATTTTGGGCAAAACCAGGTAATGTGGGGCCCCTGCAAGACACGCTAGGAAATTTGGTTGTCACACCAGACGACAAAGCTACCCTATTTAACAACTTCTTTGCCTCCATTTTCCTGAGCAGGGACCAGATCAGCTCCCCTTAGGCCCCAGGGGAGGCACACCCAGGCCAAGGGTCAGTGAGGATCTAGTCAGGGAACTTCTGGAGGGACTGGATGTATTTAAATCAGCTGGTCCGGACGATCTCCACCCCGAGTGCCGAGGGAATTAGCTGAGGTCACTGCGGGACCCCTGGCACGGCTGTACGAGCACTCGTGGTGCTCTGGTGTGGTGCCGGAGGACTGGAAGAGGGCCAATGTGGTTCCCATCTTCAAAAAGGGGAGGAAGGAGGACCCGGGGAACTATAGGCCAGTAGTCTTACCTCAATCCTGGGTAAGCTTTTTGAGAGAATTATTCTGGCACATGTCCACGAGGGGCCAGTGGGGGAGATTATGCTCAGGGGCAACCAACACGGGTTCATTAGCGGCAGGTCCTGTCAGACCAACCTGGTGGCCTTCTACGACCAGGTCACCAAATCCTCAGACGCAGGGGTAGCAGTGGACATCGTCTTCCTGGACTTTTGGAAGGCCTTCAACACTGTCTCTCATCATGAAACTGGGGGACTGTGGTGTCGACATCTACACAGTCAAATGGGTCGCCAACGGGCTGGAGGGCCGCACCCAGAG
>NW_017728921.1:12938164-12973470 GCF_001723895.1 Crocodylus porosus | reverse complement strand
AGTCAGGGGGGACCAGCAGGCACTGGGGAGTCCCTGTTCCCCCGAGCACCGCCAGGAGTGACCAGGAATAACAGTCACAAGCTGGCAGAGGGTAAACTCAGACTAGACATCAGGAGGTGCGACTTCACGGTCAGGGCGGCTAGGATCTGGAACCAACTTCCAAGAGAAGTGGTGCTGGCTCCTACCCTGGGGGTCTTTAAGACAAGACTGGACAATCACTTTGCTGGGGTTGTTTCACCCCAGTACTCCTTCCTGCCATGATCTGCTCAGGTCCCTTCCGACCCTACCAACTATGAAAATGTGAAATTATGAAACTATGAAAACTGTCCCTATGTAGAGGACCAGCACAAGCCTAGGCACCATTGAAATCCCACTGGAGCTTTTAAAATAAAAGTTCAGTGGGGCACCCTGCCAACTCCAAAAGTTCAAAAATGATGAGTTAAACTCAAAAGAATCATAAGATTAAAAAAAAAAAGAAGTAAATCATGGTTTTGTTCTGCCTTCTGATTTTTGAGCCCTCCTGCCAATGCACAGTGTTCATGACAATGAGCAGTTATGAGCTAGCTCATTTATCACACACTCACACATTGCTCCTAGCTTGTTTTGCTTCTCCATATCACATGCTTGCCAGCATCTTGTCTCAAAAAGCCTGTGGAACTTTAATTTCTGTAAAATGAAACCAACGTGTATAAGACACTGCCTGGCCTGCAGAGCACCTCCCCAAAATGCCGTTTAGTAAATGCTGCCCTACCTCGGCACCATGTCTCTGCAACTTGCCCCAGTCAACTCTCTGTGCCCCCCTCACATTTCCCTCTGCCCCACACATCTCTTGTGCCCACATATATGCCCCTTGTTGCTCTGCAAATTACTTCTCTCACACCCACGGACACTTTTCACATCCATACTTTTCCAGGGGAGGAAGCTGAGGGGGCAGCTCCAGCTATGGGTAGGTTGTGATCCCGATATCACTGCAGTATCTTACCACCTTCCAAGTGTATGCTGAGTGATGTGACTAGCGTCTAGCACAGGTGCTCTGTTCTCTTTCTCCTCCTCTCCCCGCGTGGAGAATAGTGTGTGTAGTGCAGGATTTGGCTTGGGGGATTCTCTGTGTGTTTGAGAACCCAGGATGAAAAACTGTACCTCACACCTTGGAACAAAAGATGGGGAAGTTTGTGATACTCTTTAGCTCCTTCATGAGTCTACACTATCAAACCAGTTGTCAAGAAAGCTGTTTTCAACACAGATGAGGTTTCCCCATCAGATAGACTGAAGAGTAGAGCTGTTGGCCACAACCCTTATTCTAGAGCCACAATCCTTATTCTATAAGGTGATCTTCTAGCAATCCTGAGCCCTGGTAATGATGCATATGAGAGCTAAGACCATGAATCTGATTCTTTTCTATAGAGCATGAGTATGTAGGGTAGGTTTGATAGCAGAGGATAGGTTTGATGTGCTCACAGTAGGCCTTGTTGCTTAGGATCACACTGAAACATTCGGTACTAGCTGAACAAACGGGCTGATGATTTTGTGCCGGTGCATTGCTATTGTGCAGACAGGAAGTGATAGCCTCAGACCAGGTCTTCGCCCACTAAGCTGAGATGGGGTCACCTAGCCAACCAGAGACACAAGTACTACCTTAGATGCTGCTAGGTGAGAGCTTAAAATCCAGTGAGCAATCCAGAACCACTCCTAAACTATCACCTGACATGGTGGATATGTGCCTTCGACCAAAAAATACACCCTGTGCCTGTAGACTCTTCAAAATACTTTCCTCCACCTGCCAGAGTCTCCTCTGTTTTGTTTGGTTTCAGAGTCTACCAGCTGTTCTTCATCTCTCCTTTAATCTTCTCCAAATACCTTGGTGGCAGTGTTATGGTCACATTTAGTCAAAGAAAGGTAGAGTTGTGTCATCTGTCTGTTAGTGGCACCTGAGTCCACATTTAACCTGCTCACCTAATGGCTGCACGTAGATTGCTAGAGCAGAGAAAACCGATCCTTGTGGGGCTCTCCATGTGAGAGCCAATGGTCACGGTGCAGTTGCACATCACTGCTTTTCTGGGTTTGCCCTCCCTTCTGGTGAGTGTGGCATTAGTTCCTGTTAGTAAAAGTGCAACGGGAGAATTATGGGGAGAGGTGGATGTAGAAAGTCATGCATGGATGGGTCAGTTGAAAGGATGTGCAAGGACAGCAGAACTGCAGAACAGGCAAGACAGGCCCACCCGCCCATGGAGTGCTGAGGTTTGGCTGGTGCCTCTCGTACGTCCGGTCTCTCGAGCGCTGCACTGAATGTTTTTCCAGGTGACGGGTAAGTTCCGCGGGGGTGTGAACCCTTTCACTCGAGGATGCTGTGGAAATGTGGAACATGTGCTCTGCAGTCCTCTGGCTCCCAGGTAAGGAGGAAGAGTCTAAGGTAGGGTTTGGGTGAGGGGGATCGGAGGCAAAAAATACTGCATGTAAATCAGACCTGAGTTCCAAAGGGATTAAATGTACATCCTGAGCTATCCAGAGTCTGGCATCCCTCATTCCTGAAAGCCGCCCGAGAGACACGGAGGCCACATAACGATGCATTGGCAGAGCTCTAGGGAAGCTTGCAGAGCCCCACCTGTACTTGGACAGCTCTAGCCAATCTGGCCAGTTTCTTCTTTAATATAATTCACGTTTTTCATCCCCTAGACACACGTTTGTGGCAAACAGGCTAAATGATACGAGCAGCTTCTTGGTTTTTTAAATTTTTTCAGCCATTCCATCCTTGTTCAGAAGGATCCTCGTGGGTTGATAACCGGTCCTGCCCTTCTATAATGTTGATTCTTAATGTTCACTCTTCAAGTTGTTTTATCCAGTGAAATTCAGTAACTGAGTAATCCATGTTGGCCATAATCTCCCTAACACAGCTCGCTCTCTATGTTGCTGGCTCCCCCTCACAAATAACCATCTTCAAATACCTGAAGGGTGGTTATAAAGAGGATGGGATAGATTATTCTCTGTGGCTGCTGAGACGAGCCAAAAGTAACAGTCTTAAATTGCAGCAAGGACAATTTTAAGCCCTTTCTGAGGATTAGGGTGGTTAAGTATTGGAATAGACTGAGTTCAAAAATGGTGATTCCAGAACAGGTTGCCCAGAAGGTGCCGAATCTCCATCCTTGGAAGTTTTTAGACAGATACTTGACTGGGATGGCTTAGTCAGAGGTGATCCTGCCTCGAGCAGGGGGTTGGACTAGATGACCTCCTGAGGTCCCTTCCAGCCACGCTTTTCTATAAAGGTGCTGAATTGTCCAGCACACACATCATTTTAATGATACTCTGAGTGGGATGTATACGGGCTTTTCAAGATGCCGAGCTATCTCAACCTACACATGCTTTTGTTTGCAGCACGTGTCTTTTACTGATTAGACAGCAAGCAAATCTTGGAGGGTGTTGCAAAGGTGTTAACTGAGAGGACTGCAGCCTCAATTTCCTGCACTCGCCAGGATTTGAATTGGCAGAGTGTTAAAATCTGATTGGTGTCTATGCTGGACTCTTAATTTTCTTTTGTAGTCTTCTTGTCCAGATGGAGTACCAAGGAGTGTCATCTTTTTTTAACAGCCACCGCCATACTCAGATGGCCTTTCAGTATTTACAGAAGTTAGAATTTACACTCTGAGGGTTTTACCAAGACCCACGAAACTGTCAGATGTATTCTTCCTGAAAAACTTATGGGAGTCACTCCAGAAACCACCACTGCTGAAATGTCCTGCCTACTAGCCAAATCAGAGGAAATTTCCATGGGTATTTTGCTTTCATGCCCCTTGGATCATATGCTGCTGGTGTCTCCGTTAAATGTATTGCTTTGTTTTCCTCCATTTATGTGTAAGCTTTGTCTCCTCTACATATGTTATCCTTGTAAGTGCAGCTTTGCAGAAGTCTTAATTTTGCTCAACTGGGGATCAGTGCTTTTTTGACAAATATGAAAAATATCATTAGCTTTTCATTAGCCATAATAATGGCAAGGGGGTCGGTAAGCAGTTCTTGCTTGATCTGGCGATTTTTGTAAGCGTTTTGTAAATGGGGTTTCTGAGAGATTGGGCACATCTAACAATCTAGAGAACACACTTCCTTTCTCTGCTCATCTGGGAACGTGGAAGTCTCCTGTAGGGCTATTTGACAAGGTACATCAATGCAATTTTTGAGACCAAACTATCTAGCTGAACAACTTGTGTTATTTTTGATGTATAGGAACTCCCGGGTGTAGTGGTTGAAATAGCAGATGGGATGCCCTCAGCTACATGAAGCGTAATACACAGCTGATGAACTTTTTCCTTTCTTTTCTTTGTTGTCAGATAATAAGGACCTTTAACATGGGAAACACCAAATATAGTGACTCACTTCACTATGGAAAATACAGAAAATACAGTTGCTCCCTCCCCCAGCAGTGAAAAAAACCCATCACTTCTCACCTAATTCCCAGAAATTCGCCTTTAACAATAAGTCCTAGTGTTGCTGAGGAAAGTAGAAAGTAAGGTGAAGTCCGGCAGGTCAACGTCATTCCTGAAATGTGTGCTCTGATGTTAGCCTCCCTAGAAAGGATCTAACTTTCCCACTCCCGCTGCTGCCTCCCCAGAGGTTTGTATGTCTTCTAACTGCAGAGACACCAGCTCCAGTTTGGCTTGCACGTATCTTCTTGTGTCACCTGTAGTTCTACAAAACCCATGCTTTATTGAGAGGTGGCAGTCTGCTGTCTTCTTCCTGCTCCTCACCCAAATTACATTTGACTATTGAAGATCGGTGCAAAACTTCTGGGCTTCTTTATTGCTACCTCTCCCATTTATCTCCTGAGAGCCACTCCAACCATTGTATTGCTGCTTTAAAATAACCTGAGCAGCCATCCACTGAGAGAAGTATTTTACTCGCACAGACTTTATCAAATCTCTTAAATTGTACTGCACATATGAGATTTTCTTGTCTGCATGCTATGCTTTTTTTAAAAAAGTGATTGATATTGAATTGATTGATCAGGTACATTGCTGAGCCAAAGAAAAAGCAGGCTGTGAGTGTGAAACCTCCTTTCCTCAGACCAGATCTATGTGAGCGACAGATCACAGTGAAGATAAGTGATAATGGGATCCAAGCCAATCTTAACCGCAGCAAGGTAAAACAGCCCTCAGTACCCTCTGTTTAGCAGTAGGACTTGAAATTCTTTCCTGCAGCTGAAAACAAGTCTGGTCATTGGAAACACAGAGAAAATACACCTCTGGAAGAACATGAAGGCAGGTCCTCTCCCAAGACACTGAATTTTGAAATTAAACCAGGAACAATAATATCAAGTGGCTGTTGACACTGGAAGTTAACTTTTGTAATTCTCTAATAGGAGAGCAGTTGTGTTTTTAAAAGGAGATGTTTTTCCTTTGTGATAAGTTGGTTGAATTCTGGCGGGGTTCCTTTTAACTTCTTGGTCCTCAGATTATTATGATCTAATCTGCACTGTGCTGATGTTAGAAATCCTTGCACCAGACTTACTAAAGACAAGCCCTTAAGGTTCAAACATGCAGTCAGTAGTCAGCATAGTGGACTGGGAACCAGAAGAGCTGGGATCCTTTCATAGCTGCAGCATGTCATTCTCCATGCCTCAGTCTCATCTGGTGTATAATGAAGACGTCTTCACTTTTGTTAGCTATTGTAGGATTTATGGTGCTAAATGTTATAGCCATTAGCAGTTGTCTTTCAACCTCATTCTAGCAAACTCCTGGTTTAGCCTTCTTGTTTTTAAATGAATATTAGCTGCTGAATTAACATGTGGTATAACATGCCCTTGCATTAGCAAGCCCTCACTCTTTAATGCCATTAACATTGCTCTTTCATGCCATGGTTATTTTCAGTCTAAAATTAGCCTGGAGGGTCTGGAGGATAAAACCATGGATGTGCAGCCACCTCTGCCACCCAAAGGAGATCCAAGCAAGTACTCAGAATTAAAAGGGCAACTGGGGACCAGTGAAGGTACAGTGACCTGTTCAAAACTTTATTTTTGATGGAATGAAAATATTTTGGTCTACCAAATAGGTGTTCGCTATTCTTCCACAAGTGTAATGGGCTCTGTTCCTTGAATTCTTGAGGTAGCTCTCGAATCTTACTTTATGCTTCTGCCGCAGCCCAGAGAAGGAGATTCAAAGGGCAAGGACAAGTCACCAGCTCGGTCTGCCTGCATGAGTTGTACACTAGTCAGAGTCTTAGGTATGGGTCCTGCTGTCTCCCATACTTGGATGTCAGCCCTTCCTGTTGTTTTAGCACTGGTTGTTTCATGGAAGAGGCAAGAGGAGCCAGAAATGTGGGCACGGGTGGTTTTGGAAGCATCTCCAAGTGAGGCCATGGAGCTTGGGCAATGAGACATCTAATTTTAAAAGTGTTTCAATTAAATGTTTCAGCATTTTCAAAATTTCTCTTGCGCATTTTTCAGCTGAAGCTTTTTGCAGAATTCAGCCTAATTTGCAAACCATGTTGGTCTGTGAAAGGCCATTTTCAGTGAACTTACTATATCAATTGAAGAAAATGTTGCCTAGGTACAGCTATGATATCTTGTGTTTCCCTTGTTTTATTTACACTGTAAGCTCTTTGGACCAGGGAATAGATGGATCCAATCCTGCAAAGAGACACAGAGGAATGCACAGTTACTGGCATGTGGAACTCCACATAGGAGCTCATACATGCAAGGTTTTTATCTCTTTGCAGGACGGGGGCCAAATCTGAAAAGTGCCATGTATGTTTATGGAGTAACGTACCAATAATGGTGAATGCCCCAATCTCATCACACTGTTAATATACACTCTGTTGGCATTTGTTTTTCCAGAGGGTGGTCTTTCACCCAAAATGATCAGCCCCCCCACTCCTGCTATGTATAAGTATCGACCAGCATTCAGCAACAATCCCAAAGTCCACTACCACGCTGCGGCTGAGCAGGTGAGCATGCCACACAAGCCCAGACAAATCTGTTCCCAACTTGCACGAGGCAACTTCAACATGATGATAAATTTATCTCAAGACTGTTGTGCATGTTACAGTCTAGAAGTAAATAGTGGTATTTAGCAGTTGGACAGGATGGCACTTCCCAGGCTGAATATACAGTGCAGCTGGCATGAAATCATATCTGCTTTTTCCGTATTCCTGTAACTGTCAGGATTGATAAAAGACGCCCTATTGGCAAATGTGTCCTGCTGCTTTACTAAATTTGAGGACTGATCCTGAGAAGCTGAGAACTGTTCATTCCCATTGACTTCAGCTAACATGGATCCCAAACCTGTTTGCTTCAGTGGAAGTTATATGTACTTAGCACTTCTCAAGACCAGACCCTTTAGGCTGATGAATAACAAGCTCCAGTGATTTCTTAACGTATAAGCTTACTGAGCAGGAAGAACTTAGATTTCCAAGAGGGATTGTCTCACAGTTGAAATAAATATGAGTGTGTAAATTCAAACTGCTCCAACCTTTATTCCAAGCACTTTGGTTATGATGGTTCGATGTCTACTTGGCAGCTGGTGCCCCAGGGCTCGGTGCTGGGGCCAGTTTTGTTCAGTATATCAGTGATCTGGAAGATGGGATGGAGTGCACCCTCAGCAAGTTTGCAGATGACACCAAGCTGGGGAGAGTAGTAGATAGACTAGAGGGTAGAGCTAGGATTCAGAGAGACCTTCACAAATTGGAGGATTGGACCAAAAGACATTTCATGAGGTTCAAGGACAAGTACACATAGGATGGAACAGTCCTGTGCACTGGTTCAGGCTGGGGACAGCTCTGCAGAAAAGGACCTGGGGGTTACAGTGGACAATAAGCTGAATATGAGCCAGCAGTGTGCCCTGTTATGAAGAAGGCTAACAGGATGCCAGGCTGCATTAGAAGAAGCATTGCCAGCAGATTGAGGGAAGTGGTTATTCCCCTCTATTTGGTACTGGTGAGGCCACATCTGGACTACATTGTCTAGTTTTGGACACCCTCCCCCCCCCCACTACAGAAAGGATGTGGACAAATTGGAAAGGGGCCAGCAGAGGGCAACAAAAATGGTGAGGGGGCTGGGGGACATGACTTGTGAGTCGGTCATAAGTGAAGTGGTTTTTGGCCAATCAGCAGCAAGTGGGGGGGGCAGTGAAATGAGCAAGATCAAAGCTGTGCAGTGCACTTCCACTGCGATTTCAGTAGGTCCCTACTTATGAGGAGAGGCTGAGGGAACTGGGCTTATTTAGTTTGGAGAAACGAAGATTGAGGGGGGATTTAATAGCAGTCTTCAGCTACTTGAAGGGTGGTTTTAAAGAGGATGGAGCTGGCCTGTTCCCAGTGGTGGGAGATGACAGAACAAGGAGAAAAGGTCTCAAGTTGCAGCAGGGGAAGATTAGGTTTGATATTAGGAAAAACTTTCTCATAAGGAGAGTAGTAAAGCACTGGAACAGGTTACTCAGGAAGGTTTTGGACTCTCCATCCTTGGAGGTTTTTAAGACCCAGCTAGACAAAGCCTTAGCTGGGATGGTCTAGTTGGGGATGGTCCTATTCTGAGCAGGGAGTTGGACTCGATGACTTCCTGAGGTCCCTTCTGACCCTAATTTTCTATGATTCAAGGTTCTTTTTAAACACAGTTTACACCATCTCTTTCCATTATACATATATAATGTCAACACAGTTAAATGGACATACTTTCCTGGAAAACAGACTAAAAAATTGCCCATGGCAAAGTCCATGTATACCTTTATATACGGACAGAAATTTCCCCTAAAACAAATAGCCCAGTGCTGTTTTCCTACAGTTAATTTCAGCAACTCCTCCAAGATCATCCTGCAATATCAAACCAGGGGCCAGCGGTAATTAAAAAAATAAAATAAAAGGAAAACATAGTACGAGAGATATGAAACAAAAGGCAGATTAAAGCATATTTTAAACATCAGTGCTGGAGATTGAGGAAAGAGGCATATGTTAAATGATGGAGAAAAATTTAATAGTGTCCTTTTAACGTTGAAAATGCAAGTGGTGCCTGCTCACTCAGCAGAAGGATTTCCGTCTCAATGATTCTTTAGCACTGTTAAGAACTGAAGGTTTTGGTTCTGCTGCAGTAATTACTGATAAATCTTGCTTTCTGGATCTGTCCACTGAATGATGAAGAGATTGCCTTGTGAAAGGGAGCTTTTCAGTATGTGAATGCTGCACAGGGCTGGCTATACCCAGAAATCTCATCATCTTCACTTTATTACCTGACATACGACT
This sequence comes from Crocodylus porosus, assembly GCF_001723895.1. Taxonomy (NCBI): domain Eukaryota; kingdom Metazoa; phylum Chordata; order Crocodylia; family Crocodylidae; genus Crocodylus; species Crocodylus porosus. The sequence continues at coordinate 12,964,257 of NW_017728921.1, read as the reverse complement.
TGCCAGCCATTTGAAAACACCATATTTACAGGTGTCAGCAAGCACTTCACCTGCAGTGTTGAGCTGTGCAAGCAGCACAGTGCAACACAGGCAGTAATCCAGCTCTTGGTGCAGCATGTAACATAACCTCCGAAGGTGAGCTTAAATTCATTCAGGATGTGTAGCATGACACACTTCAATCACACCAAAGGCCTTATAGGTTTCAGGGATTGGTAGTGAAGTACAGAGACTCTAACCTCTATGTTTCTGGTACTGATGCACCCTAGCATGACAATTTATTTTAGGCTGAATGCTTTCCATTAAATGAGGTGCATGATCTGGTAGAAAACAAATGTGTACATCATAAAAACTGGTACACAATGGGCACCCACTGGCAGGCTCAGAGGCCTGCAGATGGCTATCAAGCCATACCCACCTAGCTGGGAGGGACAGCTGTCTCCCTTCAGACATAAAGTGCAGAGGTGCTGCTTCTGCCTGTGTGATCCCCATTTTTCAGCCCGTCCATCTAGCACCGTTCCCAATCAGTGAAAACAACCAGAAAGAAAACAGCAGAACATGTTGCAGGGAAGAGGCATATGCCAAGGCACTGCATCAATTCATCCTCACTGAGTCCATCATTCCTTTTTTCCTGAAACAATCAACTCTTGTTTCCACACAGTCAAAGGTAGTGAGGTCTTGTACACGTTTTTCTATTTTCCCGTTCAAAGACGCAACTTTGAGGTAAAAATTAACATAAAACAAACTTAGTTATTTATGCTTTTTCATATTTTCCCATTCCTTAAAAAAATGAAAAAAGGCAAATGCTATTCCAATTACACATTCATGGGATCATGTTTTAAGTTGCAGTGAAACCTGTCTCAATGGACAAGCAAAAATCAGTTTCTTAGGAGGGAATAGCTTTTAACTAAAGACTGAGCAGAATTATAATTCATCTTTCATATACTTTACAGTGATCATGTACAATTAAGGGGTTTTCTTCCTGATTTCGGTGCATATGCAAAAAGTATATGGTTCACGTTTCTTGAGTAGAATTTTATCCTATTCAAAACACGTAGTGAATAAAGAAAGACTTCTCAGCTGCTGCATCAAGACCATAACCTTCAGATCTTCCAAAGTTACTTTTGACTTAAGCAGCTTTTGTATTTGGGTGCTCAAAATCCAAGCTTTGAGTTGCATGTCAGAACTATTGAGCGGTTGTACCTCCAGGTGAAGTTGACACGAATCTAACTAGGTTCAGCACCACTGAAAGCAACCCTGAGGTGGGTTGGCTAAGCACCCACAGATGGAGGGTCCAAAAATCAGAAGCTTGTCTTGGAAAACCTTATCTCTAAGCTGCAGCAACAATGTTTTCCAAGGTTATTATTGTCAGGTCAGAATCTGGCCTACCTTGACAGGGGTACAACTTGGAGGGTCCTGTCATCTCTATTTTCAAAGGTCATTCAGTGCTTAAGTCTCAGCATATTTACTTTAATCAATATTACTCAACCAACACTTAACCAGTGAGATTAATCCTCCTCATCTCTGAGATAATTCCCATGCTGAAGGTGAGGACTCTGAGGCACAGAGGTTAAGGGACTCTTTCAAGCCCTTATAATAGTTCTGCATCATACTTGGGCTGAGAGAACCTGACTTCCAGCTCTGTTCTTGCTGCACTCTTATGCTACACAAACCACCTTTCCCTTCCCTTTCTCACTTTTACTTCTCTCTTGTAGATCACCATGCAGGAGGGGCATAGTCAAGGTGTTATGATAGAAGAGGATGGCAGGAGCCTTGATTACCAATCAGAGCCCAACCTGGACATCCCTAACTACAGGAAGAGCTCCCTGCACAAGACTTATCAGTCCTCACCAATTCAGATAGACTCCTTTGCCATCAATTCACGATCCCTAAGCCTGAAGTCTGCCAGCAGAAGAGGAACAGATAAAGTGCCCCTTCACCCAATAAAGTCAGAAGGGGCTGCTTCTACTCCGTACAAAAGCATCTTTTCTCCCAATTCCCTGTCCAACAGAAATGGAAGCCTTTCTTATGACAGCTTGCTAAATCCTATGTCCCCCTCGGGAAGGAAATGCGTCACCCATTCTGCAGTTGGCTCCGTTGGGTACCATTCACCATATCTGTCAGCCAAAATGTGCCATCTCCGGGGGAGTGAGCTACAGCGCCAGCCACCACAGAGCTTCAGCCCGGTGCTTGGGAGCCCAGCTTCTCATCAGCGGGACCCCTCTCCAGTACGCTATGACAACCTCTCGAAAACCATCATGGCCTCCATCCAGGAGAGGAAAGAAATGGAAGAAAGGGAGAAGCTCCTCCACTCGCACCCAGATTCAGTGTTTGCAGACTCAGGTGTCTATGACACCCCTAGCTCTTATAGCCTTCAGCAAGTCAGCATGCTGTCTGAAGACCCTCGCAGCATGGCAATGAGATACGGATCTAGAGACAATCTGATATCTGCTACCAGTTTTAGCACAAGGAACCCTTTACTGCAGTCCTCGGTGTCTTCACTTTCGAGTGCAATGACAAGGGCACCAAGGACTTCCACAACTTCCCTTCAAGCTGATTTAGCTAATAACAATGTCCAGTCTCATCAGGCCCTACAGGGCAGGGTGAGCAATGGCTCCTACAAGTCACCAGGCCACCAGGTCCCATCATCTCCTACGGGGATGCCTAGATCGCCCTCTTATGGAGGTCCGAAGGCCGTCTCGTTTGTTAACACTGTGGAAATTACAGAGGTGCAGTCAGTAGGAGCACAAAGGTATGGATTGCTTTAATGGCTTCTAGGCACCAGGATCCTGCTTGCAGTTGAGTACAAGAGTAGTTATAAACTGGCAGGACCCAGTCTGCTTGTTTGCTTGAGAATAACAAGGATATGATTTACGTGTGAGTGGCTCTTAAGTCCTGAGTCTTATAACAACCTAATTATCATCAAACATGTGTTCATTTGTTGCTTCCTGGGCTATAAGGTGGACCAAGGAGTTTTAACATGATGAAATGCTTTGGTATGGGTTTGCCTCTTTTTTGCAATGTGTTTCAGTTATGGTAAGCCATTCCCTTTACAGTTTTATATGCATGATTTTGGCTTGGTACAAGATGTGGATTTCCCCCTTCAGTGGTAGAGAAGTTCAGTTTTACCATGTGAAAGGTGTTAAGGGTGAGTCTCTATACAGTCACAGCACTGAAAAAAGCCCCAATCAACCACTCCCAGATCATGCATTTTAACCCCCAAAGTGAGGCACTGAGTGTGCTTTGGGGCACACAAAGTCTCTGCTCTTGAGCATGCTGGAAACCCTCCAAGCACATCGCTGCATCATTTCCGGGAAGCAGGTGGATGGGGCTTATTTCCTCAGGACAAGACTGAGCACTCTTCCCCTGTATTATACATACACCCTAAATCAGTGGCGCTCAACCTTTTTCCTTGGTGGCCCAGATGAGCAGTGCCCAGGAGGCCCACAGGCCAGATATGGCTGATGGCCCTGATCCAGTGGTAGGGCCTGAGAGCAGACTGATTTGATCCAACCTCACCGGGGGAAGGGTGTGTGGCGCAGCCCCATCCAGCCATATGGAATAAGGTGGTGTGGCCGGCCCTGATTCAGCTGGGTGAAGGAAAGGGGGCATGGCCCAGCCCCAGGCCAGCCGTGTGGGTGGACGGGGCATGGCCCAGCCCCATCCTGACTGCATAGGGAGAAGGGGTTGTGGCCCGGCCCTAATCTGACTATGGGAATCTGGCAGTGGCGGAGGGTAGCCTCTGCTCCCCTACTGCCGAAGTTCCCGACCTGTAGGGAGCCCCACGGGCCAAATGCAGTGGCTCTGCGGGTCATGTTTGGCCCTGTCTTAAATCAAGCAACCACAGTTGTGCCGTTCTGGTGGAGTTAGGCTCTAGCTAGTGCTTAATAGAATGAATGAATCATGTGCAGGTTTGGGGACTCATTCTGCCAGTGTCACCCATGTTGGTGAGACTGGCAGAATGTGTCCCCACTAGCATCACTTTCTAACCTAGGGCTAGGGTAGCCTCAGGTGTTACTTGGTATGAGTAAGGCTTGTGGAGTGGTTGTGCTGGATGCAGGGTAATGCAGAAAGACCGAGAGTGGTGGCCACTGGAACCTGCCAGTGGCTAGCTGAGGTCTTTCTCTCATAGGGAAGGAGAAGAGTGCAGTGTGAAAATGTACTTGTATTATGGCACATGATAGGTTACAAATGTGTTATTTTACTGTGTCCCATAAATTACTTGTGGTAACAGTAAATGAAGAAAGTGTCTCATTCCCAAAACCGTTCTTTTTTTATTTCAAAAAATGATTTACTTTCATTCCATTCCTCTCCCCAAGTGCACTGCTTGCAAAAGCGCGCATGACTTGGTTAGACTGTAATATTACATTTCTGTAGTCTTTGCGATTATCAGTCAAATCAGGTCGGCCAGTTAGCTAAAACAGTTTGCAAAAGCTGACTTGCATGGGCAGCGATTTTTCGATTGTTCTATGTTGCTGCCATAAGATATTGCTTAAAATGTTCATTTTCTTACCCTCCTCCACTTTAGGTTAGACATGGAACCATTTCTATTGACTCTTCCTTTCTAGGACTAATAACCATTTGCAACAAATAATTCAATACATGGATTTAAATTCTTGTGGATTTTAGCATACTACTGAATGGATTGTAGCTTCTTCAGTTGTAGCTATTTGAAAGGGTTTAATATTTTAGGGGCAGGGTGGCAGAGCAACTAAGGCATTGTGCTGCAGATCCAGAGGTGTGAATTTGAGCCTTGTTTCAGAATTGGTTTGAAAGCCCCACATCTAACTGGGGACCTGGACATGGCAGCTAAGGGATTAAAAATGCCCAGATACAGTGCTGTTCTCCATACGTGTGCCACTGTGCGCCATTAACTGCAGAAAACACAGGTGCTTAGCTTTTGATTTTTTTTTAATTTAAACTTTTTGGAGTGTTCTTATTAACTAGGGCTTATTTGTGAAGGATTGAGTATTTGATAGACCTGTGTTGATGTGATGGGTTAGATAAGTCAAATTTTTGTCTGTTCCCTAATTGATTAACTGTTCAAGCATTTGCACATGAGAACTTAAAAACTGGCTTCCTTGAATATTTGCTGTCACCACTTGGAAATCAGCTTGCTGCAAACATCCATTCCAGTAAATCTGTTATGCAAAACATTCTCAGAAAAGGGAAATACAAGGCAAGGAGTAGGACATGAAATGGGATTTAAAAAATGCGAAGTAGATGTAGTTTAAATATATAAAACTTACCATTAAGCCCTCCACAGTCATCACCTCTTGATGAGTTTCAGCAGGAAGACCAGGAACTGGATGGACATGCAGACTGAATTAATACCATTATGGAGGTGGCTCCCAGTAGGACAGGATAGAGACCGATCGATGGGCAGCATTGGGGAAGCTAGCACCGATACTCCTCTTGTCAGACCCAACCTATGGATGAACAAAGGGCCTTGGTTTGGAGTTGGTAGAAGATCCTTTCTCACTGGTTTCTGAACCATGTAGTACTCTCTCTTCTTTGGGGAAAATATGCGCCTTGATATTGAAGGCCTGAAAATATGTTACACAGCCTAGACTGCAGCTGCTTCAGCTGTGTAAACCTTGGAGAGATCTTCTTCTGTTCAACGAGGAGCTGAGGTTTTCTCAGCACCCAGCACTTTGTCCACTTTATCATCCTTTCCAGTTAGTCCCCAGGTATCACGGTTCAGTTTTAATTCACGAATTAGGAAAGCTATTGAAACACTGAAGACTTTATTGGCCCTGCACAAAAATAGTGTACATTTTACCAAAGCTTGAATTGCAGCTGGTAACATAATTTGCTGTTCTGCCAGCAGACAAACTTTCAGTGAGACACCTGTGAAAGTCTTCCTCTCTTCTCATATATTAAACTAACGGGTTTATTTTATTCAGAACTATGTGTTTTCCTTCCCATGACTGTCCTCAGTTTGATCCCCGGAGATGTCGGCTCCTGTTATTGTTGTTAGTGAGGAGAGAGATGCCAACGTGATACGCATTTTGCGTGTTCTGGGTGTCTGCCTTTTGGTAACGCTGTCATCTTGTTGATCATACCACTTCCAGCTTGGCAGGGGTTAGGATGGTGTCTGTAAATCTGTTCCAGCTCAGATATTTGAAATTTTCAAGCAAGTGAAAGTCTACTTAAATGGTATTATTACTTTCCCCTAAAAGGCCTGGATGTCCATTTGAAATTAGACAGATCTGACAGAATGCAGTACCTCTGAAAATGAGCCACTTCCTTAGGTGGCCTCATAGTGCCTAAAGCCATTCTTCTAAACCAGCAAGCTTCAAACTTCTGCCCTGCAAAGGGAAACGCTCTGTTTGCAGAGGAGGTCTGTGCTAGTAAGTCCTTTTCCACCCGACACGACCCGGAGAGCAACACTGGAGACAGAACTGACATCCCCTTCTCCCAGTATCCTTCCCTCATTTAATAAAAGGTCTCCAGACTCCGGGCACTACATGCTGAGAAAAAAACTAGACCATTTAGGCCAAGTCTGCTGGTGATTTCGGCTGTTTGCAATCCACTGGATTTGAGTGAGAGGGAACGTGGTATAAGTCAAAGCAGAATTTGGTGCTGGGGTTATGTGCACTGAAGCTGGGAATGTAGATGGCTTCAGAATTTAGGGAGCAATGGGTGTAGGGGCTAACAAGCAACTATAAGGACCGTATATTGCTGGAAACTTTACTTATTTTCCCCCCTTAGTATGTAGTTAGAGAGATGCCACATCATGAAAAAATGTTCTCTGGCTGGAGCGACAGCTCTGGGCAGGGCCTTTCTTTGAGTCTCACTATTACAATAGGTCCCCCTTGTGCTAGACACTGAGTAAATGGTAGGCACTGCACTCTGTTGTGCTCTGCCACTGAGAAGTCCCCCAGAATATCAGTTTAAGTCCGTCCATTTTAGAGCAAGCCGAGGGCGGGGACCAAATTATGGAGGTGCAAACATGGCTTCCAGTTGTGCACTGGAAAGGAAGAATGGAATAGCTGACTCGGTCTTTCTTACCTGGCTTCCCTCTAATGCACCATTGTTTCACAGGGAGAGACCAGCAAAAAGAGGCCAGTAGAGGAAAAGGGGACAGCTGTAAAATCCTGAGCTAAAGTCCATCAAGGAAACTTGGGTCAGAGAAACAAAGCTCTCATGGAAATAATAAACTTATTCAGTATGTGCAGCTGAACACTTGTTCCCTTTATTTCCCTTTAACTGTTTCATTTCCTCTGGTCTTACGTTCCACTGCTGACCTCTGCTGAACAGAAGTCTTTTTCATTCACTTTTTACTGAAAGATCAGGGAAGTTGGGCTTTAAGTCATCTCAGAAACTTGTTTCTGAAGCCAGTTTTCTTGTTCCCAACTCTCAAACCATGGTATAAAGAATGGGAAGTCTGACTTCAGCCAGACAAGACCCCTTGCCTTAGCTGCATCAGCACAGAAAATCTGTGATCAGACTCTGGACTTAATCTCGGTTTACCCCAGAGAATTTGACTGTTCGTCCCAAAAACTCTGTTCCACTTGTCTGTGTTCATGGCCCAGCCCACAACACAGCACTGTGGCCAGTGAATATCATCCTCAAATACCTGACTGCTCTACAGTTAATCATGGTGCAGACTCTCAGGAACTCGAATGATATAGGCTGCAGAAATAGAAAGACAACCCTTGCGGCAGCCAGCTCATAACTGCGTTCCTTCAGGAGCTTCTGAAAAAAGGTGAGGACCAAGAGCTCTACCTGGTCTCTACTTTGTGAAGATAAATAAAAAATAACGTGAGTATCCAACAACTTTATGGGACTCCTCTCATGATTTCCCGGTGTTCCTAGAGTGCCTCCCCAAACCTCTCACTAGCCAGGGCTGTGGGGACCTGAGGGTGTCCCTACCTGAGCAATTAATGCAAAGCAATAAACCCTGGAGCAGTTTGAGCTGGAGTGAACTACTCCCAGGTGCAGCATCGATCCGTGTGCCCAGGACGGCAGCAATTTGAGCTGGAACAGGGCAGGCCCAGGCTGGCAGGGGACACGGGGTCAGCCCCAGGCTGCAGATGGTAGTGTCAGGTGGCAGGGCTGGGGCACAAGGGTACAGAAATTGCGAAGTTGTGTGGCTAGCTGGCAGGCAGGAGTCTGGGCCCTGGCTGGCTGGGATGCCCACAGTCAGCATCTATATGTGCATCTAATCACCATAAAGTACCCCAATGTAAGATAGTACTGTCTCTATCTTACTGCAGCATTAATTAATTTACTGCAGCCTAGTACCATTGCATATGTAGACGGTGGTGCTTTACTCTGCATCTAATTAATCTACTTCATAGTAAAGTGCATGTGTAGATGTGGCCTGAGAGATGGGGACTGGGGGGTAATGAGACTGCAGGTGGGCAGTTCAGTACTAGTGTCAATGAAGGGCAAAACTCAACAGCATGGACACTTACCCCCATGCTATCCTGCTGGTTCTGTTACCCATGGCTTAGTTCTTCGGAGCAGGAACAGCCTAAATGTGTAGTAGAAGTTCAGCTGGCATGAGATACTAGAACTGCTTCTTTAGCTGCAGGACAGAGTAGTCATATTGGTTGCTAAATAAAAGTCTGCTCCTAAATCCCAGTGACATTTTGGGCAAGTAGAGAGATGAGTAATACCTTTGGGGGACAGTCTGTTTTGGGAACATACCGTAGCAAGGTAAAGCAAAAACTCACCAGCTGAGTGCAATAAATCCTATCTATAACATCAGTTTCTTTGAAAAGGAGCCATGTTCTAAACTAATGCAAACTGCCTTGGCTTGCAGATCATCTGCCAGTATGCCTATTAAAACCTTTCCTGACACAAAGTTACTGCCACTATAAGTGCGTGCCAGTGATTTCACGCTGAGGTAATAGAATCATAGAAAATTAGGGTTGGAAAGGACTTCAGGAAGTCACATGTAGTCCAACCCCCTGCTCAAAGCAGGGCCATCCCCAACTAGATCATTCCAGCCAGGGCTTTGTCTAGCCAGGCCTTAAAATCTTAATACTATGATGTAACCCAGTCTAGAATGGTTGCGCTTCCATCCATCTTAGCAGTAAGTTGCATGAAAGGAAATGGTTTTAAAGATTCCAAATTTAAAAAATACCTTCAGAATATGGCTCATGTTTGCAAAGGAGATAGGACCTAAAGAGTCCAAGAAGGCTCTTGTGCTTGCTGAAGTCCATAGGGAAACTCCCATTAGAATCAACAGGCTTTAATCATATTGCAAATGAACACATTCATGCAAGCCTAGCAAGAAATCTCTTTCTCCATTTTGGTTTACAGGGAGGATTGTAAGTATAAACAGTATCACGTTAGACAGCCTCACCCACAGGCCATCAGTGGAGTCTAGTTAGTACCAGTTGCATCTTTTTTCTGTACAAGTCAAAGCAGCTGGCTGTCAGTGGGCTCTCTTCTCCTAGACTAGCCACTAGATGGGGGCAGGAAAAACTACCTTAGTATCATGTTTTAATATCGTTGACTCTTTTAACTGACTTTCCTCATTGAAATGAGTTGGTTTTCTCCTTAAAATGTAAAGGCACGCTACAGCTGTATTGGAGACTAAGCCTTCCTCTTGCCATAAAGCAATCCAACTCTGAAAAGTAATACCGCAAGATTGATGGGCCAGACATTTGGAGCAATCAAATAAGAGAATCTGCCTTTGGGCAGAAAGTAACCTTGTTTGTTTCAGCAAATTCCCTCCGTGCTCCGCTACAGTCTCACCTGCAGGCAACTGGTTATGATGGATGGGGGAGTTACACTGTCCTTTAAACTGTCAGTTTAATTTCTTTCATAAAGATCGTATTTGTCATAATTGTTTTGCATCGGATTTTTCTGCGTAGCTGCTTCTGTGATCTGCATGTCTGTACCACTCATTATTGTAACCTGATTGATTTAACCCAGCTCAGGAGGGGCCTCCTCCTGCAAAGGGAATATTAGATGTAGAGCTGATGGAGGAACTCTTCCACCACTTCTGGAACAGCTGGAAGAAAGGGCTGGGGCACCTCGGTCAATGCTGATTCTTAGTTATAACTTGCTCCTCCCTGGAGCCCTTGCAGCCCTTGCCTCAAAGTCAGAGCCCCCCTCAGGCTGCCGTAAGACGAGAAATGAAGTGCATAGGCAAGCTCTGGCTAACACCGCATCAGGTTAAGGAACTTTAAGTTACGTTTTCTGCCTTGTGCTCCATGTGTTTCTTCAGTCGCTAAAGATCCTACCCTAGAGGCTTATACTTTACTTTTACTATGACATTTAAGACTGAACAACAGCATCCTGTATTTTTAATGAGACAGTTTTGCTACTGCCTTCCCCTGAGAGTGTTTATTTTTTAATACAGTCAAAATGTAGTTTGGGCAAAGGTCAGCAATGGAGACGAGAGCTTTCAAAAAAGCAATGAAGTCTGGTTCAGCCAAGCACTTTAGCTGGTGCTTAACTTTAGGCATGTGAGTAATTCCACTGGGCCTGATCCACTGATCCAAGGTGAGACGATGCCAGTGGATTTTGCATTGGGCCACTAACCACAATGGAGTCAGCTTAACTGCTCACTGCATCAGGACATAAGGTAACGAGGACAATAGCTTGTCCGGAAGAACAGTATCTGACTTTCATTCCTTTGGCCACTAACTCTAGATCTCTTTGTATTTATTTTGATGCAGGGAGGACATGCAGATGAAGACGCCTCACAGTAAAATAAATGGACAGCCAAAAGGAATTTCCAGGGCAGATTGTCGACTGGGTTCAACATCTAGTTCCCAAGGGACCCCGGTCAGTCCTGCTAGACACTCAAATGTTAAGAAGGTATCTGGAGTTGGTGGAACAACCTATGAAATTTCAGTGTAAAATAAAATAAAAGAGCCATCCACTAAGCCAGCCATGAAGCTAGGTGCACTGTGAAGACTCAAACAACAACAACAAAGGAGCAGCAGCTGCCAGTGTCCTTTTAATTTTTGTCCTCATCTTTCTTTTTTTGGCCAAAAACCAGCTGCGGGGAGGGAATAGAGCTGTACAGTCCATCAGACACTCTCAAATTGACGGTCGGGAACTGGCTACCACCTAGCACCACAACCAGAACGATTATTTCTTTCATGAAAGAGAGCGAAAAAGCCATCGTGCACTTGTCTGTCACACAAATCGGTTGTGTAGAAGTTGTGCTGTGATATAGTACACTTAATATGGGGTCACTATATTTTCCCCACTCATACCCCCAACTTTTCTGGCCAGCAGAGTCTCTTTGGAGCTAAAGGCCTGACGGCTTCTTCCTAGGACACGGAAGCCAGGCTTCCCAAGTTTCACAGTCTGCGTGTGTGAGAACTGCCATTTGTCCTCCAAGCATCAATGTCGGTGTTATTACTCCTCCTTCAGCGGAAGAGGGCAGGAGTGCAGCAGCCCTCAAACCTCATGTAATGTTTTCAAGTCTCTCTGCTCTGACTCGGGTTCAGGAGGAGAGAAAGGATAACAACAGCTTCTCACTGTCAGTCATTCGCCTTCCTGTGTGTGAAATCCTGTGCGTGCGTGTTTGTGTCTCGTGGAACAGGACTGCCACATAAGTAAGGATTTTCTATTCTTCTCTGTGGTTCCTTCTGTTTTTAATGGTTCTTGTACTCAGAGGACCAAGTATATGAGGAAAGAAATGTTTGAATGGAAAACAAAATTTTGAATAGCCAGAGACTGCCTCCCTCCCTCATTTTTGCCTATTGAATTTAGGCAGTAACGTGGTTTATTATCTTGCACTGGTGCAGTGTGTAAAGCCTTACAGCAAGGTTATCGTGATCTGTTGAATATCCAGTGCGTGTGATGGAGCCAAGCACATGCTTAGAAGTTATAAGTTTGCTGCTTGCCTAATGACTAGTGTGTTCCCACCAGCCCTTAGTGTTGAACAGAAGTTTTCAGTATCAGTAAAGTCCACTGAGTTATCTGGGGCCTTCTCCTTCTATCCCCAGAAACCATTGCTTACTTTAATAGGTTTAAAAGCAACATTATTTTAAGAACCAAAACAAAAGCTAGTGTACAAGTTCTGGGTAAACCAATTTCGTGACCAAATCCATTTTTAACCACCTTGGAGATCTGTAATACAGAGATCTGGAGCACTGTTAACTGGGAAGATCATATATGCAATTAAGAATATCCTGAATGACTGCAGCTGAAGTCAGATGGAATGATTACTTACCTCTGAGCCAGTCAGATAGCATATGAAATCTCTGTTTCTTGGCTGGTTTTTCCAGTAACAGGTTTCTGCTGGACATCTAAATTCATCTCCCTTCGGAGTTTTAGTAATGCCTCCTTTGCAGTTTGTGATTAAAAAGGGAAGATTTCCAGATATTGATATTCAGAATTTGTTTATCTCTAAATACATATACATATAAATATGTATATAGCTACATAGCTAATAGATTGTTTTCATTAACATCAAGATTTATTGTTCCTTGAGAAATTTTGTTGTTGGCTTTGCCTTGCTTAACACTTCTCTCTTGATTTGATAAATCTTGATACCTCCCACAATATCTGCTTAATCTGTCCTTGGTCAACCAGCCCTCGTGTGGAGAAGATGGAAAGCATCGTGGGATTAATCGTGCTTCTGCATCGTTTGAAGAGAGGAATCAGAAAAGTGGTATTGTGGTAATGGACAGACAACCAGATACAGGTTTGCAGTCAATGCAACAGAAAAGGCCTGGTGACTTTTTAATGGCATACAACAGGGACATTACAGAGCAGAGAAGCAATTGCTCTTCTAAACATCTTTGGTACAGTCGTGTCTAGAATATCACCTTTAGCTACAGGCACTTTATTTCCAGAAAGATACTGGCAAATTGGATCATGCTCAAATGGGAACAGCAACTATAAACAGAGAACTGGAGAGGCAGGTTCACAAGAAGATTAAAAGGGCTAGACTGTGTCATTAATTAAGCAATGATTATGGGAAGTGGGTTTGATATGTTTACATATTTTTAACTTAATGGATGTAAAACCAAAGGTGAAACATGGGGTTATCACTGGTAGTAAATGGGTTAAGTTAAAAGGGAAAAAAAATGACTAACAGGGGAAAGGGCTGTGGAATAGTCTTCCAAGGCAGGGTATTGGAAGCGTGACCACTTAGAACTTTTAAAACTGAACTAGTCAAACCAGTTGGAAGTTTTTGATAAGTTGCAATCCTGCACTGGCACGGGGCTGGACTAGATAACCTGGGAGCTTTCTTCCACCTTCAGTTTCTACTAATCTTTGATTCCAATCTGAATGTAACTCCACTCCACATGTGGTAAAAATCAAGCCTGCACACAGGATTAGTACAAGGCTTACATATCTCTACAGGCATATTTACTCACACTGAAGCCCTCAGCGCAGGAGCTAAATGGCACATACATTGTGTTGCTAATCTGTATTGGGACAAATTTCACTCTGTAGGGTTATAAAGCAAGCTATGCAAGCAAACCTTTAATATTGTACCCATTAGCATTGAAAATCTGCATCCCTGTGACATTTTTACAATTACAATGAGAAACAGAAAAGTCCGTGGAAGAGCTGAAGGGCAAAAGGGCCTTTGAAATTGCTATATAAGCTCACGGGCAAGGATTGTCCAATAAAACTAAACATAGCACTCTCTGTATAAACCTTTTAAAGCCCTTGCAGCCAGTGTTCTTTTGGTATATCTCAGGCAGGAAGATGAAGAAAAAATAAATACGTGGGATAATTAGATTCAGATGCAAATTCTACGTAAGTTTTGTGAAGAGCAGAATTGAAACTCATCCGGCATATTCATAGGCTAATGATAGCACCAAAATTCTTCTTTGAGGCTTGCATAAAGACTAAGAGTAGCACAAATGGCCTGGAGGCTAGAGCAAATTATTCCAGTCTTCCTGGAAGTAGGAATCTATGCAGAACAGTTACCTGGGATTGCAGGGCACCTGTTCCCATCTAAGGCTCTGGTCCCCCAGGTGAATCCACAGGAGTGGCTTGCACTGGCTTGCATGTGCCAGTGGCAGGATCTACCCCCTGTCACCTTTACAAGATTTCCATGGTTAATGTCCTTCAGGCAGCCTCTAGATTATCAAGAAAGTACTGCTTTTACCCACTATTTTTCTATTTTTATTAGCACTAAGGGCCATATCCTCTGCTGATGTAAATTGGTGCTGCTTTGTTTACATTGATTAGGCCCACACCAATTTCCTGCAGCTAAGGATCCAGTCCATTCAGTCCTAACAGAAAACTCTGGTGCAGGTTTAATGTTTTGTAAAGTAGCTCTTATTTTTTTTCTTCCTTAACACATATTTCAAAAGTCTTAAATCTTTTGATTAGGTTTTTATTTTTAGCTATGAGTTGTATATTAAGCCTACTAGTTATTTAAAAAAAACACCAGTGGTCTTCATTTAGTTTATGCATCAGTTTTCGTTGTATATCAGATTATTATTAGCATCGCTTCACTGTTTATTCACCTTCATGTAATACTCAGTTTCATAGTAGTATAGTCTGTCTTGAAAGAGTCAGATGTCGATACAATTAATTGTACAATATATAGATGAATATGAAATTAAATGTACCTTACTCCATGGGTGGGTGAGAGAGGAGATGTTTTTACTTGAAGCCTTAATATTTTCCTATTTTATTTCTTTGTGTGTTGACTTAATAGGGGAGCTGTAATAGCAATGAATTTCAAATGCCAGGCCAAATTCTGCTCTGGCTATAGGTGGCATTTGGCCCTCTATGTCAAAAACTGGATGCAGAAATAACTTAGGAGTGAGCAAAGTTTTTATATTCTCAGAAGCAAAAATTCTTAGGACTGAGTATTTTCATGCAGCTGGCTAACAACATTTCAGAGATGCATCACCGTATGAGAATTTGTATTAAAGAAATCTCTAAGTCTTGCATTACCGAGGGAATTGATAACAAGAAGCATACAACTATCACAAGTTTGTATTTTCCTTTTAAATTAAAAAAAAAAAATCAAGTTATTTATTTTGGTTGACCTCAGCAGTAAAAGTGGCTCAGACCTCTGCTTCAGGGGCTCAAATCTGATGTGTGGCAAATGTTTTGCTTTATGTTGTTATTTCAAAAACACAAACCAAGGGTTACACAAACTTTGCTCAAGACAATTGTGTCTGGGGCAGGGGGCAGAGGGAGGCTCCGTGGATGATGACTGTACTCCTAAAAAGCTTAAATCATGTGGAAATTGGAATGTGGTTTGTTTTGAACTATATAGCCTTTTGGTGAGGCAAGGGGGGGCATTCACTGTTGTTGTCACATAGACAGTATGGGAAGTTTATGTTGACATGTTTATATGGTCTGTATTTCACCTGTTCTGCCATCTTGAATTGTTGGAATGTATCTGTGCAGGCTTTGTGGAGCTCTGTCTGTAATAATTGTTGTGGCTCTCGTAATACATATATATTTTTTAAACTCTTGAGTCACTTCAGTATTTTAAGGTGTCCAGTTTCCCTGGTGTGTACGCATCAGACTCTTGTCCCAATATGGTCTGGATTCGTGGTGTTCTACCCTCTTTTCGAGGCCTTGTTAATGTCCTACTGATTGCATCCTGGTCCATGGACCAAACCAAGCGGCATGGTGCTTCTTCAGCTGCTGTTGTCTGCAATGAGTACTGCAAATTCTTGGCGCCTTTCATGGTCCAACTTCTACTTACGTGCAAAACGTAGAAGTCTGTAAAATATGGTAATCTAGCATGGGAGAAAGAAGGTCAATCCAAATGCAAAGCTCCATGTGATAAAACACAAAAGGAATTAATTGTATCTTATGTACCTCCTTCAAGGCTCTTTAAAGAGGGTAGAAAATAAGATTAGTCTTAAGGTAATTGCTGCAGAGCACAGGCATTGCTACTAAAGTGTCCTACCCGTGACATCTAGATCTGTACATCTCCTAGGTATCAAAATGCCCGGCTGTCTAACCAGTTCTACTCATCTCTGTTTCTAGTGTGTGAAAATATGCCTGTTAGATCTGGGATACTGATTCATAGTTTATACAGTTGCCAAACCCTCAACAGCAGCTGCTGTGGAAGCTCAGAGGCTGGAATATGCATGATGTAGACTAATTACATTGAGAGAGGATTCATTCAAGAATGTTCTTTGTAAATGCCTGTCATGCTTGTATGCTGTAGTGTCTTTAAATGATAAAGACTAGCCTATATATAGAAGATATTAAATGCTCAGCTGATGTAAACAGCACAGCTCCCCCAACTGCCATGGAGTTGGAAAGAGTGACACCAAGCCATGATTTGGCTCGACATTCTGTAAAGACACCCTGGTTTATGAAGATGTTCTGTATGAGACACGGAGAATTACCTGAGTTGGCATTAATTTCTCTCCTTTCTTTTTTAATTCTGCGGGCCAAGTCTCTATTCACATTCAGGAATGTAATATTTGAACAAGGAGAGACATAGCTAGGAACTATTTATGCAGGTGAAAATAGATTTTAAGGGAAGAGCAATTATACCTTAAATGTATTAGAATTACTGTCAAAATAACTTTTGTTCATCTTATCACAATAACTGGAGTTGTTAAACAAAAAAAAAAAAGACTCGTTTTACAGCTGGCATACCTGTATCACAGAGACATTTAAAAACGTCTTGGCTAGATATTTCAAATGGTATGGGGAAATATGATCTACTTCTACAGATTTAAAAAAAAATCCTCAAGAACTGATGGTACATTTTATAGTGCCTTATAAATATATATAATATGCATATGTATGTGTGTGTGTGTGTGTGTGTGTGTGTGTGTATATATGTATACATTATATATATACATATATTCTAGTAAAGCTAGTTACAGGTCTGCTTTTCTGGTGTATTTTAAATGCAACTGATCTTTGCTTATAGAAACAAAAGTAGGGGCTGTGTCGGTGGCAAAATATGAAACGTGATTGTGAAAGTACAGGCAAACACAAGAAAGAATAATCGAAGGCAGTACCTCTGCCAGGGGATTTCTTATGCTGGCGGAGGAAAAGTCAGCAGCAGATCAGTTTAAGACTGCTTTAAGAGCCATTCAGAAAGAAGGAAGCAGAATTACAAAGGCCTGGAGCATATCAGTATGGTTATTTTAGACCTTTCCCTTCTTTATTTTGTATATTTATTCCTATAGCTTCTGTTGCCCTATATCTTACACATTTGCCACCTTCTTCACATCACTTCTTCCCTGCCACAGTAGAAGGGAAAAGAAGGGATCTAATGAACCAAGTGGTCTGACTTGCTGTAATTAATCCTGTGTAGTCAGGTACCCTGAGGGCACGTCTACATAAAATGCTTTACTTGAGATTAGAGTAAATTACTACACAGGAGTACTGCACAGTCACCATCTACATGTGCAGACTCTTACTGTGCAGTAATTTGCTCTAATCACAAGTAAATTTGCTACCTGTAAATACAAGTAGCAAATTTTCTTGGGAATAATCACTATGAAGTACAGCATGTGTAGATGGCTGACCAGGAGCAAATGTGCACCCAGGCAGCAGAAGATTGTTCCCTGTCCCCAGGAGCTGCCTGCTGCTGAGGTGGGCTCCACTGCTGGAGCCTGGGTGGGGACAATGTCACCCTGCCCATAGAGGTGATCATGGAGCGGGAGCTGGAGGATTCTTACTCCCAGCCCCCACTCTATAGTGGTGGAGCAAGGTCTCTGGATACAATTATCTCCCAGCAAGCAGTTGCAGAGCGGGGGCTGGGAGTTCTCTGCTGCTGGGGTAGGAGGACATTGTCCTTGCCTGGGCTCCAATGGCGGAGCCTGCCCCGGCCAAAGGCAGGTCCTGGGGCAGGGATGGGAGCAATCTCCCAGGCCCCACCAAGAGACAGCCCTGTCTCCTGGCCCTGTGTTCCCTGCCAGCCCCTGGGTTAGCACTCAAGGGAGCCTAGAGCTACCCCTGGCTGCTGCAGGTGACTGGTGCAGGGCCGGCAGGGGTGGGAGCAGACTGCTGCTGTGAGCAGCAAGTCTGCTCCCGCTTCCCCGCAAGTGTAGAGACTTGCCTGGGATGGGGTTACTCTGGACTAAATTACTCTAGAGTAAACCCACCCCCGAGTATTTGCATGTGTAGACACACCCTGTTAGTAAATGGTGCTTTCTATATTTGGCCTGGAACTGGATATACAAAGAGAGATATGCCCAGTGCTCTAAGGCAGTGGTTTTTAACTTGAAGTTTGTGGATCCCTGGGGGTCCACAGATTATGTCTAAGGGGTCTGCGAAAGATGACTATGATCAATCAAAAGTATGTGAATACTGAATATCCACATTTATAATTCAAAGGGGTATGCATCGCCATTTGAAATGTTTAGGGGTCCACAAATTAAAAAAGGTTGAAAACCACTGCTCTATGGGATAAAGGACCAGGGGGGAGGGCTGGCTGCATTTTCACAGGAGTCTTAAGGGAAGAGAAAAATGTAATTGTCTCAAAGCTATCATAGGGAATCTGGTATATGTATGCAGCAGGGAGATACCATGGATCTCCTTCACCTTTGGTAGCATTCATCCTACCCCATGGACAAAAGGACCACCCTAAACAATTTCCCGCCCAGCCAACAAACAACTCTGGCAACTTCTGCAAAGCTTTGGAGGTTAGCTCTTGTATCATAGAGGATAAGTGACTCTTGGACTCTCTTACCTTGCTCCTCCATTTTCTTCCCCTCTCTCATACACACTATTTTATACCAGGTAACTATCCTTTTTCCTTTTTTCACACTCTGGTTTGTTTGTTTTTTGGTGGAGTCCTCCAGCACCTAAGGCACACTAATTGTTTGTGTGAAGGGCACGAATGAAGAGGAGTAACACTAACTGTCCTCATTGCGTTAGATCTAGTATGCACATCATCTCCCAGGAGCATGTACCTGGTCTGAAAAGAACAGTATGGGCTACCTGGACCAATTTAAGATATTTTTGTTATCCATTTCCTATTAAACTATGTTGCACCTGACCTCTTGAGCATAGACCATTAAGTGGAGATTCTGTGGTCCAACATGATGGCAGAAGGTACATTATGACAGAGGGGTCAATTCCTGTGGTTTTCAATAGTCCAGGAGCATCTCAGAAACTTCAAGGGGGAAAGAAGTATGGCCAATCACAAATGTTCAAAAATCCTAAGATTTAAAGAAAAGAAACACTGGATTCTTTGTACCTGCATTTCGCACGTTGAGTCTTCAAGGTGGAGTTGGTCAACTTTGGACATATTTTCCAGTTTCCCGTTACAACCATGAGGACCATATAATAGTAATCATGACTCCAAGAGCTGGTTTATTAACAACTGCAAGATTTGTCATAAAATCCCAGGAGTCGGCAATATTTTTATAATTTTCTAACATACCCCTAATGGCAGCTGTATTTGCATAGAAGCTGTTCACAAGGTCTTACTCATCACTCCCTTCCCCCCGTCCCCCCCCAGCAGTGAGATTCTCCTGGTAATACCAATGTACAGCTGAAATAGCATTGCCCCATTGCCTTCTACATTTTGAAACAAGCAAATTTCTCGGTGCAGTTCCGTGGCACCTGTTTGTCTAAAATAGATGTTCATACTACAGTTGCTTTTCTGCCTCCCAGGATTAAGGCAAAGGAAATCACTAAGAAAACATGAGACGATAACCACAGGGCTAGAGTAGGTCTCAAGTCAGGACATTTAAAGCTAAATAGTGTAAACTGACTATTTAGCCCTTTAGGAATGTTCTGGCTAAATTTAAATTGAGTAAAAACTAACAAAGGTGGCAAACATATTCTCTTCCCATTCCAACCAAAATGGGCTCTTGTATTCTTGTGCCAGTACACAGCAAACAGAGGAGTGCTGCCGATTCTGCGGAAAGCTCTGGCTGTTCCGTGGTCATGCAGACATGAATGGTGTGGAGACAAGTTATAAGGGCTCCTTAATGTATTTCACAAAAATGTGTAACATGCAAGCTGGAACTGTTAACAAGGCAGGTAAGGACCATATTCACTTCTACTAGGTTTTATTTAATTTCTTAAAAATCCCAGTGCTTAAAAATACTTCCTGCCTGTATGCTGTCCCCACGTCAGATTAGAATACAACTGTGCGTGCCCTTAGTGCTGTTACCTAGACACCTCCCTGCCAGGAAAACTTGTGTATATCAATGATAATTTAGGGGAAAAAAAACTTGAGCGAATATACCTAGTTTGCCATATAACAGGAGATGCCTGAGTACCCGACAAGGGAAAAGGCAAGTTCCCATCTAATGCATCACTCTTTAATTACCTTCTCTCTTTTAGGATCGAAGTATGCCCCGAGGTGTGTTCACTGAGACATTTCTGGACACACATGTGTGGACTGAGGCTAGGGTTTTCAGTATCAAAACCACAGCCCCTGAACCTTTGTGATAAGGAAGGAACTCTTCTGCATGAGAAGAGTATTTCCAAAGAGACATGGGACCATGCATTAAAGCCAGTGCATTAAGCCAGCGTGCTTTGTTTGCAATAAAGTGAGTAAAATCATGGCCCTGTGAACTGCAGCTTTAATTTTAATAGAGCCACAATTTCAACCAATGTGAACTTCTTCCATGATGCCTACAGGCCATAGTTAATTAATGTTAGAACAGATATATTTTTGCCTTCCAGATCTGTTGAAGATAAACTTCAGAATTTTTAAAAACCAAAGGGACAATCTTCTTTGTGGAAAATCTTCATAAATATATCCCCCCCTTCTGTTGCTGCTGCTGCTTCTGTTGCCCTTCCCACCCAAAGCCTACATTTGTGGGCTTTATACAGGGGCTGGGATGAGGAAAGAATCCTTCTTACATTGCCTAATTGTGTGGTAACGCACAGCTGCTCTTTTACCTGTACTTCAAGGGGCTGTAGCTGACAACTGGTCAAATCCCATACCAGGCTCCAGACTGCACTGCTGTAGAGAGATGCTGTGTGCATGGGGGTGAAAAGCACCCCTGCATAGTTCATCTGTCAGCGGTGTGTCAAAAGCCTCTTTCCCCAGCTAGGACAGAAGTGACAGCAGACAGACCTGAGTTAATGACTGTCTGCAAAGTGCTTTTGGGACTCTGGATGAAGAGGTGCTAGAGGACCACAGTGTAATCTGATCACCCTTTTTGTAGCATGCCACCCTCACTATCCTGCTTTTTCTCATGTGAAATTATGTGTTAAATGACTGTATGGCATCTTTCTGAATAGCCCTGCCTTCTGTTTTTGTTTGATTGCTCTACAGCTCTGGAAAAGGCATGAGAAGATCTGTCATGCACATGAATGAATGCAGCCTTTACGTAGGTAATGCTCCCATTGCAGCTACCCCAACATCTGAGTAAATCCCACAAGTAGCACTGAGGGCCCAGACCTGCAGCCCATGCACAGCCAGTCCTGTTGGCTGCCAGATCAGGCCTTAACATGGAAGATGTCTAAAATCATAGATTTAAAAACAGGAAAACTGAGGCTTATAAATAGATGGTTATGGGGATGAGTAATTTTTTCAGAGCATCCTTATCACACATGCAGTCAGGCAGATGACTTCCATGGTGTTGGTCACAAGCTGATGCACTTCAGATAATAGAGCAGGCCTACTTAGCACACACAACACATTGGCAATTGCCCAGCATTAAGGGTTACAATTTGCAGCAAGCAGGCACACTTGTTTCATGTACAAGGGAAAGGAAGGTCTCCTGGCCCAGGCACTGGGACAGGCTTCTATTCCTGGCTCTATCTCAAATTTCCTGTTTGACTTCGGACAAGTCATTTCATCTCTCTGTGCCTCAGTTCTCTGTGTCAAATGGGAATCCTCACAAGGGCATTGTGAATGCCTGAGAGCTGCTTTAACCCTATGGCATGGGAACAAGATGCATATCTAGACAGATCCTTTTCCCAGCCATCTAGGTATCAAATCTGCAGATTTCAGCATTTTCCTACTTCATTCTCAAGACTTTAGCATCATTTTAACTTAGCTGCTTGCTGATGGAGCTTGGAGGGTGACTGTCTGATATACATTCTGTATGGCAAGCTGGGTTTTTAATGCTGACTTTGAATATCAAGTTTACTACAGATCTGAAACAAGTTTCTGCCTTGATCTTTCCTTGACCTCTCGCATATTTCCTTATAATGTTTGCCGCCCTGCCAAGACTCCCTGCTACACATGACCTCCGAATTCCAAACGGGCATATGCATGACTGCCTTAAGCAATTCAGCTCTCCTTTGCCTGCTTATTGGGACAGTTGTATCAGTTGTATATAGATTTTTTTAATAAAACATTGACCAGAAATACATTAGAAATGGCAGTAGGTTGAGTGGCCTTCAGAAGAGGACACCCCATCATAGTGGACTATGGGTAGGTAGCACAGTGATCTGGGACTTTTATAGACATGGCCATGGTGTGGGTTGCTGAGGAAATACAACCTTTTAATTTTTTTCTGGAGAGCTAAGAATAAGCTGCTATGTTGCCATGACAAAACAATGATTACTCCTTGTCTTCTTGTGTCCATGTTAATGTACAGAAATACCTATAAATATATATTTATCTGCTACGCAGTATTCATAGCACATGCAGGATATCAAAGAAGGAATAAACCTGTATATTGGTGCACAAACATTTCCTTTGCTAAGATGTTCTTTCATCCAGAGCCCTGTTGGTCCTAAATGTAATATGAAGGGAGTAGGGAGGGTTAGAAATAATAACTCATTGGGATGGTTAAGACATGTAAACACACCTGCTTTTAAAGGGTAGTGGTTAGTGCGTGTGTGAGCGTGTGTGTAAATACAAGTTGCATGAGTTTATTTAACTGTAAAGGAAAAGTAAATATATTTATTTTCACTTGTATTAAAGCACAGAATGGCTACATTTTTTCAAACCTTGTAACCCTAAGAAAATATACCATGGTAATTTACTGTATTTCTCTTTCATTTTTTACAGAATTTATAATGCTGTTCTATATGGGTATTTTACTTTTCATTTAATTTCCCAAATAAATTTTTTTCTCATGTTTTATCTATATGAATTCTTTAGATATCTATACGGGCTGCCTCTATACATATCTAAAGGCCTTGAAGTTGCAGAGTCACACGCTTGTTTTGTGTTCCGTGTTGGAGAAAGAGCTTTATTAAGCAGGTACAGTTTTTGTGGATGTATTTGCAAGGACACCACGGAAAACTGGATACTGACTGGTCAGGGGAAGCGGAAAAGCAAGTGATAGCTCCTGCTTCTCACCAATCTTCTGCTTAGAAGGAAGCACACACAAGCCCTATCCCATTAGAAGCAGAACGCCTCACACTGCTTGCTCAAGACCAGTGCACCACACTGCATCATACCTGATTGTGAATGATGTGAACCATCAAGCATGTAAGTGTGGACAAGTCAATCGAACACAACCCTGAAGACTAAGAGACCAATAAGCTATTGGCAGCAGTGCTGTCAACTCCTCTCTGACCTTAGGACAGTCATGTCACCCCATTGTGGCTGTTTCGTGAGCCTGGTATTGAATGTGAGATCCTGGAAACAGTAACTGTGTAAGCCAGTTTTAAGCTGTATGTAGTCTTTCCTACCAGCTGCATCCAAAAGGACAAACTGAGTCCTCCTAAGCACAGAACAGCAAACTTAGGTGTAAGCAAGCAGCATTGGGGCAGGGATGGTGAAGGAACAGTAAGTCAGGGGGACGCACAGTGGGGAAAAAAGAAATATCTTACACTGGCATGGAAAAGAATAACTAGTGCCCAAAGCGAACAAAAGAAAAACCCTTCTGTCCCCTGTCAAAGTGCAACGAATGCACAGGCTGGGCACTTCCTAGCAATTACATACAAGGTCTCTGCCTTCCTCTTCAAAGGGCACCTGGTCTTCATTACAGAAGTCATGGGGGTGGGTGGGGAGGGTATAGCATGAACCCACAGGGATGGGAGAAGGCAAAACTGAGTGATGAAAGGAACAACTGGAGTCTTATTGGCGGTATGGCATGTCCACCTGCCACTCAGAGAAAGAGGTTAGGGAGGAAGCTCAAAGACAGCGCTATCTACATAACACCATTGGTTCTGGGTGCCCCCCCACAACCTCTCCTAATTTCTTAACCTAAGCTTAGTTCAGAACTGGGCCATTCCAGCAATTACTGAAGTCATTCTCTATATCATCGGTCAGCAAGCTATGACCCATGGGTTAGAGCTAGATCTGGCCTGTGGAGTTGTGGCTCCTGCAGCATTTGGCAATGGGGGGTTACCTGTGCCGCAACATAGCTGGGTGGCAGGGCACAGTAGCAGTGGCTGAGTCCTAGCACCAGCCCACCTCAAACCCCAGCTGGGCCATTCTGGCCCACTGCCGGAAAACATTGCAAACTGCTGCCCGGGGCAGTGAGGCCTGTGGTCAACTCCTGTACTGAACAAGGATGAACTGTTGAACTGGGACACCTGTGTAGTGGATCCCCGTGCCTGCTGGCAGGGCTGGGTCCAGAGTGTTCAATGCAGGGGTCACTGTACAAAGTACACCCATGTTACTATTTTTTTTTTCAATTCAAGCAGCAGTCAGCAGTTCTATGGTGCTTGCTGTCTGCCTCATCCCTTTCAACAGAAAGCTCAGAACTGAAGTTGTGTGAAAATAAGACAAAATACAAATTCAGTGAGAGAGATGCAATTTTTGTTCTAGGTCATTTCTGAATGCCCAGATTCTTCTTTTTTGTTATTCTTGTTGAGCTGTTGCAGCAGTTCTATTTGCAGTATGCAAGATTATCTCTAGCGCAACTTATATCTACCCTTAAAGTAGCTCATTACCATTTGTTTTCAAACTATAAAAAAAATCTTGCGAAGATCTGAAGGTCCAGCTTCAAAAGGGTTGCCCAAAATAGACGAATCTGGGACAGCTACAGCTAGGGCTGATGACTGTAGGCTTCACAAATATATAGACATGGCCATTCATAAATTCTTGTTCATGTCAATAATTATTACACTTTTCTCCTGGATCTTCACTTAACTATACCTCAAATTATACACTCCTATATTTATGAACAGACTGGTTCTGTGGCAATTTATATTTGGTCATAACTATTTGTGCAAGATACTAATGGAAAATGGGTTAGAATAGAGCAGTGTCTATAGAATTTTTCAAATAATTGCTCTTTGGAAATGCTCTCTCATCAGCATCCATCTTTCCTCCACTCTGGATCCAGCAGGACTTTTTAAAAATAGTGTAATAAGTCTGAACTTTTTTTTTCTAAATTAACAAGTGTTTTTTTCTAGTGTGTTGTGTATTCGGTTTTATGTAAAATTGCTAGACTGAGATACCAAGGGCAGGAGAATGACTATTGATATTGCTGTCCTTACTAGACCTAGTAAAAAGTGATTGAATTTTGCACCCATTCTGTAAACTTTATTGACAGTTCAACAAAGTGGGGATGTTTTACAGCCACCTCTGATCTGTGTTCACCATTTTCCTTTTCATTTTGATGGGAATTAAAAGTCAAAATTCTGGAGGGCTCCATACATTTGTTTACTAAGTCTCAAAAGTGCAGACACCAATGGAAAACAAGACATCATCTGGGGAGGCCTAAGCAGTTTTCCCTTGTTCCTACCTCTGTGTCATTATATAGCTATCATTCTCCAGTTAAGAACCTATTTAATTGCTCCCCTCCCCCCCATCCCGCAGAGAGACTGTTAAAACCCGTACTTAGACCATTAACAGAACTTTTCACATGCTCAGAATTCACAGAATTCAGTATGAGCATAAGTCCTTTACTGGTTCTGGACCAGAAATGGAAAATGTATGTAGCAGGCGACAGGCAGTACCTCAGCAGGAAAGTCAGAGTCCAACCCACACTAGTTCATGCTGGCCTTGTTCATATCAGGAAAAAAATTCACAATGCCCAAGTTACCAGTTACCTGCAACATTGGGGGCACTAGGCAAGGCTCTAGTAGGGGCATCAGCATAATGTATTGCATAGTTTTCTTTTTGTCAAGGGCAAAACTGGGAATGTGCAAGTGAATCCATATTGAGAATTCTCCTAGACTGTGCAAGCCATTAGCTGGCAAAGATACTCACATCAGACACTGTCTGGATGCAAATGGTCTTTTCTTCTGACTAAGATATTTTTGGCAAACACTGCATAGAGTTTTCCCAGGGCCTAAAAATATAATTACACACACACACACACACACACACACACACACAAATACATATATATATACATACATATATATATATATATATATATATATAT
>NW_017728921.1:12927963-12937315 GCF_001723895.1 Crocodylus porosus | reverse complement strand
CTACAACCTTATCAGGGGCCAGCAGCAGGGACTTGGGGAAAGTCTGTTCCCCAGGGCCCCCCTTGGAGTCACCAGGAACAATGGCCACAAGCTGAGGGAGGACAGGTTCAGGTTAGATATTAGGAAGAACTACTTCTCTGTAAGGGTGGCCAGAGCCTCGAACAGGCTGTCCAGAGAGGTGGTGCTCTCACCTTCCCAGGAGATCTTCAAGAGGTGACTGGACAGGCACCCGGCTGGGGTCTTATGACCCCTGCCACCCCCAGTTCTCCTTCCTGCCCATGGCAGGGGGTCGGACTCGATCTGTCTAGGTCCCTTCCCACTCAGTGGTTCTATGATAATAGAAATAACAACGTCAAAATCTCAATTGAAGTAATGTATTTGGGACACGAGTGAAGCAAAGCTGGGAGACTCCTATTTGGGAGCGTGCTTTAGGACAGGCCTGTTATATCAGTGTAAATTTGGCAGAACTTAGTGGAACTATCCCAGATCATGGCTGTTGTAAATGAGACCCACCCTTCATTTTGCATTTTGCTTTTAGAAGCCAAAAACTGAATAGGAGTAGAAACTGTACTAACTCTTCCTAATTGGAAGTGATGTCTCCCAAGGCATGCTGGCAGGAGTTAGCACTGCTGGGTCCCATGGAGAGCTCTGTTCTGTGAGTAATGAGAGGGCTATTTTCTGTTCCTCTTATCAGATATCACTATGCACATAAAATGTTTTTTCTGATAACCCCCCCCCACCCTTATGAACACTGGGCCAAATTAATCTCTCTGTGCTTTCTATTTAGGTGCAGAAGCCCAGAGGCTAAGGGTGAAGTTCAGCCAGCCACTGGAGCCTATATAAACCCCACTTAACCCTTGCATTAAGTGACTTATTTTTTAGCACTGGGGCTTGGTAATACTAACAGCCCCATTGACTTCTGTAGGATTATTCCTGTTTAAAGTTAGCAATGCACTTAAGGACCTTGCTGATTCTGGGCCTTAGTCTCTATATTATGAAGAACAGCTTTTGAAAAGCTCGTCTGGCTAAATTCTGTCTGCAGCTGCTATTTCTATGGTGTCGCCAACAGAGAATGTCATACATGTGGCTGAATGTCTTGCAGTTTCTCCAGGCTCATAATTAGCATCATTTCCCTCACAAAATCTTTTATTGCAGGGCTTTGCCTGTATAGTCTGACTGCAGCTTGAAAGCAGAAACAAAGGGTTTAACTGTTTGTTTCCAAAAAGAGAGAGTGGGATTTGGAGACCCTAAGTCAAGCTTGTCCCCAGTTATTTTTCTAAAGTAAAGAAGCAAATAAGGTCTTTTGAACTAGACTTTCTACGGCTGACCACGGTCACATGGCAAGCCAAAGGCAAAACCAAACAAAGAACAAAGAATTTCTCAGAGGCCTGTTGTCCAACCACTTGATCCCAAGCTCTCTCTGCATTCAGGCTACCATCATTCAGCGCAATGCAATGGCATCTGACCAAGTGCAGCTGTACCAACCAACATATGGCCAAAGAGCCATTTGTTCTTGAAGGAGATAAAATAACTGGATAAAGTTTAACAAGCCTATAGTCCCAAACTTATTTTCTTTCCAAAAAGGAAAAAGGAAAAAGATGTGCCTTACAAGGACAGATCAGCCCGAAAAACATGACTTATGGAAAGTTAACATGTATTGCTGCAAAAGCTGGATCTTGCTTACTAATCAGGATTTAGAAAATGCATACACTATCATTACTGTGCTCAGAGTTGTATCATTATGAACAATCAGCAGCACCTGTGCTTAGTTAGCAAAAAAAAGTTTATTGTTGATCTCAAGCAAAAAAATAGGTGGGATATGATTTACAGGCAATATAATCAAATACCAACCCCCCTTTTATTTTCCTTCATAAGGATTACACTAAAATGCTTTGCTTATGTTTCCATTTTTTAGGCCATCTGCTCCTAATTAAGCTCTTCTGATGTGACACACCATTATTTATTAGAACTTAAATTAGGTAATGTCACGTTAGCATCTGTTATAAACTCTTAATTTCAGAAGCCAGACCTGGGAAGCAAAATTGGATGGATTTACCCAATGAAAAGGCTAATGACAATAATTAATAATAACGGTTTTCCAGTTTGAGAATGATTTAACATTTGCATATTTATAATTTTCAAAAGGCTTTATTTCATAAATGTCATAGGCCTTTCATAACTATCAAAAGGCTTTTGGGTAGCCCTTGGGTTCACAATCACATGGGCTTGAGGTTGGTAACCTGAAACATTTTGTTTTTAAATGACTGAAATCCAAGTCCTTGAAAAGTAGCAGCTGGAAGCAACTACCTTCCTAGGATTTTACTACAAGCTTTAGGGGCTCAGGCCTGAAAATATATATGCCTATAAATAATTTGCTTGGAGGAGAAGCCTCTTGTTTTGTATGCATGATGGGCAAATGTTCCTCCACATATTCCTGCAAGTCTCCCACCCATCACTCATGGGATTCTGGCAGATGGATTTCTGCCAGTAGCAGTCTCCCATCAGGAGTACTGCATGGCTCCATTCAGTCCTGTTCAGTAGAGTGCATTTTAATGCATGCAATGAGAGAAACATAAGAAATATGTTCATGAGAACAATATACAGAAGATACATACAGTTCTTGGTTAATCCCAACCCTCAGTGAATCTCAGCTATTTTGGTGACTGGACTATATAAATAATGCAGAACATCCAGGGGGCATTTTCTTTATTCTCTGGGATGATGGGGGCAGGGAAAAATAGGGGACATACTTAGCCTAGGTAGGGATAGAACGCCATACATCAATTGTTAGTGATTAATTTATTTGCACAAGTAGGCTATCTGTTGTTGATAAAAAGGGAATTTCTTCCAATCTTCCACAGCTGGTAACTGTGACAGAGCCTGGGAGCTGAAAGCAAAGTTATGGGCAAATCTTAAATGCGGAGAAATGGAGTTTTCATGCTCAGTGAAAGATTACACCCTTTGTCTGTAAATAAGAATATGACTTTATACCTGTATGCCACCTTTTGTACATGCATCTCAAATCCCAAAAATGTAGACCAGCGTTGCAATGGCACCCAGCCAACCTGGGATTGAAAGGTGTAGGCAGGGAAGCAGTATGCACCCTGTGGGTCATCCTGATGCTGCAGTCAACCAATAGCACAAAATCTCTAAGGAGGCTCTGTCTTTGGATAATCGTGGCCCTGGCAGTAGGCGCTAGTGCTGAATGATTGGCCCTGAGAAATTGATGTGAGCTGCAAACCAGAAGGCACTTTCCTGCTCTGACATCTGCTGCAGGTTTGGGAGCACCATGATATCCTCCCGACGTGCTGCAACAGAGGTAGGAAGTTGGACTCCCCCTGGATACATTGCTTTCATCATCACATCTCAAAGTGCTGAGTGAATGATTCACATGGAATAATACATCCAGCAAATGAGTTCATTCATGCTCCTGGTGCACCTGTGGGCAGATTATATTTTCTCCATGTACATTTGTTACTTCCTTTGCAAAACATTTTCACACTATGACTTGGGCATGAACAGGTTTCCACGAGTGCTCCAGGAATGAGCCTTGAAATTGTTTCTGATGAGGCAATAAAGTCACATTGTATAATTTTTGCCCCCTGATCAAACAAGTATGCAAAGCACAAACACTTGCACATACCTACATGAAGTTCACTTTCTACAAAAATCCCTTGTGTAACTTTGCCATTTGCTTTTTGCAAGTACAACTTGATCTCTTGAGTGCTCACAGAAGATAAATGAGGCAAGAGCAGGACTGAAGTGAACAAATAAATATTAATGGAAAATTTTATACAGCATTTACTCAGCTCAAATATCTCGTTTGATTATGTTTCCCCTTAAATTACGCTGTCAGATATGGTCAAAGAGCCAGCCTCAGCTTCAAAACTCATTTCTTTGGATGAGTTGAGTCACAAGTAGAGTATTGCTCAAATACAATGTTTTCCTTGGCTTTTTTTAAAACCTAATGAGCTTATACAAGCCCCATTTCATGACCGAACAGTTAAAAATGAATGGAACATCCCGTTTGTGCTGGATCTGAAGCAGCAGCGAATTACATCAATATTTCCTTTAAGAAGGCCAGCAATAAGCCCACAGTATATATCTAAACACGTTTGGATCAAATGACACAGACTCTTTCCTTTTTGTGATAAATAGTCATCTGTAATTGTTATACATGCAGATGA
Source organism: Crocodylus porosus (assembly GCF_001723895.1). Classification (NCBI taxonomy): domain Eukaryota; kingdom Metazoa; phylum Chordata; order Crocodylia; family Crocodylidae; genus Crocodylus; species Crocodylus porosus. The sequence continues at coordinate 12,933,128 of NW_017728921.1, read as the reverse complement.
TGGATACTGATTAAACCCGCCTGGGGTAGCTGAAAGTGCTGTTAAAAAGCACGTTTTCTCCATATCAGATGTGCTTTTATGAGTCTAATTACTTTATTTTCTTAATTTTTTCTCTGAAAGTTAACAAATTCTCTTTACAAACGATGGGCTAAGGATTTGCTTCTGCTCCCTGAAAAGTTACGGGTAAAGAACCTAGATACAGACTCATTCTGGTAAGAATTTCACATTCCAAATGAGCACCACAAGTCCTTTATGGCCACCTCATACTAAGGTTGATCCTATGCCATTGCCTACATGTTCCCGGTGGCAAGCCAAGGCACAGGAACCCCCAACAACCATGTCCTGTGCCAGACCTCTTGCAGGCTGAAGTGGATTGAGCAAGAGCAGCTAGCTCTGCACTTGAGGAATTCCTTTGCAATAGGATTATTCCCTGGGAGAGGGCTTGATTTATATGCTGTCCTTCCCAACAGGGCTCATTTACGGCTACTTTGAAACACTTTTACTGGTCAGTGAAGAACTTTACACTCAGGCCTTGTGATCTCAGATACACCCATTTTACCCCAAAGCAACCCCAATGATTTTGATGGAGCTGCTCCTGGATTACAGCAGCTGAAGATCAGAATCAGTCCCCCATTCTTGATAAGGATGGCGGCAATGGGATCAAATATTGCCCTGGTGCTGGGTTGGGTAAATTACAGGGAATAGGAGATATGAGCACTGGGTCTCATGGAAGACTTCATTTGCCTTGCGACATATTCCAGTCTTTAGAGGGCTCAGACTGCCTGTTTAGTATACACAGTGCACTAAATACAAGTGCACACACTCCTTTTGGGAGGCTCAGCTAAGTGAGCTCACACACCACATCACCATGAGCCTGGGCTCACAGGACGTCTGCGGGAACTTCCATATGACTCGCATGCTTCATTTCCCCCTCCCTTCTCCACACCGTTCTAGCACAGCCCTGCTAACTAGGGCCTGCATTGCTCTGTATCAGCAGTGGTACCTTTTTACATTTTAAGCCAATTATTTTTAATAGTTTAAGGAGATGTTACAGGTCCCCTAGCTTTATCACAATGCAGTCAAAGGCCACACACCAAAAATTCAGCTGAACAGCGTTTTTGAGCACCTTGCTTGAAAGCCTCCAAAACAAAATGACATGATAACAGGAAACAACTACACCTCAGAGCTGAGCACAGCAAACTTCCCTGCAGGATTCATCACTGGGACAGGCTCTAGATCTATAGCAGTAATACCATAGGTTTTCACTGCGTGAGCTAACAGAATAACTCTATTAGCTGGTAGCAGTAGAACGCTGCTCTCCTGTTAGATGGACCTGGTGCTAGAGGATGACACACAATAAATACATTGAACCAGTAGATTAGAGTATCAGCAAAATAAATAACAAAATAACTAAAGTTAAATAGACAATTATCAGTCTTAATGAATATGACTGTCTGCATGTTCACCCTGGGGTAGCATTTTAAAAATCGTATTTTTAATCATTGCATTCAACCCCTGGTGGAGGTTTTTCAAACCAAAAGTAGTAATACGAATTATTGATTTAAAAAATATCATTCTTCACTTATCAAGCACCAGTGAGATCTCAAAGTACACAAGTGCCGCAATACGCAGACTTAACAAAAAAAGAGGCACTGGACTGATGTGCTACAGTCAGAATACCCAACTGGTCATGCGTAATCACACTAGAATGACATCTAAATGCTGCACCAAATCAAGTGAGCAATAGCATCCATCTTCATTGTCCAGCACTGGAAAGTTATCCAGATGCTAAGCCAAGCTTACTCTTCCTTTAGCTCCAGTGCCTTAAATGGCAATACCACAAAGAGTGGATTTGACTTGCCGCTTATCACTGGTGTCAAACTCTTATAGCAGTGGGCCAGATTCAGCTGTGGTGGAAGCTGGTGCTACTGCAGTACAGCCAATAGAGCTGCATCAGCCTGTACCAGGAAAAGAATTTAGAACCTGACTACTGGATACTTCACAGGGACTGCAAGATACGTGCCATTAATGGCACTGAGACTCCAAAGTAAACCAGTTCCTATAACTCAAGGGACTGAGGAGAAACGTCTGAATGTGACAACTGAGGCATTTCTATAAGTGACATACCCTGGGTATAGGAAAGTCATCTAGCCAGGTACAGCAAGGCACAAACCTTGTCCACAGTGCTCATGACTGGCATCTTAGAAAGGCCAGCTTCTAAGAGAGAGGTTCCCCATGTCCTCTTGGCACTGTAGAGCCCTTGTCTAGATGAGTGATCACAGGGAAAGGTGATGACTGTGAGTCAGGGGAGATGGGAGGAAAGAGGGAAGTGGCTGGACACGGGCTGGAGGAAAATTGGGAGGCAGTCCCTGGGAGGATAAGGGACTAGCACTGGCAAAAAATCTAGGGTAGTTCTCAGAACAGTGGGAGATGGATCGATTGACAATGGATGAAACTAGAAGAGTGGCATTTACAGGGCATAGTGCTAAGATTTGAGGATTTTACTTTTCTTCATTGCCTCAAGATGACTTATAAGACAAGATACGTAGTTCCTTAATATGTTAGGGGTTAATGCCTTTTGCTACAGTGAAACGGAATCTAAGTTTAGTCTATTTTAAGATACTTGAGAAGAAACTAAAAGCTAAAGAGTGCAAAAGAGAGGGATTAAAAAAACTAGGCTATAGCTAATGCACATGTCTGTGATACACTTGTCTAACCCCTGGGTGCCACTGTTGATCTGTAAAATGTCCATGAAAAAGGAACTATAATGCAGCCTCTGAGCCTACCACAGCATAAGTGTGGGACAGAGACACGAAGTGGTGGACAGGGGAAACACACTCATATGAAAAAAGCTTAAAGTGGCTTAATTTCTTTAGCAAAAATATCTTCTCCAGCCTTGACACAATGATTCAGCATCTGACCTAAATCCCTCCCAGTGACAAAAGTGAGACAGCACCAAAATGTAGTGGGGTCTATTTTAAGCCAGGCAGACTGGTCTCAGTTGTGCTGGTGAAAATTTGGAGGCAATCAGAATTTAGATCCTGGAAACTGAGGGTCCAGCGGAAATGGCAGGAGAACAACATGAACAGTATTGCTTTTCAACGGGAGAAATTTGAGAGGGGGAAGGCACAACTTAACTGTGTGGACCATGAAGAAAGGAATGCAAATCAAATACACAATATATCTGTCTTAAGAGCAGGTTTTTTTTCTCTTTGAAATCATTCTGAGGCCTGAGGCTGCAGTTGAACAGAATTCCTTCTACCCTTTGCAAACCAGAGATCAGCAATTGGTGTGAACTCAGTTCCTTGCAGTCAGTGTTCATTTCTGTTCCCTCGGACTGGTACATATTTTATAGTTTGCATATACATTCACACAGAAACCACTGCTCAAAATATTGTTTGGATGTGGTAGCAAAGTAATATATTTAGTAACCTTTAGATATGCAACTGAGTTGCAAGGGCTTGGAGCAGAAGAGGAGATTATAATCTTCTAAACCTCCATCACAGAAAGCCAGAGATTGTTTGTCTAATTTTCTGAACCCACACAAACCTGAACAGCAAAATTTTAGGACTGAGCATTTCAGAATCATTGTCACAATGAAGTATCCATAAAATGTTATCAGTGTTAGAGGACTTCAAAGAGGTTAAGGCTTAATGCTTTAGTGTCCCCTAAAAAAAGCATATATTTATATATAGTAGCATTTGATGTTTAGAGTGTGTTTCAGACATGAAAGTGCAGAAACAGGAAGCAGCTGCAGAGAAGCATTTACTGATGGTTGCTGTTTCATAAGTCTGCTGCTGTGAACAGAATACTCTGACAGCGCGGGTTTTATACTGTTACCCACTGGAGGCAGATGCTTACCACTGCCATAGGGTCTCTTCCATGTAAAATCAATAGGAATACCCAAATTCTTAGTGGACTGGAGAGTGCCTGACACTTCTATTTTGTGGAATTAAAAAAACCTTTGGTTTGGCAGGGTTTTTCTTTTCTTTTTTGCAAGGGTGGGTGGATATTATGGGGATGGAAGTGTGTCAAAGGTGAGTGTCAAGTTTATAATGGAAAATTGTAAGAGAAACTCCTGATTCTCTGCTCTAAGATATCATCAGCCTGTCCACTCCTATATACAAATTTCACTACTTATATAAAAAATCATTTTGATCCATATAATTTACAGTCAATCTATACAGAGAGTAGTATGAAAAAATAATACAACAGTAAAACTTCTCATAACATTAAAACAGCATCTGACTATCAAGACAGCTTAGAGATGTGCTTGGGTACACTGAAACTATGCATGTCCTATATATATCTCTGGGGTATCATCTGTGTGAGTTACCCAAAGCATAATCTGTCTCTGTGCTCTGTGGTTTCAAAATTTACACTGTCTGGATTTAGTTGTAGACTTTACAAAGCAGCTAACCAACACCCTTTGCAAACATCTTGTGCACTACTTATATTGATATTGTATAACTTCCTATACAAAGGGCTGACTATTGGTGTTGATGCCACTCCCAAGACAAGTGTGCTGAGGTGCAGTAATGCAAAGAATCTACCTGAATGCTGGGCATGAACTATTAAGAGACATGGCAAAGGATGTATCAATGCCAACATGCAGAATCTTCTTGAAGCTGAACCCTTGGTGTCACGGAGTCACACAGGTGCCCCGTGAGTGTGAGGGTGATTGGCAGAGTTGTCAATCACCCAGGCAGCTCAGGTGCCTGGTTGCCGGGGCAACCAGGTGGTCACATGGCCGGAAGGGGGCAGGGCCAGGCCTTTATAACCAGCTTAGGCCGGAGCCTGACACACAGTTCCCTTCTGGCTGCTGGAGGAGTAGGAGCTCTGTGGCTGGAGCTGAGTGGCCTGGGTTGGTGGTTGCAGCCTTAGCCCACTAACAGGCTGTGATGACGCGGGGAACAGGATCACCCTGACGGGAGGTAGTACTGAGAGCCCTGGCAGGGCTTGGAGTTATTGTTAGGTGTGTGGAGCCTCTGTTTATGTTGTAGCCGGAGGGCTTGAGTTTACGTTACAGTTTATACCGGAGGACCGGGTGAGGCTGTAGGGGAGCGAGGAGGCCTCAAGGGAGCTCCCCAACAGCTTGGGGGTTCCCAGTGCCCAGTAGGGGCACAGTGCCAGGGGCACGATTGTCGGTGCCAGGGAGGCGCGGT
>NW_017728921.1:12912125-12927503 GCF_001723895.1 Crocodylus porosus | reverse complement strand
CTTGGGGCGTGCTGAGGGGGAGGTTTGGAGGCACGCATTGCCCTTAAGGCGGGACGCATATTGAAACCCCATTCTGGACTAGGGACAGGACACCAATACCGTCCACTAGGGAACTGGCAGCCTCCACATTATATATTTATGTCATCAAAGTCGTGGCGGGCGAGATTCTGAGGGTGCTACGTCACCCTAACGTGACGGTAGGGGGCGCTAGGGGGCTCATGGCCGCCCCTAGCCGCCGCTCCCTCACACTTGGGTAGCCGAGAGAGTGAGACACATAGGGCAACAAGGAAGAAAGCAAGCTAGAGGGCCAGAGGACTCAGTGAGATGACTGCTACACTAGATGGGAGGGATCCTTCTGTGGCGGAATGCCGGGCTAGCAGTTTCGGCACCGCTTAGGGGAGCCACGGGCTTTGCGGAGCTGTGCGAGCGCGCGGCTTGTGGGGCGGGATTGAGGTAGCTTTATAGCCGCCCTTGAGGTTCGCCGAGTTGGCACAAGTAGACGACTTAGAGTAAGTTGCTAGTGTTTCTTAATCTATAGGGTGTCCATTGGTTCACGAGGTTCCAGAGCCAGCCCTTGCGTTCCAACAGTGGAGCTAGTCCAAAGCTAGGTGCGGCTGCCGGCTCCTTAAGTCCCAGAACTGGTCAAGGGCTCATGAATGGGAAATACAATGCAATACTGTAACACGGTGAATCGTTGTCAGTTGTCGGATTTTCGAGGCCTTTGTCTTCGCTGGGGTACGCCCAGGCGGGGAGGCTAGGAACTGGTCTGTAGGATGATCAGGCCTACAGAGTTTTCCAGTCGTCGTCTCTGCTGCTTCCTGCTTTTTGCCTCTCTTATAGATGTTCGCTGGACTGCCTCTATGACACTAACTACGATATAAGCTACGCATACAGAGATAGGATAATTTCTTTTACATAATAGTTACTAGGCAGATTCCCTACATAAGTTTCGTTTCTGTAAAACTGACACTTCTTAGATAAGAAGTAAAATTTACAGAGTACAGGTGTGTGGCCTACTGCCAGCAGAGCATAGTACCAGGCACTTGTTTAGACTACCAGTAAAAATTGCAAGGCAGCAAAAAGCGGTACCAGGCGCTAGCTTTGGTTAACAGCAAAGGCCTCAAGGTTACATAAATGTGAGAATGCCGCATGGCAGTTACATAGAAAAGAAAGGAAATATAATATAAAATTAAAATAATATAAAACAGTTACATGCTTAATAATATAGGACAGTTACACCTTCCAAGTTCTAGCTTGCTCCCTTGCTCCCAATGGAGCAGAAATTTCCCTACTGCTCTCCATCCACTTTATCCAATGATGATTAAATTTGTGCAGTGGCTCAAATTCAAGAGGACTGGAGCAGGAAACTGGCTGATGTCTAACCTGTAGTCTGGTAGTTATATCATTGTGCCGGGGATTTGGAGAGCTGTAGATTAAAACTTCTTCTGGATGAGGGGGATCCTAAAATCTGGAACTCCTGCTTCCTGGGCAAGGGCCCTAACTACTACGTTACTAGGCTACAATTTACAAGTGCCCTCCTATTCCACCAGGTTTGTGCCAAGCTACAGTGCTCAGAGATGTGTGTAGAGCTGAAGCAAAGCCCATCATGTGTGTTTAGGGGCTGTTTCAACATCCACACTACATGAGAAACAGGAACACAAACTGGCAGTTATGTGACTGGTTCAAGACCCATTCAAGCAAGAAGGCAGTATGTCAGCAGAGCACTACAAGGGGAAGACCAAATCCAGCTGCAGCGTAAGCCAGATCAACAACACTGAAATCATCTGATTCATACAGTGTCCACTGGTTATTAGAATAATCCCACTGGGCAGGGCACCTTTGATTCTAACAACGAGCAGCAAAGTAATGTGTCCAAAGCAAAAGGCCTTGTGGAATCCCATCAAGAAACTCTAGTTTTGATACTTCATTGTATTTTATTCATAGATTCTAACAGCCAGTGAAAAAAGCTTATACAAATAGATTGTGGTTTAGCATTGTGATTCTAATAAGCAAGCTTATAATAACCAGTCGCCTAACACTGTAATTGCATTTCCTTTGGGCCTGGATTTAGCTCGAGAGGAATTCAGGGCAGAGTTCTGCTCCGAGTGAAGTTGATTGGAGCTCTGCCGCTAGACAAACTAGAAGCAAGATTAGGTTTTTGGTTTCCAGCAGTGTGGGCCCTCCCTTTGATAAGGACATGGGTCTGACTTGAGTTAAGGAAGTTTGAGGGCACTTTTAGTCATGAAAGTCTAATTCATCCAACATCACTTACTGAGCCAGGGGTGTCAAACTCATTTGATGCAGGATTGGTCCATGGGCCAGATAAATGGTTCATGGCTGGACCACCCCGCTTCTGGTCCAGGACCCAGTGGGAAGAGACCCAGCATACTGGGCGCTTGGCTGCAGGAACAAATTGCAGCATCAGGCTTCTTCCTGCAGTGCAGCTGCAGCTCCAGTGCCCCAGCTCTTACCCTAGTGCTTGGCTACAGCCACAGGAAAGTTCCCCTATCAAGGCTGCAGGTCGGATGACCCAGCTTTGTGGACTATACATTTGACACCCCTGTACTAAGCTACCGGTCAGAGCCATACAACATCAGGAGGACTTGCCTCCTAGTGCTTTCCTTTGTAAGGACTCAAATCTCACTAAACACTGAGCAACTCTTGAAAATTTGATTAGCTTCCAGCTGATTTACACCATTCAGTCTCCCCAGACTGAGCTGTAAAATTGCCAGTTACTACAATAGGAACAGCTAGAATCCGAGTGAGAACGCTAACGATGGACAACACCCTCCAGACAGCTGAAAAAGGGGTTTAACTCAAAGCATGGCAAAACACCTCAAATAATATAACTGTTTGATTTAATTTGAAGGCCTTGAAGAACAAGTATGTTGAAGGATGAACCTGAAGGAAAGGGGTTGGCTGCTTTGAGGTGCCAGGGGTCTGATTCAGAAGTCTGTGGGAAATTAGGACATTTATCTTATCTCTCACTAGCTTTCAGGTTCAGATGCAAGAAGCGTCTTTACATGTACTCCAGGATTGGTGGGGGGGGGAAGGAGGTGCTTTAATTAGAGAGGGACTGAGAGCTCTAATTAAAGAGCCCACAGCAAAACCTGTATTCAGCGTCCCAGGCTTCAAACTGGTGGCAGGGGCACTTTAACTAAAGCTTGTCAAAGGAGCTTTAGTTTTTGAAGCACTGGGATGCTGAACTCCCTCCCCCTGCTCGTCGACCGGTGGGACCAGGATTTTTTGACCTTACGTAAGTGGGATGTGAGGTGCAAAAGGCTGAGAACCACTGCTCTGGGGGACACCAAATGACTCTCTCCACTGTCAGATCTCTGCTGCCACCTCCCTTCTTGTGCAACACCTCCCCTGGCACATCCAGCCACCACAAGAAGATGGAGGGGGCATGATAAAGACGCCTCCATTTCCAGATCGCCCCGTGCACCAGTCTGCCCCACTGCACTGGTGTGGCTGCACTGGCCAGCTCCTGCCCCCACTAGTGAAAACGCCTCCTAGATAAGGCTGAAGTTGGTTCCTTATTCCTGGTTCCTTATTCCCGGTCCCTTTTTCAAAGTTAATCTAGACCCAATAAAAGCTTGTTATTAATGAATTGCGCATCCTGAAGAGAGAGAATGTCATTAGCTCTACTTAATATGTAAAATAATCCCCTTCCCCCCCATCAAGTACAGAACCCCCAGGAGCATCGAGAGGGAGTCTGGGGTGGCCCAAGAAGTATTTTGCCCCATAATCCCATCTGAATCGGACCTTCATTTGGGGCTCTGTGCTTGACGCAGAATATTATTTGACATATTAATTGGGACATGTGCAGAGCTAATGAAAGTCCCTCCGGTGAGGGTGTGTAGTTCATTCATAACAAGCGGTTATCAGGTCTAGACTAGCTTGGCAAAACGCAACACCCGCCTCCCTCCTCCCGGCGCCGGCGCCTCCGCGCCCCCTCGCGCCACCTGCGCACGCACCCAGCGGACACCGAGCCCCGCGCGGAGGAAGCTTGTCCCGCGCCGCGCGCCGTCCGGGAGGGGCTCGCGATAAGGCGGCGCCTCCCCGGCCCCAGCTCTGCCGCTGCTGTCGCGCTCGCCATGTCGCTCCGCCGGGCGCTGGCGCTGGCCGCGTGCGGGCTGGCCGGCGGCTCCGTGCTCTTCTCGGCCGTGGCCGTGGGGAAGTCGCCGGCCAAGGACGCCGAGCCGGGCCCCCCGGGCCCCGCTCCTGCCCCCACCGCCCCGGGGCTGTTGCTCCTACCGCCCGCCGCCGCCTCCTGCCCCGCGGGCCCGACCTGGCTGGAGAGACCCACTGGCGCTGGCGTCGGCTACTGGGACAGCAACTGGGACAGGTAGGGGCCACGTGCGGCGGGCCGGGGCCGCCCTCGACGGCGCGGCTGGGCCCGCTCTCCTCGCGCGGGATTCCCGGCCCTCCCCCCGCGGGGTGGTACGTTCCTCTGTGCTGTGGGGGAGCGGCCGTTCTAGGGGGTTCACCGCCGCGGGATGGTACATTCCTCCGTGCTCACCTCCACCGCCCATGGGTGCCCCCCCCAGAAGTGGTAGGGTCCGGCCCTGCTTGGGAGTGGCCATGTGGTTGGTGGGGCACCTGAAGGGCCTGTGCTGTGAAGCCGCGGGCCTCCTCCCATGTGCTGCTGCTCACTTGGGCAGGAGCAGAAGGGACTGGGTCCCAGGACGCCTGGATTCCATTGGTGGCCCTCAGGGGCCTGTTGGGCAGGTCCTTTGGGGCTCCCCGGTTCTCCTTGCTGGTCTGGAGACTTTGCACCCATTTGCAAAGTGCTTTGAGAGCATGAAGTGGAGGCAGCAGAGAGCTCTTGTCCTCAGCATACCTGAAACGCTGGGACCAGGGTACACAGCTAAACCACTGCTGGGCCCCCGGGGCTGAGCTGCCAAAAAGACGAACCCAGAAAAATGGCAGGGTAGAAATCCACGATTATCACTCTGTTTCCTGGAGCTGCCTGCAGCAGTCGCTCTGGGGTTTTCTCGTGGCTCTGAGCTCAAGAGACAAGAGCACTCGCTGCAGACCTTGGTGGAGTGGCTTTTAAAAATGGGGTAATGGATTTTTAAAAGGCATGATGCACAGCCAGCTGCACAAGGGACAGGAAAAAATAATCGGTAGATCCTTTGATCCCAGAGCACTTTGAGCTCAACATGGGGGTCTTCTCATTGCCTCTGAAGCTTCGCACCCCCTGCGGTGCGCTGTGGTGGCAGGATGGCTCGTGGCATTGCTGCACTCCACGGCCTTAAAGAGAGGATGTCACATAACCAACGTAATTAAGATGTGTATATTGGTAAAATTACCTGGGCAGAAGTACAATGGTTTATGCCTCTTCAGTAAAGTTTGTCTTGGAAGCACCTAAACACTTTGTGGAAGTATCTTCTCCATTTCTAATTTGGATAACTCAACGCTTCTCCTCCCTGTACGTACCTATCACTTGATCCGTATTGGCCAGTACAGACAGTCTGCTAAACTTTGGCATAAGATAATGATTAAGTCCCACTGAACCCACTAGCAGAAACTCCTGTAATAAATAATGACTCAAGTGAGTGATGAAATTTTATTCATCTTTAGGCTGTGATGATAACATTTTGTTTTAAAAATATCTTTTTTTTTTTTTTAGAACTAAAAACCTGTCACTGCTGTTGTGGATGACAAAAAGTTGTGTCTTGACAAATACTGAGCCTGCTGCTTTGTTTGCCTCTGCAGCATAAATATGCTTAAAGGCTTCTTAACATTTTTTGAAAAATAATCTCTGGCAAGGCTTTGAACTTAATTTTGTGAAACTCTCTATAGAATTGCCTGCATTCAGCTGACTGATTTATTTATTTTTATTATGCTTCGCTGTTCAAATGTGCAGATATAAGTAGTGAGCTTTGGCTCATGTAGCTCCTATCTCACGGAATTATCCCATCAGAGTGATTTGTATGCCAGACTCCTGTTTTAATAACACTAAATCCAAACTAAGCTTTAGCAGGTGTTTATTGTATAATACCTAATGTTTTTTAATCTGAAACTAAGTCAAATGCCTGCATGAACGGCGTTATGTAGGTCTCATTTTAAAAACCTTAAAAAATAATACTGTGTCTTTTTTAAATGCAGTTATTTTGGCAGCACACCTTTGTGAGAGTATCTGGTTTAATTCTTGTGCTGATGAAATTGCTTGACTATTACTTTTTTTTCAAAATTTGTACACAATATAAATTGATTTCCAAGTATTCCAGACAATCCTGTACCTTTCCCTAGTAAACTACTTGACCGTGTAGCTACTACACATTGTTCGCAAACTGGCCCCAGTAGTATGATGCCTCCCTGACATGGAGGGGCTTTCTGTAGGATAAGTTAGATGGACCAGTTCCCATCCATTCTTGCTTTCTTTACCCAAATTTACATGACAGGCCCATTATGAACTTCTTTCATTGAGTTCACCAATGTACTCTGACATGGCACCACATTGCTTTACTAAGCCACAAAACTCATCGGGTTGTACCGGACTTTGGTTGGATTCAGTATAATAGTCTGCAGGGTTAATAGATGTATTCCAATATCAAACCATTTTAAAGGCCACATAAACAGGAGTTTGGCAACTTGAAGATCGTAAAATCCTAAATCCATTTGTAATGTGTCTTAATCTTAGGTGGCTCCTCTGAATTGTACTGAAATATTTGCGTGCAAGTCTTCTCTTACTTGTTGAGGAATGACTTTGAAAAGTACATCTTTTTTTATCATCAGTTATTTCTGTAACATCTAGATGATATGTTGCATGATAGGTACTAGATCTAGGTGATAGTCTACTACCCTTGTTAATGTCTGCAGCTAGCTAATTAATTCTGATTAGTTTATGCACTAACTTTTCATTCTCTAATATACTGTGAAAGCTTGTGTTCTCAGACTTCTACAACACTAGCTTAACCATGTGATGAGAGTGTTAGTAACAGGTAGTGCAGCCTTTTCTGTACCTACCCCAAAGGTGTGTTCATTAAATTTAACAAGCAGAGTTAAGGTAAAGTTACGGTTGCTAAATATGTAATTATACATAGGTATGAAACACAGGACTCTAGTGCCTCTTGGAAGAGCTGACTCCTGCAAACTTAATTCTTGATCATCTCATCTAAGTTTGGGCAGAGATGTAACTATACATTTTTACCAATAGATCTCGAGGCTAGGAATGGTAGGCTAAATAGATGCAAATTAATTCAGTGGCTTTGTTTTCATCTTTCATATCAATCTGATATTGCAATAAAACTGGTCTACTGCATTGATTTAAATCTGGTTCTCTAAAGCAAGCTTGGACTTTTCTCTACTTCCTAGAGAGAGGTACCTGGCAGAGCTGCAGTTTTCTGGGAAATAAGAGTAAGAGCTCTGCTAATGTGAGAAATCTAGTTTAAAGCATCTCATTTCTCTTTAGAAGCGTTGTGCTTCAAACTTGCTCAGTAGCTTTGATTCTTGAAGGCAGCACTTTGATCTTAAAACTTTTTTTTGAGACTTGTAAGAGTAGCCATTAGCAGGCATGCCAACAGGGATTTGCTGCTTTAAAAACTTCCTAGAACGGACTGCATAATTGGTTTCAGTAACATTTAGGCCTTGGGGGTAGTGAATGTGAAAAGGGCAGCAGTTTCAGAATAACCAGTCCTTGCTGTTTTAATCGGGTTGCAGCTGATCATGCCTAGTAGCGAAGATCTGTCCAGTCTCAAACTTAGTAAGGGCTTTTGGCGGAAGGTAGTCCTGTTTCCAATGTGAAAAATGCGATTATTTGTTTTGCAAGCCTTAAAGGACAGTAGCTTTTGAAAATGTCTTCTGTATTAAAACCCTCTGAAGATGAATGTAGTAGTGCAGAAAATAGCATCAGGTTGCACTCCTTAGTGAGCTTGACATTGAGGTATAACTTAATGTATGGTAATATCACAATTGCCTGGGGTCTTTACTAGTATAATAGGAAATACTGGTATATACGTTCTCCATGGTGAATTGCCCTTCCAGAGGTTTTTCTGAGCCTGTAACTGCAGATGGCTCTCAAGTTCTGTTTTACCTGTCTATCTTGAATTGATACAGTTCACTGGAAGAAAAAAAGGAAACCCTGTTAAGTACAAAAGAGGACTCTTCTTTGGACAGTAATTTTAGTGGTTTCCCCTTTTAGTGCTTTATTGTAATTTGAAAGGGAATCATTACTGAAACATCCTATTAAATTGTTTTGGGAGTAACCTTCTTAAAGGCTGAGCAAACTCATTTATTAGGAGGAATGCATATTTTAAAATGAAATAGTGATGCTGACTTTCACTGTGGGTACTTCTGACTTAGCTGCTGTTTAACCAAACTGATGGTTTGTTCTTCTCTGGACCAAAGTAGGTTTTATTCTGCCTAAAGGAAGATACTCATGGTAAAATGCTTTAAAACTGCACAGAAGTATGTTTAACTAACAAAACAAAACACAAAAACCCTGAAGTAGCAAATCCTGTAATACTGAAGAAAGTAACTGCTCTGCGATCAAGAGCAGAATTCCTTCTGGGGGTGGAGGAGTGAAAGGATTTCTGTGAGATGGAGAAGAGGATCAGTGCGTATCTGGAGAAGCAGAATCGCTGGAAGCTCTGGATGGGGTTGATGGAGTGCATATTGATGTCAGGTGCAGGCAAGCAAAGGGGCAAACCTACTGATAAGCATTAGAGGCAAAGAATAAGGTTATTCTTTGCCTCTTGTCCTTTTGAGGATGACCATCAGTTATGTCTGCAAGATGTGCATGATCTGTGCAAAGAAGGATTAATGTTCCATGTGGCAGAATGAACAGGATGACTACAGTAGCTCTGAGGGGGAGAATGACGAGAGGCTGTACCGTAATGGAGGGACATGGCTGACTATATGAAGGAAGCACCAAGTGATAATCCTGTATTCGCATTCCTTGCTGGAAACTGGAGATAGTTGTAATATCTCTGATATGGTGTATTGGTCTTCTGGGGGGTCCATGCAGCTTAAATGTCTTGGGAGAAAACTCTGTAGGCAGGAGTTGCTGTGTACTAAGTTCTCTGGATCTTTCAACCATTTTCAGTCTATTTCCGGTTTCTAGCTTTGTGTGGTTTGCACTGGCAGAAATCTGGCACCACAATGGTGAAACGGATGGGACAAGATGCACTGCTGAGCATCTCTTGAGCAGTGAAGGAATGATGGGCCACGGGGATCTAAACTGCCCTCTCATGCTCCAGCTTCAAGATTACAGCACCATCATAAGATGGTGTAAAGAAGAGCACTTGTGTGAGAATAGCTTTTCTGTGTAGCTTGTCAGCAGCAGACATGCTATTTATGTTGGAATAACTCTTCAACTAGTGCACGTGATTTAGTTGGACACTGTTACAGTGCCTAGTTTGGCACAGATTATGCTAATACACTTGGAGCACACAGGTCAGGCAAATACCTAAGATTTAGAAATGTCATATGAATTTAATGGGCTTCTGGAACCCAAAGACTATTTGTAACACTCACTGAAAAACTCTTGCCAGTATCACTCTGGTAAATGCCCTTTCCAAAATACATGTTGCATGTTGAAGATGTGCCCTTAAACCTAGGAGACAGAGGAAATTCAGACTTCAGATGCATCTATTCTCTCCAGCCCTTGACACCTTGAAGTGAAGTAAGCAAAGGCTGGTGAGAACCATTCTTTCACTGCTGTGGCCTTCTGTTTGGTTTATGCAGGAGATTCGATCGGTGGGTAACTTTGGCCATTTAAGTATTGCAATGTCTTCTGGTACTAATGAAGGGACTAAGGAGGGTACCATGTATTGTGCTCTGAATTTTCAGTATTTCAGTATCCAAATGATACCTTGAATGCTAATTGAATTTTAATTTAGTATGGGGGGGGGGAGGAGTGAAAGTAAATGGGATGCAATGAAATGCTTGAGGATGCTGTAGAGAATGGCGTTCTTGCCTGCAGGTGTCTGTTAGCCAGTGCTTCTAGCAAACCGTTTCAACAGATGATTAGAATGACTGCACAAATATCTGTTTGTGCTACCAGTCCCTCTTACACTGGTTGCTAGGTACTAGGTCATTTTCCTGCTAATCCTGTTTCATTGGCTGGAAGCTAAATGAACTATTTCCTTCCCCTTCCTGCCTCCCCCCATGAACCCAGAAATATACTTAAGGCAGAAATGGACATTTTGCTGCCTTGAACTGGCCTTGTCTGCTTTTCTTGCTAATTCTGTGGCAGTCTGTGAATCATGTTGCTGAATGTGTTGGCTGCTGTTCAGTCTTCATGGTGATCTGATCTAAACCAGGAATCTCTGAGTTGCAAAATCAAGGTGTGGCTGCTTGCTTGGTCAGATAAAATGAAGACTTTTGCTTTGGGTCCTACCCCTCCCTCCCAACCCCCATCTACCTTCAGACTTCCTCTTTAAGCATCTGATACCAGAGCTGCCATATGTACTTGTTTTTTGTGAGAAAAGTGGTAACTGTTTATAGGCAGTGGGGGGAAGCTAATAAATCGGGTATTTCAGATTATGCTCTTACATGTGCTCTTCAAGCTAATGAAATTGAACTTGTGTGTACTTTCACATAGGCTATGAGGCTTGTCTACACACTAGAGCGGTAAAGAAATTAGTGTGTGGATAGTTTAAATTGGAACACAAAACAATCCTTATAGATTTATGGATGTTAGGGGCTGGAAGGGATCCAGCCCCCCCTGAACTTGGGCAGGAAAGACTGCACATCTGTTGACTAATGGTAACATAATAGTGGAGGAGAGGTAATAATATTATACTAGCTTATTTTTAACCAGTCAAGAATTAAGTGAAAGCTTAAAACCTTAGTTTTGCATGTCAGTTCTACCCTGTTTGTCTCTAGTGAGTAGAGAAAATAACTGCACCAGATACTGGAACTAACAGAGAGATGGAGTCTACAGTCAAGAAGCATGCTTGCTCACCTTTCCTTCTGCCATATTTAAATGTATTCCTTTCAATATTTTTAGACGTGAACCACTGGCTCTTGTTAACCTGAAAAAGAAAAATGAAGAGACTGGGGAAGAGGAGCTTGCCTCTCGCCTGAATCACTGCAAAGCAAAAGCTACCAGGCACATATTTCTTATCCGCCATTCTCAGTACAACTTGGACGGCCGAGCTGATAAGGACAAAACTTTGACCCCCCTGGGTATGTGACTAGCAGCGTGTTGGATTGTACACCTTGCACTGAGAAAGCTCTCTTGCTCTATCACTGACCTGAATTGTTAAATCAGCTGATTCTACTCTGGATCCCTTTGCCGGCTTCCTAGTCTGCAACCTTGGATCCTTTTAAACATATGTGGGCACTTCAATAAGCTTGTTCCTCCCATTATGATTCCTATAAAATATACTTGGGCATGCATCAAACATGCCTTTGCATGAGTAGCAGTCATATCTTAAATCCAGTGTGAAGTTTTAACTTCTCTTGAGATTTTGGGCTACTTTCAGTGTACTTGGCTTATTTAAATGTCCTTTGTCTGAGATTTTGAACTAAAATACAGATCAGTGTGATTGTCTTTATCATGACAAACTTAGAAAAAGCATTCATCCCTTCGCCTCTCTGCCCCTGCTTTTTTTTGGGGAGTGGGAGGGGGGAGTCCTGTTTTGGGCCCAACCTTCTATTATGGCAGTATTTCATGTAGCTGATGTTACAGAATGAAATCTATGTCTTTTTTTCTTTCCATTGGTGTGTTCATAGTCAGGGAAGAAGTATACGTGCTTCTTGCTGCTTCCTAATTTCTATTGATGCACCTGGGAATAGTACTAATAAATTTCTATTTGTTGAAATGAGAATACCCACTGTTTGTATATTAAAACTAATTAACCTGTGCTTGGCAAATACTTATGCCTAGGTATCAAATGAAATAGCACTGACTAACTCATTAAGAGTGCCAGTTTCATTAGCACAAGCACATTGACACTTTTGCTCTGAGGAGGCAAGAGCTTTCCTTAGAGTGGTGCTTGAGGTGCAGAAGATGTGGTGCCAAAAATGTTGATGCTCTGGGTTTTACTAGCTTTTAATTTACATTTTAAAACAGATTAAAGTGGCTTTAAATAGAGACAGCCTCAGAGAGCAGCTCAAATGGGGCAAGTTCTTGGCCCTGAATTGTCTGGCTTTATGCCTTTCGGATGAGCTACTTCAGTTCTGTATTCTTCCATCTATCTACATGCAAGATGGGGATAGATAATTTCCTACTACCCCTGAGTGCTGTGGATTTCCGAGAGTAACTTACTACCACTGTATGGGTCGATGCATACTTCTGTGGCTGTTATTTCAAGAAAGTGTGTGTCCAATAGCCTTTCTTCTGCACTCCCAAGTATGTAGGGGTGCTGGCAAACTGGCCACCTGCTTGTGGAAACAGGGAGGGTATCTAGATTGCCATAGAATACATCTCAATGAAATGGAAGGGGATAGTACAAATAGGTACTGGAGTGTTATAGCCTGCAAACTTGGTCTGAGTTGGTAGTGATGCTACCAAAGGTACTTTTAATGTATTCTTTCCAGCCAGTGATATGAATCACAGTCAATGGTAGAAGAAATGGAGGAATTATTATTTGTACTTAGCATCTTACAGACACTTTGAAGGCTATTTCTGCAAATACCAGCAACTTACTATATAGCTAATATCACTTTAAGGTCGTGAACAGGCTGACTTGACTGGGCACAGGCTGGCAAGCTTGGGGTTGAAATTTGATAAGATTATCCACTCCTCCATGACCAGAGCTACAGAAACAACAGAAATCATCAGTAAATATCTTCCGGGTAAGTGGTTTGAGAGCATTGTGTCATTTTGTGATTTTGAGTAGAGTTCTCGTCGTGTACAGTTTAGTTGACGTGCAGGCTGATGGACAAAGATCTACCAAATAGTTTGGGATTGGGAGTGTCTGCTTCTACCCCTGTGGTCTTGGTACCAGTGTAGTGAAAGGGAGAAAATGATAACTTTTGCCTTGAGAGTATGTAGGAATAGCTACAGAACTGCTACAACTCTGTTGGCAGGAAGTGGATGCACCAGAAAACCTGGTATACTTTAGGCTAGAGAGAAAGGCAAAGGGGACGCATTGAAAGGTGCTGTGCAATTTGACTACCTGTATACAATAGTGGGAGTACTTGGTCCCAAACTCTGGATTAGCTTGGTGGCAGAAGTGCCCAATTTATTCACACAAGTATGTGAGCAAAACGCACAAACCGTTACGATCATCACCAGATCCTGATAGACTGAATTTTTTGTTCAGGAATCTGTCTAATAGTCATCAAGTCCAACTTGGAATATAGATTAATGGCATTTGACTGCAGATTAGAAGTGACCTGCCAAAAATTGGAAGTTGAGGAAGGGAAGAGAAGTGGTGAATTTAAGTTTATCTGTAGTCCCTGAGCATAGGTTTAATAATCCTCCAAGCAGCATCTTCCAAGCGGAACAGAGCCTTTCTTCAGACTAAAGCAGCATTTCTCAACCTGTGAGTTGTGACCCAAAAGTGGAAAATTTAGGTTGCAAGAATATTTGAAAGGGTTGTGGACAAACTGTAAAAATGGATCAACAAACTTTTTAAAACTGGATTTTTTTTATTTTTATTTTTTTTGAGAGAAAAATGTGGGAAACCATGTCCTTCCCCTTGCAGGCTATCAGAGTTCCAGCCTGCAAGGGGCTGCTTAGTAGGGCCCCCAGGCCCCATTTCCCACCCCCTACCCCACACACTGGAGGGCTGGGGCCTGGGGGTGGGGGCAGTGCGTCGGGAATGAGGGGCACTGGGTTGGGATTGGCCATCGGTGTTTACAAATGAGTCCTGGTACAAAAAAGGCTGAGAACCACTGGACTAAAGGAGGTCAAATTTTAGAATCCAATATTAACATGTATTTAGAAAGGGAAGTCTTTGCCTGCTCTCAATACTTGATCTGAATTCCAATAGACAAAAAGGTGCAAGAGTGAATGTCTCTGCTATTGGAAGTTATCAGAGATCCTTAATGGGAAGCCATATAAACCTAAATGTTCAGATTTTGCTTATGACCTAATGGCTTCTTTGAATATAGAACATGAAGAAATGTAATTTTATCTCTTCCTGACTAAAACCATGAGCCTGTTTGTATTGGCCTATGAAGTAATGATTCCTTCTCTTTAATTTCCAGGGGTCAAAAAAATTAGCACTGATCTGCTGAGAGAGGGAGCTCCTATAGAACCTGATCCTCCAATCTCTCACTGGAAGCCGGAAGCTGTGGTAAATTTTTATATACAGTTTGTCTTTGGGCATATTTCATGCAGGTCTTTAATAACTGTATTTTTTGTATTGCTTGTGTGCAGGCCGTCTGCTAGGCCTCCTATGATCCCATGCCTTTTTCTTCTCTGAGCACATATGATATTTGTCCATACCTTAAATTCTCCTTAGTAGTCTCATGCAGGTTTTGAAGCTGAACTGACTTCTGACCCTTCAGAAGGTGCTGGTAATGACCTGTGCTGGTATGATTTGTATTTAATGACAAACTCTTTGTTATCAGCAGTATTATGAAGATGGGGCTCGCATTGAGGCTGCCTTCCGAAATTACATTCATAGAGCAGATGCAAAGCAAGAAGAAGATAGCTATGAAATCTTTGTCTGCCATGCAAATGTGATCCGCTACATAGTTTGCAGGTAATTGTGATGCAACGAAGATTCATCTGCACAATTAAAAGATTTTTACTAAAATTGATTTGGTGCATTGTGGCGTCAGGCCATTATAGCTAGGAAACTGCTTCAATTTTGAGCAGGGTAAAGGTGAATAGTGAGGATAAGTGCTACACTGAGCAGCTGTTCCTACATCATGATGGGATTAAGCTGCAGATATGAAAAAGGGATTTAAAATGTGACTGTTTGCAAGGATCATAGTAAAATAGGGCTGAAGGGACCTCACAAGGTCATCTAATCCAGCTCCCTGCTCAAAGCAGAATCATCCCTGACTTAAACCATCCCAAAGCGGGTATCTTAACTGGCTGTTCAAAGCTTTCAGAGATGGAGACTCTACAGTTTCTCTAGATAGCTTGTTCCAGTGCTTGATCACCCTCAGTGGTTAATGCTTGACCATTTCTACTGAATGATTGTGAAGTAAAAAGAGAAAGATCTCCCAAAGGTCACTGGGAATTGAAACCCATTTCTAGGTCTCGGTGGTGTTTAGGTACTAGCGGTGTCTTACGCTTCTCCAGTCCTGGCCCCCCCTAAATATGGATTGTTGCGGAGAAAACTAATCAGATAGGATTGGCAGAGTGACAGGGAACTGCTGTCTCCTGCTCCTTGGCTATACACTCGCATTTCATTGGTGTCTTTCTTTCTGAACTTGATCTCACGATCAGTAGTTCATGCTGCCTTAACAGTCCTAACTCCTATTGTGGGAACAGATCATGGCTCCCATAGCTAAGTGAAC
>NW_017728921.1:12909449-12912025 GCF_001723895.1 Crocodylus porosus | reverse complement strand
ACACCCTCCACGGTGAGGGAGGGAGGGGAAGGTACTGCCCAGCCAAAGGAGGACGTGGGATGGAGTCATGGCTCTTTGGGTGGGGGGGGACACGCATGTGGCTTCTGCTGCTGCACACATCCTGGGAGGGCATGGGGGGTGGGGGCAATGTACCTCTGGATCTGTTCAAGGCAGGCTGGAGCTGGGACTATGCTAGACTCTTCTTGGCAGGGGCTGGGCCCAGGGTGAGCGGCAGCGGTGCTGGGAGGGGGCTATGGAAGTGGCTGCAGCCACCTTCCTTCTTGTCATAGCCCCCTGGAATGCCACTCCCAGTGCTGCTGCTGCCCGCCTGGCACAGCTCTGATTTAACATACAGCCATTTATCGGCCATATTACTGCCCACTTGAGGCTGATTTCTAACGCAGCCAATGTTTCTTTAGATCAGTACCTATCTGCTATTGGACCAATGTATCGGTGTGCTTCTACTTTTCATTGCAGTGCTAATAATTACTTGACAATGTCTGTTTTCACTCCTGGAATAAGCTAGAGTATTTTCCTGAAGTGTTCAGTGTGTGTGGTTTGTTTGGGTTTTTTTGTTTGGTTTGTTTGCTTTTTTTACTTCCAGTTTCCCAAAGTTCTCCGAATTTACTCTCTTTCCCCCCTCCTCCCACCTCTCTATAGCTCTTAACTCCAGGTCCTGACCTGACTGTGCCTGACCCTTTCCCTTTGTTCCCTCCTTGTCCTTTTTTGAGATCTAATTTAATAATAGCTCAACTTCAATACTGTGTGGTGATATCCTGTAGAAAACTCTTGTGCAATAGTCAGTTTTGACTCATGTTGACAATAAGTCTGAGATGAAGTAGTCCAAGTTATAGCTTTTCAAAAGCAGTTTTGTGAGTGCATGAGGGAGGAGAAGACAAAACTCCATTTGAAAAAAGTTAGACCTGCAAGTGTGTCTACCATTCAATACTTGCAGTACATGCTCCGGTTACAGTGGCACAGACTTCCCAGTAGGAGCTTGCATCTTCACTGCTATCGCTGATGCTAATTTAAATTTAAAATTCTTTTTGCTGTGGCCTTTCTTTCCTGTACCTTTCACTTCTAGGCATGGAGCTATAGTACCATGGCTCTAGGCAGGAGATTTTGCATGTAAACTGTTTGATGCACAGCTTTACTGGGGTAGATGTTTCCATCTAGCAGAGAAGAAAATGACCAGCTGCATGCTCATCTTCATATTTGGTTACAGATTAACTATACCTATTTTTTTGCCTCCCACCCAATAGAGCATTACAGTTCCCCCCAGAAGGCTGGCTTCGGATGTCCCTAAATAATGGCAGTATAACACACTTGGTGATCCGTCCTAATGGAAGAGTGGCACTTCGAACACTTGGTGACACAGGATTCATGCCTCCAGAGAAAATCACACGTACCTGAATTAGTATTATTGATGGCCATTCTGGAGCTACCTCTAGTCTCTGCACTAGTATGTTCAGCTACAGTACCACTAGATTTGTTTGTAATACCAGGTGTGATGCTGTTAAAATTGTATTCTAACTTCCTGCCTCCTTCACACATGCCATGCCTGCCTTTCAGTCTAGAAAAGAAGAAATTCCGTTTTATGTATGGAAGAGATAAAGTTGCTCACTTAAATCCAGCAACCTTGCTCTGAGCTATGAAGCATGGAAAGACTAAATAATTTTGTTCCCAGTACAACCAAGCATGCCAACTGCCTGGCTGTAAAGTGAAAGGTCCTTTTCCCTCTTTAACCAGAGCTTGGGTTTTTTCCAAGGACTTTGTTTTCCTTGCAGTAAGGAGCAAAATGTGCAGATCCTGCTGAGAGCATCCTCTATCACGCCAAGCTTGATATTGAAGACAAGCAAAGCTGCTTAACTCTTGCAGAAGACATGGATGATTTGTGTAGAAGTTCTGCTGTACAGATGTGAGTGGCTGTGCTTTCAGTGCTATAGAGGGATAGTTACACAACTCTTCTGCTTGCTGAAGTCTTGTACACATCAGTGTGCTTGGTGGTAGGTATATTTGAAAGAAGGATCTGCACTATGTTCACAGTGGAGCTTCAGTGCTGTATTAACTGCTGTCCAAGTTCAGCATTTTCCCCCTTCTCAGGAAGAAGTTATTTTAAATAATGTTTGTTTAAGCAACAGTCTCTTACACTGCTATTATCTCAAGTCAGCTTACTCTATGGAAGTGACTAGGGAACATATGTAATCTTCTGTAATAGTAGAAATGGAAGAAAAGGAAAGGGGAAGAACAAATAGTAATGTTTCAGGCTCTTTCTCCAGGCAGATGCTAGCTAGAGAAGACTAGCTAGGGGAGGGGAAGTGCTGAAGAGAAACTCATCCCTTCCCTCCCCTCCCCAGTAGATTTTATATAACTTTAGTTTTTTCCTTGCCTTTCACAGGCAGATTAACTGTGCTGGCAGAAGCCTCTTTCAGGGTAGGGAGGAACATCTGAAGGAGAGAGCAGCCGGTGACGAAGTTAAATCGCTGCTTGTCAATGGCAAGTTATCAAGGGATTATAGACACTCACACTCCAGAACCTTCTAGGGGAATATGTTCAGGCAAAAAGTTCATGTACTT
>NW_017728921.1:12885354-12909289 GCF_001723895.1 Crocodylus porosus | reverse complement strand
TTTCCTTTTTAAAAATCTCTTTTTAATTAGTTTATTCATCTTTCTCCATTGTCAGCTATCCAAAGCTTTAATCATGGGAAGTCATTCTCTAGGAACTCCTGCAGCTGAAACCATAAGCTTGATGCAAAATACTGTGCAACACAGATGCCAGTTCAGTAAAACTGGGACTAGTAGAGCAGCTAAATCCTGCAGGAGAAAAATGCACATGGGGGAAATTAAATGTGGGGTTGTTAATCAATGCAAGAAACTGTAATTTATCTACTTTGTTGGCTTTTTAAACGTTTTGAATAAAAATAACTGGTCTGGCTCTTAGTGGCTTAATTTGTGGTGTTTGGCACTAGGAGCTATACAGTAACATTCCAGAAATGGTTAGGCTAGGATTATTCTTCAAGCTCTACCACTGTCATGGAAGTGGCATTGTAACTACTGCCATGGATTCAAGGAGTATATTTTCTCTTTTTAATGGGCTGAAGTAAAACTTTACCCCTAAAGTCTCTTTTTATGGGCAAAAAGTTTCCTATATTTAATATCCCATATTATCCTTTTGAGTAAAGCTGTGGGGTTTGGTGGAACTTATAGGTTAATTGGTACACGGTATGAGGAAGTATTACATTTCTGTCTAGTCTTTTGATCCATTTGGCGAGTTGCCTGCCAAATTATGAATACAGTAGTAAAACAGATGATATGCAAGTATACCCGCCATCTTCAAAGCAGAAGGGCAGTTTTCACTCTCCAAGAAAAATGGGCAGCTTGCCTGTCCCACCATAGTTGTAGCAACTAAATACAACACAGCATCTTTGGCTATTTTCCCTAGTGTACAACTACCATTTGTGGAATGAGGTCTTACTTGGGGTTAGTAAATACATCAGCATTATCTACCCATCAGCAGTCGCATATTCTTTCAGACTTTCCCAGCCTAATCTTCCATTTATTTAGAAATGGCTACAGACTTAGCCTGGGTAAATCTACAGACACTTAATAACCGTATGTTCATTTACTTGTGAAACCATGGCAAGCTTTAAAACATAAACCCATCCCTTGCTTCCTGCAAAGTCCTTTACACCCAACAGATCGATAAAAGTTTTGGCCTTGTCAACAAACATCCATCAGTGATAGAGATACCAGTTCCCAGCATTTCTCCCTACAGGGCTCATGCATCTTTAGCATTTTCATACTTTGCTGTTTGCCTTTTATTTTTGCTGTTTGCAGTTTCAATGCACCTTTAAGCATATAACATTATTGGCATTCAGTGCTCCAGGTAAAGTGACAAAGATTGTGGTCATACCCCATAAATCAAAGGGTTCTTCATTCCTGACTGCTTTGTGCACTTTATTTTACTCTAGCACATGTACATACACAGTACTGAAAGAACCATATCTATGTGCAGGTTGGAAGGCCAGAGCATATACAACAAACTTTTGGACACACATACAGCAAAAAATCAGCAACATGTGTATTGGAACTCTTTTAAAAACAAATAGTATATTTTAAAAAAGAAACAAATATAATTGCCTGGTTTAGAGTACAGCTTTGTACCATTAAGACAACAATATACCTGGCTGACCTCAGCAACATGGAGCACAATTACCTCCATCCCTCCAATGTGGCAGTTTCTTTTAAATGCCAAAAATTCAGTGTTCAGGACCAAATCTAGTATATGTGAAACATGTTCTGAGCCTTTATTCTCTTTTACCAAAATTGAGGCACCACCTCAGTTTTGTCATACAAACAAAACTTGAACAATGTATGAAGTTCGATACTCTTCACTCTGTTTCACAACATAGACCCATATTCTCATGCACCTATGAACCCATCTTCTACCTCCAACCCTTCTACTACCTGCATATTTCAAATGGAAAGAACAACACTGGTAGCTACATCTCAGTATTTTGACTTACTCGACATAATAAAATGTATCCTTTGCATCATTAAATAGCAAACTGCTGCCCAATAAAGGCACAAAACTAAACAGTTCTAATCTACATTTAAAGTGTCTCCACAGACTCTCCATTGGAAGATCTTCCTTCTTCAAGATCATAAAGAAATACATGGTTAATTTTAAATAAATGAAGTTAATATAATGTGTTATAAAGTTACTTCTTAAAAACACAGTACAACAAATGGGCTAAAATTCAAAATTCCAGAAGCCATTTCTCAATAAAAAATATCCCCACCCCTACATAACTCTAAAACATTAATTACAAACTTGTAGTCAGAAGTCTTTGTGCCAGAAATATACATTAAAATACAAAAAGCATATAGTAATAAGCAGAAAAGAAAATAGAAGCTAGTAATAAGGTATCAGGATTTAGGCCTCCTGAATTTGTTTATCAACAATATTTCTAAAACTAATACAGAACTTGTTGTAAATGTACATACGAGAGTTTGGAGGGGGCCATGTCTGTTGACAGGCCTGTTGGGGATTTTGTCCAAACTTTCAAACAATAGCAGGTTTTAAGGTTTGGATTTCAGAAAGAAAATAAATTTTCCTCACTAGTGACATGTTTTCAGCTTTTGTGTACACAAGCAAATGATTGAGTGTGTAACAATAAGCAATTACTTGCATACTGCACAGTGTATGAGGCTTTAGTAGATAAACTTTTCATAATTTAGAAGTTACAAAATTCCACAGACTAGTGACAATGTAGGAATGTGTCTGAAAAAGACCACTATGACTAAAACAAAACAAAACAAAACAAAACAAAACAAGCAAAATGCTACTTATGGGAAACTTGATTCTTGAGAGGAGAGTCTTAAAAAGGTGGATCCTACAAGAAGTTTTTGGGTTAATTTTACTGGTGTTAGGTCATTTGGCAGAACAGTTCTTTCTAATATTCTTATAATTGGAAATAGACTCAGTTTAAGCCATCTATTTTCCAAAATTTATATCTGTTACTCTAAAGTCTAGAGATATCTCAACCCAACCATTAAGATTCAGAAAGAGCTTTTAGAATTATTTTCAGTTCCTAAGTCTTAGAGGGGAAACCACAGTTTATGAGCCCATGAATGTGGATACTTTTTCTTTACACCTTTTAAAAGCAAGAACAATATGCTAATTTAAAAATATGTTACAAAAGGCACTATTAAGCTTGCAAAAGCGTAAGTGCAGTTTGGAACTTGTACCAAACAATGAGCATATTCAAAACATTGTACAGTTTGTATATGTATATGAACAGTCACTTTATAGTATGCAACAGCCAGCAAACCTATCCTTAGGCAATTTAATCCATCTTCTAATGCATTAATAGTCTCAGATAGAGACACAATATCATCCCACCTATTATTAGTGTTCCTCTAAACATGTGTAGTAAGTTCTTAAGGATTATTTTTATTTTCTTACTTTATGGGGGTTAACAATAATACAACTAATATTTTCTACCAACTTTGAATTTTCTGTTAAGATAATAGTTGTGTTTTTAAACTTTTTTAAGGAAAAACTGTGTAATAGGGAACTATGTTACTGGAAGCCTCTTCTTAAGCACACTACAAATCACCAAAATCTGTATTTGGCATTCTGAATCAAAATTTAGGACATTCCCGATTTCAACACTGGACTATGGGATTCATTCTTAAATGGACTAAAGAATGAAAATTAACTGTAGCTAACAAAGGACAGTTACCACATCTACATTACAGGCGTAACAACAGGTTGTATTTCAACAAAAATGTCAAAGTCCTTATTCATTCCTTCTAACAGAAGACTAACCCAATATTATGGGTTTATCTGTTAATCTCCATAATATAGCACAACAAACTGGACCTTTAAGATACACTGCTGGTAAACTTACTTAAATTATTGCTGATGTGCTTTTGTGTAATTACTATTAACATTTGCAAACAGTAAAACCTTTGTGGGAAAAAAGCTGAGCTTTTCATCTTCAAACACTTGCATGTACATCAAATTTCTATTGTGACCCTTTCCTAAAACACTCAGTGCATGACATTTATTTAATACCCACAGAATGAGCAGTGACTCATAAAATTGTCAGTCTGCACCTCATTTTGATCTCTTCTTACTAATCAGACAAGTTCTTAGCCATGGACACATCACACACCTGGTAATCACATTCTCATTCAAACAGGAAAGCCATCTCTCCAATTTAGTTTTTAAAAGTTCTTCAGTGCAAGTCTTTCTTTTTACAACAAATGGAATATGCATTTAACTCATTTTAAGTTCCTTCTAACCTAGAAATCTGTTTACTGACACTGTGCTTCATTAAGGATATCCAAATGAAGAGATGCATTTGCGGGTGAATAGATTCATATTGACAATTACACTTCCTGTACAATAAAGAACGCTATTTCAACTGAGAATTGTTAAGTGAAAGGTTCAGATCACTGCTCTACAGTTAACAAGTGTAGGGGTTATTTATTTTATAGCTACTGAATAACTGAGTTAACCACCACTTATTTCTTGCAAATCACCAATAATCTATCTGGTATATGGCATCAAGACGTATTCAATTTTTACTATATATTGGTCCTCAAGATGAGGATAAATAAATAGCCAAGTATGCTTCTTTGTGTCACTTTAGCAACACTGTACCTTCCCCCCTACTTTTAAAATGTAAATATAAATTTAAGTCCCAGGAAAATGGACCATGTTCTAATGGGTGGGTGGTTCTGAAATGTGATGCAGTTTTAACAGGATGTGGTTGACATATGCTGGACTGTAACGTCCAGGACTCCCAAAATCTGGAGAGAACGAAGCAGCATTGCCATATTTCCCTGGGCTGCTCATCACTGGACTGTTTCTTCCTGGGCTGCAGTATGCTGAAGTACTTGAAGCACCTGCGGCAACAGGCTGGGACTTGAACCTTCCTTTCAATGATGGACTTGGCCAACTAAAAGAAAACAAAAAGAATTATCATCATCTGGGGGTTTTTGTTTGTTTGTTTAAAAAAAACACCCATTTATTAGTTGGTGAGAAAGCAATTTGTTCACTTGTTACCACACTGAGCCTAACGAAAAAGCATCAGAAGAGAACAGACTGAACACTCAAACAAATGAAGAAAAATAAATATAAAAAAAATCAGCATATTGTATCAGACACAAATGTATCATTAAAACTGGCAACTGCAGATCCAAAAAAGTTAATTTTTCTTTAAAAAGTCTGCATCTCATTGGTTGAAGCATCTGGTCAATTACAATTCAAAATTTTCTGACTCTTCGTTCAAGAAAAAAAAAAAAACTAATAAAAGACAAATTTCTAAGGATGAAACTGCTACAGTGCATAAGAGTTTTTACCTTTCTTTTAAAACAATTTTAGACTCACTGCATTTTTTAAAGAAACAATTTGTTTTAAGATTGCATTTAGTTTTTCAAGGAATCCTACAGCCAATTAAATAAATGCGTTCAACTCCCGGGGCTTTCACTGTAGTTCTTTAAAAAGGAAGAGAAAAAGCTGTCCGGTTGCCAAAGGAGTTTACAGACAAATGCATTCTGTATGCACTAGAAAGTCATATTTTTAAGAGGTTTTTTAAATGAGATTTGGTCAACTACTTTTGAAAATCTAAGGTTAAATGTTTACTTCATTACAATCATCAAATGCTTTTTTCTGTAGTTTCATGTTCTAGAATATAACTATCTGGTCCTAGGAAGTGGACTGGGCAGCAGCTATTTCCAACTGCCTCAGCTTTAGCCTTTTTCCACCTTGCCCTTCAACACCTAAAGCCAATAGGTCACACTCCTCCCTTTGCTGACCTGTGCTCTTCTACCCCTTCCTATTCTCCAGCATGCTACTCCAGCTTTCCTCCCCCAGAATTCTCCCACCCCAAACACTACAGCTATTTGAAGTCAGAGGAGCAGCTATGTCAGGTTCCTGGCCATTTGTTCCCACTCTTAACAACTGTGTCCTTCACAAAATGCAGAGTAAACTGCAATACACAGCATCTGTGTTCAATAATAACAGATTACAGCCTTGATGACCAATACAACAAAGTTAAATACTACACTTTTTAAACTTCTATATTCAACCCTGAGAGTATTTAGAAGTAT
Organism: Crocodylus porosus; assembly: GCF_001723895.1. NCBI lineage: Eukaryota > Metazoa > Chordata > Crocodylia > Crocodylidae > Crocodylus > Crocodylus porosus. Next base: position 12,903,292 of record NW_017728921.1, on the reverse strand, counting down.
GTTGCAGGAAATAAGGAAAGAAGTCCAATGTGAACAATACCAATTTAACCCAAAGGACCAGCAAGCATCCAACAAACAAGAAACTTAATTTGGCTTAATTTTTAAAGTGTATTAGTTACAAGAGAAGTGAATACTTTTAACCTAGATATTTGTACAGTGTGGGGCCTGATATTCCACTTATCCAGGTACTTCTGCAACTGGCAAACTAAAAACATGTTGCCTTTTGACTCTTATTAAATTTGCAGAAGTACCTTTGCCTGTCAGAAGAAGAGTAGGACTGTACAGCATTCTTCCAGTTGTAAACAACAGGGTACTTCTGCGGGTCAATCTCCAGTCCTTCTATAGCTGCTAAAACATCACTATCCAGTTTTGATGGCTGTTCCCTAAAACAAAGAGTGAAGCAAAAAAGAATTGTAATCGCATAGATAACCCTACAATGTCCATCCACCCCTTGGTTCTAAAATGTTTCTAATCAATACAAGCCTACAAATCCAATTACCTCTTTACATTGAAAATTTTTTTTCCAAGCATGCCTTGATATAAATGTTGCCTGTTCATTATGTTTCAAGCTGCAATACAGACCAATAAACAGAGGAAAGCTAGAAGAATGTCCCCGAATTCACTATCATAGTCCTTAAAATAGATTACGCACTCTTTTAAACTTAGGTAAGGCAGGCTCATAATAATCAAGTCTACCAGATAAACAGAAGATAGATAGCTCATAGACTGAGGTATCAGTTCCTAACTAATACCAGAAGAAATGTTGAAGAGCCGTCTTTCCTCCATGCCCTATTTGATATGCAGTACTTTGACAGATATGCATTAGTAGAAAACTGTATCTCTGGTTAAAACATTTTAAAGAGATACTTTTTTTCAACCTGATTTCAATAAACATGTTTTAGCTTCAAATAATCTTAGTCTTGCTGCAGTTAGCATTATGAATATAGCATTTAATTTTGTATTTACAGATCAAAAACAAATCAGTTAAAAAAAAACTAAAAAACATGACACAATCCAATTCATACCCTAGGAGGAATAACTTCTTAGAACTTTTGCTTGTGGGTGCAGTCTGCACAAGAAACTTCTGGGAGGACGACTCTTGACATTGTTGTGGCTTGTTATCCTGAATACCTGGTCCCACTGACATTCTCTCCATTTCTGATGGCATTTTGCTTTCTGTCCTTAACTTTGTATTGCCTGGCTTTCCTGTAATTCCTGGCTCAGAAGAACAGCTTGCTATGGGAATTGCTGGGCAAGTATCTTGCTGATCTGTGGATATTTTGCCCTGGCTCATTTCTTCAGCCAGAGTTCTTTCATTCTCAGTTTTTGCAACAGTTTGATTTAATTTCTCCCCCAAACATTTTCCTGCTACTGGTTGGTCTTGGAAAGAGAGTCTTTCAAACTCTGTCATTAAATTTGTGACGGGAGGTGTAAGGCACTCTTCCCTATCGCGCTTCCTGTCGCTGATGATCCTCTCATTTGTCGCAGGACTGCAAAATCCGTTTTTATTGGAAGGAACCTCCTTTTCATAGTGCCTGGAAAGGGAAGACGTTTCTATAATGTTAACTTTGTGCTCCATTGACAAGATGTCACATTCCGAATCTCCAATAGCATCTATACTAGGTTCCTTGGACGCAATTGGCTGGCTATTTTTCCGTGCTGCATTTTGTCTGTTTTTTATTTCTTCCAAACTCATGTCATCATCATCATCTTCCAGAAATGCTCCAACAGAAATGGAATTGCTGCACTTTTTACCCTTTCCTAGAAACAATTATATTGAGACACACATGTAACAAGTTTGATAACAGAAATCCTACCAGGCGCAACAAACAACTACAGTCTTTATGGTTTAAGATAATTCCATTATTCTCTTTAGATATCCATTTATTGAAACCCTCTATAATCTGACCTAAGCAATGGCATTAGCTAACTTCACTAATCCTATAATCCAAAATGTCAATACTAAAAACAATGTCCAATTTACAATTAGGAAACCCTTTCTAACTAGGAGAGTAAGCACCGGGACAGATTACATTGTAGAATCTACACTACTAGAAGTTTTTAAGCATATATTGTTTTTCCTCAGATGCTTTAAACAGAAATATTCCAGCCCTGAGTAGGGCACTGGACTACATGACTTCTAGATGTCTCTTTCAGCCGTACTTCTTTTTTATATAGTTCTAGGAGTGCTGAAATAACAGCTAGCAATCTAAGAAACTCACGGAAAACCTGTGTTGTACTTTACTTAATGGGTGTCCTTTGGCCCAGTCAGAGTGAATTACTCTAAGAAAACTAATTGGGCCATATGTACCACAAAAGCTATTCTGTACTCCACAAATTAATTCCCAGACATTGTGGGTGAAATCCTGACTTTACACAATTTTTTCTTTGAACTCAATTAAGGAGTTCAGGTTTATATATAAATTACAATTACCAGAACGAAAAAAGGGGGGGGCGGAGGGGAGGTTAACAAAATGTATTTTGGTAACTCAAAGTGAATTTTCTAAACTTGTATGAGCTATTGTTTCTACATTAAAATCAGAATAACATTTGTATTATGAATAGATATCTGCAACCAAAAAACAGGAACTTGACTTTTTCCCCCATCCATTCAAAGCCTTTATTTTGTATATTTATGTATCCCTTTTAGTTCTGTTTGCTCTTTTCTTACCAGGAGGATGGGGAGTTTTATATTTGTTGCAGGTTTCATTTTCTCCCGTTTCTTGTTGAGCCTTTTCGCTCATTTCTCGTTGACTCAGGTACTCTTCTAATTTTCGCAACCCCTCCTGGGAAGACAGATCAACAAAACAGCCCAGAAATTCCCAGTATTCAACCCACGGGAACCCCAGCTCATGAGCTAACTCCCTGCAATAAATAAAATAAAACGAATCATTTGTGAACACATAATAAATTAGTATGACATCAAATTAACTAAACATATTTCATCAACTTTCACTAGGTCTATAAAACTGCAACTCTGCAAGATGTAGGTATTCTGCTACAGTTGACTCTTGCACGAACAATTAATAATATTAAAAATATAATCTATTTCCAATTCTTTTTACACTTTTTCAAGATTTACCTATATATATATTTGTGTGCGCGTTATACAATACACACACACACTTTACACATCTACTGCTGTGATTAATTTAGTATCAGATTCAGAGATGAATGATTCCTGGCATAAGCATTTCTTTGCTGAAGGTTTTAACATCATTGTTTTTTAATTTATCTAAAAGAAAATACATTTTTGAAGGTGGAAGGAATCCAGCCACCACTGATAATAAACTGCCTCAGGTTTTAAGGTATGAGTAGTACCCAAGTCCAGAGAACAGTTTAGTTGTTAGGAAGCATCTATACACATAACCCATTCGGAGATGAACATTTTCTGTGCCACCCAACTGGAGAGAGAACATGATGATACTTTAAGACCTTTTCCATTCCATACATTTTCAGCATTGTTCATCTTGCAAAATAATAAGGCAGTGCTTGAGCACATTATTAACCACTGAGACCATATTTCTGCATTGTCCAACATCTTCTCAGAAACTAGACATACGAGTCAGAGTCCACTCCACTGACTACATGAGAGAAGTTCTTGTACATGATATTCTGACTACTACTGTTTTAAAATTCAAATTTGTTTTCCCTTCCTAAGCAGTTAGCTAGGTCTTACTTTCTGAGCTAAAGAAGTAGTTTGTTGATATAAAGACCCAATCAAAGAATACTTAACATGATTGTGGAAAGGATTTTTCAATTAGAAGCTTCTCTTTATATTAACCATTAGCATGCCTTTAGTGCTGCAGGGTTTTTTTAAATGCTTGTCTGGCTTGTGCTAAAAACTTGTCTTTTTTCATGCTGTGGTTTTCAGAAGTACCTTCCAACTCTTTCAACGCCTCTCTCCAAATCAGATTTCCTGACATTGTGAAAAAAGCCTGCTCTCTCTCGAGGTGGAGTCTTCCACAGCCTGCGAAACTCTTCTGCCTTCAAAACAAGAAAGTGTTCAGTATATACATAGCAAAGTATATCAGACACGTTTATGTGTACTACAGCTCATGTCTCGGCCTATAGGCATAAAAGGTTTTGCTCCAAAGAGATGTTAACCTGCTCAGTGATTAATTTACCTGAAAATACACTGTTTAGCTATATCAGCGATGAGGTATGGCTTTTTTTTAAAACACACGGTTGCTGCCATTCAAACATACCTGTTTAATACTGTACGTAGGTCTCAGAAGTCCCAGATCTTGAAGAAGATATTATCCATATTTACACATTAAAAATGACCACAATTTATAGCTTCCTTTGCTAATTTATCATGGTGCAGGATAGTTCTAACTGACCTTCCAGAATTATTTCTATAGGCAAAACTGCAGTATTGTTACAGTTCTAACTATTAACTAGCTTTGGTTTTACTGATGGCAGTATGCATCATTTCTAGACAATTTAACATATGTTGTTTTCCAAGGCTGTCCAAAAAGCCTCATTCATTGAGAGGTGTGGTGCTTTAGAATAGTAAATTCCCACCTTTTCGGCACGCGTGCAAGAAATTAGACCCATACCCTCCCCAAGTGCCACTATGATCCCTTCCCATCTGATCTGCTGCTCTGTTTTCTGCTCCCTGCCTGATGCTCCTAAAACATCTATTCAAAACGTTTTAAAAAAGGTACCAATGTTTGCTTAGCCTTTCTGAAAGGTAAAATTCATGTTTTTACTCCTAAAATAAAAATAATCTTGACAGTGAACCCAACCAAGCTTTCCAAAGGAAATAAGCATTTCCTCCAAATGAGCCATCGGCTAGGTACAAATTATACTATTGTGAAATCCATGTGACAAATAGAATAGCAAGACCTTAAATCCGTACCTTGGATGGGCTCATTGGACCTGCAAAAGCTCTGACAGATAAGACTGGATCTTTGGGGCTGCCAGTGTATCTTGGTAAAGCTGTATGGGAATTACCATCTGACTGATCAGGTGACCAAGGTGCACCAATTACAGGAGATGATGAATTGTCTTCTGCTTTCAACAGTGGAACGTAGTATTGACCTAAAATAAAATGGTACGTGACATCAAGAATCTAACAATGCAGAAGCCTGCTGCTTCTTTCTGAAATACTAGACATGCATACACCTAGTTAAACTTCACTAGCCCAGCTCTATCTGTAATTAAAAATTTGCATTTATAATATCTATTAAATATTAAATGCTGAAATTAGGCAGAAGACAAGGGCAAGGTGGCACCACATAGACTAACTTCTTCAGATAGGCACGAGGTCAGATGCTACGATGTAGGTTATAACCTACAAAAGCTCATGCCTGTCTGAACAAGTTAATCTGTAAGGTACCACCACTGTGTCCTGCCTTCTGTCTAACTTCAGACTAACATGGTTAACTACCTCTCTCTGCTCATACTGCCAAAATGTTATACCTTAGGTGCCCCCCTTTTCAAAAGTTAATGCAACAGCAAATACATGTGCTTCCTGACAATGACCAGTTTTGAAACCGGACTCCTACACCCAGTACATATGACATTTCATAGGATAGGCCCTAACAAATAAAATTAGATGAATCCTTAACATTGCCCATTCAAATACTTGTAAGCAAGGAGCCTAAATTTTCTGCCTCAGACTCCCTATCAAAAATGTTACAAGGGTTACCATCTGTACTATATAAAGTACTGATACACGTCACCCATTTTAAGATCTTTTTCTATTCCTTTTCAGATTTAGAGTTCCTCCTACTGGAAGAGCACTATGTCCAAAAAAAAAAAAAGGTACTAAATACTGCTGAACACAAGTATGAAAAAAGATGACAAACACCAAATTATTTTTTTTAATTAAAATTAAAAATTAAAGCTCTGAATACAAACCTTTCAAATACTCTTTTATTTTCTCCTTCAGTTGCACAGATTTATTTTTACTTCTTTCACAAATCACCTGGTGAAAGAAATATTACTAGTTAGTGAAGTGTAAAACCAGTCTCTCCTATAATCTTCTTGGTAATATTCCAGTATGAGAAAGAAATCTTCTCAATCTCTAACATGGAGCAAATCTAAAAAAAGTTATGATAGATCATTAAAATATACCCAACAATACAAAAATGCAACTAGGAGAGAGGAAATTCTAGTGAGCTACAAACTAGAATCTTCCCATTGATGCTATCATGCACACTAATTCATAATAAAAATGCATCTTAGTAAAGGTCCCAAGTTTGCCAGGGAATCTGTCTGAAACCCCAAATTAAAACACGTATTTATGTAGGATTGAAAACAGTCACACTCTCCCAAAGTACAACAAAAGCATAACTTACTTCGGCTGGTGTTTGATCATACTTGTTTCTTGGACTCTTTGCAATATCTGGGTGTGAAGTAAGCACATTTACCACATCCAGATTCCCAAATTTGCAAGCAAAATGCAATGGTGTATCAAATCCCTGAAAAAGGAGACAGAAAAGTATTATTATACCTGTGCCTTATTTGAAAGTTCCCAGCTTCTCATTTACCATTTAACACATATTTGGAAAACACAATATGATCAAACCCGTACACTTTTCTTTCACCTTCAAAATAGGCTGTCATGCTCAATCAACAAGGTCTTCCCAGGAAACTGATTTAATATTTTTTTAAATCCTACACAACCTGTTCATTCTAGCTATTAGACATGAACTCACGCAGACACTCATCTCTCCCTTTTATTAAAAAAAAAGAAAAGAAAAAAAAAGAAGAATTCTGGCAGATGTTTATATCTCACCACTTTATCCGGGGTATTAAGATAAAGGTCAACAATATATCTGATGCGCTTCTGCAACATGACTTCATCATCATCTGGATACATAAGCAGCATAAATTCAGGATTTTCCAGAGTGTCCAACAGCAGTTGGCAGATACCAGGTTGATTCTCTTTGGCAGCAACATGCATGACATTATACCTACATCCTTCCTGAAAATAAAAATAGGGATTATAATCATTAGAAATCTAAATGGCTTGCTTCCCATTATAAATTTCAGAGGTTTGACCACAAAAATTGGATAAGCCAAAACCAGTCGCATTTTTATTCCCTTTTGAATATCAAAAAGTAGCTTAGAAGCAGTAATGAAACTAAATATCCAGTTTTGGTAATACTTTTAAAATTTCTGTTTCCTTATCTCTGATTGTACTCTGCCTTCAAATCTGCTAAGTATCTAGGTCAAATTCAAGTAATAAAGAGGCAAATATGCCTAAACAAGGTGCATTAAGGTATTGTCTAACATGCTGCAAACTTTCATATTTCTATTTAACAACAGAAACACAATTTAAAAACCGTTTGTTACCATAAACTCCAGGTATTTCTACAGTTCCACAAAATTAAGTCAGACAGTCCCTTAAACTGGCAGTGTTGACCTACAGGTACTGCACCTACATTCTGTATCAGTGGTTTTCAACCTTTTTAGACTCAAGGCACCCCTCAGAAAATGCCAAGTCTTAGTTTTGATTCCTTTACCAACTGTGGAAAAAATAAGAGAGCAATTCTTCTGTTGCAGAGAACTCAAAGTCTGTAACAGACCAGAATGTTTTTGTCATTATGGATTCCTATTTGAAACCTCTGTGTTTATTTTATGAATCATATGTAGGTGTTTACACACCTAACAATGCTAATATGGGGTGCCAATGTGCGGCACCTCACCACACCCTTGTGGAGATCACTACATTTTGTCAATTTGGCAGGAAGAAAGCAAGTGATCTGTATTCCATCACATGCTACTAGGATTGCTTAACTAGCCCTATTACTACGTAAAGAAGGCTGTAATTGCTTGGAGCTCATTAATAATATATGACAGGAAAGCTAATCAGTACTGAATTACAGGAGGCTATGTAATTACATGAATTACATGTGACAAACTGCTGCTGGAGTGACCCTGGTACACCAAAGCTTCTCTTCACTGTTCTGCTGCACGTCTCAGGGAAGAGGCTAGGAGGTAACTCCTTACCTCCAGCAAATCTCAGTCTTCATGACCCCTTCTTAGACCTTGCAGTTGCAGTAGAGGAAGTTTGCCAGCTTATAGGGCATTTCCCTAGCTAGAGGACTAGACTAATGCTCTCATGTCAGGGGCTTCTAGACAAGATTTTTCCTCAAGAGGGATCTCTTAACAATCTCTCCATCCTTATTTTTCTATTCAATTGTCAGGGAGCTAGTGTATTATGCAGATGAGTTCCTTCCCCCAGATATGCATCTGTCTGACAGGTTAAGTGCTCCTCCTAATTCAAAACCATATGCAAGGAAGACACTGAAATTATTCTAAACCCTTAATTAAATTTCCCCTTATCTATTAAGTATTCAAGAGGAGGAAAGACATCCCCTCAGGCACAAGACTTCCTTTCGACATGTAACCAGCCACTGTTTGAGGTTAGTGCCTCTATTCCAGTAAGGATCTCTCATGGCAGCATCATGGTAGCATCTTTCATTGGACCAACTGTGTAATTCGGATAACACTGGATGAGCTTTCGAGTGCAAGACATTCTTTGTCAGATCTCTGATCACAGGAAACCAGGCACAGTATAATCCACTCACATAAACACCAAGAGTCTTGTCACTTTCCAGGCTAACCCATGTGCATATGAATTCTACGACTAGTTTCCTCCTTTTCTCCTTATTCAGTAGGTATTCATTTATACCACGGCCTCCCTGAGGTTGGGATAGTTACTGCCTGGAGATGAATATTCCTGTCACTTGATTTAGCAATCAACTCACCGCCTAGTTTAAGATACATTATAAAAATACATTCATATTCATACCAAACACCTTGGTTCATACAAGGTTAAAAATGATAAAATTAACTTAGGTTAACACTTGCAGTAAAGTGAGACCAAATACTACACTAGTAAATCCAGGCTGTGGAAGTGGCTGTGTATAAGTAATGTACCCCAAAATTAATCCTGGATTTGGGTGCATCTGTGACACCCTCCCTTGAGAGTATCTGCTCAAATTTTGCACTCCTGCCCATTTGGAGCAGTTGTAAAACCAAAAAATAGGTGAGAAACAACAATTACTACTCTTGTTTCAGAAAATAAGACATCATGTTTTTTCTTTAAAACTGCCAATCTGAAGAAAAAGGGTACAAAAAAAGAAGAAAAAAAAAAAGGAATAATCATGGAAAAGTTGCACACTGTCATGTTACCTTTTCATTGACAGGAGATATTAGTCTAACACGATGGATCTCTGCAACATTTTCAGTGTTGGTATTACTGCATACTTGACAGTTTTGCTCCTAGGGAACTGCTTTCTGTCCAAGTACATACAAATTAAAAAAAAAAGGCAAACCAACAAACAAACCCTCAAAATTTAACTCTTACAGGTAAGGGCAAAAGAGTTAGGTTGTTTCTTAAAACTAACACAAGCAGGTAAAACACATTTCTGGTTTGATAAAGTAAAAACGTACCGAATGGTGTACAACTAGCTTTTTGATCTCAACAACGGAAGAGCTATTAAAGATCTCCTCTTGGAGAACTGGTGCAGAGCTTTGGATCTGGAAATACTTTCATTGCTTCTGAACTTCCTTTTATTAACTACCCACTGTTTTCAGATACAGTTTATTTTAGGTAGCGTCCTGGTGTTCTCTCTGTTCATTTCATGGTATGGTTCTAATTCTATTACCCTGCTTCCTTCTTAGTGAAGATGTTCGTGGCCTAAGATGATATCTCTCTTATGCCCCAAGAACATACTACTTCATTCACTTCTACCGCACCAGTCACACATCAATTTTTCCATCGAAAAGAGAAGTGAAAAGATAAGGCTGCTAAAGCACACGCTAATCTCAGGTTTATCAAGGTCTCTGGCACATACCATTCTATACAACATCAGAGTGTGACCCTAGGACACTAGTTGTTCTGGTGATGAAAAAACGTCTTGATTAAACAGAATTCTGATTGAGCAAAGATGTCAAAATAATCAATATTTCCTTCTGCTTTGGGACTGAAAAAACCCAGCCTAAGATGACCAAGATGACAATGCCTTATCTGGCTGTTTCCAACATCTATGGGCAGATCAAACACCACAAGGACCATCAATTAAATGGACTTTTTGATGCGTGTCACACTTGCTTCTTCAACAAGAGCAAATCGATCACTTGACCCTAGATCAACCAAATTACTAAATCAAAACCAGTCAGAATAGCAGAGTAGCACCAAAAATGAGAGGGCCTCAGTCTCTTTTGGTGATGCTGACATACCCACTTAACTGACTACTTACAGATCAGGCACAATACCAGCTCCAGATGGAGTAAGGCCAAAACCTGAAACCATGGATCCTTGTACTACATTATGACACTTCCCCAAGTCATTTTAAGGCTGCAGCTTGTGAACTCTTCCTCCGTCTTGCTACTTGCTAGATTTAAAGAATTATTAAGAGGCAGTAAGTGGTATTTTTATGCGTGAGCAAACCTTATAGCCAACCTGGTCCCAACTCTTTTTCAAGGCACAAACCAAATCATACCTCTCTTGGAGAGAAAATACCCAAGAGCATTCACCATTTCTTGAAGCTCTGGATGCTTCTACACTTTGCAAGTAGGAGGAAGAAGAACCGTTGCTGCAAGACCTAGCGCAACACTTCAAGCAGGCTATCACCAGAGGACAAATTTTCCAAAAGAAGTGAGTGTATGACAGCCAGGGTGTGGACACATGTATCACCTTTGAAATATTTCAAAAAAGTGAGTCTGAAATATCCTGACTCACTTTCAGAAGCATCCTGAAAATGGCAGAAGCACTTTAAAAAGTCACCTGAAGAAAACAAGTATTATTTAGAAGCACTTCAAAATGAAGTGCTTCCTGTTATGTGTGCATGCTCTACAAAGTATTACAGGAAGGGGCTCAGTACTCCAGTATCCCACAATTCTCTGGGCTAGGCTGCCTGCAGAGACTATGTAAACATGGTACTATTTCAAATTAAGCAGAAGCAACCAGTTACAGCTAGCTGCAGGTACTGGCTTCGCTTCCAAATACAGTGCAATTAAGTGAATGAGTTTCAGCATCAACTGCCACAGGGCTTAGAGACTGCAGGTCTTGGTTTTGTCGATGGTATTTTTGAAGAATACTTTATTTTGAGGTTTGAGAAGAAAGAAAGGAGAATAAGAGGGTTATTCCAATTCTACTTTGATAAAGGATGGAGAATCTTTTTACCTGCACAACAGTTGGGTTGTCCCCAGATCCAATCAGATAGCGTGGATTACTCCAGATGAGTTCTGAAAAGGCAGCTACATCTCCTTTCTCAACAGCTTTCCGAAGTTTGGCAGTAAGGTCCTGCGTACGGGGACTTTTATAACTGTTAGCTCTTTCTTTATTAGCCGTTTCCATCTCAGGTGAACATAAGCTATCTATCAAAACAGAAGTTTAGAAGTGTTCTTAAACAACTCTCCCCTATGACTAATGCTTTCTGCTACTGAAATATGCTTTTTTTTTTTTTTTTTTTTGGAAAAAGGTCTGTAGTTTTAATACAGGGGATCAGAAAATACACAGAGGATCAAAGAAAAGACATTCATGAATACTAGAATGCTTTAACTGGGGAACAAATAAAACTTATTTTGTTACGTGGTAGCATATGCACAACTTGACAGGATTGATATAATTTAGAATATCAGTAGTGTTTCCATCCAGAAAAGTTCTACAGTTTATAGAGAAAGTTAAAAATGTGTTGAACTTGCCAAAATTCTATCAGGCAATCAGGAAATAGTGAGTGATGCTGAAATTTTATAATTTTATTCCTGAACCACTTGGGAAGCTTAAAGTTCTACAAGCTGGTTACATACGGTGACCATTTTAGAGTCTTGCTAATTAAATGTACATCCTTTGGAAAAAAAAGTTAAACCCTCCCACACCTTTTCAGATAACAAGCAAATCCAAGCTATTTCCAACACTTCAACTTTAGAAAACCTGCACACAGTAAATTGGTTTGAACTGCGCATGAAACTCACGACATCTGAACTTAACTCTGACAAACACAACCAATTCCCCCCCTTTATAATAATATGAGCTGAGAACAACTAAAAATAGCCAGTACTTTAAAAAAAAAAAAGCTATACTTTTTTCTTCCTTGTCTTCATTCAAAAAGCAGTTGTTTTTCAATAGGTCCTCCAACTCCAGTTTGTTCCTTTCTCTTTCTTATATAGAGTACAAGGGTGGTACAAACTGTCAGGATGGCAAAAAAACCCCAAACACTTTAAAAATAAAGACATCTTTGTTTCTTTGGCCCTCTTCCCCCCCCCCCCAGTTGCTATAATCATCATCATAAGTGAATAAAAACAATTATTGCCATACAACTGACCTGCAGAATTATCCCGTCTCAGGCTTCAAGAATACCATTTTAACAGTGTGGGAATAGAAACATGGGGTCTTTGGCCTATTTCTAGCTTTTACTGATGTTACGAAACATGGTTAAATATGGGCTGTCATTTTTCTATAGAAAGAGACAACAATCCAACCTGGACTGAAATAATGTCTGATTATGTATTTAGAACTCCCATTTTGCTTACCCCTTAAAGAATAGAGGTCTAAAATCATTTTAGTTTGTTAAGAACCTAAAGGAATCTGAATTTCTGAAGGCTCTACCAGCTAACATTGAATCAGTTGCAAAGTTTTGCAATTACTTTAGAAATTCCCTTTTCTCTACCTGTACATATAAGATTATGTATTCAGCCTATAGAGATGTATGCCTTCACTCACCTTTGTTAAACAACGGTCCTATTTTCACCGGGGATAAAGAGGACTTGCTTGGAGATGGAAAGTAATCACATATTCCTTTAGCAAATTTCTCTGCATCTTCTCTATTTGAAAAAGCTTTAAATCGGGAGCCTTTAATCATTTTAACAGCTTGCAGAGCGTCTTTTTTATCTTCATAAACGTGCACTCTCTCTGGAACAGGAAGTGGAACCAAAATTCAGTACCCATAATTGGAAACTTCAATGTCTAATTTGCTCACAGGAAAGGATTAGAGATCTCATATTAGCTTTTTAGATGGTTCTCAAATTGTGTTTGCCTACCAAAATACATACTTGAAGGAACCTGTAATAGAGGATACAGTCACTGTAGCGATAAAGGGCCTTTTTAAAATTTTACCTCTGATAAACCAGGTAGGCTGTCTTTTGCCAACTCCAACCAGCAGCAGTCGAGATGGAGTACAGCATCTGAACTTTACACAATCATGTACTTAACATTCATGAACTGTTTAGCATTTTTGTTACAGAAAGATCTACTATGAAAGGGAGCCACAATCATAACTTGAAGATTTCCCAAAACAACCTGAGAGAACACCCAAAGTCTGTCATAATCAAGCTACTGTGTTCAATGCTACATTTCTCAAGAAAGCCCCATTCTTTCAGAGCAAAAATAAATACTGTTGTCGCAGAGACACCAGAGAGCATTCAAAATTGTAATCTCATAACTAAGTATTACCTTATTGGAGCTTTAATCAAAAGAATAATAAAGTATTAACTGATCCAGGGCTTTGGATATCCACAAGGTAAGAGGAAATACAAAGAACTCAGTAATAAAGATTATTAACAATGTCTTCCATTCAAACTCACAAAAATAAGTTCTGACCGATGGCTTTTTCCTTGGGCATAAAAGTCGAGAGACAATAATGGGAAAGCATATTTCCTTTACCTGAGCTACAGTAAGTAAAGAGCTTCATGCCTGTCAGCTATTACGGTAATACAAACGGCATGACTTATAACCTGGATTTGGCATACAACTGCAGTTTTCCCTTTCGCTTCCACAAAACGGCTAACATTATCAAGGCCCGAGGTGCAAAATTTCTAAAATAATGAACAATTACTGTTCACATTTGGAATTCATACAAAAAAATATTATTTAGAGATCTGAAAGTGCTTAGCAATGAAAATAAATAATTTCCAATTTAAGACGACACATGAAGAAGCCATTACAGAACTAGGATGGATTCCTGTTCCCACATCCAAGGAGACTATACAGGCTGTACATGCATTCCTGGAAAACGGGGTATACCTCAAATTTGCATAAAGCGAACCCACCTTACAATGTAACAAACAGGGATACATTCCAAGACCTCGACTGTACTGACCCGCCAGACCCATTTCTACAAGACAATTTTGGTACTCACCACCAGCAGACAGCACACACAAGCACAGAGCACTATCATAAATGTGGACAGCAACTACAGAAACGTGTTGCAGACAACGAGCGAGGAGCACAGATCCACACGGGAGACTATTATGATGCGTGTCACTCCCACAACGCACTGGACAAAGAAGCTAACCGCGGGCTTCCACCACACTGATCGTATAAGAGTGAATTTACCTCGCACATAATGAATTTTAGTATAAAAAGGGTCATCGCTTAAGAGCGAATTTGCACATACGGAACTCTTATAAAGTGAGGGAAACCTGTACGAGATGGGTTAGGATTACTTTAATCGCTGTTGTAAAGCACCACAGAGTTACAACGCATTACGATTTAATCTTTGCTACTTGGAGCTGAAGATACAAGACAAGACTTGGAAAGTCTCAGATTGTATAGTAAGTCTTTCTAAGAACAGACCATTTTATACCTATTATATCAAACCAATGCCGTTGCTAGTGTTGAAATAACGTGATCTATTCCTTATTGGGGACTTTGGCTGAGAGGAAGTGAGAAAGGGGATGAAGACGTTCAACAGTCCTATAGCAACCCTGGTCAGTCAGCTCAGAGAAAATTTACTCTAATCTCCAATGAGCTGGATGCTCTAGCTCAAGTGTTCAAACTTTTCAATCTGTGGACCACCTGTTAAGGTATTGTCTTATAGGCCTATTTCCCCATTAACTAATCAGTTATCAGTGAACTGTCTTTTAAAAAAAACAGTAGGAAGGGCTCCCTGGATGATCACGTTGGACGCAAAGCTCTATATATGCGAGTACTGAAAAACTTGTCAAAAAGCTGGTAAAAACCAAACCAACCAACTAAAGGAAGTGAAATTTATGTACAAAAGATCCCACTTGCTGTTGTCCAAATACAAACACAGCTAAAGATAAGTTATACTATTCTAGGACTGATAGAGTTTATTTTTAATTTATTATTTTAAGGTATTTGCTCATACTCTTAATTCTCTTTTGAAAAATGTTTCCCTAATGTGAACATTATTGATAAGATGTACCAAAGTTTCAACAAATACTTACTCCCAAGTTGCCCCACCCTACAAAAACAAAAAGAAAATGCTAGCTAGCAAACCCTACCTAGTAGCCCTATCTACCTAGTAAAATGGCAGCAGTACCCTCAAACTTGATGAGCTTTGGGTAGGCAGCATCCTTAACTCAAAGCAGTGTAACTGCATCAAGGTAGCACTGCAGATAGACCGACTAGAATGACACTTGCAAAGCTGCTTACCCAAACCAAAGTAGCATGCAGACATGTGGAACAGTGCAGCATGTTCAAGAACACCAGTGGCTCTCAGTAAATGCAATGCATCACAGATATACACTAACCTCTGACCTCAAAACATAGTTAAACGTACATAAATGCAAAAGCAAATTACCATTTCTTGCCAATATGTCATCGTAAACTGGGCATACGCCGTAGTACAGAGGAGGCTCTTTAGATGGTGTTTGAGCACTCATTTGTGAGTCACTGTGTACTACTCCACAGCCAGATGTTGAACAGTTCTCACGCATAACAGCTTCCTCTTCTGGAGGGTTCAGACCCACACTGTACCCAAAGTCACCTTCTTCAGAAAAGTTAGCATGACTGTTGTGGTTCTCTGATGTAGATTTCAAACCCCTTTGTGTTTCTGATTGGCTGCTATTTGACGCAGGGTTTCCAGAGGCTTCATCTAAAAGAGCAGATGCATTAACCTCCAGCCCTCCTTGCTGTTCCAACAAAGACTGAGCCAATTTTTTTTCAAAAATAAACCTTGTGGTTGAGGTAATGGGCCCACACTTCAGTCCAGCTTTCACAATTTCTTCTCTGAGCTCATCACAGGTTAGCTGCTTCAGTCGGGACAATATAGCTTCCATTGTTATTTCACCTGTGGGGAAAAATGCAAAGTGAGGTCAACTGTAGCTATATACACCCCTCTTTCTGATATCTGAACTGTCTTACTAAACGCAACGGGAAAGGACACAAGTTTTTCCGTATAAGTGGTATCTGGAGGGAAAGTAGCAGGTAGGATTTGTTCTAGTTAGTTATCCCATCAAAAAAAAATCTTTATTTTAGAAGCTAGTTGTTATATACCCTATACCAGTGGTTCTCAAACTTTTTTTTCTGCAGACCATTTGAAAATTGCTGAGGGTCTTGGCAGACCGCTTAATAAACTTTTTTTTGTTCTACAAACTCGTATTTTAATACCTGTATCTGTAGTCTTACCTTTCTAATGCGATGGATGTGCCTGGTTTTTTGAGGACCACCTGAATGGAGCTCACAGACATAGCTTGACAATCTCTGCCCTATACTTTTTGTTTGTTTTTAAGTTTGAGACCTTTGGAGTGAAAGTCAATTAGAAACCACATGTCAAATCTTAGGGGTTTCTCTGATCTCATATTTGTTTCCTGTTTCTCATGGCAGGTACTGCTGACAGTGCTCTGATGGAAGAGAAGAATTGTGTTCAAACACATGCCAGGCAGCCTGCCTCAGAAGGAGACTCTAGTCTGAGACTGTCTATGAATAAAAGCATCAAGTCTTTCCATTATTCCATAGACTTTGAGCAGGTCTTAAGGACATACACACCGTGAAGCTGTACCTAACAATCATAAGGCCCCTCCCTAGCTGTGACTTACTAGAAACAGCAACAGAATGGTTTCTTTTTTCCCCCCTCAATCACTCCCAGACACATTTCTAGGGAGCAGGAAGTGTTTGCTGGTGCACAGAGGAGATCCCTCCCAACAAAGGTCCAGTAAGGGAGGTACTAACACAAATGGTTTTTCCCCTCACCCTGATTACATGGCAAAGTGCTAAAATGACTGGCCTGATTTTCTTCTTCAAAATCAAAGCTGGGGGCACTGGAAGAGGGATTTTATTACTACCAACATAAGGTCCTCTGTATAGTGTTATCTCCCACATGTCTCTGCATCCAGCCAGGAAGCAGAGATTACAAATATCAAATCCACACAAAACAACAAGTTTCTTGCCATGAAAATCCTATATGGGATCTTACTCTGAAGAAAACAATTAAAGTTATAATGTGTGATTAGGAATTACACCCTAGGGTGCTTTGAGATCTTTTCCAAGGGGGCCACAGAGCACCACAAAATGTTACACCATTAAGTTAACAAACATAATTCACATGATAAAACCAGAGATTTCTAATAGAAATCTACAGTTGTGGTCTTTCTGAGTTCTTTACAAGCAAAGACTACTTTCTTAAAGATTTTCCTGTAGTCAGAAAGAGTGAAAACTAAGAGCTGACATTTTCCAAGGAGTTCTTCAAACATATCCACCAGATGTGCCTCAAGTCTGAAAAGGTTGAGAACCACTAGTCTGGGTTCATGATTTTTTTGAGTATTAACAACTGTAACAGTCAGCACGAATTAAACCCATCATTTTGTCAAAGGACCAGGCTGTCTTGGAAAACAGGCTTGTTTTGGGGCCACCAATACTGAATATCTGTATCCTACATGTTAGAGTCCTTCAGTCAACTATTTTGCTTGCATGTACAAGGGTAGACACCTTTTTACTTAAATTCCATACTCTTAGGTTAAGAGCTACAAAACTAACAAATCAAGAAGCTTCTAATTTTTCCCCATTCTTACCAGGCATTTAAAAAAGTGCAGTTATGTTTATTTTAAATTCAGCCACCCAAAGGTTCCAACTTCAGAAATTCAAAGGCAATATATTTTTAGGCGACATGCAGCAGTTTATTCCTGTAAATTCAGGAATTTGTATTTCCAAGTCAGCCAAAATGTTTAGCTAAAGACTTTCTAAATGTTATAAAAACTCTGCACTAACCTCCTGAATTAAAAAACACACAGC
>NW_017728921.1:12882887-12884834 GCF_001723895.1 Crocodylus porosus | reverse complement strand
TTACAGTTTAAGGGAGAAATAAGACAATAATACTGCCGAGGGATATGCATTAATATTTTAACGCATCAAAAAATGAGCTCAGTTCATTAGAGCACTCTCAATTTTTAAACTTCAGAACCAGTGAAACACTTCTGAAGTCATCATAAGGCTACCAGCTCCCATGAAATTCTAGTGAAAGCAAAAATTAATAAATACATAGAGAAGAAAAAGAAGGCCCGTATTCTCTCCAGGCTGGTAGTTTAGTAAGACAAAATGGACATTTAATAAAAGCACAGGACAGTTGAAGAATCATTGCCCAGGTAGAACTTAAAATTCTTTTATATAGAAGATATTTTCTCTTCCTAAAATATGCAACAAGAGAATGCATTCAGGTATATATTACAGCCACTGTGTCACCGGTGACTGGCACAGTAACTGTAAATGAACAAACATGGAAACATCAGTATTACTTTCCAGGTCAACTCCTAGCACAAAAAATTCTTGACATATGGCTTGCTATGGGTAAAGAAACACTTTAATCATTCTATATAAAAGATTTCTCAGTTTCAAAGCTTTCATATTTATAACTTTCCCCAAGTCATTGCCACTGTGTTAACAGAAATATCTGCTTTTTCAAACCACTGTTCTTAGCAAATCTCAGCACTGTGCGCTAAACACTGTAGCTGACAATTTGAGGACCTTTTATTGTAAAAGGTAATTTTCAAGTGATGACATATTGTTCCAATAGAATTTTTAAAACATGATGCGTCATACCATTAAGCTTTCAATGGTATATTCTGGGGTTGCTATACTCCGTTATTTGTCATCAGTTCAGTGATGACGCTTACACACACAGTGAGGAACGAAATATAATTCCCTCAAATACAGAATGCATGGGTTTAATCATGAAACTTGCAAGCTCTGGAGGGAGCAGGGACCTGTAACAACCTGATGTACTGGAGGGGAAACCTGCCCTCACCTCACTTGGTTTTTAAGTAGGCTGACCATACGTCCAGGTTTGCAGTCCCAAATTTTGAAGGTTGGTCTAGCCAACTGGTGCAAATTAAGACAAGCACCCCAGAATCACAGGGTACAGCAGGAAGCCAGTGGCAGGGTGCACTAGGCAGCTCCAGCTTCCCCCTAGACTGCAGCCTCGCCCCAGCCCGCCTGTCTGCCTGCAACAGTGCAGCTCACTGGAGGCAGGAGGGGAGAAGGGAGAGGGCAATATCCCAGGTTCCCTTATGGTCCCCCTATTATTATCACCTTATAAAAACCTTTACCGGTTTAAAATATGAAGCCACACTGCATGCAAGCATTGCATTTGTAACTGGCAATGCAAAAGCCTGACCTGCGAAACATGATTCAACCCTTCAGTATCAATGACAACCGCATGCATTTTTTTTGCAGCTGCTCATCGCCAAAACTGATGGGGAAAAGACACAGGAGGCATGTTTCCCCTGCTGCATCAGTCTGAAACCCGCAGGAGCAAATAACCCATGCAAGCAAAGATCAATCAAGACAAAGGTAACGGCAGCATAAGCCAGCCCTCAGCTCCTGAGCATCCCTGCCTGTTTATCACCCTTCCCTCTCATTTCGCATCCTGAGCACGGCTTCACGAAAGCCCACGTGAGTGTTTAACACGAAGCTGGGAAGGTTTCTCTGCGCTTCTCAGTAGAGGGGGAAGAGGGGGCAGCCCTGCCCGGCTGCGCCCCACAGCAGCGCCGGGGGCCGGGGCCGGGGAGCGCGAGACGCGACAGAGGCAGCCCCGGCCAGGACAGCGGGAGGCGGAGCCGCTGCCCCAGGGTCCGACACAGGTGGGTGCCGCCCGCAGGGCGCAACCGTGTCTCACCTGGGCGGCTCCAGCCGCAGCGCTGGCTCGGACAGGGCGGTGGGGAGGGCAGGGCCCCCCCCGGCCTCGGCTCCGGCCCCGACGCCCCGCGGCCGCCCGACCTCCTCTCCAGCAGGCGG
>NW_017728921.1:12881160-12882787 GCF_001723895.1 Crocodylus porosus | reverse complement strand
CAGGTCTGGCCTACGCACCCCGCCCCCAGGTCTGGCCTACGCACTGCCTGACAGAAAAGGAAAGCAGCGGCTCCCCCGCCCCAACCCCTCCAAGCACCGCCTCCCAGGACACCCAGCCCTGCCCCGAGGCCTGAGATTTACGGAGAGCGCGGCCCTGAACTGCCCGCCCCGGTGCCTGACGGGAATGCTGCCCTCAGCGCCTGCGGGGTGGCCCCCAGGGAGCTGTTCGCCGCAATACCTGACGGGAAAACTACGGGGGAAAGGAAGAGCCACATGTGCCGCACGTGTTGAAGGGCAACCCGCTCTGTCGGGGCGTGCACACGTGGGACAGCTGCAGGATCCCGCCTTCGTTTGAACCGACGTAGGAGCCGGCGTTTTGTTCTCTCTCTCTTAAAACAGCATCGATTCCGGCTCCCTTCCCGCAGGGCCGGCACCAGCCCTGGGGCTGTGAGGGAAGGGGTGCTGCCCCTTACAAGGCTCTTTTCCTCTCAGGAGGACAGAAGCGCCCCTGGCAGTGCCAGCTTATGACAGTTGGAGACCCCATACAATAAACAAAAAATCCAGTTGGGAACAAAAATGTTCCCAACAGTCATTTCCCCATATCTCCTTTATTTACCAACTGATTATTATGAAACTTGATATCAAGTCAGGTTTTTTAAACTTACAGGCCCTAAACCTGTTATTATGAGGCCCTAAACCATAGTTTAAGTAGCTTAAGCCTAAATTCAGCACTGCCCCCTGGTCCCCCAAGCAGCAAGCCTCAACTAGGGTTTTCCTGTAAGGTGCAAAGAGCCCCACCCTATCTTTCCCCAAAAAAACAGGCTGGCTTCATCTGAACCAGCAAAACAGGTGCTTCTAGCATGTCTATGCCCAAGCTAGTGTTGAGGATCCCTCTAGGATCAGGAAAGCCAACTTGGATAAGCTCAGGAGGCTTCTCAGTGAGGCCCTAAAGAACCACAACCCCAGGGAGAGGGGAGTCCAGGAAGAGTGGTTGCTTCTCAAGGGAACGATCCTCAATGCACAAGGTAATTCTATTCCATCTTGTGGGAAAGGCAGCAAGAGGGCACAGCAGCCCCCTGGCTCACCAGGAATCTAGCAGACCTCCTGAGGCTAAAAAGAAAGACCTATAAAGGATGGAGGATGGAATTCACCTCCAAGGAGGATTATTCTGCCCTGGTCCGGTCTTACAGGGAGCAAGCCAGGAAAGCCAGGGCTGCAACTGAACTCCAACTAGTTTTGAGCATCAAGGACAATAAAGAGTCTTTTTTCAGATATATGGGGAGCCGGAGGAAAAGCAAGGACAACTTGGACCCCTGCTGAACCAGATGGGGCAACTGACAACTGACGCCCAGGAAAAAGCCAACCTATTAAATGGGTACTTTGCATAAGTCTTTCATTGGTCCCATAGGACGCCCATGCCCGCTACAGGACAGGGAGGTCCAGGTGAGGGAGATCCCCTGCCCTCCATTAATGCTGACCTTGTGAAGGAACACCTTGAGAAGCTGGATACCTTCAAGTCAGCCGGCCCTGACAATCTACACCCCAGGGTACTCAAGGAGCTGGCAAGCATTATAGCCCAGCCTCTAGCACAGAACTTTGAGGACTTCTGGTGCTCTGGTGTAGTGCC
>NW_017728921.1:12863553-12880429 GCF_001723895.1 Crocodylus porosus | reverse complement strand
GGACGTCATTCTCCCCTTGTACTCGGCCTTGGTGAGACCGCAGCTGGAGTACTGCATCCAGTTTTGGGCTCCACAATTCAAAAAGGATGTGAAGAAGCTTGAGAATCCAGAGAAGAGCCACGTGCACAATCAGAGGTCAGGAAAACGGACCTTACGACGACCGGCTGAGAGCCATGGGACTCTTTAGCCTGGAAAAGTATAGGCTCAGGGGTGATCTGATGGCCACCTATAAGTTTATCAGGGGTGACCACTGGGATCTGGGGGAATGTTTGTTCATCAGAGTACCCCAAGGGATGATGAGGTCGAATGATCATAAACTACTGCAAGACCATTTCAGGCTGGACATAAGGAAGAATTTCTTTACCGCCCAAGTCCCCAAGGTCTGGAACAGCCTGCCATCAGAGGTCGTTCAAGCACCTACATCGAACACCTTCAGGAGCAAACTGGAGGGATCCTATGACCCCAGCTGACTTCCTGCCCTTTGGTCAGGGGGCTGGACTCATTCTTCCAAAGTCCCTTCCAGCCCTAATGTCTATGAAATCTATGAAATGTGAAATGTAAAAACAAAGTACAAAGTTTGCTGCCAAGATACAAAAGTTATCAAAGTAAAAACAACACAGAGGCCTTTACCAAAAATAGTTTATTGCACAAAATGTTTAAAGGAATTCCTATACACAATTTATTCATTTTTTAATTAACATGCTTTGTAAGGTCAGAATCTTTAGTTGTACATAACTCCTTTATCCCCTGGTTTCTCACTTCAAAACCATTATGAAATGATTACCTTTTTGTCCTTATACTTCACCATTTGATTAGATGTTAGAATATTGAAAACCATGTATAAAACATGACAGTTTAACTTTTACAGTACTCGGAACATAAGAAATCTGGGCATCTGTGATGGACAAGGCTGCTCTTAGTTGAGAGAACTTTCTAGGGCTGAAGCTATTTGTTTTATTAGAAATCAAGTGTGACCATCTTCCAGCTGAATAGCATTAATGGCTTCTTGAGACTGTCTCTGCTTTCTCAGGAAAAACACAGAACCATAAAAAAAAGCTTTATGGTCACAATACACATGACATGCAAAATTTGACATTGCATTGCCAAAATTAAGATAACACGCCTCACAGCTTGTGCATTGCTTAGACAAGTAGTGAGGATGCCATCTAGAGTCTCATTTAAATTGCCAAGAATAATCATCAGTAATGCATCTAAGGGATGGCTTAACTAACTCTATTTAAACACCCACATTATTATATTTCACATACATAAAGATATGTGCACTAAAATTTCCGTTCTGAGCACACATTTTTAATCCTTACATATGTGGAACACCTACTGATTTCAACAGGGATGTTGCCTGATTGAAGAATATGGTATCAGACCCTCTGCGCAAGAAATGGAAGGACTGACTTGACCTAACACGATATATAAAAATTTCCAAGCAACCTGGAAGACAGTGGAATTGAGCTTCGTGCAACATTTAGCAATAGTAGACTCGGTAACTAATTTCTTTCCAAAGTCAGTTTAATGCACAGCTGTTTTAAGTGTCTTCCAAAAAGCAACACTGTTTTATAAAGGAGTGCTGCAGCCTCTACCAACATTTATCACTTAAAGTATTCTTACAGTACAACAACATTAATTTCTCTTTCTTCCATATGATTTGGAAAGGTTGCAACTACCAGAGTGGGAAAAAGATTTACAAAATACATTCCACTACTGAAAACAATTCTAAAAGCACATCAATGTTAAATGAGGCACTGATTTTCCTCTTAATGGGGCTGTTTCAAAGAAGGAACCAAGTTTTTTCCCCACACCTACTCTTAGGAGACTGCTGTAGAGAGAACATACTTAGCATCCCAGGGTAAAAAGGAGAATTCTTTTAAATAAACACACAAACGACCACCTTACAGAATAATTAAGGAAGAGAGTTGCTGGGCTACAAGGGAAAGGCCTAATCATTTGTGGAGCACCTGCAGGAGCTGTTGACTTCCCACAACTCCTGTTATTTTAGTAAGCCTTGGCTGTACTCAATCTCTCATGTAATTAGG
Organism: Crocodylus porosus; assembly: GCF_001723895.1. Taxonomy (NCBI): domain Eukaryota; kingdom Metazoa; phylum Chordata; order Crocodylia; family Crocodylidae; genus Crocodylus; species Crocodylus porosus. The sequence goes on along the minus strand of NW_017728921.1, from coordinate 12,878,378 downwards.
TCCTCAAGTTTCATCCACTGTTCTTTGGTCAGAAGATGGTGTTTTGTGTTTGATTTTATAACAGGTGATAGATACAAAGAGAAAAAGAAGTATGGTTATGATAAGGGTCCTGATGAGGAAACTGAGTACTCTCAGACACAGATGAGGAGTGGGGTAAAGAAGAAATCAGTTCTCATATAACTAATACATCCCCTATCTTAACAATCTCTTCCTGTCAGAGGAAAACTGTACATTTAAGGCTATGATGCTGTATCAAATACGCACTCAGGTGTCTTGTAAAGAACTAACAAGATGCAGCACTGACCTGAAACAGGATTGCATTACAGTTACTAGTATAATAGTGAGAGAGACAGGCATTTTGAAGAACTATGAATGTTTGTTACAGTTCTGCCTTTTTTGATCCCAGATAAAATGTCTTACAAATGTTGCCAAGCTCACAAATTAAAACTTAACAAATTCTTACCTGTAGTTAATGATTTATCAAAATAAACAGCAAACATTAACCCCGCACAAATGGTATTTTATTTAAAAACCTGAACACTTGATATATAATTTTTGCACTGAATATATTATTCTTTATGTAGTTTTAACTTTTTCAATTAACAATACACTATCTTTTTTCCTCTTAGAGCATAATATACAGGCAACTTCAAGAACATGAACAGCAGCAAAATTAATCAGTACCATTACTCTGTGAAGTAGACTTTAGTAGTATATAAACATTAGCACATCTGGGCTAGTCAGTAAAGCTTTTGATGTTTTTAAACGGTTCAGAAATCCTACATGAGGGGCACCTAATGCCACACTAAATCCATTCATTTCCTCTCAAACCTGAAACACGTGACTTTAATCTTTAAGGTCAGTCCTACCTGACCTTATGGTAGTCGAATACCACCATTAGTCAGTTTAGACACTGTTGTAAGCGCACACTATTTAGTTGGCTTAGAACTTGATCAACAGAACTGCAAAACTTTAAAGGCAGGGTTCTTTGTTTCGAAAGCAGCTGCCCAAAGCCAATCCCCTCAAATGAGATAGAACTGGAACACCTAACAAAGAGAGGTGAGGATAATTTTTCTGTGTAGGCATACATCTAATTTTTTCTGAATAAATCTTGTTTGAAGAGAACCCTATCCATGTTTAATCCACCTGTACTAACTGACAAAAAAAAAAAATCCAACATAAAAGAACATACCTGATCTTGTCTTCCTCACTTTCAACAAAAACAACAGTACACTCACTTGGGACCATCCATTCATTCTTCTAAGTGTAAGTCTCTCATGTGCTACACCATGATTCCAAGTGTACAGTAGGCAAAAAATGTGTCTATGCTGATGTCAGAATAAGAAGGAAGGGGAGGACCCTTTCACTGTACTATAATATAGCATGGATGGGACCAGCCAAAAAAGTATCTAAAGGCAGGTTGCTTCAGTAACACTGCATTAGATAAAACAAGGTGCCTCTGCAGAAGAGGTCACAGTAGTGCCAGCGCTCCCACTCATGAACAATGTGCACACACTGGGAACAAAACAAGAAAGGGAAGGGGAAGATAAAGCTAATAAAAAAAATAAATTTTATAGGCGTTATCATTTTTGTCTTTGAAAGATACCAGTGAAATAATTAAATTTCTAAAAGTTCTGGCTTTGGGGCTAGTTTCCCTAAGCCTTATGTACAATATTGTCCAACAGCAAACTTAAATGTAACATTAAAATAATAAGTAACAAAAAACCCAGGTCAATCCCAACTTATAGTATATAAGTATATTAAAATATTAAAACTGATACTTTAGGTCAGGAAATTATGATTTTGCATATGTATATACAGACCTTTATCAGGTATGTCTACTTCAAAACCTAACCAAAAAGGTGCAAAGAAAAAAAGTATGTATGTGCAGTGAAGCAAAGCTTCTTACTGGCCTGTACTGCAAGAAGGCAATCACCACACTCCAGAAAACATCCTGGGCAGATTTGTCAGTTAATAACTGGCCTGCACCGATCATATTTTGAAGCCTTTTTCCTTTAGCAAAGCTCAAAGCTGTTTTTCATAATTAGAGATAGGTTCAGACAAAATCTTAAACCCAGACACCTGCAATCTGATTTTCAAAGTATTCAGAGTTGGAAATGGAAGGAAATTATTACTTTTCCAGATGTAATGTAAATGCAGCCCAAGACGGCAGAAAACTTGGGAAAATCTGATGTTGCAAGAGTGCAGGACGCCCAATTAAACAGATGCAGATCTAGAACACTGTCTTCTTGGCCTCTCTCTAGTTATAATTCATAAATAAATATTTTCAATCCTTCCTCTGGATTGCTCCTTAGACTTCATCATTTGTTCCTTCCCCACCCTCCACTCTCCAATTTTCATTACTTCAGTGAGGTGAATGAGTTTATAGGAACCCCTCAATACAGCACTGTGCAATAAATGCTTTGCCAGTCCTTCTGAAATTTTTCTTTTCTTTTTTGTTGTTGTTGCTGTTGAACACAAAAGCAGAAATCTGAATTCCATTAAAAATACAACAAATAAATAGAGGTTCTTTTACACACTTAAAGCAGTTGTGAAGCAAAAAACCAGTGAGGAGAGGAGGTCATTGTTTCATTGCTTCCTTGTCACCAGCATTATGATTCTGTTCCTGTCTGTCAACAACAGGAATGTCCTGCTCACTTGATGCAGCTGTGGGACAGATAGCAGTAAGGTCCATTAACTGCCCTTCAATCTGAGTCCATGAAGACATTGATTCATGTACTATAATAGTGTGTTCCTCCATTTGGCGCTGAAGGCTATCCATTTCTTGCCTTTTGAAAAGAAGAAAAAAAGGAAAGACTTATCAGCTGAAAACCTGGCGAGGCATTATTAAACACCAACTAATTTATTTCAAATCATTTCTGACATCTGATACCCATCTGAGGTTCTCTGAAGCCACATGGAAACACAAGGTAGTGCATACAGGGGAATTAATTTTGCAAGAAATATAGGACTTGTTCCTGGGCTAGAAGCAACTTCTACAGGACATATTTAGCTCAAAAGCAGAGGGGATTTTGGCAGCTTTAGCAGTACATCTCACTTGGAGTGTTGCAGGAAGACAAATGAAAAAAAGTTACAGAAATGAAAATTTCCATTTCCATAATGACCAATGCTGCCTGGACTGCAACTCTGTTCATACGGCAAGGCGATACTGCCAAGTATCTTCCCCTGCTACATAAGGAATTCCATTTCAGAAGGAAAAATACATAAATCCTGCTTTGGTTGCTTGTTCTGCATTGTACCAATTTGTGCATTAAGAGTGTAAGCTATCTAGAGACAAGGCTTCTGTTCAATACATCTTGCGTACTGCAAAGTGCTCTGAATACCTCCAGTGCTATAGCAGATACTGATATGCATAGCACTGTGCTAGTGAGAGCTGTGTAGGAAAGAAAATTCCTTTTAAAATGTCTACTGCTTTTGTTTAGATTGGAAGCACACTTGTTCAAATATTTTTTAAATTAAATAATACATGATTTAAAGAATGGGTCATACTTCAATTGCTGAAGACAGCTGTTCAGGTTTTTTAAAGGTTCTTTGCTCACAGCTGTTGGTGGTTTCAACAGCTCTTCCAGCAATGCAGCAGGGACAGGACAATCGGGAATCTTCACTGGCGTCACAGGATTTGAATTAGTCTCTCCTTTCAGTTCCTTCCTCTGTTAAAAGGGGGAAAAAAATGGAACAAACCACCTTCCTCAACTCGACTGTTACTATATAAGAACAGATATAAAGAGTGTATATAGTATGTATCCACACTGAAAAACAGCTCAGAACAATGGTGAAGGCTGGGAGAAGTAGCACAACACAACTGCATAAAGCAGTAGCGCTCAACACTCTGGCCCCACAGGCTGCATGTGTGGTGAAGGGTTGGACTGTAGGTTGGATCCCATGCAGGATCAGCACGTACAATCAGTCCATGAGTTCAATCTGGTGGCATGCTAGCGCAATCCCATGCACCTAGAACCAGCCATGTACTGGCACCATCTGGCATGCAGGGCTGCAATATCCAACCAGAGGGGCTTACCCATGGCTGCGGGAATTTAGCAGCAAGGGTACAGCAGCTAATGCTGCCATCAGTCCCCCACCACAAATTTCCAGACCTTTGGGGAGCACCATGAACCAAATGACATGGTTCCATAAGCCTAGAGTTAAATACCCCTGGCCTTAAGCAGTCCTACCTGTCATCCAGACTTGTAAGTAAACCAGTACTTATGTCTAGACCAGTAGGCTTGGTGCTCAGTTTCTTTTCTGGCTTTATATACTGGTAACAAGAACAGGATATGACCAAAAAAAACCACCTCTCACAGTATTAATGGACCAGCAAAAAGGCAAATAATACAGCAAGGCAGTAACACTCAATTTTTTGCTGCCATGGGCCAGATAAGTGGTTTGAGGCCAGTCTGTGGACTGGATCAGCCCTCATGTATCCCGGGGCCCCAAGCTGTAGGACTGGGTCCACACCACCTTCAGCCGGCCTCAGTGTGTTCACATCAGGACTTTTGCACACTCCCCACACGTTCAGGAACCTGGCAGCAAGGGAGCAGCAGTTCCTGCCACCACTCCCCTGCTGTCAACGTTTTGGACCCAAGCACACTCCTGCAGGCCAAATCTGGCTTGTGGGTTGGAGGCTGAGCACCCCTGCAGTAAGGGGTTCAACATACTGGCTTCACAGCAGGCTTAGCTATACAGAAAGATGGTTATAAAAAAGGACAATGCAGCCAAAAAGAACGTACGTGGTCAAAAGTATACCTTTTTGAGCATTCTGGGTTATGCTGAAGACACAACTCATAAATTCTGATCAGTAATCTATAAGACCCCTTACTAGGGTCCTTAGAATGAAATATGTTCTACTTCAAGTACAGAAAGATTAGAAGAAGATTTAGTAAGGGAAATCTTTAAGCTAGCTACTGGGTCTATAAACAGAGCTGGGGAGTTACAGACATTTTCTCTGTTTCCAGGTGCTAAACAAGGAATCCAATAAAGACACTATTTGAAGTTAATTCTTGGGTAAAAATATTAAAGACACCAGAAACAACTTGAATAGGCAGGATATGCACCTTTAAAGACAGATTTAAAAACAAAAGATTTATCCATTGTCCATCACATAGCTCTTGTTTGTTTTTTGCAAAGGAGAGAAAGAAAAAGACTTGTGGCTTATTTAATTGAAGAAACATGTGAATGACGTATCATTAAGGCTATGACTTTGTTATGGCAGTCACAGAAGCCATTAATTTGAAGAAACTGAATCTCATCAGTGAATGCAACCACATATTCAATTTGATGGATTTTTTTTACTTCATATGTATTTATATAATTACCCTATGTTCCCTAAAACATGCACACAACCATGTTAGTCTTAAAATGCAGACTGCTACACATTTAGAGAGGGATGCTTACCTATCGGAAAGAATGGAGGCATTAATTCTCTAAAACTACAAGTCTCACAAGACAATAACTGCAACAAATACATTTCCCTACTAACTGTCACGTATACTGGAATTGTAAAGATTATTAAAACTAGTAACTTCCCTGCAAAAGCTGCTTTGTTTCACCTGTACCTCTAATGTGAAATTCACTAAAAGTTACCACGCCAAAATCACAGCCATAAACACGTTGCAAATGCATAGAAAGACATTCTGTTTAAAAGGCATATACTCCACATTGCTTTGTTTGTTTTGCAGCCAGAAAATTCTTTAAGGATTTATTTTTTAAAACAGAGAACCACTATCCCTTAACTGTTAATCTAGCATGGTCATACCAGGATCCTCACAAGGTTATGCTGTAGAAGACTGTTTCCACAGCACATCTGATTATTCTAAGAGAAAGTCCTTTTTACTACTTAAGTACCTTCTTTATCTTCCCATGCTTCAGATCCATCTTCAGCTGCTGATTCTGCTGCAGCAGACTCTTCATGCTATTCTTCAGTTCAGTCACTTTAGCCTGAAGCATGAACTTGTCCTTCTGAGTCATTGACAGATCTTCCCGTACCATCTCCAGCTCAGTCTTGATATTCTGTTTTAAAAAAAGGGGTTTTTTTAAACCTTAAGAAAACGTTATGAGGGAATAATCAAAAGTGAAAATGTACAGCTGAGCAGTTACAGGGTCCAAGTTTAAGTGGCAGAAAACTACAAGTTATTTATGCAGTAATATTCTATTACATTTTTTCAATTTCTTGATACATTTTTTAAAAAAAGCAGATGCCTCTGTAGTTTGGGCCATTATTATCAACCTTAAAAATAATTTACTTTGGAAGAGAGTCAGTTATGGGACATTTAAATAGCATATTCCTGCTCCTCTCAACAGTGATAGATATTTGCATCATTTTAACTATTAATTAGAAGTCCTACACCATGTCCACATCCAAGTAATTCATTTAATAATTTACCAGTGCATTATTTCTTGAAAGAACACTGTCAGGTTATATTAACCTAAAGTTGCAATTTTGTAAAAATTAAAGTTGACACATCCAACATTAATGAAGAATGTTTCCATCATTTTCTTCAATTTTGATAGAAACTAAACACACCCACATACATTCCATTGTTTTTGCAAGCACAACAGTTGTGTCTAGGAAGTAACTTAAGAGCAACTAACCTATTTTATGAGTCCAAAGTGGGTGTCATATAAACAGAAAAAAGAATAGTGAAACTGAAATCAATAACACACAAAACCTCTTAGTTTTAAATCATCTAGTTTTATGCTTGAAATTTGTATAATACTTTCTTTTTAAACTTTACAAGGTCCCTTTTGAATATCCTCTTAAGAATCTCCTCTACTATTACTTTACTCTTCATTGAAAGCCCCTGTCCCTCAGAATCATGCAGGTCAGCTCAATTACCTGCAGTACCAGCTGCATTCCTTCTAACTCCTTTTGACTGCGCTGTTCAGTCATATCCGACTGTTGCTTTAGTGTTTGAATTTCTCTTTCCTTCTGTTCTACCTCCCACTTGAGGTCTTCAACCTACAGAAAAAAAAAAAGTTTTGGGATACACCTAAAATTAACTACAAGACCAATCAATCAGAAAATTTAAGCTATTTTGTTACCTACGTTGCAGATATTTTCTATTTTTTAGCAAATCTGTTAACACAAATGCAAATACTGTTGGAGGATTTAATTAGGCCTTTTGAGGATTATACTAAATAAGATACATTAACTATGGGTGAAAGAAGTTAGAGTTGACTACAAAGTTTTACCTCTTGGTTTACTACAGGTTGTTTATTAAGTTGCTCATCCAGCTGTTTCTGCAGAAGCTGAAGCTGAGACTGGGCTTCTGCCAATTCTTGCTGAAACTGTGACACTTCCTGGGAATGTTTCTCATCCTCAGCCCTAGGTCAGAAATGGCAAAAACAAGAATACAGACAAGAACCATTAGGCATCTCTCTTTACAACAGAAGACATAGTTAATAAAATAAGATATTTAGAAGCAAAGTGGTACAAGTTATCAACCTGAAGCTCCAACTAAGAAAATCAGCAATCCAGTCTGGCAAGCTGCATCTTTGGCAGTCTTTGCCTGCATGTTCATGTCATTATTTTAGCCACAAACAGCATTTCGCTAAAAGGAGATAAAGCAATATTGAGCCAAGTACTTGTTAACAAATGTATCAAACAGCTGTTAGTAGCCCAGTCAAAGAGGAGAAACAAAACCAAAAGTCAATAGGCTATTTTAAAAGAAGAAAGTTTCCATTTTGATTTATTCAGACATCCATATTGTTGTTACTTGCAGTACTGAAGTTCTGAGACAAGTCTACCCACAGCACTTTACAGGCATGTATAGGCACAGGAAGTTTATAGACACAAAGTCCCAAACAAACATCTTGTGATAGATCCAGTGCAGAAGGTCCCTCACTCTGATCTCCCATGGCACTCATGGGCAACTCTAAACCATATATATCCTCACAAACCATGGGAGACACAGATACCTGATGCACAAATGGAAAAAATTTCAAAACCCTAGCATGCAACTGCGGTCACCCAAAACAGACCATGAAACATACAACGATTCAATGCCCGATCCACAAATATGAAGGAGGTATCACAGAGCTACACTCCCCTGCTCCTGACAACTGTCTGGCTCAACCACCTAAATGTAAAATTATAATTACTGTTCTGTATCTACATCAGACGTATGGAAGAAGAATAGGCATTTAAGTATTTTGATTAGTGCTGATTTTTCTTTCTACAGCATCTATAATGTAGTGCTCCAGTCAGTGTGACTTATTCCGCACTTCTACAGAAACATGCTGTAACTGATATCATTGTATTCATACTAAGGTAGATGGGTTGTCCCTGGGTATAACTAAAGCACTATCAAGTCTTCATTTAGACAAACTTTAAGAAATTGATTTGCCATCCAGTTTTGAAAAATGTACTCTGAAGAGCTCAGAATCTAGCCAACTGCTTCACTGAAGCCTTCTGCTTCAAGCTCCTAAGCCCTTGGATTCTGAGGCTGAACGACCAGTATGTTCAGCAGGAAGCAACCAGTTCACATTCCCATATAGTACAACAATACTGTCTATTTCACAAAACCTGACAGTTAACTGATACTTCACATGCTTGAAAAGGTCATTCTGCACGTAGATTGCACTTCTGGTCGACATGAAAAAAAGAAGAGCAACACACACGAGTGTGACACTGAAACACATCTAGCCTATCAAATAGGGGTTGTGTGTCAAAATCATAAGCAGTGCAGGTGATAAGATGCAACTCAGACATAGTAGAAGAAGAGTTTCTCTCTGCAACCTGGATGCACATGTACCCAGTGAAGGACTCAGCCAGGACTAATTCAGTAAAACCATTCCAGACAGTCAAAATCAAAAATTCAACTATACAAGCAGTTAGTTTTCAGATGTTTTGTTCAGTCAGTCACCATTTTATTTACTGTGTCCTGACAAACGTAAATATACCTCACAATGTACTTACTGCAGTTTGTCTGCTTCAGCCTGAAGGGCTTGGACAAGCAGTTCTTTGGCTTGTAGCTCTTTCTTAATTTCATTCAGTTCAAGGATAGCTGCTCTGTAGTGACGACGGTTATGTGCTGCATCTGCTTTAGCTGCTGCAACCTATGAAAACAAACAGGTAGTTTTTCCTCATCCAGCATTTCAGGAGAAAAGGAAGGATTTTATCATTGGATTCATTAATGTAACAAAACAACTAAATTTACCTTGGGTCTTTTGAGGTGCCTTTGGATAGAGGAGAATACTTTTACCCAAAGAAAAGGTACGTATCATTCCAATTCTGATGAAAATGTTTCAAGGCAGCCCCCTGCTAACATTTTGGTAGCTCATAACTGCTTAATATAGGGCATGTTATAAGTCGAGATGCATCCAGGGACTTGCATGCTACTGCCCCTCCCCCCCCCCCAAAAAAAAAAAGATGGCTGCAGGTAGCAGCTGATTGTATGCCTGACTTTTACTTAAACTGCTTTCCAATATTTATAATTCAAATCATCTACTATTAACAAAGGGGAAGCTTACCTGTTCTTTGAGGTCATTAACTTTTGACTTCTCTTTCTCTAAGGCAGTCTGTAAGGCTTGAATAAGTTGTTTCATTTGCTGATCCTCCTCCTCTTTACGCTTCAGGACTTCTTGAACCTATAGTAATCACAAAACCAGGATTTAGCAGTTACAGAATGCTTCCCTCCATATTTCTCAGCCTGGCTTTGACAGATTAACAGTGCATTTAAGGGAACTCCCATCACATCTTCCTCATATGGAAGCATAATTGCCATGACAGACTCCTGAAATGGGGGAAACGGACCACATAAAGACTCTCAGAACCACAAATGGAAACAGATGACGAAGCCATCAGAACCCCCACACTCCAAAAATGTATTAGCTAATTGGGAATTAAAAATGCTGGGAATTCATAATATGGTTCAGAAAGGTCCAGCTTTTCCATAAGTAACAGCATTCAAAAGCTAGGCAAATTAAACAGTGTGAAATGTATTGTTTGTTGGTCTTTCCTGTTCTGTTGTGTATTTTACAGATCCCACAGCACTTTTGAAAGAGAGCACCTGAGGGTCCTTGGCACATCTTCACTTCTCATCATTATAGTCACTCTCCCTGCATACTGCCATCTTGTCCCAGAGGTGGTTACATTTTAACAGGCATGTGTATAGGTTGTTAAACTTTTTTTTACGGTGGAGGGGGGAGGACAGGGAGAGGCTATATTCTGGTAAATGATGCAAGACTAAGTAAAAGTATTGACACTGATATCAGCAGATCTTTGTACGGCATTTATATGTCAGTGATAACAGTTACATTTGCCACCTTTGTTTTTGCAGATTTCCATTACTATTTTCACTGAAAACATTTAGTTTAGCCCAGTATAAAAATCATATTTTGAGCAGTCATTTGGGACTGTATTATTCTTTCATCCTAATCCACACCGAAACCTGAATCTGGTGAAAATACACTGAATTTTCTTTAAACATCTGCTTTTCATGTAAATCTATGGACATAGCTAAGTTCTGAAAATGGAAATATTCTCTCCCCTAAAAAGTTACATATGCTCCAACTACCTGGAGATTCAGCTGTACCAGATCTGCCTCTCTTTTTGCTAGTGCTGTTTCTAGGATGCTGTTGTGCTGCCTCAAAGCAGCATTGGACTGACCAAGACCTGTGAGCTTTCCTCGCTCATGTTCCAGCTCAAGGGCCAGCTTCTTGTTTATTTCTTCAAGCCGTTTTATCTTTCTCCTGAAGCCTCTAGATTCCTGAAGCTAAAGGAAAAAAAATAGAATGTTACCTCATTGTTGCGTTACGTATGGTAGGAAAGTCTCCAATTTAATAACAGATACTTTTAAAAGTCATTTCAAGTGTATCTGTATTTTTTTTTTTGTTTCTAACACAAATTAAGTCAGCTAGAAGACTGTGCAAGTGCTTTCAACAGGAAAAGGAAAGAAGAAATGATATACTAATAGCAGTGGCCTTTACTGAACATTTCTCATGCCATATTAATTTCTGATTCCAGAAGTCAATGAACACTCATGACTCCTATTCACTTCAATAGGTAATTAACTGGACTCATCAACAGTTAACATTTCTTGACCAGATTTGACCAGTCGCTAATGTAGACCTTTCATTCATTTCATTTCCTTTGTTTCCCAGTGGTCAAAGGAAGGCATAAAGATTGGGTATCTTGCACCAAGTTTACCAAGTGTGGCTGAACCTTCCCCCATGCCAGTTTTTAACATACTTCACTGTTTGAATAGATTTACAATTCTAAATCATCATCTCTTTCCGCCTCCCTCCCTAGGGCTGCTGGTAGACCTTTAACAATTACCTCATCCTCAAGTTCTAATACTTTTTCTCTGTATTCCTCCAGCTCCTGGCTGGTAAGTGAAATAACTTCTTGCAGCTCTTTCTCCAGCATTGTCTTACTGCTGCTAACAGCTTGCAACTCTGTCTCCAGAGCTTGAATCCTTTCCTAAAAGTAAAACCATCAGAAATCTGGTCAGTCAATCATCCCAGCTACTCCAAGAGACAACTACTTTTTTACCAAGTCTATTACACTGGCAGATAGTAAAGTGCCTTCTATTGCTTAATGGATAACAGTTTGACTCGGAGGAAAAAAAAAGTTATTGCAATTAATAGATTTTTTACTTTTCTTAATGGAAATTATTTAACGATGAATTAATTCCCTTATTTATGCTATACCGGAGTCAGAATGCAAATATAAAATTACGTCTTTGCTCAGGGGCTTCAGCTACGTTATATCTGGTAATGACAGACACAGTCGCAGCTAAAATTTTGGCACAGCATCAAAAAGCTTAGCTTTTGAAGGCTCTCCAGAAATAGTTGGATTTAAGGAGGGATTTGAGGCAGCATAAAGCAAGTGTTTGGCAAGGAAAAACTATTGTTAGGTAATCTTTAAAAGAGTCTATTACATTTCAGAACAGTAAGAAAATATTGCCTAAGTAAGTAATTACTGCTTAAATGATGACACAGATTCATGGCTAACACAGACCTTTCTTCTGAAGTTTGTGACCAATAGGTAGTCTTATTTTACTCAGATAAACCCAAACCATTCTCAGCTTTAGTTAAGGCAATTTTGCCCTGGCTGAGCCATGGACACACGATATACAGATCTGGAAACTGTAAATATAGTATTTAAGTAATAATTTATAGCTTCTGCAATAAAGGCAAAAGATTAAGTGAATTATTCTTGAACTGAAATGTACTGCAACTATTGTACTAGCGTAGATTTGAAACCCATGCTTCTAGTTTATTTTAGACTGAAAGGAACTATAATTACAGCAGTACTGACTTTAAGTCATTGCAGGAGGTTTAACAACAATCCATGTTATTAATTTATGTATGAAACATAATGAAGCTTACAAGATTTTCAGTAGAATATGAAATCTTGTAAAATGCAATCATGCCCCAAAACTGTTTGTATTACAAGTTTTCGTTTCCTAACAAACAAACCATAGTTTAGCCTTCTCTTTAAGGATTTAGCAATAATCAGTGATAGTCCGTTCTGCTAACCTGGGAAACTTGGTTATTTCCTCCATCAATAACCTGTGCTTTTAGCTTGCTCAACTCTGCTTCGGCAGATTCCTTTGCTGTGAGGGTTTCCTGCAGCCGGCGGCTAAGAATGCCGACTGCATTCGCATAAGCTTTGTGTTTTGCTTTCATTTCTTTTTGGGCACTAGTCAGATCAGAACCCAGGCGCTTCATTTTCTGTTTCTGTTCAGTAATGGCCCTAGAATGAGAAAACAAAAAGTGAGAATTTCTAGTTGAAAAAACTTCCTGAAAAACTATATTGAAAAATTAACTTCCCAGATTAATATGCCTTAATGAAAGGACCTAGTGTCTGCAACAAACAAATTATATCCAAATAGTTACAGAGGATCAATAAAAAATCATCTAAGAAAAATTAAAGCTTTTCTCAACAGATAAACCATAAATTTCTAATGTTATGGGGCACTGGTAATTGGTTAATTACACATAACTAGCATTTTTAAATTAGATAAAGCTATTTTCTGCTGACAGGAAAATCTTTTTGAGGTCACAGTTGTGCATCAAAAATGTCCAAAATCACTAAAGAGACTTGGGAGGCGGGACACACACACCCTTCTACTCCTGAGTCAATCTTTTAGCAAAATTATTTTTCCATGTGCACCTGGGTCATGTTGTCTGGAACTGAAATGTATTTCTACTGTGGCGAGTTCTCTAGAGCTGCTATCTCCTCCCTCAAGAGTCTCCTTCCACTCACATTCCCTACCCCAGCTAAAGCCACAATCCAAACATGGTAACACTTTAATTCTTGTGGATGCTTAAAATGTTACAGAAAGAATATAGTTAATGCTTCAGCCTCTGGCTGCAACTGTTTAGATGTACATGAATTGCAAAATGTCGCTTGTGGTAAGCACTTACTTGCCACTAGTATACTTTCAGGTGCCTCTTGCCTTATGCCACACTTTAAAGTATCATAGTAATAAATACCCCGGTTGCTTTGCCACTTACAGCTTTCTGAAGTTATAAACTATTTTTTACATTAGGTAAAAGCAAACAGTGTTGGATCAATGCTAGCTTTACTGCAGATTAAAAGTATACTTTATCTATTAGAAAAAGGCTTATTATTTCTCTTGCCAATTACATTGCTGGGTTATACAGAACTATACTAACATTTATCCTTTAATAATACCAAGATCAATCCAGAGACTAAACTTAAACATTGAATATGTCCCTCTCCATCCCTCAACACCCCTCCTAGTATACTTGACAAAAGTCATGGTAGTATCAAATGATCATAGTTGGACTTAGGAAAACTAACAAAGAAAATATTATATTACTCTCTCCTCAGGCAAGTGAAGGAATAACAAATTTTAGAGTTAAAAACCTAATCTCAAAGTTCAAGTTTACCTAGCTTTTTTAGAGTTGGAGCTGCAGTCTGTTGCAGCTGAAAAAAAATCAGGGAACGTAAACCATGATTAATCCCAGGAAATATGAACAGAATGTTAACATACTGTATATATTACACAGCATATGTTGCATTGCAAAGTGTATTATAGACAGAATACTGGCAATCATCTTAAGAGTTAAAAGCTAAGATTAATTCTACTGCATTTTAGCTAAAAACGGAAAATAAATACTTTCACAGTATTGCACAAAACTAACTTCAACAAAGAAAAACAGGCAGTTAAAAGGTTGTCGTCTCAATGTAACTACTTATACTATAGATACTTAATAAAAAGCAACTCCTGAACGCACACAAAAAAAGGGCACAGATAGATAAATAAAATATATATTTCCCAAAGTTGGCACCTATGAAATACTCACACTCTATATTAAATAGAGTCACTTCATTAGTTCAGTTACCGTTTTAAGGCTAGAGGGGGTCAAAGAAGTCTCAGCCTGGAACTTAGAAGTTCCAACCCACTAACTTCCATAATTTTGGGCATGTTAACTTCTGTGCCTAAGTCTGTTTACTTCCAAAATGGTAATTCAATATTTAACTCCCCAATAGGGTGGGGAAAAGACCGATTTGTAATTTTTGGACAGTATGCTAATGCACACTTGGAATGATGAATGCTATTATTCTGGCTGTACTAAAGAACCAACTTACTTTTTAGCTTCTTCTTGCATTTGTTCCACCTGCAGTTTTAATAAGTCATTTGCCTCAGCCAGAGATGTCATTTGTTGCCTGTCAAACTGCAAAGACTTGAGGGAAAGATGAAGAATAAGGAAGAAAAAGAACAAAAAAGGAGAATGTGTTAAGCACAAAACTTTCATATTCTAGTTTGCTATATAAAAATTGTCCCAGAAAACAGTAAAGAAATCTGTTAGAAAACAGGTGAAGTCAGTGT
>NW_017728921.1:12858880-12863453 GCF_001723895.1 Crocodylus porosus | reverse complement strand
AATGTGGCAGCCAATTTATAGTAAGCTCTGGTTTAACCTGAATATTTAAAAAGAAAAGTCACCAAAATAATAGTATACTGATTCTCAAAAATATCTCTCTCTCTTTACCTAAGAGAACTTAAAACATGAGAACTTGCACATTACCACAACTTGCATCTCATTTCAGCAATCAGTAGAACTAGTGACATATAATATGATATTCTTTACAACTTTAACTTCAGCATCCTCCACACCTGTAGATGTGCCTCCATGTCATCCCGCTCTTTCTGCACCAAATGAAGATGGTTTTCCAACTCCACCATCTGCTGGTGAACCTGGGTCACTTCTTTTTGTAGTTTTGAATGCTCCACCTCAGTGGACTGCTTTTCAACCTGAAGTTTTAGTAACTCTTGTTTTAAGTCTTTCACTTCTGAGTCCAGCCTTTTCTTTGTAGCCTTCAGTTCACTAATCAGCTGGTCCTTTGAACTTGCATCTCTTCGATAAGCTTCCACCATTACCTACCACACAAAACAGAATTACAGAGACATTCCCCATGGCACAGTTGCTCAAAGAATAGATGATTTATCAAAAACACCAATACTTTAATTTTCAAATATCACAAGACGAGCAGCAATCAAAGACATTAAAACAAAAGAGCTTCAAGGGGACAGAATCTTTCCTGCTGCAACTTTTGAAACGTCTACCTTTAAGGAATTATATAAAGGGGATTCTCAACATTTTGTGCCAATGGATTTAAAAGCCAGTACTATATTCCACAACTTTTTTAACTGGTTCACAGGTATTTTACATAGAATTAGTAGGTGACTGCAAGATAAAACCCAAGCACCTGTAAAAATGGAACTATATTAGGAAGCAACAGTTCAAAAAGATAATCTTTGGAATTATATTATCCATTTTCCAGATAAAAGAAAATGTACTTAGCCTTACAAAATAATCAGGAATTTTACCTGTCCTGGCACAAAACATACTTGTCCATATTTTGCAATTAGGATTGGTATTAAAAAATCTACCTTCTTGAAAACACTGCTTACAAGTTAAAACAAACTTTGATGTTGGACTAATAAGGCAACTAAACAGCAAGCTAATGGTCCTGCTACAAGTGGGAAAGACACAACAGGACTTCAAGTTATCAGTCAGGATCAGACTCCACATACATTCAAGACAAAATCTGAAATAAACATTTGTTTTAAATGACTGTGCAAGTACAGTTTTACAAGACCAATTTAAATACAGTACTCAAAAGTTTCTCTTTATTGTTGCAAAGCATATCATCTAATGCAAAAGCACTTGAGAGATCTTTTGTTATGATCTTTTGTTTAAGGCAAAACACTTACATTTACCTGGGACAAGAACTGACTTGTGTGTCTTAGTTTATATTGATTCCCATAAAAATCAAAAACTACACAAGTTACGCAAGTCCCATAATGAAATGTGACAACATTCCATTTGACATAATGGCCTGCAGTTTAAGCAGGTTAGCGGCTTCATGCTTCCTTATGAAAAACAGCACTGCTAGCATATGCCTTTGCTGTAATGCATTAGCTGTTTATTTTTAAACATAATTTCAAAAAAGTTACATGTACACTTACCTTCTGCTGCAGAAACTGTTCCTTTACCTTTTGGGTCTGCTTTTTCAAGCTGGCACTTTCTTGTTGCAGATTTTCCACCTATTCAGAGGGAAAAAATGCAGATGTGGTGCTTTCACTGCATTGTAAGTTCTTTAAAAAAAGCCACTCCCTTTTTTTTGTTATGTATATACAGTGCATAATCTAATGAGAACATGAATGTTCACTGGTTATTGTGATGCTACTACAAACCAAATAATCTGGTTTATTCTTACTCTGAATCTGTTCATACACAACAAATCTCCAATGCTGCATAAGCAGCCTGAAGAAAGGCACTTTGTGCCCCGAAGTTTGTTTAACAGCTCTCCCAACTTTACAACAGACCAATAAAATACATCATGCAAAAATACCTTGCTTCTCTCATATTTCTTGGATCAACATGGCTACAACACTCCAACCCTTTTGAATATACCATCACATATACATGATATCTCTGAATCATACCAATTCATATTTACATGCTCAAGATAAAATGGAGATGATTTGTAACAGAGACAGTTATATTGCATGTGTTAGCGAGGTACTTTTGACACCAACATTTCAGAGCTTGCTTCGTTATCGTTCAAAAAACCATCCCATTGTTGGATACCAAGCCCGGGACATGGCCAGCCTCTCATACAAACGTATATTCTCCGTCTTGCACTGAAGTGTGGAATACTCTAGAGCAGCATAAGTGCCACAAGTGGCACAGGTAACCACTGCGTATAACAGGTGGCAGATCGGAGATAAAGCAGAGAGCACAGTGGCACATTGGGCAGGGAGGACAGGGCTGGGTCCAGGAAGGAGACAGTATATCAAACAAAGGAAAGGGATCATGGAAGGTGTGAGATTATTTAGTGTGCCCCACCCACCAAAAAGGTTAGCCTCACTCCTCTAGACCAGGGGTCAGCAACCTTAAGCCTGTGGGTCAGATTTGGCCTTCAAAAAGGTCAAATATAGTGAGGAGGAAGAAAAATTGGTGGCATGGTCCTGCACTGTTATGCTCATCCCCTCTAAGACACTCCCCTGTTGCAGAGCCTGCTGCTCTGTCATTTCTGTTTCCCTCCCTGTTGAGGGTCTGGGTCTCGGTATCTGCAGTGGAGGAGGAGAGATGGGGGAGAGAGAGTCAAGCTCCAGCCTGGATCTGCTAAAGGTCACTGATCCCAGCTCTAGATAAGTTATGGAACAAACCTGATTATGCAACTAGAATTTGGAACAGTCAAAGATTCATTGTGCATTAGAGAATGCATGATGGCAGCATCTGTAGAAAGCAGATCTAATCTGGTAAAGTAGTACAGTGACCAAGCAAAGAATTCTGAGAATCAATCTGTGAGCATACAGAACTGTATAAACATGAGACCCAATACAGTATTTCAAACAAAGTAGTACTAAGGCATTCCAAAAGGAGCAACCAAATGTTAGCTACATGCATGAGGAAGTTCTTTAGTCCACAGTACAATATGAATAGAACACATTAAACATAATTTAAAAGGAACAGTATAATTCATATAAAATGTTCAATTTTGAAAAACTGGTTTGAGAAATCATCATGCTCCTTGATAAAGAAGCAACGTAGTCTATTAAATCCTGGCACAAAAATTTAACTGTTCCTTTCAAACTCCATGAATTAAGAATTAAACAGATATAAAACATCTGTTCTGTTAACTGATATAAAACATACTAAATATATACTGTAAAAATTCTACTTCAGTAATAGAAAAATAAATTAAGGTTATTCAACTTACACGAAGCAGTTATAAAAACTGACGGATATACCCCAATATATAAATCAAGGTTTATGGGTATATGACAAATGCTTTCTATGGAGCTATGCTCTAGTCATTCAGCTGCTCCACAAGCCTATATCAATATATTTTATCTGTTATTTGTAAAAGAATAATACTAGAAATCAATTACCTGGCTAGATTTTACAGCTATTTCTTGCCTCAGTTGTTCCAATATCTCTGATGTTGCCTCTGTACCTTCTCCCAGGCGTTTTGCCCCTTCATCAAGTTCTTCTTTGCTTGCTTTCACTGTTTGCAGAGCTACTTCAAGGACAATCTTCTCTTTCTGCAAATACTGGATCATGTCATCCTTGGAAGAAGTGTCACTTTGAAACTCTTCTAGCCTGGCCTCCAGCTCATCATATCTTGTTTGCAGGTCACTCAAGGACTGGTCTTTGGCATGCAATCTCTCTTGAGTTAGGGTAAGCTGCTTCATGAGCTCAAGATGCTCCTGCTGTAAAGATTCAAGCTGCAGATCTCGTTGATGCAAAGTCAGTTTCACCTTAAGAGATAAATATTTGAAAAATAAAAGATCCGAATGAATTTTAAATTGTGAAATTAACTTTATAAAAGCATTAATTTTTTAAAACAAAATAGGAAGTCATCATGTAGCTGGATGTCATCCTCAGATTCCTAAGCTGCTGCTTTTTTCTTTTTTTCAAAACACATATTCAATTTACTCGCTCTGTTTATCATTGCTGGAGTCATTCCATGCAAAAGCTACAGTGCTACGGAGCCAAACTGGCCAGGCTGACAATTCTAGAAGTCTAAACAAAACTTTTTGTTTTTCAAATTGATATTTAAAAAAAGGTGAAAAAGTGTCTGGCAGAGATATAAACTGCACAAAGTGCCAACAGTCCTAGCCATTTTTCCAGAGCATAAATCAGCTACCACAGGCTCAGTCTAGTTCCATCCTGAATAACACCTCCCAGGAATACAACATTAAATCCTTCACAAACACTGGTGTAAAGTGAAACTCTAGGTCAGGAAAATTACTATCTAGAAAGGTAAATTTCAGCTGATCTGGACTTCCTCTGTATATCCAGATACTGTCTGCACAATTCACTATCAATCTACCTTTTGCTACTGTGTAGCTCTTTTAGAATTCCATCACTAAGAAGAGGCTCAACTCAAATTCCAGTTTTGTGAACTGGAGTAATGTCATAGTTAAGGATGCACAAGACT
>NW_017728921.1:12844729-12858780 GCF_001723895.1 Crocodylus porosus | reverse complement strand
GGGGGCTTTTATTCCCAGTTGGTATTTGCAAGCCTGATTGTTATGTGTTACTGAGCAAACTTCATCTGGAAATTACTGAGAAACACAAATGTGTTTATGCCTTCACATAATTTAGAGTGATCCTTCCGACAATTTAGATCCAGTAAATACAAAATTCATTTATGCTGTTTTCAAGTTAAATATCTACCTTGTAACCTTTAGGAAGCTAACTAATAATTGAGTCTACCTGATCAAGTTCTAGCTCTAGTGCTGTTGCAGAATCAGCCATTTTCTGAAGTTGCTCTCTCTCATCCTCAAATTCCTCCAGCTTTCTCTGCAGGTCTTCTTCCACCATGGTCTTTGCTTCCTGAATCTGTATGAATGCAGCTTCTTGATCTACCATGTCGGCCTGCACAGCAAAAAACAAGGAGCTGTTATGATATAAGAATGTAGTACAAATATCAAATGTAATGGATTTATAACATCAGAGAAGATTTTTGTGAAGAGAGAAAGCACATATCATTCAGTTGTCAGCATTCAAGTTACCCAGTCAGATGTTTACCAAATTTAGAACATACCTTGGAAGGGTTATTGTGCTTCCCGCAAACTTGTAAAACATTGAATTCCTAAATAAGATTCTTATTTTAGGTGACAGTCAATAAAAAAAATGTATAGCATAGGAAAGAACTGAAACAATATGTTTGCAGACCCAGAGTAAACTTTTCACAAGCATTTACAATAAGAACTGGTTGCAAATTTTCCAGGAGGTCTGTCTAGCAGTCACATATCCTGGAAGCTCCAGGCCCCTGGCTCTTCTAGGTTGGACCTGTAGCAGAAATCCGTGCCAGAGAGGTGAGGATCTTTGCCAGAGAACTGTGAACCCGAAAGTCTTGGGAGCTGCAATATTGCATTTAAGCCTTTTAAAGGTGCTTCTTTCTGGTAGGTAAAGTTTCTAGCCTAACCAGGTTTCCCTTGCAAGTAGTTTGAATGTTTTGGGAAGTAACAGTTGCTTTCTGGGGAACCATATACAAAACAATATATCATCATGTAAACAATGTTAACTATATAGCACTTCAATGAGAACATCACTTTTACCTGTAAAAATACCTTCTTACCTTACCTGGAATCTGAAAATAAGATGATCACCAAATGCAAATATAAAAACTAAACACAATACAATTCACAGAAGTACGACTTTACCTCAATATTTTGCAGTTGTGCTGCAATCCGTTCCTTTTCTTTAATGGATCTGTGCTGGGTTTCTGTTAGCTGATGAGACAATGTCACATTCTCCAGTTTGAGGTGCTCCAACATGCCTGCTTGGGTCATTTGCCCAGCCTGCAAAAAGGAAGAATCAGATTAAATACAAATATTCAAATACGGATGACAGCAAAGAAGTTGTATGGTAGATAACTAAAAAATCTCTCAATGCTTTAATTTATTACCTTACATGGGTCCACAGATCTACATCTATCAGCATGCTCAATGAGCTTGTCAGGAAGTGCATTGGTTCAATTTGTGCCAGAGCACTAGACAAGAATTAACATCTTGTGATGCAAGGTAAAAAAAGAGAGGAAAAAGCTGATATGTACCTCATATAAATTAGACTGGTTTCCATCTTAAAAGTTTATGAACAATTTACGCTGCTAGATAAAAGGTAACATAAGAAGAAAGCAGCAACAGTGTAGAAAGTGGTTCTGAGGTGCCTGTGATAATGCAAGTAGATACCTGTATGTTGGCCATCTCACTCTGTAGTCTAACACGAGCCTCCTGTGCCAATGCCAACTGGTGATGATACCACTGCCGTACATTTTGCAGCGATGTGATCTCTCTTTCAGATGCTTTCAGCTTATTAGTCAGCGTGGCCCGTTCTAACTGTACCTGCTGAAGTTGGTTCTGTAGGGAGGCCAACTGTTGTCGCAAATCATGAACTATGAAAGGGAAAAATAAAGACTTCAAAACTATGCTAGTTCCAAGTGTTCTATTTCAGATATTTCTAAGAGCAGTAGTGAGCCTTGGTGACATTTGTTCATGGTCAGCCTATTTTAGTGGAAGCAGGTCTAGAGAAAGAAAGAAACAAACAAAACTCAGTGTACTCCCTGAAAGGCCAAATGAAATCCCAGTGTTTACAGAGTTAGCATCATTAGCAGAATACAGTTTAAAAAAAATCCCTTCTTTGCATACTCAACTTCTTGTACAAGTAAACGAAGCTGCTTACTTAAGTTTTGTCTAATTTAAGACAAAAGTAACATACTACGCAGCAATAACCTGTAATCCAGTGTCATGACAGCAGGTTAACATTTTTCTGGTTTTTAATTCAATCACATCAATAATACACACTGTTGTGGTTCAGCGATTGACTCTTTGTCTACCATGCGGGAGACCCAGGTTTGAATCCCAGACATGCGTACAGCTACAGCCCTCAGGACACCAAAAGTCCGGACTTGGTCTTGGCCTTTGGATTCTGTCTCGATCTAAAATGGGGGGTATAAGGTCAGAGCCTCCACTCCTCCATACTCCTGTTGAGGCATACGCGTTGAAGGTCCTGGTGACCTCTCACACACACAACACTGACAAGTGCAAGGTACTGCACCTGGGGGGGAAGAACCAGCAGCATACCTACAGGCTGGGGAACTCCCTTTTCAGCAGTGCAGAGGCAGGAAAGGATCTTGGAGTCATCACTGATGCCAAAATGAACGTGGGCCGACAGTGTGGGGATGCAGTCAGGAAGGCCAACCGCACCTTGTCATGCATCCGCAGATGCATCTCAAGCAGGTCCAAGAAGGTGATACTCCCCCTCTATGCGACGCTGGTCAGGCTACAGTTGGAGTACTACATCCAGTTCTGGGCGCCGCACTTCAGGAGGGATGTGGACAACATGGAGAGGGTCCAGAGGAGGGCCACTCGCATGATCAAGGGGCAGCAGGGCAGGCCCTACAAGGAGAGGCTATGGGACCTGAACCTGTTCAGCCTCCACAAGAGAAGGCTGAGGGGGGATCCAGTGGCCTGTTACAAACTAGTCAGAGGGGACCAGCAGGCATTGGAGGAGTCCCTATTCCCCCGAGCATTACCAAGAGTGACTAGAAATAATGGTCACAAGCTGGCAGACGGTAGATTCAGACTAGACATCAGGAGGTGCTACTTCACGTTCAGGGCAGCTAGGATCTGGAACCAACTTCCAGGAGAAGTGGTGCTGGCTCCTACCCTGGGGGTCTTTAAGAGGAGGCTAGATGAACACCTTGCCGGGGTCATTTGACCTCAGTACTCTTTCCTGCCATGGCAGGGGGTCAGACTTGATGATCTGCTCAGGTCCTTTCTGACCCTACCAACTATGAAACTAGGATCCAGAAGGATCAACAGTAGCCTACTACCACCAGCATCACATCAGTAATTGACAGTACCCATATGACTTAAGGTTAATTGAAATTGCTTGCAGAATGGAAAAGAGGGAAGAATAGCAAGTGTCTGAGACTGAGATTTATATCAACTCACCTGTGCTATCCTTACTGAGAACTTTTTTTTGCATATCTTCAACTTTTAACATGAGCCTTTGGTACTGTTCCTCTGCCACCTGAAGGTCATTATTCGAAGAAGCCAAGTTGGCATTCTTGGCTTCCAAAGCATTCTGCAGGTCAGCCATAGCTCGTTCCAGATCCCAGCAGGATTGCTTTAATGTGGCCACTTCCGAGCTCAGGGACTCCTGCTTCTGTTGGCTACTCTGGCTGTGCTCCATCTGTGCTTGAAACTTCATGTTCAAAGCTGCAAGCTGCGCTTGTAGTTCAGTCTTCTCTTTGAGTGCCTAAAAAAGTTCAAGAAAATCATTAAAAAAAAGTTAAAGGAGACTGACAAAGCACACTAACAAGAGAGGCAAAGACATTAAAAGTAACTAAAACAAATGTCTAGCAACAGTATTTTGCTAAGCAAGTAATATACACTTGCAGGATCAGAAAGAAAAAAGTTGCACTCCATTTATTGTTTCCAATATGGCAAAAGAACGTTAGGTAGAAGTGCATAAAAATAGTCCCTTTACAAAGCACAGTTATACGCAGGTATGTGGTATATAACACAGCTTTTTGTAGAACGGAAGACTGTCCTCCTGTTAAGATTTGTTTTGTTTGCAAAAATATTCCTTTGCACCCTCTCCCTCTCAGATTTTCCTTTCGTGGATCCCCTTTTCCACATATTTTACTAACCTAAATTTAAAGAGTTTTTTTTTTTAATTCATTTTTTTTAAATATATGCTGTATAACACTATGAAAAAAAAAAATCACACATCTTAGTGTGGCAAATTCTTTAAAATTTCAAATCAGTGTGTGGCTCTAGTTTTATTAAATACAGACATTCAGATTTATCTTATACCTGATTTGCTTCTAATGACAGTGCTACTAGCTGTCCTTCTAGTCTCATCTTCTCTTTTAGAACTTGCAACACTTCATCATGAGTTCCTGCGATAGAGCTTTCCATAGAGACACTGGAGACAGAGACACCATACATGATTATAAGGTCAGGATTTAATAATCAACCAGTTAAAAAGAAAGAAGGCTGAAATGGCTAGAGAACAGTTACAAAGAAAAGCTGTCCAGCACAGCTATCTCCTTATTCTCATCCCCCATATACAGCTGATTAAGTGTACGGTCACATGAACACATTACTGTAAAATAAGCAAGGGTGTTAACTAAGTTGAAGTGCTTTATCTGCCCACATGAAGTGAAAGTGGACATAAGCTTTTTTGTAAACTCTCATATTCAACATGTGGCAAGAATATACACATAAGCAGTCACTGCGCAGTAGCTACCATACTATACGTTCACAACCAGCTTACCTCACAGAACAAAGGGATAATAATTTCTGCCTCTACCTTGCTACCAAAATGATTGTGTAGATTGTGATTTTCTATGATCTTGCCTCCAAAATTTTGGAAAGTTACTTCCTTCTCCCACGTAGGAAAAAGGAGACACGTAGCTGTATTTTCAAAAATAATCTGTTCAAACTCTACAATAAATCTTAGACAAGCAGGGAAATAAATTGTAGTCCTGTCAGTCTGACCAGTTATACCTTTGTTAGTTCAACTTTGATCTCTTGTCAGAGAAAAGTATTCAGCCGTGCTTAGGTTATCACAGACACATACACCCGCAAAGATCCAAAAGCAAATCCCAGCTAAGGGGCTGAAAAATATAACAACATTTGAGCAAGGACCCTGGCATCTCACAAGTACACAGTGCTGAAAAGATGCATAACAAAACCAAGAGAAACTATTACTCTTTCTGCAGTCAGTAATATCTACAATTTCTTTTTTTTTCAGGTCAGGGTATAGACCACGGCTTGAGAATTTCTCACACCCACAATAAAAAGCCCAATCTTAAATTATTCTCATGGCATCATGCACAGCTCATCTTTATTTCCACGTTCTTGAATGAACTAAAGGAGGGGAGGGGAGATCTGAGATTTAAGTGTCAAAATCCACTGTGGTGGGTTAGCTGAAAATGTCTGACCATACTTCAGGTGCATTCTGAAGTTGACCCAAGTATACCCAAAATCATGCCTTACCAGACCATCTACACTTTTATAAGGAATTTTAAAGAACTCAGCTATGGAGCTTTGACAAGAAACTGAAAATATCTAAAATGTTATAATCCAGATAAATGTGTTACCTATGTCATTAAAATTTCATATATTAAAAATGCCATTATTTCTTGTTTAGTGTGAAGTGTATTGGGGAATACCCTACAGATCTATGCAAAGATCTATAAAACCTATGGTTTAAATCATTCAGTTAGAGCCGGTTCCTATCTATCAGTGGTTCTCAACCTTTTTAGATTCAAGGTATCCCCTCCTTAGGTGCAATGCAGCCCTTCGAAAATGCCCACTCTTGATTTTCACTCTTTTAAAACAGAAGAATACTAGAGCAATTCTTCTGAAAGACTGCAAAGTGGTCAGGAAGTTTTTAATGCTATAGATTCCTATTTACAATCTTGGGTTTATCCTACAATTCATGTCTGTGCACCTACGGCGCCCTGGCTGACAATCTTTGAGCTATATATTCATCTTTAGATATATTAAAAATGTACTCTGTGAACTGACCATATAGTTTTATGTAAGGATCTATTAGTCAGCACACATTTTACACAATGAACGGAAATCAGAGCTATACTCAAATGTACTTGTCGAAAATTAAAGCTTCAGATGGAGATGCTAAAAACCGCCTAGGATGGTAATGGCAATATAACGCAATGCAACACATTTACCTGCTGGAAATACTATCTCGCCGACTCTGCACTTCGCCATTAACTTCCTGCTCCTGGGCATGATGCTCTGCAGCTGCAGCCTGCAAGACCTCCCTGATGGAAGGAAATTGGCCCACTGCATCAGAAGGAATCTTCTGGCCATTTATCGTGTATGAAGTATCTTGTCTGCCTTCTGCATTCTGTAAAATACTGTACAGCCCCTTTCCTGACACACTGCTGTAGGTAGAGCTGTCACTTTCATTTCCATCCAGCCTCATTCCAACTTCACTTCCATCAATCTCAGAAACGCTGTCCCCAGCCAATGAGGAATTCTCTAGTCGATCATCTGTGTCAGAGGGCAGACTGATCTCAGACACAACTGATGTCAAACTACTTCTGTTCTGCTTCAGAGACCCACCAAATGAATCTGGAGTCAAAAAATTCCGATTAGTATTTGCAGGGTCTGACTCTTCTGTTCTATAATCAGCCAAAGACCGGATTTTACTTGATTTGGAAGATTTAGAGCTTTTTCTCTCTTTTGAATTTGCTGGAAGTCCAAGGCTTCCTAGTTTCGGCCCGCGGGGGACACTGGTCCGCAAAAAGGAGTACTCTTTCGTCATAGCTACAGTGCTGGCTCTTGGCAAGATTTCTGGATTTAACATCAGCTCAGGATCTAGTGTACTTGAGGGCCGATTTTTGGGTATAGACTGTCTAGACTAAAAAAAAGCAGAAACAAAAAATAAATTCCATAATGTAACAGTGCAATTAACATCAGTGATTTTTTTCTGGTATTGTATTTAAAGGTGAAGCTTCAACACTTCTTACAGATCTAATACCTGAAATGTATATAGCACTTCACCAACAACCTGATTTTAACTAGAGTTAGTTAAATGCAACGTGGCCTGCAACATGCTTTAGTGCTAGGCAGTGGGTTCATCTGCCTCATACTTGAGTTGATCATTTTTTAAATGAAGTTTTAAAAAACTGATACTCCAAACTCCTCTTCAAATTAGATTTTCCAAATTATTACAAAAATATCTAGAAGCTACTGCTCCATGAAATTCTAAGATCGTGAGTGGCCTTCACATTCACTGGCACAGCCCCACAGACTTCAGCCACAGTGCTGATATAGCTGAAGGTCAAATTTGGCACAGACAGAAAGAGGATAAGGAAAGGGATTTAGATCAGGTCCGGTGAGAGTTTCCTGCCTTCCCACTCATACTAGAAAGTCCTTAAAAGCGAAGAATCACCTGAAAAGTTCTTACTCTTTCTTGGTGCCTCTTCACTCTGTATTGTTTCAGCTGCTCTTCCAGACGCTTTCTTGCTTGAAGTCTGATTTGTTCTTCATTCTCTAAGGGGAGTGAAGATTCTGCTGAACCTGCACATAAAAGTTACCCTTAATGTCACAAAGAGCCTGTGTGGTATTGTGAGCAACCACAACACAAAAAGGATGAGAAACCCTTCCATCCAAGAGCAACATGCTTCATGCAGAATATGCAGCATTCACAAAGAAAGCTCCTTTGCATGCATCTTGGAACACTACTCCACCAATCTTCTGAAGTATCTTGTGTAAGCACTGAGATCAGACTGCTTCTTGCAATCACTCATTCTTTATAATCAACTACCCAGTGATCTGAGAAAAAGAGTCCATAGCAGGAACAAGACTACTATCATAATTCCCAACTCCTTTATAGAGCTCTGAATCTGACAAAATTGCAGAAACAGACAGGACCTATTTGGTCTCCTAGATCCAAAACTCAGAGGCTAGTGCAGGATTTCTTCTAAAAAACAGCTCCTTATACTGTATTCCAGTTATTATTTAATAACCCCACTGATGAGGCCTTTTTATCACTTCCTTTTCCAAACAAAGACATTTCAGCAAAAGGAAGCTTTTCTATTAGCACAAAATTGTCCATTTCTGAACGTCACCCCATTATTTACAACATGGGAAAGAAGAGAACAACTTAACTTATGGTCATGTAACACTCCCA
The DNA here is from genome assembly GCF_001723895.1 of Crocodylus porosus. NCBI lineage: Eukaryota > Metazoa > Chordata > Crocodylia > Crocodylidae > Crocodylus > Crocodylus porosus. Next base: position 12,850,586 of record NW_017728921.1, on the reverse strand, counting down.
TTTACCATAATGTGCGGGTCAGTAAAATAAACAATTGGTTAAATGCTAAAGCATGTGCTTCAACTGGAGCAGAAAAAAAAAAAAAAGAAATTTAGTCCAAAATGAAGGAAAGGCTTACTGCAAAAATGAAGTTTAGTCCAAGCTTAAATGATACTATAGGGATTCTGCAGAGAGGCTCAGAGGAAAAAAACTTTATGCAGCAAGAGAAAGCAGGGGCTCTATCGTAAACAGATGCTTACACAATTCAGTTTCTTGCATGGGAAGACTTAGTTTGAGGGACTGCAAAGCTTCTTTTCTAAGAACTATTCCCTCAGCACTAGTTCCCTGAGACTTCCTTAGGTTGTCATGGAAACCAGCCACACCTGGAGATGGCTCTTGACCTTGGGGGCTGCTGGTGGAGTCAAAAGACAAAAGAGAGTCAGGACAGAGTGACTCTGGCCCATTCTGGCAGGCATCTCCTTTACTGTTTACTTCCAGTCTTTCCCCTTCTTTTGGCACTTCATTGATCTTAATATTGGTAGCTGGAAAAGAAAGTTAAATTGTGTTAGTTTACACCCACAATCACCATGTTCATACTTAAGCGCACTTCCAAAAACAAACCTAACAAATGATTCTTGTAGTCAAGACAGGCTTAATGTTTAGAAATTGCCACATTGTTTATTTGAAAGAAAAGTGAAATGAAACGTGCTTATAGTTTTCCACTCAGAATTAACAGAACAGTCAGGTACACTTTGCTCTTGTATAAGGCCTTTTTCTGAAAACCTACACTCTATCGGAAAAAAATTATCAAGCTTCACAAAAGTCTGGTTAGACAGGTATTAAACAAATTTTAGATACAAAAACCTCAGACACGGAGGTTAAATTTCCCAAAGTGTCACAGTGAACCAGCAGTATACCAAAGAAACTCTAGTGCCTCAGTACAGTGGCAATATCAACATGCATAAATGCTGGACCGAAAACCCAACTGCACTTCCCAGCTTCTAAGACGAGTCAAAAAAGTGTCGGTAACCCTGGGAAGAACTGGGGAAAAAATGGCATATTCTTCTAGATATATAATAGAATACAACACAAATCAAACAATGAAACTGGAAGCATAAAATATAAGTCCCCACTCTATTTCATATAAAACATACACAAAAGCTAACCTAAGACCAGAACTCATTCCTGGTGGTGGTTTCTGTACCTTTTCCATGCAGAAAAACATGCTCAACAATACCACAACCCTTCTACAGGCTTATATTTTAGAGGTCCACTAAACTTCCATATGGATGGAAAAAAGATGTTGTTATGTTGAATTTCATGATTAATTTGGAGACACACATTTCAGGTGGGGAAAAAAATCTACCCAAACTAAGTCACCTTCTGAGCACAGTCCGTTTAGTGTTGTTGTAACTTTTGGAATAAGTAACAAGGGTTCTCTCTAAAATTAAAAGAAGGAATTTGAAAATGCAACTGTTTTGTGTTACTAAGTGTCTGAGACTTAAAAAAGGTCAACCGTCTCATATTCCAAGACTATAGGAAATACTCTTACATGATCAGTTGGAAAAAAAATGTTTACTTGAATCAGCAGAAAAACTTACGCTGAAATAGAATTTTTCCTACTGTTTGCTTTCCACATACATTCATCTCTCACTGTAGAGGGCTTTTGCTGATAACCTTTAGAAAACTACACGTAGCCAAGCAGATTTCAATGATTAAAATGTATTATCCCATTTGGACATTAAACTGTTGCTTCAAAATGATGGCATATTTTTTCATCCAAGTTCTGAGGTAATGTCCCAGATTCGCTAGAGCCTAACTTATACTGTAAAAGGTTTACCAGCATACCAACTGCACTGGGAAAACCTCCTGTCAGGATAGCTTATAGTGGCAAAAAAAAGAGTGCTTGTTCTTATAAGTTATACTGGTTTCTCCAGATGAAATGAACTATAGCAGGAAAAAGGCTTTTTTTTTTTTTTTTTTGCTGGTATAACTGTGTGCACTAAGGCTTCTGCCAGTGTAGAAGGGGTTTTTTGGGTTTTTTTAACAAATCACAGCCCTGAGCAGTTTCCTAGTGCTCACCTGACCTAGCATGCTGCTGCAACATATTGGAAATTCTGTACACAGAGTCATTTAAATTTCAAGCATGGAAATTTGCACTGAATAACTAAATTAACAATATAACCTCAATAGCAGCCCCTATGTTATTTGTTTGTTTAATAAGGCCCATGTGCAATGGGACAACAATTTCAGTGCAATGTGCCTCAGATGTTTTACTTGTTTTCAAGGGGGAGTTTGTGTTTTCAAAACTATGTTGAGTAGGGCTAGGGCACAGGAAGTGATATGCAGTAAGCATACTGGATGAATGTTTTGCTGTGATGACAAGTAAAACAAACAAACAAAACTGTCAGTGGGTGCATGTGCTACTAAGGTGAAAAAAAATCAACTACAGTGCAGTTTGTGCCAGATTCAGTTGCTCGTGGGTGCAGAGTCTACCCGTGTGCCTGGGACTGCAGCACTTTGAGCCAGGATGGAGCAGCCCTGGGCTTGCAGGGGATCTGGTGGACCGGGGGAAGGGATCAGCCCCACACTCCAGGTGCAGCATCGGGCAGCAGAGGAGCTGGTTGGGGCATGAGGGTGCTGAAGTGCAGGGCTAGGTAGCAAGCAGCCCCCCACACGTTAGTACCCTCAGCCAGCCCATCACCATCGACACATGTACTTCAGCACACATATCTGCCATAGGGTAGTATGGTCTCCAACAGTACTATCCTCCGACAGTTATTTTACTGTGCGCTAATACTGGTGCATGTGTAGGCTGTCATGCTTTACTGCGGAGCTAATTACTCAACTCTGTGAAAAAGTGCATAAATAGATGCACTCAGTGTTGACAAATAAGTGGTCAAATGTGGGCTTTATCCATAGCTACTCAAAAATGATGGGGGCTGTTCAGACAGTCAGAGCTACATTTTTAACCTGTCTTCCTATAACTAAAGTGATGCAATTATAATTATGTTAACCTATCTTCAGTTGCTTTAAAGCAGTGGAAGTGGTGGATAATTAGATTAAACTAAGAGAAAGATGTTCTACCTATTTGTAAACCTCCACAGAATTGTTAGGAAGACAATCCTGAGATAAAGAGGGGAGACAGTTGAATCTCTGACTTTTATAAAAGATAAATGATTAATCACATAATCATACTCTGGCAAATGAAAGGCTATCTACTTCATTTTCTTAAAGTGAAATGAACACTACACATGAAAATAATTCCATAAAGAAATACAAAGATAAGATGCAACTGCAGAGTAGAAAACTCCATATTATATGGACACTTATTCCAGAATAAGCCTGCCTTTTTTCTTCATCTGTTTTGTTTTGGGCCTTATGCCCAATTTATCCACCCCAAAAGTAGATTCAGCTGATTTGGAAATTATAATCTTATTCTGGAATGTCACCTCACATAATTATTCTGGATCAGTTGTTTCAGTATGGTTATTTCCAAATAATTCTACCCATACACAAGTCTTAAAGACCCCTAGCCCTTATTTGCTGAAGACCAGAAACACAACGAACATCGAACATCCTTTTTCCCAACTGGCTACCAGGAACATTTTAGTAAATAGCTTTAAAACAGAAATTAAGAAGTTTATCAATTAAAGAGGAATTCATAAGACAGATAGAATCTCCATCAGGCTTCTTAAGTAACATACAGCGCAATCAACTGCTGAATCCAACAAAAGCCCCTTCAATATGATCTATATAACAAAATAAGTAACAAAGAGGCCCTAGAAGAATCAGGCAGTGATCCAAATCATGTTAAAAAAAACAAAAAAAAAACTTACTAGTGATTTCACCTTCAACGGGCAGATCCAGTTTGGCCTTGCAATCCAAGAGTACTTCAGAATTGCTAGAGGCCGCATTGCTACCTCTGTTCTCCAACAGGACATCTTGCTGAACAGATGAAGAGTCCATGGTAGAATTGACCCAGATCCAGAGAAATTATTTCTTCCAAATATGTTGCATTCAAGTGAACTACCAACTCCTGTTTCTCTCCATCAGCAGCAGTGCTAGCCAAGATGCTGCCTAGTAGCAAAATGCCGAGTTTTTCATTTGCTGGTTTACAATAGGCAGCTGGGAAATTCCAGGTCATGAAAATAGCCTGCAGCTATTACCAAGAAGCCGCATTCTCTGGAAACAAATGCGTTTATTTTTAAAGCCTTTTCTTATAGCTCTGAAGATACTAGACAGTAAGTAGCACTTACAAACTGTCATTAACCCACCCCATCCATTTACTTTCAAGTACAGAATCAGAGCACTAAATGATAGTGCAGACAATAAAACACAGCCAAGCATCCACCGTTCTATACAAACAAAGGAACTCTCATGCATTTCTCAATTTTCATAGCCTCGGTAATTGTGGAAAGCTACAGAAATTGGTTCTGCAACAGACAACTTATTAGCAAGCCTTACCCCCAAGCCCTTTGTATGTAAATATATTAAAAACCTGTCACCAGCCTCAGTAAACCAGAAAATATGTGGTGAACTGTCCTGCTCCTACAAATGACAATAATTATGGACATTCTTATTCTGGCCTCTCATGCTCCATTATCATCAAATGGGGTTATTTCAGCTGAAAGTCAGATTATTTTACCTGTATAGATTCAAACAATGTTTTGAATCTTTTTATTGCTAAAAGTGATGGCATTATTGTTTACATGGATTCTAGTATTTGCACAGCAACCAAGACATACTGCTTTACAGAGCACAAACCACTAATTACAGCTTGCGTTCACAGTCAGAATGAGTCTTGGCTGCCAAAGCAGGTCTTTTCTGAGTGTGACTAACAGGAAGATTTCTAATTAAAGTTCATAGAATTCACACACGAGTTTCCAAAACATCTAGGGTCTAAATCCTAATCTATCTAACTTGATTACTGCAAATATGCAATGTATTTATTTTAATATGATCACCTACAGCTAACAAGAACAAAAAATAAATGTAGGAGACTATGCAATTTAACATTTTTCCTGTTCAGAAATAGGACACCACAGGCACTTAGCTAAAGTTTGGGTTTTAAAGCCAAAGATGCTTTAAGATCCAACCCACATTCCATACGATTATCTATCCCCTCTCCATCTCCAGGAAACACTGTGACACTTCTAAGGCACTACCATTTAGTCTTTTGTGGCAGGGACAACTGTCTCAAAAATGCACAAATTTAAGGTCAGATCGTGGAATCACATAGGTAAAATTCCCAATGGAATCAACAGAAATGGCATGTGTGAAGGAATGGACTCCCAGTGCACACCACTCCCCACCCCCAGAAGCAGTGATCCATGAACATACTGGTATGTATATGTACATGTATGTGTACACCCTCCCACACCCACTGCTACATTCATGGATCACTGCTTCTGGGGGGATGCTGCCCATGTACACACCAGTATAGAATCATAGAAAATGAGTGTTGGAAGGGACCCCAGGAGGTCACCTAGTCCAACCCTCTACTGAACGCAGGACCATCACCAACTCGATCATCCCAGCCACAGCTTTGTACACCCAGGTCTTAAAAACCTATAAGGATGGACGCTCCACAACCTCTGTGGGTAATCAGAAAGCTCTACCTAATATCTACCTATCTAACCTAAACTTCCTTTGCTGCAACTCGAGGCCATTGCTCCTTGTTTGGTCATACATAAATACGTGTGTGTGTGTGTGTGTGTGTGGTTTTTATTTTATAAATATATATACACACACATACACATATATATATATATATATATATGCAGGTCTTAAAAACCTATAAGGATGGACGCTCCACAACCTCTGTGGGTAATCAGAAAGCTCTACCTAATATCTACCTATCTAACCTAAACTTCCT
>NW_017728921.1:12838965-12844414 GCF_001723895.1 Crocodylus porosus | reverse complement strand
ACCTCTCCCCAGTGCCCCTCCATCCCTCCCGCCCACAGACGCCCCTGGGACCCAGGCGATCCGAGGCCGGCGCTGCCTGATGCCAGACCCCGCCGCACGCCCCACGCCACGTCCGCCAGGGCGCGAGGGTTTCTGCCGGGGCACGTCCGGGCTCGAGGCGCAGCGGCCGCGGGGCGGACACCGGCAACGCAGGGCCCCGTGGGGACTCCCCGGCCCTCAGGGCACGTCCTGCAGGCCCCATCGCCCCGCGGCCGTGCCAAGTCCGGTCCCGACAGGCGGCGGCAGCTCCCCCTGCCCCCAACCCGGCCCCGCAGACCTGCCGCTGGTGCCGCCACCGCCCGCTGCTCCAGCCCGAGACGTGGCGTCTCACCCGCGGGCGGGGGAGGGGGGCGGCGCCGCGCGTGTCTCCTCCCCCCCGGGAAGATGGGGCTGCCGACCCCACCCCCCCCGCGGGACCTCCTGCCTCCTCTCCACCCTCACCCCGCACCCCGGGCAGCACCAGCCGGGCGGGCGCGGGCCGCTCCGAAGGGCCGGGGCGGAACGGGCCAAGCGGTCGTTGTTCCCCTTGGGCGGGTTTGACCAACGGACCTTCCGGGAGGGCGGACGCCACTTCCTGTTGCCCGGAGAGACCGAATAACGTGTTGCCTTCCGGTTGTCCGTCATGCTCCCCCCCGGTTATGTTTTTTGTTAGTATGAGAGGTTGTTTCTTATGTAATTTTTTACATGTATGAGATTTTATTATGTTTTATGTCATTTTAATATATTTCTACTTTTTTTTTTAATTGGTGCTCTTTGCGCGGGGACCAACGCCCCGCCCCCTCAACTCGCCCCCACCCTGGTCACGTGGCCTTGCGTCAGTCACGTGGGAGACAGCCGTTAACGGTATTTCGGTCCCACCCCCTTCCCCCAGCGACGTTGAAGTCAGGGCCCTAATGCCCCACCCGTGAGCGTGAGCGTCACCAGTCACCAGGTGTACAGGCAGGGTCCTAACCCCCCACGTGTGAGGGGCAATGTCACCAGTCCAGGTGTACAGGGGCCCTAACCCCCCAACGTGTGAGGGGCAGTGTCACCAGTTCAGGTGTATGATCATTATCACATTTACACGATCATTTCAACCCTTGTAGGATGTGCAATCAATACTAGACAAAATATTCAAAATGTACCATCATTTTGGAGGCGTCTCAGTGCAGCCAAGTCGCTCTTGGTAAAGCCTTCGCTGACTTTTGGGCTTGCTGTGAGCACTTCCCTCTGACTGCTTACCACCTTGACGTAAAGAAATGCAGCAACTTGGATGACCCAATGCTCACTCGCTCACTGGTGACTTACAGGAAGCAATAGAAAGTAAAGAGGATAAGGTATTTGCATGCATTGTTAAGTATTTTTTTCATGCTAGGGAGTTTTTAAGCAAATACAATCATTTTGAGCTTCCAATACAGCTATTTCATATTTAAGACCTGGCAATGCTGGGGAGGACAGCACTAGCTCCAATACCGGTTTCCCCCACTCTGCCCATCTGCCAGGCCTCGGCCCTGTGGGTTGCCAAGGGGCCCCAGGCCCCGTTGTGCTGAGCCCTGTTTGCAGCATCATGGTGAGAAATAAGACTCGGTTCATCCCTTCAAAGGGTCCCACAGAGGCGTTGATGGCTCCAGTCAGGTGGAGGGAGCCAGCGTGCGCCCACAGCCCTGCCTGCCTCAGTCAGAGGTGCAGAGCCCTCATGGACCCCCAGCCCCAGGGACGCCTCAGTCAGGTCACAGTGAATAAAGCCAGTGTGTACCCACAGGCATGGCCTCAGTCAAGAAAAAAAAGCCAACGTGCATCCATAGCTGCAACCAGCCTCAGGCAGACAAAGCCAGTATGTACCTACAACCAGGACCCATTCACTCAGGCCAACAGAGCCAGCGTGCACTCACAGCCGTGACCGCCTTGCCAGGTGGACAAAGCCAGCATTTACCCACAGCCGTGACCACTCGCTTTGCAGCCACTTCCCCTTTTCTTTTATTGCCCTACCCAAACAGACAGGCAGGAATCCAGAAATCACTTCCGTGTGAAAGAGGCCTGGCCACATGTCACAGCATGGAATTAAAACACCTCTTAGTGCATTGGTTGTCCTTGTAAGGGGGCCTGTAAGCCATGCACAGCCCTAGTCTATAACAAAGACATTTGTGGGGGACGTGATCCAGGATCTGTGTTTGTCATCAGGTGATTCCAGGATGTATAATGCATGTTTTTTTGTTCTGAATAGGTGTGACTGGGAAATGAGATAAGACCTGGAAAAAAAGTGCACCACCCATGGACGAGAGCCCAGGAAGGGGCCTGGAAACAGGTAAGGAAACAAAAACAGTCCTGGGAAGTGACAAAGCTGGGTGAGCCGCAAGGAAAGCTGAGGATGATGATAGGCAGGAGTCGGTGAGTTAATGAACATTGTGGTAGGGTATGCTGTGGCCCATGATCTGAGGTTGAAGCCTAGAATAGACAAGACTTACTCTAAAGTAATGAGAAAATGCCCTCTGAATTTTTTGAGGCTCAGCAAGAGTAGTTTGTAGACAAATACTGTTTTGATAGGAGAGCACAAAAATTCCTAAACAAACAAGATCTGAGACCAGAGAATAGCATCTTCTTTCAGGCTTGGTTATTATTTTTTCTAGATAAGGATATATGCGAGTCATAGGCAATATATAAACTGATTTACTTCCAACTAATACGTCTTTTAGTTTCTTACCAGTAAAGGAATGAAATAATGATCTGGATATACATTATACACATGCCAGGTCCATGTTGGCTCTTTCCTCATCTCTTAGCAACAGAGCACTGTCATTTGAAGGCAATGACTTGTCTTTAACATACTATTTTGCAGATTTCCAATAAACACACAATGGACAGAGTTTTATATAAGTCCTCCAGAACTACAGTTCTATCTTATGTTGTTGTCTGTGAGTTTTGCTGTCTGATTCCTGTTACTAGATATCCAGTAGGAATAGACATGTCTTTGCTGTTTATTTGACAGTGAACTTGTAACCATATGTAATGTTTGCATAGGGTTAGCAGAGACATTTTTTATTAATTTTGAGAAGAACCCTTGAATGAATGGATATGAATTTAAGTCCTTTAGGAGTTACTTTTTATGACTGTATCTGCAATGGATGTTGAAAAAAGCAATGGTGGGAAAATACGAATGTTTAATTATTATATAGTCAACTTGCATGACATCTCATCTGCTTAGCTATTATTATAAGAATGAAGAATAGATGCCTCCCTACAGAGAGCTCAAATTAAGAAAGGGAGTAATGTAGCATTCCAATTCCAATATTTGCTTATGTTTGCTTCTTGCCTTCAAGCCTTCTTCTCGGAGACAGTTAATTGCTGGGGTAAAGCTCTCAAACTATCTGTGACGTTATGTACATAGCCCTGAGAATCTCAGTCACTTGCTCAGAGACTAATAGGGTGTATCCTGACAAGCATGCACATGCAGTTTACGGCTTCGCAAAGCTGTTTGAGGCACCGCAAAACATATGCGGTGCATGTGCAACTGTTTGCTGCACTGTAAATTTGACACTGACATCTCCCAATGCAAAAACAACACACACAAGGTAAGTGGTATGGTGCACACAGCACAGAGACAGAACCTGGCGATTCAGAGCCACCATCTGGTTGCTGGCCAGGCTCCATTCAGCCAGATCGGTGCCGCTGCTACCTTGGGAGGCCTAGCAGAGGTGCTGGCCCTAGCCTCCCAAACTGGGACAATTTGGTGTGTGCCAGAGCGTGTGTGCAGGGGCATGCCCTGGGGCACAAAGCAGTGGCACAAATATGTGCTGCTGCAATTTGTGCTACAGCAAATGCACACCCCCACATGAACGTGTTCATCTGGATATACCCATAAAGATTGTCACAAATAAATGACGTGCAGTAGCTGCAATTGGAAGAGCATTTTTCATATTGAAAAATGTGTAGTGCTAGTTATATATATATTTAAAAAAAGGCTTCGTCCGTCTGTCTGTGTGTCTGCCTGTAATGCTCTTGGAGCACTCTGGTTGTCTCGGCAACCAATCACAATGCTTACTGAAACAACCAATCAGAGTGCGCCGCACAGATAGACACACAAACTAACAGACAGATGCAGGGTCAGGGGTGGCGCAGGCCCAAACGAGGAGCAGGGAAAATGACAGCGGGGATGGAGCCCTACCATGATAGAGGGGACGGAGCCAGGCCTTGCCCCCCCCCGAGTCTCTGGTCCTTGGAGGCGGCAGTGGCGTGGGGTGGAGAGGGATGGAGGGGACAGAGCTGGGGGGTTAGGCCAGTGCCGCTGGCTTCGCCTCCCACCACCCTGGCCCTGCTCCTTGGGGACAGCAACAGCGTGGGGTGGTGGCAGCGAGGTGCTGGCCTTCATAGATTCTAGAGTTGGAAAGGATCCAATGGATCATTGTGTCTGACCCCCTGACTCTGGCAGGAAAGAGGACCGGGGTCAGATGACCCCAGCCAGGTGCTTGTCAAGCCTCCTCTTGAAGACCTCCAAGTTAGGTGATAGCATCCCCTCTCTTGGAAGCCCATTCCAGACTCTGGCCACCCTTATTGTAAAAATTAAAGTTCTTCCTAATGTCTAACCTAAATCTAGTTTGCACCCATTATTCCTAGTTAGTTCCTGGGGCGCTTTGGTAACCAGTGCATCCCCAATTCCCTGCTGTCCTCCCCTGATAAATTTATAGGTGGCTACAAGGTCACCCCCCAGCTGCCTTCCCCCCGCTCCCCGGGTCCCTATCAACATTCTTGACTGGCAGTTTGCTAGTAATATAGATACCAATATGCTCTGCCAAGTTAGCTGTTTAAATAGCTAAGAACCAGTCCAGAACAATCACAGATCAAGAATCCAAGTGCATAAAAATCAGAAGTAAAAAAAATATGTTGAATTTCATAGGCTGCTGCTCTGTCTCCATAGCCCAGGAAGGACTAATACCACACCCAAACATCTATTCAGGAACTTCCTTCAGAACACTGTTATTCTTAGATATAAACATTAAAAAGTAACAAAATTATTCCGCCTACTAAAGCAGGCTATGTGAGTCTTTGCTCCAGAGCCAGCCACAAGTTTCTTGCTTTCTAAAGATCTCTTTAACTAATCTCTCTTAGCCCTTTGTAAGAGACTCATACACTTTCCTACCAGAGTCAAAAAAGCTGGCTGGCATCTGGCACTAAAGTGTGTGGGGAGGATGCAGTTACTTTTTTCACCGTTTTGCTGTTGTAACATATTTCTCATATTTATAAGGCCAAGTTCAAAGGTTGAGGTCCCAGTGCTGAAAGTACCGTACCATCTATAGCTGTCGTATTCAGTTTGTGAACTGAGGAGTTTTTCAGATGATCCCTAAGGTCAAAGTTTAATGTGCTATTGACAGATTCCTTTCTGGATTGCATTCAGCTCTCCTCAGGTGGAAAAGGTGAGAATGCAAAATCTGTAAGG
>NW_017728921.1:12836512-12838954 GCF_001723895.1 Crocodylus porosus | reverse complement strand
GTGTCTGACCCCCTGACTCTGGCAGGAAAGAGGACCGGGGTCAGATGACCCCAGCCAGGTGCTTGTCAAGCCTCCTCTTGAAGACCTCCAAGTTAGGTGATAGCATCCCCTCTCTTGGAAGCCCATTCCAGACTCTGGCCACCCTTATTGTAAAAATTAAAGTTCTTCCTAATGTCTAACCTAAATCTAGTTTGCACCCATTATTCCTAGTTAGTTCCTGGGGCGCTTTGGTAACCAGTGCATCCCCAATTCCCTGCTGTCCTCCCCTGATAAATTTATAGGTGGCTACAAGGTCACCCCCCAGCTGCCTTCCCCCCGCTCCCCGGGTCCCTATCAACATTCTTGACTGGCAGTTTGCTAGTAATATAGATACCAATATGCTCTGCCAAGTTAGCTGTTTAAATAGCTAAGAACCAGTCCAGAACAATCACAGATCAAGAATCCAAGTGCATAAAAATCAGAAGTAAAAAAAATATGTTGAATTTCATAGGCTGCTGCTCTGTCTCCATAGCCCAGGAAGGACTAATACCACACCCAAACATCTATTCAGGAACTTCCTTCAGAACACTGTTATTCTTAGATATAAACATTAAAAAGTAACAAAATTATTCCGCCTACTAAAGCAGGCTATGTGAGTCTTTGCTCCAGAGCCAGCCACAAGTTTCTTGCTTTCTAAAGATCTCTTTAACTAATCTCTCTTAGCCCTTTGTAAGAGACTCATACACTTTCCTACCAGAGTCAAAAAAGCTGGCTGGCATCTGGCACTAAAGTGTGTGGGGAGGATGCAGTTACTTTTTTCACCGTTTTGCTGTTGTAACATATTTCTCATATTTATAAGGCCAAGTTCAAAGGTTGAGGTCCCAGTGCTGAAAGTACCGTACCATCTATAGCTGTCGTATTCAGTTTGTGAACTGAGGAGTTTTTCAGATGATCCCTAAGGTCAAAGTTTAATGTGCTATTGACAGATTCCTTTCTGGATTGCATTCAGCTCTCCTCAGGTGGAAAAGGTGAGAATGCAAAATCTGTAAGGGAAATTTTGCTCCCCTCCCAGAGAACAACTGAATCCAATAGTTCACTTTTGTAATGTTAAGATGACAGGTGATGCTATAATACAAGACAATTCTATTTGGCAACTTTAAACATCTTTCGGTCACTGCTAATAAACTGCAGAAGCACCTGGCCTCTCATTAGAATAGCAGTGTTACACAGGTACATCTCCCTATGATACTTTCAAGAGCCCAGTTGTGTTGTGATATAATATTTAACAGGCATACAGCACTTAATTACAGAAGAATGAACCTGAACAGCACACTCACCAGAGAGCTAATGATTCCCCTTGCTCATTTGCTCTGGTCAAAATAATCAACATATTGTTCAACTTGAGAAGTGAACCTGAGCTTAACGCTTCAAGACACTGAGTACTGTCTGCAGGACGCTGGGCACTCTCCAGCCCCATTGTGGTCAGTAAGGCATTTGAGTCTGGAGAATTTTCATTTTTGCATCCAAGTGAAGGAACAATGGGAGTAAGAGTCCAGATTACTTCTGTCTGTGTAATGCACTATAGTGTTGGAGATTAAATTAATTGTTTTTGAGAGTCTGATCCTATTACATAACTGTGGTTTGTAGCATATTTGTGGATGAGATGTGTTTTTTAAACAGGTATTGACCTGAAGGTTTATTCTGATATTTTTCTAACAGATTGAGGCTGTATACTTATATTTTACTAGCCTTTAAAATAGTAGAAATTGCATTAAATTTAAGGGAACTTCTAGTTACCTTTTGCAGAGGGAAAGGAATGGGTATACTACAGTGTCCCAATTCATTCCCAATCCTGCAGACATTTAGATTGCATAAAAATTCTTGTGTAAGCAATCGGGTCTACCTTCTATACATTCAAAAACATTTTCTGATACATAAGGTAACCATATATAAAGTACAAATGCTACTGGTGGGGTGCAGGATAGATTCATGAAAACTCTTGAAATACTTTAACAAGTTAAACAGTCAGTACAGTCTCACTACCTTTTTAATTACTACAGTCTTTGGGCTAAATAGAAATCAAACTATTTTACAAATCAAACTATTGTTGGCCAAACCCTTGTAGATTTACAGTAGAAACATAATATGACCAATTACTAATATAGGTGATATCTTTTATTGAATCAGCTGCATAGTTGGTAGAGATTTAGATGAGCTTATAGGCACAAGGTACCCTTCCTCAAGTCCTTGTACCTGAAAGCTTGTCTAAATCTCTCCCAACTTGATAACTGGTCCAATAAAAGATATCACCCACAAAAAATCTTTGCCTCATATATTTCTTGGATCATCTCAACTAAAACATCACTCCAACATTACTTACTAATATATTAGTAATATGTTAAATACCCAGTTTTGGGCTCCACAATTCAAAAAGGATGTGGAGAAGCTTGAGAGAGTCCAGAG
>NW_017728921.1:12771063-12836501 GCF_001723895.1 Crocodylus porosus | reverse complement strand
GCACCTACATTGAACACCTTCAAGAGTAAATTGGATGCTTATCTTGCTGGGATCCTATAACCCCAGCTGACTTCCTGCCCTTTGGGCAGGGGGCTAGACTCGATGATCTCCCGAGGTCCCTTCCAGCCCTGATGTTTATGAAATCTATGAAAATAGATAACATAATTATTCTCTTGAGCATTTGGAGCAAACTGAACCTAAAGATTACTCTATTTGGTATAGGACAATAACGCATTTAGAAAAGCTTGTAATTAGAAAAATCACTACACAGCTGATCAGAAAGTATTTAATTTCTTTTTCTCCAGGCTTCTTATTAAGGAAACGAAGCCAAACTGAAAGGACAACCGATGAACTCCTACAGAACCAGTAGGTGGCATTCTCCATACAGTCCAACGGATCCAGTTACAGTAGTGGACTTTTTTTCCATATTATTTTCTTAACAGAGTTCTTGTTCTCTAACCACTGACAACACCACAGGTATGTTTCAGTTTCCTGAACTTATTGGATGTTTTTTCCATTTACACATTCCTCTTATTTGGTGCCATTCAGTCTGCAAGAATCTTTTCGTCTTTATTAAAAATAAACCTGTTCTGACCACACACAAATGATAAAATTACTAACTAGCTACACACATCGCAAGCAGCCTCTGGCATCCAGATCCCCATCATACTTCACTTGAAGGAAAAATATTTATTTGTACTAACTGCAGAAAATAGAACCAAATACAGTAATGACAGTCCTTAGCAATTTGTTCTACAAATGACTCTACTGTAGATTAATAATTCCATCTCTGTTTTTTTTAATGTTGGCCCCAATTTACTCCAAGATTCTTTTAGAAGTTACTATTTTGGGACAGATAATTACTTAAAAGGCTATGTTCCTGTTTTTTTATGTTGATGAGGCAGATGGCATCTGTATGTAGAGTGAGAAACACAATTAATGTTGTGGGTTAATTTCAGTAAACATGAAAGATACTCATGTGACTGCAGTAACCCCAAATTGAATCAAATGGATATAATCAGTTTTTGCCTTTCACATAAAAAGGAATGAAAAAAATTAAAAGATAGTGTTATGTGACAAGAAGGTTGGAAAATCTGGGTTCTAGTGAACCAAGGGATGAATAAACTGCAGATTTGAGTGGCAGTTACTGAAAATGCCTTGATAGTGCTCTTTTCTTCCCCTTCCACCTGGGGCTGTTAGTTTGGATATCCCAGCTACTCCAAAGTGCACAAGTTACAGTGAATTGCATTAACTTCAGAGGGACATTACACTGGACTCTTTCTGGGTTTTGAGGGTTAGATTTTTTTTTCCAAGTGTGTTGCACATTTAAGAAGTGAACCCACAAAGTTTTCTTTCCACTGTCTAGGCCAGTGGTGGGTAAAATGCAGCCTGGGACCAGATGTGACCCACCAGGCCCCACGGGGCCCCTAAAAAATTTAGAAAATTAATATTTATCTGCCCCTGGCTACCTGATATGCGGCCCTAAAATCGCTTGACAAAACTTGGTAAGTGGCTCTCCACCTGAAATAATTGCCTGCCCCTGGTTTAGGCTATGGAAATTGGTTTTTAACGTTACTCAGTTTCATCTGTTTACAGTAAACATATTTTACATTTAACTTTGCGAGTACTAAGGTTCATGATCATTCCACCTCTTAAACAATCAAATTTAATATTCTTGGGCCACTGGTTGAGAAAGTTCTGCCACTTGTATTCATAAGTCTCACCCATGAGGTTGGTGGTGACATTGTTCCAGTGGACATCGCTGACTCGAGAGCTCGTGATCTTCCATAGTGAAGCAGTCCCTTAGGAGACTTGGGTCAGTCCTATGAAGGGCTTTCAAAATGGGTATGCAATCTTGAATTTGACTTGGTATTCACCTGGAAGCTACAAGCTAGAGCAGAAAGAATACTTTTAGTCTTTGGTATATTGGATGGAAGAAACTTTAGAGGCCAGCTGCCTTCTCACATGGGACAATGTGTAGGAGTGCTGGGGAGAACTTAACAGTGAACACTAGGTAAGATAATGATTATACTTACCTAGAAAAGAAATCATGTTAATGTATGTGTATGGGAGAGTTCAGAACCTTAAACATAAAATGCGTCATAAGAGATTCACTGTTCCAAGTTGAAAAAAAACTTAGATTTATGTAACTTTAGATCCTTAATTCTGAGTAGTGAGTATTTAGGGATTTAAAGTCACATGATACGATGGAGACAGATGTATGCAGCAGGTGGATGTTGAGCTATGACATACTGAAAGGACTGGAGGGGTGGCTGGGTCTGAATTCAGCATAAGCAAGGAATGAGAAAGCTGCACATGTTTGTGTCTGTGGTATATGCTAAAAGTCCACAGTTTGGAACAGCATCGTAGTCCACATGGCAGCCTGTTTGCCTCAAAAGGATTATGGGTACCTGCACTCAGATGACCCCTGGAAAGGAATCCAACTAACAAAAGTAAGATCTTTAAAGAGAGCTGCAACACTAGACCCAGGCATGTTCTTTGTTCTTTACACATTTTCTTGAAATCTATTTCCAGTCCTGTCAGATTAAGAAAAGACAGTCTGGAAATAAACTTCTGCTAGCTATCCCTTGACTTATAGCCTCATCAACTTCACATTAGCATAAGGAAATAGGAGATGGAATTGCTTTGGCTAGGGACAGACATTACACATAAACTGGTTTAAGTGATCAGAAACTGGTTTAAACTTGTAACAGAACAGATGTTCAGTTCATATAAACCAATTTGAAAATGGCTGAAAGCAGTTTGAGATAAACCTGGTTGAATGTAGTATCAAACGTAACTGATTTGACTTAAACCAGTTTATTCAGTGTCTGTCCCAGACCCTTTGCTGGTTTAAGATGAACCAGACTCCCCCAGGATCCTGGCATGCTCTCTGGGTTGGGTGGGGCTTTCTGCTCTGCAGCAGGGCTGGCCCCTCCCCTCTGCTCCCTGGCTACAGCTCCAACAAAGACTGCAGACATAGCACTGTCTGCCCATCTTCCACCTGCCCTACCCCACCTTCGCTGCTTGGTGGACAAGCAGGGTTCCCTCCTTCCTCAGCACAGACCATAGGCACGTGGTATGAGGTGTGCCTGTGCATGTCTCCAATTTCACTGGGACAGGCAGAACAGTGACCGCTTACCAGCTTTTGGAGCTAATCAACAGGTCAGCTGCTAAGCTGCTTAAAAAGAGTTTGAACTAATGGAGAGAGGCTGTTGTTTTGCTGATGAGGTAAAAAACACTTATCAGCTCCTTCCTGGCTTGTTTACCTATCAGTTTGCTGCAGACAGTATGAAGAAGCAGGAAGGGAGACTGAAAAGCTCCATATCATCAACAGATGCACTGCACACCCCACTTTGCCTCAGAGTGCCAGCAAGGGTCTGGTAATACTCCCACCTCTTGAGCAGCCAGGGGCAGAGGCAATGCGTAGGGGGTACATGTGCACCCCTTGAGTGTGGCAGTGCACCCTCTACAAAAAGCTGGTGGTATTTGCGGGTGTTCAGCAATCCCTGCCTGTGGCATCTGCAGATGGGCAGCGATGCCTGCCAGCAGCGTCTACAGGTGGTCACCGACCCCTAGTCAGCACTCACCACCCCTCCCCCCCCCACCAACAGTGCTGGTGCCATCTGCAGGAGCTCTCACTTACCACTGCCGTGCTCCCACCTCTGCACCCCCCCAGCCACCAGGGTTACGTGTCATTCATGGCTGGGGGAAAAGCCTGGGACAGTGCAGGTGGACCTCCCTAATCAGTGATCTGCTGGAACCTGGCCACACCCCACCTCAGCTCAGCACTCTGCAAGGAAGGGAGGGCTGCTTTAGCATTCCCTGTGCCTAAATTTCCTCAATCCAGAGAGAATGGCTGTCCTGTTACAAACCCATTCAGCCTAGCTAGGTTAGACTAACCTGCAAAGATTGAAACAATTCAGGCTCAGGTTTTTTGAATGTCTGTCCCTAGCCTTTATTTACTTCTGTCACACTGAGCTTCATGTGGAAACAAAATTATTTTTTTGAAGGATTTTTCCAGGCTTAACATGTATTTATCTTGACAATTCTCTGAGATTGAATTGTGAGCATTAGAAAAGCAATGCATTTCAGTCCTATCTTATAGAGACCAGACCATGTTTCAGGCAGGAGAGCTCTATCGTAAAAAAAAAAATGCTGCAAGGGCTGGAAAATGTGAAGCAGTATATTTATTCAGAACATTTTTTTATGTAGTAGTACAGTACTTCTCATTTGACAGGTAACTGAAGAAACATTATACAAGAGAAGGAAGGTCTAAGTTTAAACATAAACCAATGCTTAAAGAGTTGCAACTTATGGCTGACAAGAACTTTTCCTAGAAATCAAATTATCTGCTTAAAAATAAGCTAGTGATTGCACACAGAATGCTTGCAAGTGGGATAATCAGCCCTGTTTAGCTAGCATGCTTCTAATATGCCCATAATCAGGACATCTGGTCACAGATTCCCACTTAACCCAAATGGCCAAGTCCACAAGCACAACGCCCATGCCACACACATTCTGGTGCACAGCAGGTTATCCCTGGTGGAGTAGGGGAGGCTGGGGCCAGCACAGCTGCTGGCCCCAGCAGCCTTACCTGGGGTCCTGGAGGGCCTTGGGGAGCTGCAGCCACAGCACTTCTGCAGCTGGGAGCCTGGGCGACAGCTGGAGTATGGCTCCAGCCAGCCAGGCTTCAGTTCTGGCTGGAGCATGCTGCTGCCATATGCACCGCTCTGCTTTTTTTTGGCATGTTTTTTTTTGACCCCAGGAGCAAGGTACCAGCACAGGGAATGCCTGCATGTGTTGTGTGTCTGTGGCGCCACGTACCACACATCCACACTCATCTGGATATGGCCAGTGAGGCTTGAGTAGGGAAATAAGAACTAGTTAAACAGTCCTGCTACTGCCTGCCTCTGAGCCTTGGACCGGCTTCCCTTGTTTCTCCCAGGCTCCCCTCTTCCATAATTTTGGAGATAATTCTTAACTTTGTCCCAGGGGCGTTGTGACAATTAGATGACAGCTATACAGCTAGTTGGAATGTGTCCAGGCTAAGCATTATTGTTTATGGATTTCCTAGATGCTCTCACATACCCTGTCTGCATTACAGTGCTGGCTGGGAAAGGCAATTACAGTGCACTAAGGAAATTAGAAAATTGTTACACTTAACAGAATGTGATTTTGTGCTTTAAATAACCTTATAAAATAATAGCCTGATGTACAACAAAGTTGTTATGCAGCTGGCCTGCTGTGGCTCCCACTTTTCATGCATCTTATCTCCTTGTGCTCCCTATGTCTGTTTCATTGAACATCTTTTGTCCTATGCCTGAACTGTAAGCTCCTGAATACAAGGATTTTTATTTTAGGTTTGTTTAGCACAGAGGAATTATACTATAGTACAGAGGTGACAGAATATAGGATGTTTCCTTTTTAAAGAATGCAGTGTTTAAAGAATGCCCCACCCCCTTGGAACAGGTTGGGACTAGTTCTTTGGAAACAGGACAGTCAGGAGAGAGCCCCCTTTCTCCAGATCCTCCCATTCCCAAAATACTAGTCCCAGCCTGTTCCAAGGGAGTGGGGCAATAGCAATCAGCAGCAGGACCACCTTGTTAGCAGATGGCTTCAGTGTGAGGAAATGGAGCAAGGCTTGGGAGGGAAGCAGTGTCCACTGAGCACTGGTGGATGAGACTACCGACTGCAGGAACAATACCCTCCCTCCCAGGGCT
Organism: Crocodylus porosus; assembly: GCF_001723895.1. Classification (NCBI taxonomy): domain Eukaryota; kingdom Metazoa; phylum Chordata; order Crocodylia; family Crocodylidae; genus Crocodylus; species Crocodylus porosus. The sequence goes on along the minus strand of NW_017728921.1, from coordinate 12,830,778 downwards.
CAGTAGTGACAGTCTCTCTCCCCCATCTGCAACCAATACCCACCTCCTCTCTGCCTGGGAGGGCCGACGTTTCTTGCACGTACAGATGCAGGATCTTAGAGGTTCACCCCCAGCAGAAAGGTTGGTTGCCTACAAGAACTACGTGCGGTCTGATGCCAGGGGACGAGGGCGATCCATCCCCTGCCTGCCCGCCTGCTCTCAGCCGTCAGGAACCTCTGGTCTCTTCCAGAGCTGGAGAAAATGCAGTCGGCGCCTGAGACTGCGCTTCCTTTGCAGCCCGCTGCTTTGAAGAGCACGGGGAAGAGGTGGACAGGAGCGTGCGAGGGGCATCTCCTGCCTTGCTCCCCGCCCCGCTGCAGGTGACTGCCTGGAGAAGGAGGGAGCGAGGTAGGGCGAAGCGGAGAGCGGGAGGAGGGAGGGAGCGATCGTGGGAGTGGGGAGCGCGCGGGGGGGGAGGAGGGAGGTCCCGGCTCGAGGGAGTAGGTATTAGTAACAGCTGCTCCAGCCCGAGCTCGCTCCCAGCGGCGCCCGCCCGGAGCCGGAGACACGCAGATCATGGACAGAAGTTTCTCCCCGCGCCGCTCGGGGGGGCTCCTCCTGGCAGCAGCAGCGCTCTGCGTTTGGGGGGCAGCGGGCAAGGTAACGCCCCCGCTCTTCCCCGGGGTCCGCCCAGGTGCAGCTCTGGCCCCGCGGGGGAAGGGGGGATGCAGGGCTGGGGGTCGTTAGGAAGCGCGCGCCGCGTGCCTGGCGCTTGCCCGGGGGAGGCACTGGCAGGGCGGCGGCCGCGCAGCTGCTCAGCCCCTGCCGCTGGGCGCTGGTTTGATTGCGGGACGAACAGCGCTGGGAGGGAGGCGAGCGGCTCCCGCCGCGCCTCGCGGAGTCCCGCCGCTCCGGGCTCCGCCGCGGTGCCGAGGCGGGAGTGGGAGAGGCCGAAGAGCGCTCCGCGGGGGAACCGCCGAAGCCGAGAATTGGCTCTGAAATTGAGCAAGAGCCTGCTCCGTCTGGTCTGCGGCTGGAGCAGCCTTGGGAAACGCAGCTTTCCTAGCTCAGAAGCCTGCGATCAGACAGTTTATTGGCAGCTGGAGAGCACCTGACACTTGCCAAGAGTCGCGCAAACGCTAATAGGTTGGTGGTGTTGTCCTAGCCCTACAGGTGGGGAGGAAACTGAGGCTGTGAATTATCCCGGGTCCTGCCGGTGGGAGGCTGTCAGCCCGAGTCCGAGTCCAAGTCCATGCCCATGCCCAGGGTTCAACATCTGAGCTGGGGAAGTGCTAAGAGTTGTGGCTCTGATGCAGGGGAGCAGTTTAGCAAAGAATCTGCCTTCTAGCCAGGATTTGCCATAGCAGGACTTGGGGATTGAGTCCATCAACCTGTTTCAGCCACTGTACTGCTGTTCTTTTTCTGTCTCATGTAGTAGGGTGATCCATGTGCTAAACACAGTTGGAGCTCCTCCACTCATGAAAGTGGTAGTCATATAGTGAGATGTAAATTTAAGATGATACAGTTATAGCCGATTACCTCCTTGTGTGGACACTTTTTTTTTTTTTGGTCAGAGTAGTAAAAGCCCACATCCTGGAGTAGAAGTAGTTATTGGGGGGGGGGGATTAAACACACACAACTATAGCGAATTAGTAGAATTGTACTGATGTTACTGAGAAAGTATCTTGAATAGGATGTGTATTGATACAGTTTTGTCATTCTCTGTCCTTTGGAAAGGACTTGAAAAATAAATCCTAGTTTATAATTATAGGATAATGGTGTATATGGACTAGTGAGATCTCTGAATTGTGCGGGTATTACATATTATTCATTTACACATTTGAGCTTTTTAGACATAAGATATGAGGCTTCCTGTTAGCAACAACCAAATTGGATTGTAAAAATTTGTCCTTCAGTTTGGTATTCAGTGAAGTACTCAAGGCATACAGATAGCTTGGTATGAATGTTCCTTTTGTGTGTTATTGATTTTTTAATTCTCAGTTTGTCATCTCAAAAGGGTTGAAACAATGTAACTTGCTAAGTGTGGTGTCTCATCTAAAGGGACATTGGTGTAGGCTGCAACATACTAAAAAGTAGTACCAGAGACTGGGTCCTAAGGCAGACTGCTTCAGAGTGCGGTCTCACTTGCAAATGAAATGCTCACCCTTTGGATGTAATAGCTGGTAGTCTTGGTTCCATTGAAGTCAATAGGCCTCTTACCATTGACTTAAATAACTTCAGGATTTTACATCCTTGGAAGAAGGGTGGATGCTGTGTAAAATATATGGTGTACCTTCTGTTCTGTTGTAACTGCCTTATAAGAAATAATATGCAAAAAAACTAGAACTCTTGGTTCCAAAATTATACCTTTTTATTAGACCAACTGGGAAATTACAAGAAAATTGTCCTTTTCTGCAAGCTTTTGGGCTCAAAGTCCCTTCATCAGGCTCTGGGAAAAGTATAGATGGTAAAAGATGGTAAAAAGTCCCCATAGGTAGGAAATAAACCTTGTTTTTGCACAGATGGAGCTAGATGGAAAACTGTCCCTCTGAGTCTATGAGTGTCATTGTGAGCTGTGTTGAGTACTTCTTTGATGTGTAGATTATGTAGAATTCCTTCGCTGGAGGTGTCAGATGGCAGGCAGGGAGGTAAAAAATCTTTCTTGTTGTTCTGCAATTAAGTTTAAAATCCAAAATCGGCTAAAATTCAGCATCTTCCATTTTCAGGGATATACTTGGTAGCTGAATTGGCTATTAACTTTATAAGAAATACGAGTTTTGGAAGGCTTATGGATTGCTTATTAAATTTGGCTAGCTGTCCCTAGTAAAAAAAAAAAAAAGATACTAGTTTTACTGCTAGATAAGCCAGTAGAGGTGAACTGGAAGTATGGGGTAAATGTAATGTTGACCTCTGCTGTCTTTCAGTAGAAACTTAGATGCTTTTCCCTGACAAGATTTTGCAGTGAGAGAACTACTATGCATTAGCTATTTCTGTTGAGCCTTTTTTTTTTTAGCAGTTGATGACATAGCTTGAATGTTAGAAGCCTAACTTTATGAAGGTACGCTATAACTTCTTAATTTAATGAATTGGATTCTTATTTCATAGTGTTGCATCAATAAACAAGTTGTATAATCTGCTGTCTTTTCTGTTATTGAAGCATGTCTCCCTAATCCATCTGCTGCCTCCTCTGATTGAGCTGCAGAACTCACTAGCTGCATGAGTTTCGCATTTTTATAGTTTGGCATTGTCATGCCTTGTGTATGTATAGTCAGCAGATGAAAGTAGCTATATTTGAGTTTATATGCTTCTTGGAATGGGTGGGGGTGGTAAGACCTGCAAGATGATGTGAGCAAGTTGTATGTTTTCTTTATGTATTTTTCTTAAGCTTTCCATTGTTCACACAGGTCCAAAATCGGGTTGGTTGACTCTTTAAGGTGCTGATTGACCTCTGCCTTTATAAGAAGAGCTACTACCTCTAATGGTAGCACACTGAAACCAGTTGTATTCCCTCCCAGCTCAGACTTTCTGTCATGCAAGTTATCCTTTTAGATTGCATATGATCTGTATAGTCTCTTGACAGTACAGGATAATATTTTTAGAATGATATTTAAGTTGTACATAACTCTCATCAACCTCTTTAGGCATTCTGTAGGAGCACTTCTGTGCATTCCTCTCCTTTCCGTAGAAAGTTAAGTTTACTTGGTATTGCCAAGGATCACATTATGGTCCTTAACCTGTAAGCATCATTGTTTTGTTTTGTTTTGTTTTTTCTTTTTGACATCTTTATTTGGATTCTGAGCATCTTTGCACTTAGAATGGAGTGTTTTTTATTTTGTAGGTTGCTGTTTCAAATCCAGTGCAGTTTAATATGACAACAAGTTCACATCATCTGGAAGCTTTTACAGAAGCTTATGAACTATTAGGATGTGTTTTGGTATCTTTTACCTCATAAGAATAATATTGGATTTTGTGCTAATTGATGCCTGTGATGGTCTAAACAGAAAGGTCAAAGATTGTGTGGGCCCTGAAGGCTTTACTTGCCCCTTTCAACCTTGGAAGTCGTCTCTGAACGTCAGAGTTGAGGAACTTTAAGACACTGTGGCAAAGCTTAAATTATTTGAAGCTTGTATCTGTCTCCAGCACTCTGACCCAAGTAGTATATCCACATAAGAAAACATGAGTTTAATCATATGGAGAAAGATCTGATGATAGGCCCAGTGGTGTTTCTTTTGTAAAATGAGTGGGATAAGATCTGCAATTCAATGGTTTATTCATCAGGGGGAAAAAAAAGTAATTTTGATTAAACAGACAGGAAGGCAGTCAAAATTCCAACTCTGTGTGTGTATATAAAGTACAGTATTGTTAATAAAACACTAACCAAGAAGGTCTCCATATATTCCCCAAACTAACCTTTCTCTGGTATGCTGCATTTAAAATATGAGTCTTTTTAAGAGGAGGGTTTTCCAATTCCAGATACTCCAACTAGAAGCTTGATCCTTTTCCCATTGCAACTAGTGTAAATTTTGCTGTAGTCTTGGGTAGGAGCAGGATCCTTCCCAGGATCAGTGAAGTATTAAAAAATTCAACTACTAAAATATGCACCTCAATTAGCAAAGAATGTGGCCTGATTAGTAAAGTGTATGAAATGTCAGCTATTAAAGTTTTCAGCCCGATCAACAAAGCATGCTGCACAATTGGCAACATATCCAGAATCTCAACTACCGTACTACAACCTCCTGCCAGATCAACCAAGCATGCAGCTGAATAAGTAAATTATGCAACTGGAGCAGCAAAATTTGCACCTCTGACAGCAATGGTGTAAAACCTGAAACATTTAAAACTGTTGCCTTCTAGGCAGTCCTGCACTTCAAACACAGCAGTAGGAAAAGTCAGGAAGAAAAGGGAGCTTAATGCAGTATCTCCACATACTGGCTGTACTTGTAAAGTGTGTCCCTTGGACAGCTAAGTGTTTGATAGTAGAGAAGACTGACTACTAATACCCGTCCACTTTTTATTCCAGCAGCTGGGTGTTCAGAGGGTTATTTTAGTAGTACTTTAACTGGCTTTTCAGTTCTGTATAATTTTTACTTTATAGGTCACCATCAAGCCCTGTGTTCCTATATAAAAACAGATGTAAGACTGTCTGCCTGTCTCAAGGAACTGTGCCAGTCCGGATACGTAATGCATCTTCATAATTAAGACAAAAGTTTCACTGGCAAAAACTTTAGTGTCATCAGTGTCTGTGAAATAACATTCTGTGTTAGGAATAAAATATGATAGGTATTAGAATTTATCTACACCTTTTTCTGTATCTGATTTTTTCCTCCTTTTGTTTACAGTATGCTCATACCTGCTGACACTTCCTTTGATGGGTGTTTACCATGTGGAATGTTAAAATACTTGGCCTGTTTTGGTTGTGTGAAGTAGAGAAGTTGGGTGGGAGGGTCATCATCTATGTTGCATGAATTGAGAATTTTGTTTTCCCAACTCGGAGATCTTCTAACATTTGACACAAAAGATTGATTTACCCCTTTTTAGTGTAGGGTGGTTCATAAATTTTTCCAGTCATGATATTTGATTCTGATCTTCCCCCCTAGGTCTTTGTAATTTAAGTCTTATTCTTATATATGTAAGAGGGTTGTAGGCTGTCTTTATTTAATGCAGATGTGTGATTTCAGAGCTCCTATGAATTGCTTGTTTATTTTTAGAAATAAACTATTTTGTATTGTCCACCTTCAGGACTGAAAGATGTCACACTTGCTTTGTGATGTTTATTTTTCCTGTACTGTTCATTACACTGCAAGTCTGGAGCATGGTTTTAAATTAATGTCTTTACAAAATCACTGCTATGTTTTAAACCCACTCCAGCTAATATATAAAACTGGCTTGCACTGAACTCCTTATTTACCAAATGTCTGTCTTATTTCCAGGTCAGTTCAATGAATGATCCTATTTAGTTCTGTTCCCTGTTTAAAATATTTCCTACTGAGTACAGAGCAATGCCCTTAAAACACAATTGATTTGGGTCATTGAACCGTATTTTTCATGTGTGTTAGTCTTCATCCTGCCATTGGGATTTCAAACAGAATGATGCAGAGAGGATCTCTCCTAGAGGCTTGAGTTCACACAAGGAGTCTGGTGAAATAAGAACCTGAGTTCATGTCTGTGGAACACGGCAATAATTTGTAACTTTTTTTCCCCTCTAATGCCTTGTCTGGCCAGAATATCATACATCTAGCGATTTGCTCTTTAATCTTGAATGATCAGTGCTGTCTAAAAATGTTAATCTCTAACTCTTAATTGCTTAAACATTGAAGAGACTGAAAAATGGGGAAGATTTATGTCTTGCACAGCACATGGGGCTTTCCTTTTAGAGAGGATCATAACTCTTATTTGCAAATGCCGTGATAAAGAAGCAGCAACTGGAGTAAGCAATGGAAACTAGCAGAGAAGTAATCCTATAATTTCTGGATATGGCAACTAACCTTGAGATGAGAGTGGATAGAAACCTGCTTCTAGGTTGAAATAAATTATTCCCTTACACTTTTTTTTAAGACAAGCAAAGCTCTTTCTCCCATGTGATACCAACTACTATTAGAGGGTGCTAGCCTAGACTGACCAATGATGCAGGCAGATGTAGCGCTGGGACAGCTGCCACTGCTTCTCCCTTTGTGCCCATACAATATTATTTTCTTACACGCTGGATGCATCTACATGTGTGCTTTACTGTGGGGTTGACAAATTATCTCTGCAATAAAGCATTACTATCTACATGAGTGCCTGTATTACTATTCTGGACAGTACTGTCTTATGGCAGAGTAATTAACTATGCTAAAATGCTTGCATAGACAGTGACTAGGGCTGGCTGGGGCACGAGGGTGCTGAAGTGCAGAGGCTGCCTGCCTGCCACCTACCCCCACACTTGAATACCCTTGTGTCCCAGCCAGCCCCTCCACTGCCTGATGCTGCCACCTATAGCCCCGCCCTGAGCCCTCTGCCAACACAGGGCTGCTCTGCCCTAACTCTGACTGCTGCAATCCCAAGGCATATTTGAAGATGCTGTGCCCAGGAGCAGCTGACTCAGGTGTGAAGTGTGCTGGAGTTTGTGTCTCACTAATTGCATATGTAGACACACATAGTAATACCAAAAGTTTTGTTTCAGATTTAAAAATCTTAGTCTGATGATATACTACCACTTATCTGTGCATATTAAGCATTATGTATAGTCACCTAATTTAATTGGTATTACTGCCTAATCTAGCACCTGAGTCTTAATTTTGTAGGAGAAGTGGTTATGGCTCTGCCTTGAGTATAGAAGGCTATAGGCAGAACAAAATTCTATGCTGCTTGGACAAATCCTTGACTATTTCAAGGGATACTAGCATTGTGAGCCATGCATGGAATATTTGGACAAAAATTATCCCGGAAAATTATTTACTAGTAACTTAATCTGTTGAAATTGCTTGGACTCCATTGGAAACCATCTTAATCCCTGTTATAGCTTGCAGTAGATAATATTGTATAGCATTTTGAAATAAAGAATATACCTACTCATTCACACTGCAGTGAAATACATCATTAGTGAAGAACAGCTTAAGGTAGAAAATGGAAAAGGCACTGCTTGCTTTCTAGGGGCTGGTCCAAAGCCAACTAAAGTTCATGATTAGTCTTTCATGGATTTAGCAGGCTGTGGATCAGGCTCTGCATCCTGTTGACATTAGTTGGACGCAGCAGAGGTAGGGTATTGAGCAAAACTTCTGTACTTAGTGTTGGGTGGAGCCCTTTAATGACAGAAGTTAGTCATGTTTTTGCAGCATCTTCAATTGAGGACTTCAAAGTTTTGCAAATACCTAATTAAAGAAGACTGTTAAACCAAAGGAAGGGCAGAGTTCTGGGGAGCACATGAAGCACTTCTGTAAACTGGCTGGGTGAGGATCAAAGCTCCACACCAAGGCGTTCTTAAGATGCTGGCCATTGATGAAACAGCTCTGACCTCCGCACGCCACATTTTCATCCAGTATTTTTTTTTTCCTCGTCCTTTTTTATTAGCTGCCAGATTGCAACATCAATCTACCAAAACAAAAATTGTCAGACTTCTTATCAGGCTGAAAGGGAGGGACTTTCTACACTGAATTAATTATCTCTTCCTTACTGACCCACTGCCATATAGTTCATCTTAAATTAACTTAGTGATGGAAGACCTCCTGGATAAATTGTCCAGCAGCCATAGTGAATGTTATCCAGCTCTGGTCATTCAGGCTTCTAAAAGGATACTTCCCAGGGTTGTCACATGACCCCAGGTTTCTGGAGCTGAGGATCAAACCATGAGCTGCTATCAATCCTGCTGCCAGTACTGTAGGCCAAGAGGAGGTGTATGTGGGAAAGGTGCCTTAGATCTCTTACTAGGAACTGAGACTTTTCTGTTTGATTTTCAGGACGTTGGGTACTCGGCTGCTTTTAGGCCAGCCCTGACGATGTCAAGCCTAGTAGCCTGAATGTTTTGAGTTGCCTGTAGAAGCAACAGTATAGTATTCCAAGTTTCCTGACAATGTCTTGAAGGGAGAAAAGAAAGGATATTTGCAAAGCAGATTTATTTGGAAAAATAAACTGCTTGTTGGTTGGGACCCTATAATAACAAGCCAATGCTTTATTTTTCCTCTGGCTGCTGCTCCTGTGATGTTTCCCCACTCCCCTGCTGTGCCCTCCTGCTCTCTTCTTGTGTGCAGACAGTAAAGCAGAATTTACAAGCATCCTGCTCTCTGAAGTCCTGGCAAAGCAAGAGCCTTGTAAACTTCCCTTTACAGTGCACACAAGGAAAAATTAACCCTGGATAAATGAGGTAGAACAAGAGCCATCATTTATATACCCTTCATCCAAACTATAACAGTTTCTTAGACAGCTAACCTTGAGTGTACTAAGAAGCATTTAGAAGTTTCTAAAATAAAATCTTTTGAGTAGAAGGGGTTATCTTTAATTTTTGAAGTATTGTAATAAGATTGCCTCTTTCTAGATCATTCTCTTAGTTTCCTCCTTCAGACTAAGTTGGATACAGGTCCTTATTTCTTGCGGAAGCAATTTCAAGGTATTTGAAGAGGCACAGGAATAAATCTGTGGCACAAATGGCAAGATGGAATACTTGGAGATGAGCTTTCACATGTGGAATGTTTTCTTCTCCATATGGTTTTACAACAGACTCCCAACATGTAAAACATTTGGAGTGCCTGGGTGAGGAACAACAGCCTTATGTGGCTGCAAAAGAGATCCTTGCTCACATTGACCTCTGTTTGTCAGATGCTTCTATTTATAAATTTACTTCAAAAATTATTTTGGCTGTGAAGTGGTAAGCAAAAAAACTACACGTGTTCAAGGGCTTGAAAATGGCTTGCCCATGCAGTTCCTTTTTTATTTATTTTAAAATTATTATTACTTTACATTTTGGACACTTGAACTGCATATGGACTTAGTTATACTAATCTTCAAATTTTTAAGGAAAAGTTTACATACAAAAATCACGAAGATTTAGTCCTGGCATTCTAGGGGTATATATTTTTATGGACCTACGTAACTGATCCAGTTGACCTTGTTTATTGCAACTTGATACACCAATTAAAAGCTGTATTTTTCCTGGTTACTGAGCAGTTCAAACAGTCTGACCAAGTTTCCTAGTGTTTAACTGGAGGGGATTTAGCTGTTCAATTTTTAAGTAAATGAAAACCAGATTGACCCTCTTGAAAGTTCCTACTTTGCCCTCATCAATTTCCACCAGCCATATCATTTACTGTTAATGTTTTTTCTATGGTGTGTTGTGTACATTTTGTTAATTAGAACTTGCTCTGGTAGAAAAAGACCTGTGCTGACCTATAAAACTCTGAAGCGAGTGATCATGAAATCTTGAACTCTTCGTTATGCTGCTTTAATTTTATTTATTGTGTTCCCAACTTTCATGATGATTTGCCTGAGGAAATGCACAAAATGCTGCCTTTGTTTATCTTTCTAAAGCATTTTTTTTGAATGAAGCACTTCCTGCAGAAAGCATGAAAAACAGGATAGCAGCTTTGCGTGGATGTAAGATTTTACTGTCATTTTGTGGCCATATTTCAGGTTCTCTCTAAAGCAATAGTTCTCAACCATTTTAGACTTGAGGCACCCCTCAAAAAATGCCAGCTCAGTTTTCACTAATTTTTTGACGACAGAAAAATAATAGATCAATTCTTCTGTTGCAGAGAACTCAGAAAGACCACAAGGCAGAAAACACTATGAACACAATTCAAAATTTCTAGGTTTATTTTATGAACCATGTTGTACGCTGTACCTACCCCATAGCACTCTTGAAATTATCTCAAGGCACGCAGGGTACCACAATACCCTGGTTCAGAATCACAGCTCTAAAGAAAGTCATATGCGGTTTAGCAGCTCTTGAACCTAATGGTTCAAGTCTGGTTCACGTCCAGTCACACAAGAATTAGCTTTCCCAAGGACCAGCCATACGTCTGACTTAAAAAAAATCTACGTGAAAAAGCTAGTTTGTTTGTATAAATTATGAGCAGCCACCACAAATGCTGGAGCTGACTGGCATGTGGTATGCATTTTGTTTGACTGCTATAAGCTTTCTACAGAGGTAAGAGAGCAACCAATGAGGAAAGATTACTCTTATGGCATGCCTCGCCTAAATTTTATTATATGACCCTGAAAGTTTCCATAGGGGAACATCAGTTTGTCTGAGTTATTAATACCAGTATTTCCATTTATGTCAACCTTGTTTGCTAGTTCATTTCTAACAGTCAGTTTCAAAACTCTCTGCTTAAAATGAGTTATGCCAACAATAACCAGAAAAGGGTAAGACATGCCAGGCCAGGGGTTCTTTACTTGAGGATTGCAGTACAGAAAAGGGGTGGGAGAGTTCATAACTACAGACATTCTACTTTTCTGCTACTACAGTATTTTTTTTATCTGTATTGAAGCACCTATTAGTGTTTTTAATTTAGCTGATGATAAATGTTTCTGGTACCAAAGTTGTATGCATAATTTCAGAGGTTGTTGAATAATTTTACACATATAACTGTTAGGAATTAACTCCTGATTATTCAGCCTAAACTTTTCCTCTCAGTTTCATACTTTCTTTAATTGTTGTGCTACCTCCTACTTGCAGGTGGGCATCAGAGCTAGGCCTTTTCTGGAAGAAAAACTGGACCTGATACAAGGAGGTCCAGTCTGAGAAAGATGAAAAACAGTTTAAAAGTAGTGTGTGTTAAGGGTGGCATCTAGACATATATTAATGTGCCAAAATTACCGTGCATTAAGTTTTAGTACTTGCATAACCGAGTACTAAATCAATGGACAGTAACTGGTGCTACTGCGCAGTAGCTCCGGCACACAGCTTTTCAGTAACACCAACTGAACCATAACCTAATTCTACTGCGCAGTAGCATATTAGCATGGGTTTTGCCTGATATGCTGCTGCACAGTAGAATTAGGCTATGGTACAGTTAGTATCTTCGATGCACCCAAGGGGTGGGAATTTCCCTTTTCTCTTGGTCCTTTTTCTTAGCCAGTTCTATCTAATTATCTCTTCAAATGTTCCTCCAGTCCCTGCTTACTACAATAATTCCTGTTGCTTTCTTTCTCTACTTTCTCCAGCTTCTTTTGGGAAAGAATTTGAGGCCCAGGACTGACATCAATTCCAGAGGTGGGTTTCATAAGTAGCTTTTTCTTGTTAGTTTCCCTCTTCTCTGGGCTCATGGCTTTTATATGGGGGGAAAAACTACTGATGTAGCTACTGTATTATAATGATGCTGTTAAAACTTTCTCTATGGATCCTATCGTTCTACATTATGATCATCTTTACAATCAGTGTAACTTAAATAGAGCAACCATTTGTCAGACTATACATGGTGCACAGATTAGTTCAGAGTCCCTTGTTATACAAAGAGTTTGCCTAAGTGGAGGAAGCTTTGGGAAGATGCAACACATTTACTGCAATAGATCAATGTTGGGCGCACATTAGAAGAACTAACCATAAAGCGTGGCTAAGCAACAACACCAGAGAAATGGGGGGAGCGCTTGTCTACTTCAGGATGATCAAGCAAAAGAAGAATAGTCCTTTATTTACTGTTTTGTTTTGTTTTTTTTAATTCTTGATCCTAGCTCTAAGATAGGACAATAAAATCTGCAGTAAAATTTAAATCAACTATATCTAGTTGCTTTGGTGGAGGACAGATAGTTTTGTCAGATGTTTGAGAGAGGCCTGTATGTTTGTTTCTTTAGGATCATCAAAATACCGTTAAATTTTGCAAGATTGTTTAACCTCCCTTTGATCAATGAAATTGTATGCAAATGTAATGGATAAAGGTCAGAGTAAACTAACAAGAGATGATAGACTGGGGGATGGAAAGAGTGGTGAGCCTTATTTTCAAAGCAATGAGAACCCATTTGGACCTGCAGGTATGCTCAAATTCTGAATCTGGGGCCCAAGAGGTCTCCAGTTGGGTAACCAAAACCTGTGGCTGATCCTAAAAATTTGACTCATGTACACAACTGTGCAGTAGTTTGGCACATCTGCCCTAAACCAAGGAAGGGCCTTGCTGCAAAACTGGTGGTTCCTTATCTGATCTTGCCCAAAGAACTGTTTTTTATTATTTCTGAGTATGGTCAGGTCATCTTTGTCATACTCCGTGAAAATACAAACCTTCAAGTTCCAGCATAGACACAGGCTGACTACACTCCTGTTACATAGTTGCTAATGATACTTTGGAACAGGGATTCCTAAAGTTTGGCCCCTGAAGAACCACTTCAAAGAGGACATCTACTGCCCGGGTCCAAATCAAAGGGGCTCACAGACTGCATTTGGCCCACAAGCTGCATTTTGGAAAGCTCAGCTCTGGAAAGCTGTGGTTGGGATTATACTTCAGAAACCTGTGGGTTACTGTTTAGAAAATAGTTTCTATTTGTATGTCTGGGACCAAGCATTTGTTTGGAACCAGAAAAAAAATTATATCTTTGAGACAAATGAGAAGTTGTTCTGTGAGAAGCCAGAGTGTCTTGTGACATCTGAAAGTTGTCCAAGTCCAAAAGATTGTTTTATGATTTTTTCCCCCTTATTTCTGCTTCCTTGCTCTTGGAAATAACTGTACATGTGGAGGATGGTGACTTCACGGTACAATTATGCAATTTGCTTGAGGCCAGGTATCAAAATACCACAGCTGTGAAATTTGGGATGTTGTAAAGAGGGTGAGGAAAGCTAGGGCCTCTAGACTGTAATGGGACTCTTGCTCTTATATTGCCAGTTCTACAGCTGCTTTGATGCAGGCTGGTTGCAGTAATGACCTCCATCTATTATTGCATATGTACAGTAAGTGTTGCTGCTTCCACCTCTGTGGCCAGTTTTGCAGACGTGCACTTTACATCAAGGATAGAAAAGCCAATGGGAGAAACAAAAACAACATTAACTGGCAAGGTCACCCTCATGTCCAGCTGTTCGTTCTTGACTGACCAGCTGCTGTTTTTTGGCAGATGTTCCTCAGAATTCTTCTTGCTCTTCCTTCTCTGAACACAGGTGGGAACACTTCTTTCTGTCCTCTGGATGAATATATTTTGAGCTATGTGTCCCTTCTCTCCATCATGCCCATCGGATGACAACTGACAAGAGTTGCTGAAAACAAAAATGTCGTAATTTTAATTCCTTTTCCAAGAAGCAAGGAGGATCTGTCTGCCCTTTGCTCAAATGTGAAACCTTGGTCCCCACAGATCCTACTTTAAATTCTTTAAATGACCTTGACTAGATTACAAGTAAATTACAGAGCAGCAGAATGAGGCAAATACCTGCCTGAGATTACAAGAGCTTTATACACGTGAGGTGAATTTCAGAATTCAGGTCCTTTGCTTTAAAGGTTGAGAACCACTGGTCTAGTAAGTAGAGACTCAAGGCCCTCCTCTGTGATTTTTCTGAATTTAGTAGCACCCCATTTCAAAAATTAAAAATAAAAATGGAAAAATAGTAGAGCAAACTTCCTGTTGCAGTCTCTCTCAGTTTTTTGCAACACGTCAGAATGTTTTTTGATGCTATGGATTCCTATTTAAAATATCTGGGTTTCTCTTGTGACTCATGTATGAAAGTGTTGCTAAGGGAACATCTACAGGTTGCCCTACAGCAGCATTGTTACTGCACTAGATGTGCAGCACATGGTTATTTTTAGCAGCTACTTTGCTGTAGTTGTGCACTATATAGTGTATTGCTATGGCGATGTAGCATCACGTGTAAACGCACTGTAACAGCACTAATATTGCATGGCACACAGAAACACCCTTAAAAGCATTTCATGGCACCCCTGGTAAGAATCACTGCACTAGATGCTCCTCTCTCTCTCCTCTCCCATAATCTTTTTTGTTCTTTGTCTTCTGTGGCAACAGGCTTTTGTCATCTTCCCATTCTTGGGAACCTAACCAGCATTTTAATTATCTGAAAATCACTTGTAAATCAGAAAAATGAAGTAGAAGACTTGGTAATATACATGAAAAAAAGCCTAGCAAAGCTGTCTGGTGCGTGCCAAGAAGGAGTATGAGGAGAGTTGGGCCCTTTCCTGGAAATGGGATTTGCAGAGTAGAAATGTCAGATCTATAATAACTTTCATGTGGTGGAGCTGCTGTTACTTTCTGAACAAATAAGAGCATCTGTTCAAAAATGCAGTTTTGTTTCTGCTCGCATTCAGTGGATTGTGTCTGCTCAAAGGAATTTTGCCCATTTCTGACAACTCATGTCAGCAATGGATGCAGTTGAACCACTGCTCGTGGAAAGGGCTTACTTTTAATCTGATCTACACTTATAGTTATGTCTAGACCTGTTTCAAAAACCTGTGAGTGAATCCTGTTCGGCACCAGTTTACGGGAATTTATTAATATAGCGGGAAAGAAGAAAACTCTGTCTGGTCCTTCTCAAATGTTCTATGCAGCACTGTGCAAGACCTAGTCCAAAGGCAATCCAAATACTTCCTAGGCCCCCTCTACACACTACATGTATCATCCAACTACTGGGTTAATTGTGCAGTTTAGATTGGCTATATGTGTAAATTAACTTCCGTGCCTTAAAGAGCCAACCAGCTATAAAATTATTGCTAGAGAATGTGTAATAAGTTTTATAGCTGGTTTCTAGCCACTCTCAGTCCCCGCAGCCATGGGGTGCTGAC
Organism: Crocodylus porosus; assembly: GCF_001723895.1. Classification (NCBI taxonomy): domain Eukaryota; kingdom Metazoa; phylum Chordata; order Crocodylia; family Crocodylidae; genus Crocodylus; species Crocodylus porosus. The sequence continues at coordinate 12,815,620 of NW_017728921.1, read as the reverse complement.
ACAGCTGTGGGAGCTTGTTATGTACTGGGGCGGGGGGCATGGTCACCATCCTAGGCTCCCCCTGTGTGGACAGTAAGGTGTGATAATATCTGGTGCTGGATTCCACAATCGTGTGGCATGGCAGGAGATGCAAATGTGTGGATCACGCATCAGATCCTATCATGTCTTCACTTGAATGTCTAGAGGGGCTCCTAGCTGAAGACTTGAAACAGAGCAAAACATCATCCTTTGTTGATTGACAGGACTGGGAGCTATAAGTAGGAATCTACTCAATTTGCAATTTTTGAGGAAACTGCAAAAAAGATGGTTTCCACAATCACCATGAATTTTGTGCAGAATCACCACAAGAAAAAAAAGCTTACTGAAAATAAAATTCTGGCTCCCCAGTGGGAGCCAGCAGGTGCTGCAGCCTTGGTTTATGGCCCATGGGGTGACGGTGGGGGGCAAGCCTCTGGCACAAAGGGGTGCAGCCAAGATAGTGGCCACCCCCTCCTCCGTCTGGCACTGATTGTCCAAGAGGCCTGCCTTTTGTGCACCCCTGCCCTGTCTGCCAATTGGTGGTGAGGGGTGGAGCCAATCAGTGGCAAGGGGGAGAACTGCTGGTGTCCCTCGGGCAGTCAGCAGTGAGGGGAGGGCCCTGCCATGAAAAGACCGCACTGAGCATTGTGAGTGGCCGGTGATATTTACTTCTCCATGTGCTTTATGTAGATCCTTAGTTATAAGACTAACATCTGTGACGGGGATTTACTTGTATATAGCCTGTCTCCTCTTATTTAGTTTGCAAAGGTTTTTGCATTTAACATCTCCCTGACTCAAAGGTTGATGGTCTTGGACAGGTTAGACTGACACTGCAGAGTTTGAACGCAACATTGTTTTTTTGTAAGTTCCTATGGACTGGGTCCTCTTCATCTGGAATGCACTCAGGGCAGTATGGTTCCCAATACCAATTGGCTCACAGTTCGTTCATTCTTTCATTCTTTTTTTCTTCTTTCTTTCATTCTTTCCTTCTCTCCCCCCTTCCCCTCCCCATCGTGACATGTAATTTTCTCTATTGGTTAATAGAGAAAGCTTCTGTTTGTGCGTAGTTGATGCTAGCAGGATCATCACAGATTTCCTCAGTGATGAGTCTTACCAATGTTGGTAAAACAACTTGAAGTTGTTTTCTCAGAGATCTGCATTTGGGTGTAGCTTCAGAAACACTCCTTTTTGGGGGAAGGCAGGGGGTCTCCAGTTGACAAACCCAGATTCCTGAAATGAGGATTTAATTAAAATAGAAAAATGATAACAAAAAGTTGCTGACTCTCCAGCTGTACTCTGATTATAAAGAGAACTTGAACTTCTCCATACATGTAGGTTCCATCTTAAGAAAAGACACAGAAGATGAAGGTGGTGGGAGGAGAAGGCAAGACATCCTAGGGACTCTGATGCACCACAGTATGATCAAAACATGATCTGGGATTTTATGTATCCTGAATGTCCATTGTGACAGGCAGCTCTGTGATTGTAATGAGTCTCTCTCTTTCAACTCGTTTTAGCACAGCACTTCATTTTAAAAAATGAAGTCTCAGCTGGAGAAGACAGAATTCATATCATATTGCATAAGGCAATAGAGCAAAGTGCTGAGGGTGGTTTGAAAATGGTTTTGAGGGCTTACGGGAAGTTTCATTACAGTCTTGAGACTTCTACGTAGCATCTCAAACTGAGGCTTTAATATCCAATCAACTTCTTTTTGTTAATGTATGCCAATCTAATAAGGGAAAATGTAAATCTGTACAAAAGACACTGACTCTGTACAGTGCTCATTCCTGAATCCCCTGATTAACTTTAACTTAATTGCAAACAGAAGACTCCCATTAACTTCAGTGATCTCTGGATCAACTGGTTTGTGACATGAGTGCCCTAAAAGAAATCTTGCAGTCTTTATTTAACTGAATGAACCAGATGATGTCCTTTGCACCCAGAATAGATATTCCTCAAAAGATTCTGTTTTGATAAACACCTGACTTAATATTTCTCTAGTGTGGAAATGCTACAAAAATAAACCTTATGGTCCACAGATAAACCTCCAATTTCTGGTGGCTTTTCAGTTAATGCCAGCCCCATCAACAAGTGAAGATACACATGCACTGGTGGAGAAGTGTGTATGTATGTAATATACATCTGTTTTGGTTTATAAGGCAACAGTGAGATGATCATGATCATCTTTGTGTGGATGTGAACTTCAGTATGTGTTTCTCTAGTTTTTTCTATGGTTAAGTATACTCTGATTCTTGGAGATGTATCAAGCGCATTGATATTTCTTGGGTAACCTAAATTATAAAAGAAAACAAAAAGTAGGTTTGCTTTGGAGGTTGTCACTCCATATGAGCAGAAACATGAGCTGTCAGCTCTCTCTTTCTTTTCTCCTTAAAATAAATGCACTTAAAATCCCACCTTTAAGACTGGGAGGAGTCTGACCTATGCAGATGCTGCTGTTTGTAATTGGCAGTACCTCAGATGGGAACCCATGTTGGCCCATTTCTTTTGAAATTGTTCTCAAAATATGATGCTTGCTAAAATGTGCTTATGTGTTCCTGGGTAGGGCCTTGTCTAAGTTTGTATCTTTTCTAATAAGTTGAATTCCCCTTTTGAGATTATATCTTAAAAGCAACTGTGCATATGCACATAGCTGTCTTAGCAGCTACATAGCATGGTTTCCTGACATTCCCTCTGCCCCCAGAATAACCTCGTGCCAGAAGCATTTCTCGTGGGGAGGGAAGGTTCAGGCTGTCTTACTCCTCTGCCCTGCCTCCTTTTGGTTGACCCAGCTGGTCAGCCAAAGGTTGGTAGTACCTTCTGAGGACAAATTGTTAAAGAACCCGGTCTTTGGCAAAGTGAAACCTGTTGATTCATGTGCAGGTTTTTGTACAGACATTCTGTAGAAATTGTAAGTAGGAGGTTGATGATGGCAGTTATCCAGGTACTTTGCAAAAATTCTATCTATGTGGTTCCCATTAATGTCAATGGGAGTAGCTCAGGTAAAATCTCACCTGGTGCCTGGGTATGAAAGTGTTAATAACTTTGAACTGCCTGGGACAAGGAATATATGAAACATACTTTGTGAGTTAGGGATGAGTGACCAGGCACAAACCATTTGGACCTTTTGCTTTATTCTGCTCAACTGTTATATGGTCATTCAGAACTTGAAAATGAAAAATGTTGCATTCTATCTGTTGTAATACATTGCTCTAGAAACAGTTTCTGTTTGTTAATCATGGTTTTAAAAAATATCTAGATAGGTTCTTACAGCTGTTTATTCTGAGCCTTGATCTGAAATGTGAATATAAGGATTTGACCCTTGATTGATAAAAGTTACAAAAATCACTGTCAAAATGATCAGGTTCTAATATTTCTTCTAGAGATTGGTCAGCATTCTAGATCGAATTTTGCTTTCCTGAGTCCTGGCTGCCAAAGGTATTTGCCACTGACTAATCATTGGGCCAGTTTTAGGAACTGAATTGGATGTGATTTGATTTGAACGTGGGGGAGGAGGGGGAGAGAGGCCAGGCCACTATACTTTCCCTTTGACGTAAATCATCCAGTATATTGTAACTATATCAGCAAGAACTACTTGAAGTAATACAAACTGATATGAAACTGTCTAGTGAACTTGCTGTCTTTTGGCAAAATAGAGGTTTTATTTCTATTTTAATATAAGGGGCTTTCTGGGGTATACACACTACAGGTTTTAATCCTCATTATATTAAATAGGTTTATAAAATTTTAAACTTGTTTATTTTGGAGCATCGCATCAGTGTTTGCACACACTAGGTTTTCAAACAAATTAAGCCTGGTCCCTGGCTGGCAGCGTAAGAGAGCGGAATGGTCCAGTGCAGCCCCTCTGGCCTAGGGTCCCTCACCTCGTGCCCATGCCCTGCCATACAGCTGTGGAAGCAGAGAGCTGGCTAACTGCACAAGAAAAAAAAGTGGAAGCAATTGGAAAGCAATTTGAAGGGGTGAACTACAAAAAAGTTGCAGCACCATCTGGTGGACAAAGGGCTCATTACACATCTTTGAGCGCCTTTGTGGTTGCATGCAATGAATCCATGGATGCAACACTTAATTCCAGGCAATCCAAACTAAACCACATTCAAGAAGTTTTACCTTAATGCAAAAACTGATCCTGTAAAACTTGCGTGTCTTGCACAAGTGAGGAACAAAGTTGATTGCCATACAAATAAATGCAGAATCTCTGAGAGTATGGCATACCAAATATTTCTGTTGGAGCTTTACAGTCAGCTCTTATACTGGTTACATTTCCTTATAAGGCAAACTCTTCCATCCCCTTGTCTCCTTAGCACTGTTAGGATGGGAGTATCCTCAGGTGGGAGTACCCTCAAGTGGTATGGCACTACTATACTTGGTCTTAAAGTTTATTCTTAGCCATGAGTGTCCCGTTCAGTCTTTGAAGAAACTTTGCACTAAAAATAGAGAGTATAATCCTTTTGTATAGGTAGAGAAAAATGCTTAAGAACTTGTTCTTTGCTGTAATCTGTTCAACTAAAGGCCATTCTCAATTTGGAGAAATTCCCTGGCAGTGGTGACATGTAAGGGGTGCACCCCCTGAAAGCACTGATGCACCACCTGACTGGCTGTGCTCCCCACTTAGGCGATGGGCTGGGGGGACACAGATGCCCCCCCTGTGAGCGCTGTTCAGGGAGTGGAAGTGCCAGATGTAGGCCACGACTGCTTCTCGGAGCAGTGTGGAGCTGTTCCCAGGATGGGAAGCTTTGTCATGGAGGGGACACATTCCCCCCCGCTCCGCAGTTGGTGAGATGGCACCAGTTACCCTGACTAAGGTGGCACCAGTTGCCCATGTTTCCTGGAAACTGAGACTGCTTATCTGTCCACTCTCTCTACACCAGACCTACAACAGGGGTGGTCATGCCTGTGCTAGTTTATGGAGACAAAGTGCTCGATTCCATATGGCTGACTCTCTTGAATTTCCTTCTCCAGTGGGACACCTATCAGCAAGCATTTTAAATCAGTGATAGATTGGCAGAGAATGGCTGTGTAGTACCTCCAGGAAGTAGTTCTCAGTTTTGTTGATATTTTATCTTCATTTCCTACTACCACTTAAGCATTGATATACGAACAGATATTTTTTTTTCTCTGAGATATTTATTGTTGCTTTTACAATGTGCAGGAAACTATATATTCAGAAGGCAGAATAGCCTTTGGTCCAGCCAATGTTACTAGGCTAGCTCACTGGCTGTTGGATTTGTTCTACCATGTTCCATTTCCTACAGTGCACACAGCCTAGTCTCCTGTTGCATAGTCGACAAAGCCTTGCACATGCATTACTACTTAGTGCCTCAACCTCCCCCATCCTTGTGTTGCCAAAAGTAAGTAACCTGTTCCTGGCCAGGCCAGTTTAAAACGATGTGAAAGCATGATTTTAGTTTGTAAGAGTACAGATGTGTTTGCGAAGGGCTGGTATAATGATGAGGAAGGGACTAGACGCCATAACAGCCATCATGTTCCATCTTGCTCTTCCTGAGACTTGCTATTGCCATTACTTCATTATCTTAGTTCAAGAAGCAAGTAAAGAAGTTCTTGACCATAGCCAACTGGAAGCTAGCAATTTTGAAGCACAATTGTAGACCCCTAGTAAGAACAGGAGCATGTATTTGCAATTAACAACCTGTGACACTGGTCGTCTTGTAACTGTGTTTGGTGATGGATATTATGAGGCATGGTCCCACATCGTCTCTTCAGTGAAAGAAAGATCTTCTGAACCCCAGAAAGAAGCCATCCACAATCCCCTACTGCCTTCCCTTTTCATCCTGTCTAGTGGAATTTTTCTTCTGCCTGAATTAGGCCACTTAGTTCCTTGTGCTGGTGGGATAAGCAGTTGTGACACTTACTGTACCACAATGAGAATGAAAACCTTTTTGATGTCTCCTTTATAAAATTCCTCAAGAGAACTTTCCCAGTAGTCTGTCCACCTTGCTGTGAAATACAAAAGACAGGCCTAGCCCATAATTGATGTCATTGTGCTGGCATATTTCCCCCTCCCCAAAGCTCCTATAATTTGGGAAAACTAAAAAAGTGTCATTCTTGATATAAGTGCGTCTCTCTGTTAAAAGCCTGCAAGTATAGAACTTGCAGCTAAGGTTGGATATCTGTGTCTAAAGAAGTGAAATTCAGCCTTTTATAATGAATCCATTAAATGGTGTCTAAGTCATTCCATCTGTGGATTATAAATTCATCAGTGCTCTGTTGTCTTCAGGAACCTTTACCTCCTCATCTGTCTTGTTTGCTTTTTTTTTGTCCCCTCCCTGCCCCCCCCCCGAGCACAGTCTTGAACCTATAGCCTGAGAATCTGAATAATAAATGATTTGTACACTATGTACATTTCAAAAGTATGGCTGCAAAGGTCATGTCATTGTTGCAGTTTGCCTCCGTTTGCTCTGTGTGAGAAGGACTTTTACCTGTTTGTACTCATTGAGGTATTGAAGCTGACTGGTACTTGTCATCAGATTCCCAAAACAACCAAAAATGGGTTAACCTACAGAAGACGCATTATAGACAAAACGAAAGCAAAAATGAAGTATCTAGGTTTTAAAAATGGATTTGCTATCCAGAACTCTTGATAGTACTGGATACGAGTCCTGGATTCATTGAACTGATGCAGTGCATGGTGCCCCATAACTTCCTGCTACTTAGGGTAGGGAATCAGCTGTCAGTATTGAACTCTTTGTATCCTGCTTGTCACAAGTTGGGAAAAGAGGTAGAATGTGCTCCTAGCTAAGTTAAGAACTCAAAGTAAACTCCTAGTGAATTGAGGTCAGTTTTGATGTAAATTAGCAAACCAAGTTAATAAGGACTAGACTTCACCAGTTTAACTTGCATGCAAACTTCCTTGTCTTCACTAGGATTTTTTCTCATTACCATCTCAAATGTAGACAGTGAAGATGAGGCCTTTTTGGGGGCAGGAGGGCAGGTATAACTATGTGAGTATGAAATACAATAGGTAGCTATTGTATTGGACATGGATGTGTGAGTTCAGTTTCTATAGTTACACTAATTATTTGAGACTTGATGCTGTAGCCCAACCCAGGTCCTTTTTAAATGCCAGTAGCCCTATAAATTATTTTTTAAGCATAAAAATAGATTTAAATTAATGACATTTTTAAAAATCTGGCATTGGAAACTTTTACATTCTATCATTAAACCATTTCTATTTCTATCGTTAGTTTTGTCCCCTTCTCACCATCCCCCACTTTTTCCCCTCTCCCTCCTCCCCCACATCCTGAAATCCCTTTGACAATGGAAAGCACCTGCTGAAAACCAGGACTCTTACTCATGTCCTGGAGAGCTAGCCTAGCCTTTTTTAAAAGGTGTTTGGTGTTGCAAAATGATTTCTTTTTCCTTTTCATTTCAATATGAGCCAAGGGGTGGGGAAAATAAAAATCTGGAGTATTTTGACCTTAGTGGCATTGTATAGACTCTGTTGGCTTTCTCTGTTATTCTGCCAAGCTCCTTTTGTGTTTAAACAGATATCAGACCAAGCTAAGTAATCATAATTTTTAATAAAAAACATTCTTTTTCCATCCAATTAATGTTGGTGAACATATGGCTCCTAGATAAGGTCCTATGACAACTATTTATGACTTCCTTACTGTCAAAAAACGTTGCCCAAGGCATGGATGAAATTTACTTTCCCCAAATATATGGAGGAATCTCTCAGTAACAGAGGCCCCTCTCCTGATTGATGCCAAGGAAGTATTTTTGCCATTTGTGATTTCTGTCTTTAAAGAGGAAAGAAAGAACTAATAGTGGATCCAGATTTGGGATTTGGCTTGTAGTGATGCCAACAAAGCTTTCTGAAGGGTGGAAATCGACCTCCTGGGTTTCATCTTCAACACGTGGTAATATCTGTAAGTTAACTTGAAACTATGTGTTTACAATCTGTAATATGTTAAAATGGATTTCTGTGGGCTGTTGCAGATCCAAAACACCACACAGCTTTATGTATATACTGTGTGTATCTTGAAAATAAGGTGTCTTTTTTTTCTTTTATTTTCTCCTGCTCCTTAGAAAAGGATCTTCTAAATTTTACATTCTTACCTTGTGCGAAAGAGAAGGCCTTGAAGTGTTTCAGCTTTTCTCTGTCTTTTAGATTTTTGTCTTGCAACAAGCAGCACAGAAGGGCATGGCTAACTACATGTTGAGCAAGGCAGCATGCAGCTAAAAGTCTGCAAAAAGGTCATCAATAGTCTCCCTACATCAACTTGCTAAAAGGAGGCAGTGTCACAATAATGAAAATAACAGATGGAAATTGCTTGGCCCCATTTTGGGAAGATTGGCACACCATATACACTTCCATGGTATCCAAGAATTGTTATGTACTAGATGTTAGTGCTTGAAACAGAGAAGGTTGAAAGTTGGCTTTTTAAAAGCTTAATTAATTTATTATGGATGTCCTCTACATAGAGATAATTGTGCGGTCAGGTTTAGGTCTCTTAGACCTACCATGAGTATCAGGTCCTTAATTTGTCACCATTGGACATCTGTTAAATGTACAAATATAAAAAGTGCTATTTTGGATCAGATGCATGGTCCAGTGAACCCAGTATCCTGTCTCCAACTGTGGCAAGTAGTAGGTGCTTTTAGAGTACGGGTGTTAAACTCCCTTGGCTCGTCCAGTAGTAGGCTGAGAAGTAGCATTAAGGGTTGAATATACCTTCTGTCTCTCTCTCCTTTGTGTAACTTCAATTTGTTCATTTTTTTCAGGTATATTATTCTTGTGGCGCAGTGTTGGAATCCATGGAAAGAGGTCTGATTTTATCCCCCGGTTTTCCAAACAACTACTACCCAGGGACGCATTGCGTATGGCAGTTTTTCATTCCTGTGCAAACTCATCTTATCCTGGAAATTTTTGATTTTGATATATTTGCGAGCTCAAGTGAAACTCCTGAGCCCTGGGATGGCTTTACACCTCCTCCTACAAGAAGAAATAAGGAAATGCCTTCCAGTGAAGAAAGCTTGGATTTTCCCACCTCTTTTTCTACCACAAAATCCTTTCTTCAGACCTGGATGGCAAGGGTGACTCACAGTCTTAACAGCCCAGGACCTCAGTCAAAATTCCTTGATGGCCTCCACAATGAATTCCCAGGAACCACCTTAAAAAAAAATGAAGCCAAACAAGCATCTGAAGAAAAACAGTTGAAACAGATGGAAGAACCCAAAGAAATAGTCAGGACTCAGCCAGGTGGACTGTCATTCACTGTAGCTGGCAGTGCGGCAATGCCAAGGCAAGATATCAGTGGCTTGGAAATGAACAAAGATTTGAAAGGGAAAATACTGCTTGCTCACCTCACTGCAAGAGAGAGAGACCAGGTCATTGGAGAAAGCCAGACTCTTTCCACAACAGCTCTGCCAACAGAAAGCTTTTCCCCACAGCAGCCTGCAATAGATGTATGTCCCCATGATGTCTTGTATGTTTCTGACCTCATCACATTTTCCTCTCGCTTTTGTGGGACAAATTCACCTTTAAACAAGACCATGGTCTTTGGTTCTTCTCTGGAGATGGTGGAGGTTATTATGGAGCTGATCACCACCACAGACCGTGGACGGGGTTTTGCAATGCTCTTTGAATACAAGAACATCACTAAATCTAGCAGTGTAGATGCTGGGAGGCAAGCAGGAAAGGAAAGCACGACGATGCTGACAGTAGTAATGGGAATTAGCATTTTTGCACTCATTCTTTTATCCACCCTCTGCATAACTTGCAGGTAAGATTTTAATATATTTACTTATTCTGAGTTTTTCAAACTGACCCTGCTATGAAATCAAGCTGTACTTGATGTCATGACAATGACCCCAATTGTGAAGGTTTTGCTTTGTATTAATTCAAAACCAAATGTGGATAGACTGATTTTCCACCAGGATAAAATCTGGCTAAATTTCTGATGATCATATACTGTTAATGCTAGGAGTGTCTGTCTCCCTAATAAATTCTTCAGTATTATACATATTTGGGGTTTGAAATCTATTAGCGGTTATACACTGACAGTATTGAAGCTTGAAGTTTAGTGCAACTTACCAACACAGAGCTGAAGACCAGACTTTCTCTGGGCACCTTGGGCCCAAAAGCTTGTCCAGCATCTCTCTCTACCATTGGTTCAACAAAAGTTACTGCCAAAAAAATGCTTGCTTCTCATAGAGCTGGCAAAAGCATACTTCACCAGTAGATTTAATTTCCCTATATTTCTTCTTTCCTTTGCTTAGATTAGTGGTTCTAAAGGTGGGGGGCACTAATCACTGGGGGCATATGGCAAACTTCTAGAGACCATACAGTAATAATAAATAGGAAAGAAGAATAATGGTGAGGAGAAATTTATAAATGGGGAAAAAGAGAATAAGTGGAAAAGAAGGAGAAAAGCTCTGCAACATCTCCTGGACAGTTGGGGAAGATGCACTGTGAATGATTGAAGTGACATAGTGTTGTTTTATTATCAATAACACACAATCTATAGGACTTCAGAGTCGCATGATAAACTTCATAATAACTTTTTCAGAGTTGCTTTTTAAGAACTGTTGTTGCAGGTTAACAGTGGTGTGCTTCGAGAGGTGTGGTTAGGGACAGTGACCAGATGATACCTGAAAGGATATCGAAGTCAGGGCACCTATACACGTGCCAAATGTTTTCTCTGATGTGTGCTAATTAATCAAGCCTGCTGGAGCATGTTAATTAACGCACTCTAGCAGCCTCTGTGTCATGTCTGTTCAGCATCCCCATGCTTCAAAATGGCAGTGGGGGCACTTGAACTAAAGCCCGCCGTTTTGAAGTGTAGGACACTGAATACATGTGACACTGAGGGCACTTTAATTAGAGTGACTCTCAGAGCTGCTCTAATTAAAGCGCACCACCCACCCACCCCGGAGCACATGTATAGATGCCCACCTGACCTTATATCACTCCACTTGTCCTACTGCTTCTTTGGTCAACATTTTAGCTGAAATCTGGTTTTCTTCACACAGTGTTGTTGCGGTTTTTTGCTGGAAAAATATTATTCCAGCTCCTGTCACTGTGTAGAGATCTGTAGTAGCACAACTGCTGGGAACAGCATCCATTCTTCCAGGGCAGGATCTGACTGTCTTAATCATGACACTGTCCCCACTGTAAGAGATGAATCTGGGGACCTAGAGATTACAGCTTCCTCTACTGCGTGTGCCTGACTTTTTTTATCAGACCAAGTCTGTTCTAAGCACTAAATGAAGCAAGGGAAAAGAACCATGCAACCGCTAAGTCATTCGAGTTTGTATCGGAATGCATAGGTACAAGAAGGTTGCACGGAGGTTGCAAAGGTAAACTAAGTTCAGACTTCTCCTCAGTTTAGTGTTTAGTGTAGTGTCTTATCTGTAATACACATCAACGTAGCAGTATTTTAAAGAGCTCTTAATATTTTAAGGTGTTGTGTTTAACTTTTCATTTTGTCTTATCAGAGTGGGGTCCCTAGACATCCCAAGTAGACATAAAACATAGTCCATCACTGCACTATATGTAAAGGGATGTAGACACAGTGGGTATGAACAAACATAGTCTCTCTTTGCTGTTCATAGAAGTTGCTGCCTTCAGGATCTCACTGTAATTTTGTTTATAACTGAAACCTTGCATAACTTTAAGAGTTTGATTTGCATGTTATACCTAATCTCTTTTTTTTACCCTTTCTTTAAGGATCCTGCTAAATACTGTAATTTAGACCACAAATATTTGCCAGCCCTAAACTGGAAACATCTGCTAGAAATATCTTCCAGATTTTAAATATTTGATTTTTAAACTCTTGCCAATCTTAAAGAAAGAAAGAGAAGCTGCCATAGTAATGGTTGGAGCCAGATTCTGGGCCAGATTCTGATACACTTTCTCGGGTTGTGTAGTCTCTTTCTCCTTAAATTATCTCATTCAGTTTGTGGAACTCATCATGGAGCACGGTAAAGGTCAACCCAATAAGTGAGGGGGTTTTCGCTTCCAACTTGTCAAAAAACACTCTGAGTCCACTTTGAAAGGCATCCTTACTTTGACATTCATCTTTCTGCAAATAAGAGGCAATATTTTGGCTTTGGAAAGGAGACTGTTTTCAAAATAATGAATTAGTTTGGTCATAATATATGGAATGAGGGTTTTTTGTTTTTTAACTTTTATACAGATCTCCCAAGAACAAAGGCTATTGTGAATATATATATAACTATGATTAGGATTGCAGAAATTTTTTTCCCTGATTAGCTAGCTTGGCTCCTGGCTTTTTGCATTGCTGTGCTTTCAAGGATACAGTTATTTAGTTATGTAATATGCATATTTATACTCTTTGTTTGCTTGCTATTTTTCTATTCCAGTGGACTGTACTCATGTGCAAACCTGCCTGTCTTTCCAGAGGCTGGTTATTTGGTGTACATATACTGATTTATTGACAAACTTTTTGTATGGATGGTGAAATTTCTGCTTAGCCAGTTTCCATAATGTTGGCAGAGGCTACACTATTTTTCTTTCTCACGGTTTTATCTGTACAAGTCAGTGATCTGGCCACTGCTGCTCAACTATTTTGGCTTTTGTTGTGCAGCTTGGCCTAAAGTTTACAATACCTAGTAATTATGGACATTTCAAAAGCACATTTCAGAATGGATGGAAAAAAGCCTGACCACCAAGCGTTTCTGATTTGCATGTGGCCCAAATAGAGATTTGCGCTGAGGTGTTCACATTTGGTTTTGCTTGCAAAAAATGTTAAAAGTAGTCAAATCTGCAAAAGGGGGAGACTAGGAACAAAGAGAAGGTCTGAGATGTCAGGTAAGGTCCACATCTGATCTTGGCCCAATAGCAAGGGGGTGGGAAGGTAGGTTTGAAATTCAGGGTTTGGTTGTGTCCATTAGAGCAGTGTTTCTCAACTCATGGGTCACAACCCAAAAGTGGGTTACAAGAATATATGAAAGGGTTGCGAACAAACTTTAAAAAATGGATACTCCTTTTAAAGGAGAAAAATGTGGGAAAACATGGCTTTTCTCTTGCAGGCTGGCAGAGTTCCAGCCTGTGAGGGGCTGCTTGGGGCCCCCCCTGCCCCACACATGGGTGGGAGGGGGGGCTGTGGCCTGGGGGTGGAGGGCAGCAAGTCAGGAATGAGGGGCATTGGGTTGGGGCTGGGCACTGATGTTTACAAATGGATCCTGCTACAAAAAATGCTGAGAAGTAGGAGCCATAACACATGGGTACACATTGGAGAGATTTCAAGTTCCTTTGCTGAAGTTGGCTTTGGAGTAGCATCAAGCATGGGGAAGTTCTAAATTAAAGATGAAGCAGATGCCCTTTTTGGGTGAAATCTTGGAATGGCAGCTCAGTCTGAATTTAGGTCCAGTGGAACCAGTTGTCTCAGTTGAATTCTCCTCCTTAGAACTTTTCTTGAACATAGCTCCTTGAGGACCAGCTTGTATGTAGAAACACATATTTAAATGGAAAGAATCCCACAAAGAGGCACACAGTCTGAAATGGGACCAGCATCCAGGGAATGACAACACTGTGCCTAGGATGTCCCTTTGTAGAGGAAATACCACTAGAAGATGCTAACAATAATCTCCTAGCTCTTTTGGTCTTCTGAATTGTTCTTCCACCTCCCTCTTTTGTTTTTTACCCCGCCTCTGCCTGTTCCTCTAGCAGCAGAGCAAGTTGGAGTTTAGATGCACATTCCCCACGTTTAGCTGCCACTGTTTCTCAGCTAAAAGTAGCTGCTTCTGCCTTGCCAAGCCCATCTGTGCCATTTCTACCCCTGGCACCTAGTATCATTCTAATGAACAGTCATCAGCAATGTCAGACTGCTCAGACTCATTTCATTCAGCCAGAGCAAAGCTCTCTGGGGAAACTCCAAGTTTCTGCCACACTGTTGCTTTTGTTTGCTGTTTGGGGAGGGAATGAAAGCTTCAGTTGTTAGTTGGCCAGTAATTCTAATTACTTTTGGCCAAGAGGCCTGGCTTGACTACTTGGAGTTTTTTTCATTTTCTTTCCCAAGCCCCCTAGAACAAGAGACATGTCCACCTTATTTAGTTTAAATCTTGCCTGATGCAATGAGACTTTTGCTCAATGGGTGCAACCCATGAGATGCAACTACATTTTATATCTCTACAGCCTGCCTAAAAGCTGTTTCTGAGCAGAACCTTTATGTTCACAGCTGTTTTATGTGGAGGTTCACCCCACCCCACCCCAGGTTGCTATAAAGGGTTTCTACTTTCGGTCTGACTTTTGCTTGTGGGTAGAAACAGCATGAGAATGGGTCACCTAATACAATTCCATAATAGTTATGAATAGTTGGGTTATAAAGCATTACTGGCCAGCCAGTTGCCAAGTACTTCTTCTTAGAACCATAACACTTCCCAGGGGAATCTCACGAACACTAGAGATCTCAGGGTCAAAAGCAGAATGGTTAACTGCCAGTCACTGCAGCTTTGTGCTGTGCGTGGTATCCAGGGTATGTTCTTCTTGATAGGCTTCAGTACCTTCCACCTCTGTTTATTTCTCCATGTGGAATTCTTGCCATTTAAATACACGTTTCAGCAGTCTTGTGCTGTACAGGGGAAGGCATTGGGACGGCTGAACTCAATGAGTGCACACCAGTCTTTTAACTGCTCTATCCATTGACAGACACTTTCAGTCCATAGGTCTTGCAAGCAGTATGTGAGCACATCTATCACTTCAAATTGTTTCTTTTCCTCCAGATAAGTTGTGTGCACGTAGCATGTGCTCATCACTGTAGTAAGAACTCTGATTCTATGCAGGTCTAATAAAACATGCCTTATGCTAAAAATTATAAGGTTGTCAAAAATTATTGTTCTGTGGCTGATGGGACATGTCCTATTAGTCTGGGAAAGAGGAAACTTGTTAGCAGCTGTTATAGCTTTTCTTCCCGGCTTTTAGTTGAACTGCAGTTTTTAGACAGGCCTCTGTCAGACCCTCCTATTCACTGTACATGTACTAGGGAATATATAAGACATTTACCATTTATTAAATTAATGTAATTAATGCATGCATTCTGTGGTGGTGTTTTTGTTGCATATATTTAGGGTGTTGTACAGTGGTGTATCAGGAGCATGTCACATCCTGAATGCAAGCTAGTGGCTTTCTCAGCTGTTTCATAGTGTGTGAAACAGCAGTCACAGTTCTGCTTTCCAGTGTCAAAATAAGAGATGAGCCTAACTCATCTGACTTCTGGCTTCTATTAATACTGGAACATAATCTGAAACTATTCTGAGGGGAGTGGTATATACTATGGTGCACAAGAATTGAAGGTGGGGATCTTCAGACAAACATTCCTTCTGTATGGTTTGTGCACTGTTTAAAGGGTAATCAGGATTTTTGCCTGATGAGGAATTGGCATCTC
Organism: Crocodylus porosus; assembly: GCF_001723895.1. Taxonomy (NCBI): domain Eukaryota; kingdom Metazoa; phylum Chordata; order Crocodylia; family Crocodylidae; genus Crocodylus; species Crocodylus porosus. Next base: position 12,800,216 of record NW_017728921.1, on the reverse strand, counting down.
CAGGATTACTTCAAGGTTAGTGTTAGACCTGTCTGCAAGCATACGTCTGTGTTTGTCCCTGTTCCCTTCCCTTTGAGAATTCAAGATCCATCAGCAACTTCAAAGGAAAACTTCAATATTTTCCGTAAGAATTCAAACCTGGATTCTTCTGCGGAAAGGAGACTGAATCAGAGGGTGTCACTGGGGCCTCAGGAGCTGCAGTTGGGGATGGGATTGGCTTCGCCTATCCGTTGTACTCTAGTCTAGGTTTCTTTGCCAGACTCCCTCACCAGACTAAGCTGCCGTGAAGTACTGTAGTTTTCTGGAGCCACTGCAGTGCATCATGGGAGATGTCATGTGGCTAGGTAACTTCTCTCAAAGAGGACAATGGGGGCATGGGTCCTCCAGACTCCAATTTCTATTTCTTTAATTAAACTTTTGATTTCTGCCAAAATCTTGTTTTCTTCAGGCAAAAACAAGATACTTTTTTCTTCCAGAGGGGGGTGGGCGGGCGGGTGTGTGTGTGTGTGGTTTCCTTTGATACAAACCCAGAACTTCTTGTGGAACACCAGATGCTTTTTCCCCCCCACACAATCTTTGATGAAATCCCAGTCTTGTCAGAATTTTGTTTCTATTAAAACCAGCCAGCCAGCTTAAGTTAGCCTTAAATGGTCTCCATTCTCTTACTGGTATGAGAGAGAGATTTCAGTTATTTCCCTCTACTTAGAGCAAGAAATAGCTGTGGTGTTTGTTAATACGCTGTTATGGTAACTGTTAATGAATGGTGATCGCTGTGTTTGTGAAGCTTTGTGTGGCATTCGCTCTTTCTACCTGCATTTTGTGGCCATGTCATTGGAGGGAAGTGGGGCAGAATCTGACTACAGATAGGGACCTTTTTAAGTAGTGATTTGAATGTCTAAGGCCAAAGAATTCTTGCGAGTTGAGGGGGGAGTTGGCTGTAACACAAATTGTGCCTTAATTTTTCTGTACACCCTCCCTACTTCTGACTTCCAAAAAGTCTATTAATTCTTGCCCCAGCTTACTGTCACCGAAGAGAAGTACTTACTACTGGATGACTGAGAACCTCACGCGCTAAATTTTAATATATCAGAAAAAATGTATGTGGAGGAGGGGAAATGCTAAAAATATCATGGCACTAATTGGGACATGCGATTGTTTGCTGTTCAGTAGCACTGATCATCATCTCATGTTCAGTAGCACTGATCATCAGCTCTATATTGCAAGATTGTGGGCAGAGCCTTGGTGTTTGTTCCTAGATTGGTATAAATTGTCTGAGGTGGTATTGCTATACACCTAAATGATGCTTCTTTCTTTACAACACTTTGATCTCTGTCACTGGTGCCTGTTCTTCAAATTTTACTGATCCTGGTGGTTCTATAATGCCGGTTTTGGAACAAGATATTTTGGTGTGGATCTTAATAGGGGAATCTGATTTCACAGTTTTAGAGATTAGTGGCTGCTGTTTTTCTGTAGCATAATCTTTATTAAAAAATAACATCTGACACTTCTTGTCTTATGAAAACTAATCCAAAATACATTGTTCGTAATCATGAAATGTGTAGTATTAACGAGGTTACTGAATTATGTTCCAGCACAAGACTAAGGGAGAAACTAAAAGTCTGCTCTTTTGAGGAGAGTTTAATGGTACTTGAGATGATGCGTGGCTTCCACTTCTGGTTCTGCTGCAGACCCGTTGTAGTATCTTGGAAAGCCTAGTTAACTTCTTCTGCCCTGGTTGACTTCCTACTGAGATGCGTTTTCCCTTGTTGGCCTTGCTACAAGAAGGCTGGTAAAGTGCTTTGGACTCTCAGAAGTAGAAATGTAAGTGCATAGTCATTCAGTTGTGTTCTGTTTTTTTTTTTTTTTTTGTCCCCCATTAGAATGACCACGGACGAGAACTTTCCTCCTTTGGAATTTCTAACTCATTCTTGGGCTGTTTGCTCTCTTTCTCAGGCAGAAAATGTGTCCCAAAAGGAGCCCTGCCAATGTGCACAGTGACCAGGAGGTTAGTGTTAATTGTTTCAGTAATTTGTTTCTCTTTTGCACATTGGCTGTTATGTTGTTTATCTGAAGATGTTTACTGGGGCATGTTCTGAGTTGTAGAATGGGATCCAGAACTCTGCTGTTGATATCAATGAGCTCCAGCTTGTGGTGCCAAGTCGAGAGAATGAAAACAACAACCACTCTGTCAGCTGGGACCAAGTGGGTAAGCAGCACATGTTGGTTCAGCCTAGAGCCCGCTGTCTGGTAAGGGAATTCATTCTCCTTCCCAGGAGCTGCTTCTCCAGCTGTGTGCAAAGTGATGTGGATCTCATACAAGGCATCCCATACAAAAGGCTTTTACTGTGGGGTTATCTCTTACTGCCCTTTCCATTTGCGCTGGTAGAGCAATTCCCTTGCAAGCAACACTCAGCAGTGTCATTTCAGAACTCTGCTAATAAAACCTGTCCCTTCCAACAGCATAGCATTGATGCAAGATTAGCAGAGCAGATGTGTCCTTGGTTCATTCTGTCACAGACCTGGCAGCAAAAACACCTAGAAAATCTGGAGGTTTTTCTTCTATGCCTTCCTCATTTGAGGAGAATGGCTTTGTGGAATTTGTGTGTGTTGGATTACCTGGAGTAACCATATGTCCACAGCAAAACAAGAAGTACCATATTGGGTCAGACCAATGGTCCACTTTGCCCAGTATCCTGCCTCTGACAGCAGCAGGAGTGGTTGGTAGTGAGAGAGCACTGAACTGAGTAGATCTAGAGCAGGGGTGGGCATAATGTGGCCCACGAGCCAGTTGTGGCCTGCCAGGCCATTCTGTCTGGCCTGTGGGGCCCCTAATATTAATTTTCTAAAATTTTTAATCTGCCCTAGCTATGTGGCCCTCAATGCTTTGCCAAAACTCAGTAAGTGGCCCTCCACCCAAAATAATTGCCCACCCCGATCTAGAGTGATCTGTTCCCTATCCATTATCCTTCCTGATATCCAGCATTATTGGTATAGAGATGCCAGAGATCTCCAACCATTCTGTTCAACAGCTGTTAAACAGATCTATAATCTATTAATTTGTCTAGTTTCTTCTTCAGCCTGGCTATGCTATCTGCCTTTACCACCTCCTGTGGCAATGAATCCTACAAGTCAACTGTATGTTGCATAAAGAAAAAAAGTGTTTTTGCCTGTTAATTTTAAAGCTGTCTCCTAGTAATTTCAGCAAGTGCCCCCCTAGTTTTAGTATTTTGGGACTTGGTGAACAACAGTTCGCTGTTTACTTAGTCCACACCCTTCATGACTTTATAGACCTCTATCATATCCCCCCTCAGCCACTGCCTTTCCAAACAGAAGCGTCCTAGCCTTTTTAGTCTTTTTTGGTTTGGCATCAGTTGCATACCCATGATCATTTTGGTTGGCCTTCTCTGTACCTTTTCCAATTCTACTACATCCCTTTTTGAGATGTGGAGACCAGAACTGCACACAGTATTCAAGATGTGGGCACACCATGGATTTGTATAATGGCATGATGATGTTCTCCATTTTTTTTTTTTTTTTTTTCCTATTCCCTTCCAGGTACATTACCTTTCACTTATCAGCACTGAAGTTCATTTGCCATTTTTTTGCTCACTCACTTAGCTTGGTGAGATCTTTCTGCAGCTCCTTCCCATCAGACTTAACTGCATGGAATAATTTGGTATCATCTGCAAACTTGGAGATTTCACTGTGCACCCATTTCCAAGTCATTGAAGAAGATCCTAAACAAAATTGGGCCCAAATATGATGCTAATTAAGAGTAAGCTATTTACTGTAGTGCAGTCCAAATGAGGCCGTGAGAGGCTCAACTATTGACACTGTCTGTGGTTTGATGGATCCATTAAAGCCATGATCTATGAGTTGTACCCCTGTTCTTCTGGCTGGTAAAAGGCCGGGGGGTGGGTTGGTACTGGGCCTTGTGTTGGAGATCATCAATGTTTGTCTCAAAAATGTTGGCTAGAAAAGAGCTCAAGTCCGGCTTAAATCAACCCTGAGTTGACTGCATTACTCACTGTGACAGCTTCCAACTGTCCTTTTATGGGGAAAGGTCACTGAGAAGATTGTGATTGGACAGATCTGGCAGTCTGAGTCTTCAGAGCTCTTTGATCTTAACAAAAAAGATCATAAACTTTCATATGCAATGAGCACAATTTTGGAGGTTTTTTGGAGCTCATTTGAGATTGAGATTGCCTGAACCCCATGAACAGCACTAAGACTACATCTCTTATATCCACATACTGTATAGGTTCCAATCCAGAACTAAATATGGGAGTTTGGATATGATGTTAAGGTTTGGCCCAGCTCTGTTTGAATATGGGCTTTTGGATTTTAGTCCACTTTGGCTTCTCTCCAGATTTCAGCAGAATAGGGCAAGTTTAATGGTTCAGTGACAGGCTGACTTTTTGTGCAGATCTGTATAGCAACCAGGGGTTATTTTTTGCAGTTCTACCCGTGGTAGGTTGAAAAAAAGTGTTTAGGGTATTTGCTTAGACTAAGGATTTGAGAAATCTTTATCTTTTCCCCATAGTCACTTCATCTGGTGGCAGCACAGACCGCTCTCCTCAGCTGACTGACCCAGATGTGCCTTCTTCCACATCAGCAGTGACCACCGAAACTGGGAGTGATGAAGTATTTATTATTTCAGCTGGCCCTGGTCCCAGTGGGTTGAGTTTTACCACATACAGAATACAGGTACACCCATATGGGCAATGGGGTTGGGGATTTAACAACTTCTGCAGGTTGGGTCCAGCATTTCAGATCCACATCTCTACTTTCTCCCAGCATATCCTTTGAACACTGTACCTACCAGGTCCTTCAGGAACTCTCCTGTTTCTTATTACTTTTCAGCCCCTCCTTATTGTAGTGGCCAATGCTCTTGCTGGTTGAGGCTGATTTGGAGATTTCATGGTTGAATAACACAGTTCCTTAACCAGAGTGGCCACACCATGACATGTTCTGTGGTTGGTCTTCATAGCAAATCTGGCTGTTGTTGACTTGGAGAGCAAGTGAGACTGAATGGGATCAGAATACCAAAATGAATCTTTCATGTCAGGGGAGAGCAGTGCCAACAGGTTCTATGACATGCCCAGCGCGGCTAACTTAGGTGCTAACATTTCCTGAAGATAGAATTTGGCATGAAATAATTTCTAATGATTGGAAGAAGGAACTGGGATTTGGACTTCTCACATCCTGCATCTGGCTCTGCCATGGACTCCATGGAGGCAAGTTGCATGATCACTTGTTCAGTACTTCAGTTTCTCCATTTGCCAGGAATAATTATTCTGCATGGCTGTTTCTGAAGGTTATTAGATACCTGCCAATAAATTGGGCCTTTCCTGTGAGACTGGCAGGACTCTTTGGAGAATTAATTGTTTTTGTTTATAAAAACTAAAGCTGCATAGAGGCCTTTCTCGTCTGGCTGGTACTCTTATTAGTTCACTTTCTTGCAGGTCTTCCAGGTGTTTCTTTGGAAATGCAGGTGGTTGACAAGCAGTTGTGCTCACATTTGGCTCAAGCATGCAGGGTAGTGATTTAAGCATCAGTAGGTGTATCTACACGTGAAATTAAGATGAAGCAATGAGCTCCAGAGCTCTTCGAGTTGGAATAAACTGCTCCCAGGTGCAGTATTTACACATGCGCCTGGGACAACAGCAGTTTGAGCTGGGGTAGAACAGGCCTGGGCTGGCAGGGGGCATGGGGCGTCAACTATGGGCTTTGGGTGGTGGCGGTGGTGGGCATGAGGGTGTTGAACCTGCGGGGCTGGGTGGCAGCCAAGAATCTGGCCCCCCTGTCTGGTCACCATCTACATGTGTATTTCAGTGCAGTTAATTACTCTGCTATAAGATATTAGTACTGTCCCTGACAGCACTATCTGACAGCAGAGATAATTAGTTTCCTGGCACACATGTAGACGGTAACACTTTAATGTGGGGGTAATTAATCTACTCTGCAGTAAATTGCACATTTAGACGCACCCAGTTTAAATCACTTATGACCCAATACTTCAAATCTTTCCAGAGTCATCAGTTTGTTTTGTGCTAAGTGTAGAACAAGTGAAGGATCTTGGTAGCTTCTGTATCTCAGGTGACTCTATACTGGGGGCACTAAGTAGTGGATCTAGATTCATCAGGGGAAGGGGAGAAGGAATACGGAGGGAGCCACAGAATACCAAACCAAGAGCCACCCACAAGATCAGCCCAGGTATGTAGCAAAGATTCTATTAGACAGCAGTTTGAGGGGGGACCAGGGACAGCCACAAGGGGACTTAGGTGGATATACACAAATGCCAGAAGCATGGGAAACAAGCAGGAGGACCTAGAGCTCTTGCTAGCGAGCAACAACTTTGACCTAGTGGGACTAACTGAAACCTGGTAGGACTCTTCTCATGACTGGGTGGTGGGAATAGAGGGCTACAGGTTGTATAGGAGAAGGAGAGTAGGGGAAAAAGGTGCGGGAGTTGCTCTCTACGTCAAAGAACAGTACACATCTTCCCTAATCAAATTAGGGTCAGAGGGTAGTCAAGCAGAGACTCTGTGGGTTAGGATCCAAGGGGCTTGGGGTGAAAGGGATCTAGTGGGGGTCTACTACAGGCCACCGCAGCAGGACGATGAGCTAGACCAGGAATTTTCCAAGCAGCTAGAAGAGGCTGTGAGGTCTAGCGATATGGTAGTCATGGGGGACCTTAACTACCCAGACGTATGCTGGGAGGAGCAGTCAGCTAGAGGAGTATACTTCTTTGGCCCGTACCTGCAGGAAGTCAGTCAGGAAGGCCAAGGTAGCTCTAGAACTCAGGCTAGCGTCAGGGATTAAGGAGAATAAATAGTCCTTCTTTAGGTATGTTGGGAGTAAAAAGAGGGTGCAGGGTAGCAGAGGACCCGTACAGGATGGGCAGGGGGGCTTAGTGATGGATAGCAGGGACAAAGCAGAGCTCTTCAGTGAGTTCTTTGCCTCTGTTTTAAATGGGAATCTAGACAAACCCTCAACATACATCAAGGACACCAACAAAGGGAACATCAGCCAACCAACGGTCAGTGCCGACACAGTAAAAAGACACTTGGAAGGACTGGACGTATTCAAATCACCAGGACCAGAGGGACTCCGCCCATGGGTAGTGAAGGAATTGGCGGGGGTCATAGCTGATCCACTGGCAAGGATATATGAGTGAGTGCTCATGGTGTTTGGGTCAGGCTCCGGAGGATTTGAAGAGGGCTAACATCGTCTTAATATTTAAGAAGGGGAGGAAGGAGGACCTGGGGAACTATAAACCAGTCAGTCTTACTTCTATCCCTGGGAAAATCCTAGAAAAAATTATCAAGGAGCACATCTGTGGGAGCCCACTGGCTAATGTGATGTGAAGGGGTACCAACATGGGTTTTTAGCAGGCAGGTCCTGCCTGACTAACCTAGTTTCCTTTTATGACCAGGCCACCAATTGTTTAGATGCAGAAGTCAAGGTGGATGTTATCTATCTGGACTTTGAGAAGGCCTTTGACAGGGTATCCCATACCATTCTTATAAATAAACTGAGGGGATTTGCCTTGGATGATTACATGGTAGACTTGGTAGCAAATTGGCTCAAGGGTCACACTCAGAGGGTGGTAGTGGACAGGTTGGTGTCAACCTGGAAAGATGTGGGCAGTGGAGTCCCTTGACTCAGTTCTGTGGCCGGTGCTGTTCAACATCTTCATCAGTGATCTGGATGAGGGGGCGAGAAGCACCCTGTCCAAACTTGCGGCCAACACAAAATTATGGGGGTGCATCTAACACCCTGGGGAGGAGGAACCAGATCCAGGCTGACCTAGACAGGTTGGGGAAGCGGGCAGAGAGCAACAGGATGCAATTCAATAAGGACAAGTGCAAGGTGCTGCATCTATGGAGGAAGAACTGCCATCATACCTACAGGCTGGGGGGCGACCTTCTCAGCTCCACTGAGGCAGAAAAAGTTCTTGGAGTCACTGTTGACTCCAGGATGAACGTGAGTCACCAATGTGATTTAAGCAGTTGGCAGAGCCAATCGCACCTTGTCGTGCATCCCTAGGTCCTTCGCAAACAGGTCCAGGGAGGTGATTCTCTCCCTCTATGAGGCACAGATCAGACCGCAGCTGGAATACTGTGTCCAGTTCTGGATGCCACCGTTCAAGCAGGATATGGACAACCTGGAGAGGGTCCAAAGAAGAGCCACTTGCCTGATTAGAGGCCTGCAAGGAAGGCCCTACGAGGAAAGACTAAAGGACCTTAACCTCTTCAGCCTCTCCAAGAGAAGGCTGAGAGGAGACCTTGTGGCAACATACAGATTCATAAGGGGAGAGCAACATGAAGCAGGTGACGATCTGTTTACCAGGGCACCCCCAGAACAATGGTCATAAGCTACTAGAGAGTAGGTTTAGACTGGACATTAGAAAAAAGTTCTTCATGGTCAGGGTTGCCAGGATCTGGAATGGGCTCCCAAGAAAAGACTGGAAAGGCACCTGGCTGGGATCACATGACCCCAGGGTTGGTGACTTTTCTTGTTTGCCAGAGGCAGGGGGTCAGACTAGATGGTCCGCTGAGGTCCCTTCCGACTATGAATCTGTAATATCTAGCTCTTATTGGAGGCCGGTATAAGGCAGCATAGTCCCTGAAGAAATAAGTTTGGGTGGGATTTTCTTGAAGTTGTAACAAATATGCACTCAGCTGGCTGACCCAGATGTGCTCTCTTCCATCTCAGTAGTGACTACTGAAACAAAGATCCCAGCAGCTCCAGAGCAGCCCCCAGCCCTGCCAGTGTGGCTGGGGCTAGTCTCCTTGGCAACCCTAGCCTTGTGCTATCATAGCGCAACTGCATCTGGGGTCTCCGTGGAGACCAGCCCCAGCCCCAGCCATGCAGGCAGAGGCTGCTGGGAAATGGAGTCTGGCTGGATGGAGCCCATGGGCTGGACTCTGCCCGCCCCTGGTTTAATGCTTGTCCTTCTTCCAGTGGCTAACTGGTCAATCTACAGCAGCACTTTGCGTTTTAAAAGTCTTAGAATCTGAAGAGAAGAAACACCGTGCACAAAGAGAAATCAGTTTAGGTTTAAAACTATTCATAGAATCATAGAAAATTAGGAGTAGAAGGGACCTTGGGAGGTCATCTAGTCTAACCCCCTGCTCAAGGCAGGACCATCCAACTAAATCATTCCAGCCAGGGCTTTGCCAAGTCAGGCCTTGAAAACCTCCGTGGGTAGCAATTCCACCATTCTAGGTAACCTGTTCAGTGCTTCACCACCCTCCTAGTGAGAGGTTTTTTTCCTACTATCCAACCTGATCTTCCCTTGTTGCAATTCTTTGTTATCTGATGCATGCTTTCTGCCTGTATCATCACCACTGGCTCTCTATCCTGAAGTGGGTAGACTGAGAGAATAGGCCTTTGCAAGATGTATACTCTTTCTCCTGGGTGCTTCTCCCTATTGGTAAGACTACCACCTGGTGGTGATGAGAGTAGCTCAGGATGGAAAATCTGTATTTTGCCCCTTTCCTCCATGAAGTTCTGAGCATTCACAGATTCCTCAGAAATAACCATCTTGCAATAACCATCTTGCAGATAATCAGCACCTTTATAGGCCATTATTGCTGTGCCCATGTGATGTATTGGAGGATATAAAATGTCAAAATGACACCTCATTTGATCTTAGAGTAAAGGGCTGATAATTCAGTAGGATCCCTACATAGGTACCTGTTCATGGCCAAACTTAAAAGACTCTGGATTAGGTGTTTAGATTCAGGCTTGTTGATGACAGATGTGGTGGACCTCACCAGGAAGGATACAAAGAAATCTAAATCCTGGATTTTCAGCATGCTAGGAGCCATGCTGCCTGATCTAGGAACATACTATGCCTGCATTATGGCTATTAGACGTGCATGTACTGATTTGCACACTCGATTTAAATGCAAGGCACAGATTTGACCTTGAGTACAACTGTATCTGTAGAGATTTGGAAATAGGGCTCTTAATTTCAGCACAAGTCTCTTATATGTCCTGATTTGTTTGCACCACCTTCTATGAGCCAGCCCTGGGCACATAGTTCAGGTCATCTACTGGACTGTTGTTCTCTTGGCATGAGTTGCGACATTACCCTAATGTTTATGGAGGTGTGAAATCTTGAGCCTTTACAATAAACAAGGCTTCCAGACTTGCCTTACCAGAAATGCTTGTCTAGACAAAGAAAACTGTAAGAAGCTTTGCAGAAAAGATTATCCAAATCCTTTTACTGAGAAATAGTAGTTGGCCACCAGCTCCCTTGCCTCCCAGTGAGAATGGGCCTGAGTTCTGCTGGGGAGGGGTCAGTGATAGGCTGGCTCTTTTTTAACAACATAGCAGAAAACTAATCCACTGTCAAGAGTCAAAGCTATACCCAGGCAACAGCTGGGGGAGCAAATAAATTCTGCATTGTGCTACTACAGTTGTGGAGATGAGGAAAGATGCTGATGAGTGGAAGAAATGCATCCTGGCTATATTGTGTGGGCATATAGACAACCTCTAAGAAAACAAGCAATGTGTCTATTTTAGAACAACTCTTAAGCCTGTGTTTTTGCCATCACCATCTGCTTCTCTTTGTACTGCAGTCTATTGATAGCATTTGTTTGACTTTTTAAAGGGGATCCATGGCTCTGCATCTTGGCTTTTTATGGCACGCTGTGTTCACGGGCAGCACGCCAGTAGCAGGGACATCATGAATGTAACATGAATTTTACAGGCAACTTACACTTACATAGTGTGCTTCAGCCCTCTTTATGGCCAGACTGACTAAAGGGGACCTCAGTTTGCTGCTGCCATAAGCTAATAGATCTCAGTTTTCTAGCCCAGGCAGTACAAGCTCTTGGTTTTAGACTGAGAAGTTTGTAGGAGCTAGAATTGGTGGAGGGTGAGGATGGTGGAGATGTGAATCATGCTTTTTATAATAAACCACCAGGTCCAGAAATATTTTGGATCCATATCCTTTGAAAAGAAGCTAGATTCATGTAAATTCATGTTACATTCATTTTTTATTTGAAAAAAGCAAGGAAACATGACACTGAGGTTAAGGTATTACTGATATTAAACTACATATGAAATAAAGCCACCGGTGTGTCAGGACCAATTATTGGAATTAAATCCTACCATTAGCTTTTTTTTTTTTTTAAAAAAAAAGCTTAATATTGAAAGCAATATTGTCCAACATTTGAACCACAACCTCTGAGCCAATATGCTTCTTTCTTAGCCAACAAGAAAGGACAGGATTCTGTTCTTCCCCTGGACCTATATCTTGACAAATCACTTCTGCTAGCAGAAACTACAGGGGACAGTCAAATTTGGTCCAATCAGGTTCAAACTAAGTTATCTTTAGCCTTGGTTCTCAAGGTTTCACTTAAAACTAGTAATTTAAAAAATGTTCAGGTTTCATATATCACAGACAATTTAGAAAAGGAATGCCAGGCACAACTACTCTGTGGGGTGGGTAACTTGGTGGGTTTATCGCTTCCTGTTTTAACCATACTGTAGACAGGTGATGTACAGACTGACCTATCTTATTCCATTTAAAGAACCAAAGTCCTTCCTCTGACAGCTGTAGTCCTTTTATGCCACTGAGGCCTTAGCTAGTAAAGTGGTTTGGAGATCATTGGCCAAAAGAAACCGAAAATGATCCTCACTTAATTTTTTTTGCTCTTGTAGGACAAAAAACTAAAGAGAAGTATCACGAGTCCAGCCTCTGTGTCCAGTTGGCTGACTTCTGATCACTTGGCCCCAGGAGCAGGCACCATCGACAAAGGGAATGTAGCAGCAGAAAACCATTATTCAAGACAACGAACTTGGAGTGCCCGAACTTTTCATGATTTATTGGCTCCAATACCTCAATTACAGAAAAAGTGGTGCAGTTGGAGCACTACCAGCCCCTTCAGCAAGCTGGTGGACAGCGGTGTAAGTATTTACAAGGAAGAAATAGGAGTTGCATTCCATGCCCCTAATGACACCCAAAGAAAGGTTGATATTGCACAGCAACTCTGCTGCTTTCTTATATAAGCTCCCTTTCCCTTCCTAATTGTTTGAGATCTAATGGTCCAGTCCCCAGTGTTCTTATTTCTGAAAAACAAATCATGAGGAGCTTGATCCTAAAGTCCTGATGGGAAGCTACACTTCCCAGGCTTAAGCACTTGGATGAAGGATTGCTTACTCTTTAGAAACAGTCTCACAGCAGCTTCAGCATCAGTCTTGAATCACTGGCATCTCTTTTTCTGGTTACATCTTAGTTTCTTTCAGTTGTTTTTCTGTACTGTGGGAAATCCGTAGGCCCAAGATCGTCTCATTGATTTCTGAAGTCCACAAACTTAAAGCCTATTCTAGAGCTAACAAAAATCCTTTTCTATCTCCACAACCTAGTGCTTTGGGAAAAGAAAGGAAGCAGTATGGCTTCTCAACCAGGGCAAGATATTTAACTGTTAACTCCTATATGGTTAAAAGCCTGTTCTGTTAACTTATTCTTTTGGCAGCGTTTCTCTACATCTTCAAGAAACCAGGGTGCAGCAACTAGAAAAGTAATTTCTGACACTGAGGTAGAGGGCACCTCTGAGCCTGTTTACTCCGACTCATCTACCAGTAATGCATCATACCCACTAACCCAGTCTGCACAGAGGCAGCGGAAGCTGAGCTCCTGTAACTTGAAGAAATCCAGGTTTGGGAACCCCTACTTTGGGTTTTTAACTAGCTCCCCTGATTGCAAACATGCAAGGTCCTTGGATTCTTCAAGACACTTGGGGGCCGTATCTTCAACTGGCAGCCAAAGCCAGAGCCCAAAAAACTGTCTTGAAGGCTCCTTCTCTTTGAAAAGCAGTTTGGTCAGTGGCTCAAAGACCAAGGAGTTCTCATTAGAAACAGACAAAGCCAATCACACCTTTGTTATTTCTGAAGAAGGGGATGATCAGCAACCTTTGGTCCTAGCAGAGCATCTGAGTCAATGTGGAGAGGCTCTGCCTGAGCAAACTGTCACATGTGTTCCAGTGAAGGCTGGGCTGGATAAATCACCTGTGGCTCTGACTGTGAAGGGAGATGGGCCTGTTAGGCACCCCAACTTCATACCTGATGTCCCTCTTTGGGGAAAGTCTCCTGGCTTAGGCAAGGAACATCTGAGGACCTGTAGCTCTTCCGGAGACCAGCATAGATCACCTATTGCAGACACCAGTACCACTAAATCATCACAGAAGAGTGATGCCGTGGATGCTTGTACATCAAGTCAAATGTCAGTTCAGTGATGCTTTCAGACTTGACCTGAGCGACTAAAAGCATCAGGGTGCAAGAACAGATGCGCTAAGCTGCTATCTTCTGTGGTGGAACAGTCAGGCCTGTGGGGAGTGACAACTTTGCTTAATTTGTTTCTCCTCCCTCTCAGCAGAGTAGAGTTATGGGTATAAACTGACAGCAGTGTGTAAAAGTCACGTTCATCATGTTCACCTGGGCTTAATGAATGTAACAAAGTCCTAGCCCTACTTCCATTCTTCTGGCATGGAATTTTGATTGTAATTTATGGAAGAGTGATGAAATGACTCCATAAACAGGTTTTAATAGTGAATAATCATGATCTTGCAGTAGGGTAAAGGAAAAATTTGATTTACAACTTTGGCTTGTGGTTTGAAATGGAAACCAGTCCTCAGGGTCTTTGTGATATTTCTTTTTGTATTTTTTTTGTCTACAATATATGAACCAAATTCTGCTCTCGGGCACATCTGCACAATTCAAGTTACACCTGGCTAGCTAGCCAAGGGTAGAATTTGAACTTGCATGTTTATGGATTTAAAAAAAACAAAAACAAAAAAACACATTAATTTCTTTTAAACCATGTTTCTATAGCTGGTGACTTTCACTTGGGCACAAAGCCTAATTATCAACTGTTTTCTGGTTATTAAAGGACATCTAGGCCTTCATACACCATAGCAGTAAAAGCAAAGTGTTAGCATTCTGTCTGACGTCATCCAAATTAATATAAGCTCCAACATTCAGTAGCATGTCACGCTTTCTACCTTTGTTTTGTTATTTTTAGCAGACACATTAAGGGAGCACTACATTCTTTTTAAGCAATTCTTCATGGCAACAGGAATATGTATACAAGGTAACAAAATATTTACTAGGAATAAAGTTATCAGCATCGGTTTCTTGATAGTTGCAGCTGCTGCTCTTTATGATACTGTATTAACCAACTATTTATTGCTAGTAACGCACATTGACTGGAGAACTATTTCCCTTCCTTCAACAGGCAAGACTAAGTGGGGCAGACTTCAGAATGCTCTCTGTAGAAAGGAACTCCTAAGTAGCTGTGCCACCCTGATTAAAGCCAAGGTTTGCAACATAAGACTGAACCAAAGGGAATTCTGCTAATCCGATTGCCTTTTAAGAACTGTATCAGTATTTTAATTGCCTCCCAATGATATTTTACTGTTTCAGCAAGAAGTACATGCGTACGCAAGCTACAACAAGAATGATCTGGCTTTCCTAAAGTTAAGGAATTTTTTTGTGGACTGCTTTAAACTGATAAAAGGCTCCAAATACACCATAAGACACGTGTGTGTGTGTGTGGGGGGGAAATCAACAAGTCAAATCTGCCTCATGTCCACTGTACCATGAATCAAATGAGGGATCTTAATCCTTCCAGACAAAGGCATCTAAATCTGGCTTCTAAAAAACTTAACCCCAGTTTGGTCCCGACTTATTTATGATTTCATCTGCTATTCTAGCTTTCCTCTGCCATCTCTTAATGTCTGAAATGCATGGTCATAATTTTGTTTAGAATTTATTTATGCACACAGAAATAGAACTACTGTGTGGTAACAGCAGTGGTCACATTGAAGAAGAATATGTCTTTTGGTAGCTTGTTCTCCAAAAATGAACCATGAAAAGAGGCCTCAGCTAACTTTAATATCTACCAGTCTGCCCTAAACAAAGAACATAGAACTCTAGCTCTAGGGCTTGTTTTTTTTTAAATAGTACATGAATTAAAGGGAAAAGTTAATGTATTTATGACTCAAAAGGTTTAGATTTCTGCAATACTCTGTATTTTAATAAAGAATGTAATTGTGTTGGCTTCCATATACAATGCTACATTGTAATGCAAAGGCATTACGCTATGTTACTTATGTTGTTAGATTTCTAATTATCAAGAACTGAGGAGTCATCTTCAAAAATATTACTTGGGTGACTAGTACCTATCAGCAACTGCTGTTGGGGATGGGTGGGGAGGGGAAAAGAACAAAATATTTTACAATAAAAGTATCATATGTTAATTTTCTTAGTGCAGAGGCAGTTTATTAGACTCTTGATTCTGTTTGTAGTGTCTGTACCTACTGTATCAATATCATACATGCCAGGATAGTCTTTCACAATGTGCTTGAAGTATTTCTTCAGCCTCTTCTCTTTCACACAAAACACTAGCTAGCAGCTGGTAGCAGGACTGCCAAAGGCAGTATAAGGCTGCCCTGTTTTGCTCACTAATAATAAAAAAACTGGGTTCTGTGACAGTAGTTTTCTTTTCTTTAAGAGCTCTACTGTTCACAAGAGGCCAAAACAACAGGGAAGAGTTATAAGAAGACACTTCATAGACTTGAATACACAGTTATTACCTTAATTTGACTGAGATTAGTGTTTAATGAGTTCTATGAAACTGTGGATGTAGTAGAGGCAGGTGGTTGGGCAGAAAAATGCAGTCAACTAGTAGAAACAATACAATGACCTCACTTTCAGCCATTTTTAAGGTCCAGCAGATTACAAAGCAATACTGTTACTTTTTCACACTCCTAAGAAATAAATCATTATGGCGCAGGCTATTGGGTTATCAACTCTGACTTATCACCTACCACAACCTACTTGTTCATTTTATTTTGTTTTGTTTTTTAAAGAAGTCAAAGTATGTTAAATATGGTAAATTACTCAGCAGTAAGTTCCAAACGATCTATGGATGGATAGGCTGAGGGTAAAGAAATGACAGGACTCCAGCTCCAGCTAATAGTCAGTTAATCCAAAACAGCTGTAACAGATAAGAAGAAAATACCCATCTTGAAAACTGAATATAAATTTAAAAAATATGCATGTTCTTTCTGGGGGTGCCTTTTGAAGTTAAGCCTCATCTGGCACATTTAAGTAGTGAATTAAAAAAATTATATGACCTGAGGCATGAAATTACATTATTGAAAGTCAGAATGGGTAGATGTGAAAAAGCAATCTTTACTTATTAAGTACTGCTGAAAGAAATAGTATAATTAGGTTGGGGGAGCGGCGTTCCAGAAAATGCTCAACACATTGCAATTTGGGTTTCTGCTCCCAAATATAATACTGTCACTGAGAAGGACCCTATCCTGATGGCTGGCAAGTGCCTTATTGACAGCTCTCTAGCTTGCAAGAGGGGAATTTTTATTCAGTATTATTTTTGAAGAGTGAAGGATAGCTAGCTCAAGCTATAGGTGGTATGGATTAGCTACAATATTAAAAGATTTTTAATTCCCAACTTAGCTTGTGAAAACTGTAACAATTCAAGATGCTAGGATCCTAACCTGTTCTTTAAAACTTTAAAGTCTTGATAACTGGCTTCAGTGTTTTCAAAGTCAAATTAATAGCTTTAAAAACTCCTTTCACTAGACCCACGAATGCAGTTTCTTATAGCAGAATCTAACTTTTTCACTTGTAGTAGTTATTCGTAATCTTAGGTCCTGTACTTCTGAACTAGACCACTGAGAATATATTTATTATTACAGTAGCATTAGTTTCTGTGCTGGCTTTTAAATGTTACTTTAGGTAGAGTCAGTAATGGTGATAGGTACTATGGAATTGCTGAAGTACCCATTCCTCAAGTCAGAAGAGCATCCAGTTCTTTAGTAGGAAATAAATGCTTTGTTCCTGCCCCTCGGACTGAAGTTTCTTATTGACCAGACTTGTATTTGTGTAGTTGCTTGAGTGCAGCAGAGCTAGAGTTGTCATACAGCTAACGTGTTATAAAATCTGGAAGGGGTAAGAATCCTATTCAACTGTGTGACTATATTTTAAAAGGAGGCCAAACTGAAACCCTGTAATGCCATAAGACAAGGGCCATCTCTCCACGCTCCGTTATTACAAGTTCAAGTTGGATACCCTCTTGTATCAAATGTTAGCTACTTTCAAGGCATGGCAACAAGACCAACCATTAGAAAAAACATCCTATTGCTCTGAGTGCAGAGGTGAAAGATTACAACCACAGAAGAAACACCAAGCTTCAGTGAGTTGTTTTTTTTATTAATAACATTTTAGTCCAGAAAGTCACAAAAAATTGGAAGAACTACGCTCCACTTTCTTTATAAGAGAACCTTCTCAAAAGAGGGAGACTATCTTATTCGCTGCTACATTAAACCCTATCATAATTAACCTGATTTTCACAACACCTATCTATAACAGTTCACGCTTAGCTCCCAAATCTCTCTTATAAAGAAGGTGGGGGTGTGCTTAGGTTAAAAAATATGCTGCACCTTTACAGTATTTAAACAATTACACAAGCATAGTTTATACAGTTATCACATTAAACTAAATATCACCTGGCAACCATACATTTAAAAAGAACTAGTATAGAGAGTATGTAATACCCATGAAAGATGCCCTTAGTTACTTAAGAGCATATAAAGATCAGGATTTATTCACCCTCCCTATTTGCAAGAAAGTTTCTTAGCTCTTCCAAGTATAATATATCCACAAAAGTCATTCAATTGCACTACTTCAACCCCCTATGCATAGAAAGGCAGATTCATTCTCTAACTGGAGGAAAAAAAGAGGGTATATCCAAGTAATTTCACAAATCTCTACTGTACAGGTAGTTTAGATGTTAAGAGCATGAGATTTTTCTTTCAAATTTTAGTAAGTTGCGTAATACACATCCCTATACACACAAACAGCTTGAATAAGTGCAAGTGAAATTGTACATAGTACTGTAGACATGTTCTGTAACTCAACAAAAGAAATTCAGCACACTAGGGACTTGAACTCTAGCCTGGTGCCAAGCCCATGCTGAAAGCTTATCTGGGGTGTGGAAAAAGTGGCTAGTGAGAATGCAAACGACATTTCTGCATGTAATGTGCAAAGGCATTTTTTTTCCACAATGCATGCAATTTGCTACATGCACAGCCAGCAATGAAACTGAGACCAGACAGCTGGGAATAGTTGTCCTGAGAAGATACAATAATATAACTATTCATCCAATCTTCTTCCCCCCCCCCCCAACCCCCCCCCCCCAAGATGACAAACAACAACCCAAAAACTTTCTAAATATAAAATAATGCAACAGAATATTTGTTAGTTTATAGTAAAAAAAGTAGAAACAAACTCTTGTTGTTACATTTCAAGTATTATTCCAGATCTGATTTCAATCTTGCTCACAGGAAAAAATGCCCAGAGATTAGGAAGAAAAATCCACACAAAGTATACTTTTTAATTGCAGCAGGGATATTGTCCATAGACCCATCCTTGCTGCAGCTATTCTTAAGAATAAAAATCTGAGCACAAATGCATTATTTTTAATCAGCATTTATATTAAAAGTGTGCACCACTGGATATATTGGTTTAATTAACTGACACTGAACAGATACAATGTGCTGTGTTATCTTGTGCTCCCTACTATTGTATGTATTTAGTACTGAAATATAAATTTTGTTTGCAAAACAAGGCTTATTTAAAATAACAATATATATACAGAGGTAATTTTGTACTCTTTCCTCCCATTCTGCTTTGTTCTCCTGGACTTAAAAAAACCCCCAAAAAACTGGTGTGCTCAAATGCATGATTATGACATATTTGCATACACTCAGTTTTTATTTTTATTCTATGATGCTCAGAAAGCTTTTCTAACACACACTTGGAAAAAAAAGTGTAGCCTGCAATCACTCAATATGTCACTGACATCAGTGTCCCTTTTTATAAACCCTCCTCCCAATGCAAAAGAATTCCTCCATATTGCTCAAGTTCATCTGTTGTGGAGCTGTTTTGTAGATAATTTCTGCTAAAGTGACAGCCTTTTAAAACTTTTTCACCAAATGTGTATGTGCTACAACCTAACAAATGAAAAATGCATTTAAAAAAATTGCACTAACTTGTTTTACTGACTGCTTTGTACCAGGAATATTGTTTTGGTCTTTTGATATATAATGTTGCTCTACAGATAATAAACAGAAGTTTGTTCATACATAGGCAACTACTGCTGCAAATTTGAATTTGGTTCGTAAATGATTGCGTATTTTTTATCTTTAACATTAAAGAGAAACAGGACTACTAAACTAAAAAAAAAGTAATAGTTTGCTGTCATAGCACTGTACATACTATTAGGGCAGCAACCTGAAGTTGCTTGTTGTTGAAAGGATAGGGGAAAGTAAGTAGTTAAATGCATGTTCTGATGAGCATATAATCAATCAGCTCTTTTTTGAAAATTAAGAAATACTAATAGTATATTTAATGAATATTAATGGATTTTCCAGCCCTACTACAATAATACCAGAGTACAACAAAATGCAGACTTAGTTTCCTTTTTTTTGGACATTAATGGCTCCTGAAATATCCAACAAGATACTGGTACGAATCATTTATATTTTAAAATCTAAGGATTTCTCTCATTTTCTGCCACATTTAGTGCAAACACATTCCTTGCTCATTCTTAGGTCCTCCAGTTTATGGCTGTTATTTGAGCATAGTGAAATAGGGACGCTGTACTAATGAGGATGGAATGCAATGCTTTTCACTTTTCTTTTCTTTTTTTAAACAAAGGTTTTCTACCTTACTCATATACAACTGTAAGACTCTACAAATTAAAAAAGTCACACCAGAGTACCTGATGCAAGTTATTGACTCCCTGCTATGAGGGAACTAAGAAGATCCCCTGAAAACATTTACTGTAAGATCTGTATTTCAGGCTTCATCCTCTCCCTACAGACTACAAATACTTAGTTCTTGAAACGTGTCTGTTCACAAATGTGATTGAATTTCCTGAAATAAAAAAAACAGAAAATAAAGTATTAAGCTTTAATATAGCTGCATATAGTAATATACCATGTAAAAGTCAAGGCTATATCCCATATGATATTTAAAAAAAATAAAGCAATGAACACTTAAAGTAACACATTTATATGTTAATCTTACCTCTTATTCAAAAAACTGAAAACCAAGAAGCCTGTTATATTAACTAAAGGTAGACTTCAATCTAATTTTCCCACAACATTTTTTAGTATCTCTACTACCTAATACTTGTTAATTATGTTATGCATAAAGAAAACTTGTGAATGATGTTCTTCCATACTATTACATACTTTAAATACAGGATACAATAGAGAAAGGACACAAGAATAAAATCTTGCCTGCCCTGACAGCATAGTAACCAAGACTGGCAGTTAAACAGTCTTCAGGACACATTACTCAGGCTTATAAATTTCAACATAAAATGTGTTCTCTGATTTTTGTAATCAAAGATGACTTGCAATCTCTCTGGCACTAAAGTTAAAAAAAAAAAAAAAAAGAAAATTCCCACTAGAGGCAGACAGCACGATGAGTTACTTTACATTCAGGAAGCATAGTGTTCATCCTGGTAACCACAAATTCTAGGCAGAAACTACATTTTTACTGCCAACAACTTATCTGTTTTGCCCTTGTGTTTTTCCCTGTGTGGATTAAATGTTCCTTCCCACAAATTGGGAACCGGCTGTATTTATGTTTGAACATGAAGTGGGACTGAGGTTGAAGTAATTCAAATGCAAGGTTAAAGCAAAACCTGATTTGCACCAAGCAAAACTATTTTGCTAATGGATCAGGTGATGTAAAATGCAATGAATGTTCAAGTGGTGCTGTAACAGCGGTATGCATTTTTCCATCCCTGTGGAACCAGAAGTTTGTCCAAGACTTGCAGATCGTTAATGGCATTAAGAAAAAGATAGTCTCTTCTAAAGCTTCCTTCAGTCTTTATTCCAGAAGCAAACAAAAAACAAACCTACAACCCATCTTCAATCTGTGTAGAAAGGCTGGCAAGCTTTGAAACTGAATTAATTTCCTAAACTTCAACAAGAAAATTTCCCCTGGTAACAGGACTCAGAACTACAGAAAGCTTTGGTGTTTTGGATTTAGATTTCCAAATCACAAACAAAAAAGGATTAATTTGGTGTTTACACTGCAAAATCTTTACTTCTGAAAGATGCTGAAAATGAACATTTTTAATGTCTTTCTAATGATCTGCCTGCATAAGCTGCAAAGACTAATTATTCTCAGTCCATAGTAGTCATAACATTAAAGGAAAATTATGGTAATTGCATATTCTTGTTACAGGATTAGATGAGTATAGAGCAGGACCCTTCATTCATTAAAACACTCTCTCAGTAGAATGGGAAGTGACGGCATTTCTTTATGAATTGTACTGAGAACTTGTATCATTATTCAAAAATGAGTCTTTATCTAAACTTCCTACTTAAGAGAGTCAGTCAACTCCCAGCTAAGCAAGCTAGTTTTTTGTTTTGTTTTGGAGTCATAACTCCTGACCAAATTTAGGCTTATAACTGAACAAGTACAACTTCCCTGAAAACAGAGCAGCTGCACTGGCTAGTCCAGCTCCTGTGATGAAAAACAGCTTGCCTGCAAGATCAGGCATTTCCAGTACATGATTCCAGTACAGCCTATGGGAACCATTCTGGGCTAAGTTACTGACCAGAGTACTTCTAAGAAGAAAAGCCCCTGTGTATCCGTAGTTAAAGCAGTGGTAGTTTGGAAGAAAAAAGAGAGACCAAGAAATCCCATCCAACTGGTATTTAGTGGTCAGACCTTTTATTGCCTATCTGGTACCAGTCTACCAAACTTGCTACCAAAATGGCTTACCCAAAAGTCTCATCTTTCTTTCACACATGGATCTGGAGTCTATATTCCCCAGAACCATTACACACTCAAGTAGCAAACACGCATCCCCCTTCATCTGCTCCCCTTTGCCCCCTCTACACACATACACGCTTCACCTAGTGCAATTCATACATTTGAGCACTGAATGAGACTTTGGAAACAAGGACTGGCAGGTCACTTCAGATTACTGTGTCTGCAAAGTGTTACCATCTCCTCAGATTCACCCCAGTTTTTTTCTGCAGCGACAAAAAACAGAATAAGTAAGAATGAAACTGGGCCAAAATGATTAGTTCAGTTCACAGCTGCTACTGTGACCACATTTTTGATTTCCACCTGCATGGAGTTCTTATTTGAATTTCAAGCATGTATACAAACTAAGTGAAAATCTCTACGGATCATGTGGTTTCAAATAGGAATCACTGGTTATAACAACCTCAGTTAGAACCGAACCAATGCATGTTAAAAAAAAGTCCATGGGTTTCAATTTCAAAGCAAAACAACAACAACAAAAAAGAAAAAAGTCGCCTAGTTTGGGTTTGTACTGCAGAAGCCTCTTTTTTATGAACCGTAGATAGGATCCATAATTTGAGAATGACTGTCTTTAGACCTCTGGATGGGTTAATTAAGCTAAAGAAAAAAGTTATGAAACGTACAACTTACATAGCATGGTGTGCTTTAACCTGAGTCCGACAGTTGCGCCCCCAGTAGCAATCAGGACGTGATGTGACAGTCACTATAAAATAAGCCAAAAAATAACATATTCATTGTAATTTTTCAGTAAAAGATGCAGCAAATAACAACAGATGTAACTGAAGTTCATTAGCAACCCTCATTAAGTGATTTTCAGTTTACAAGTAGATGCTACAAGGAAAAAGTGCATCCTTTTTGCACCACAGTGCAGGAAGTTACACTATTATTACTTTTTTAACACTGCTTACTAAAGCAGAGAGATGCCCATTTGGAATTGGAAGGTAACAGGCTCCCAGTGTAAAAGGATTTGTTCCTGCACTATTGAAACCACACATTTCAACAGAAATAAGATCACAATACCAGACATCAGTGGCTATTTAGATACATTACCAAACAGGACTTGAGAAAAAAAACATGTACAGTTCATTTGAATTTTTCTAGTTTTTCCCACAGCTATAATAGATGTAAGGCTGAGTAGTCCAGCTTGCCTCCCTAACCCCAGAACATTTTACCCAAAGAACTTAAAAAGCACACAAAGCCAGCTTGGCTGCCCTGTGTTATATAGCAAAATCACAACAGTGGAAGGAGGGCTCTCAGCAGGTCGCTGAGTGAAGAAGTTGTTGCTAACAACAAGGACTGTTTGGACAAAGGTGGGAAAGCATAGCCAAGTTAAAAGTAGATTAATGGAAAGGCTTCTATGTCCCCAGCAGACTGGAACTAAAAAGGAATTAAAAAGTAGATACAGTTGCTTGTAAGATACTGAATATGGAAAGTCTAATGCCCAAGAACTGTAGAATACATGCTGGGAACAAATTCTTGTAGCCAGTTAAAAAGATGCAACATCTTACTTGCATTTCTTGTTAATACTTTTTTTTTTTTTGCTTGCTTAATTCCCCTTTTGAATTTTTAGTATGCAAGTCATTACACTTAAAAAAAATTAAACCATGTTGAAGGCTAGATAACTCCAGGGAGACTTTGGCACTAAATCTGCTCTAAGCAGGCCACATACATGCTTAATTTCTTGCAAGCAAGGCAGCTAACTTAAAACCTCAGTCAGGACTACAGCAAAGGAAAGAATCTGTGTGGTTGGATCCCTTGGCAGAACTAGAGATGAGCCTCTTTCAAAAATGGTACTAACCCATTTTCCCATGCATGGCATATGAGGTTCTCCTCACCTGGTAGTTCAGCAGCAGGAATATTCTGCCTATACTGGTAGGCGAGCTCTCGAAAACTACGGAGGCCACAACTGTAACAAAGCACTGTATTTCCAGTAATTCTGTAATCTGGGGAGGGAGCCAATTTGTACAGTTAGTAGAAATCTCTGAATAATTTGAAGAACAGTATGAAACCACTCCAAAATACTGGTTGTTGAATTACATATCATTCAAAATGTATACATGAGGTTTACCTGGCAGCAAAAAGACACCTCTTTGAAGAGCTAATAGACTTTCATTTAACATGTTTTTCCATGTCAAACCCCTGGATGCCAGGTAATCCTGAAACAAAGAACAGTGTAAATTTATCTAGTCACGGCTTAGAGATTTCAAAAGTAACAAGAAAAAGGTGTCAGCTAAATGGCATTTTGAAACGCTTGATATTTATAATTAAAGTTACTGATATTTCTTTAAACTCATTACCAGTACCACTACAGTATGGATAAAGATTTTTAGACATTTAGAAATGCGTGTTCACCCTAACTTTTTTTGCTAAGACTATTACAGATGCTTAGCTTTAAACATGCAAGTTGTCCTACCAAAGTTAAATGCATGTTAAAAACCTTCCTAAGAAGGTGAGATCCTAGCCCATGAGTCAATGACAAAATTCCCATCAACTTTAATGAGGCAAGAATTTCACATAAGGAAAGACAACTGAGATAACGATATAGTACAAAACATGTTTCCTGCTTTATGTGAAAAGTAACTTGTCCAAAAGGGGTCTGGAATTTCCCTTTTTTTTTTTTGTAGATTTGTAAAAAGGGGTCTCCTTCAGGACTGTGTGTCCTCAAAAACTGCCGAAACAATCTTAGTTACCCATCCTTATACTTGTACGTGGCCTATAATGAATGTTAAACATACCTTTAGAATATCTGATTCATAGTGGTTGTTGCTTAGGACTCCATCTAAACACTTGTCACCAAGATTTATTTCTGTAAAGAAAAAGAGAGGAAGTTATTCTCTTTGGTTTGCAATAGCTAAAGAAGTTTTTTCTCCTGTAAGATGTATTAAACACAGAATACTAGTTTGTTCAAACACACATCAAAGCATGTGATCCTTCAGCCTCACAACTTCAGGCACTGATCCAAGAAGAGTTATTATGTACCCAACATCTCCCCCTATAGTCCAAAAGAGCTACTGTTGCAGATAAGCATGCATCAGCACTGCTATTTAGAAATATTAATTAAATATTCAGCTGGGTAATTATAATAACTCTTACCCATTTTAAAATCATACTCTAAAAGTTTGTTAAGCGGGTTAAAGCTGTCCCGTTTTAAAATACTAGGGGACAATCGGTAGTCTTATTTTTAGTTATATGTTTTCCAACCACGTCAAAATGTTGCAAAATTCTCAAATGTACAATGTGCTACTTAGAGTGCCTGATGCGACATGAGGGCAAGTGTTCAAAGCGTCTCAGAGTATGTCTGTGCCACTGCCTAGGGCCAAACCCAGGTTCACCTCTTAGCTTATTCTCCCAGCAACAGCCTACCCCTTCCCTGAAATCTAGGCTGCTAGACTCAGACCAAGTTTCCCCCTGGCCACTTGCCACCTGTTTAAAAACAACCCCCCAACCAAACCTATGCAGAGCCCAAAAATCTATTTCTGGCATACAGGAATAGCACTCCCTGTTTTTATTATCCATAATTAAGAAGTCAGGCAAGGAGGAGAGACAAGTTCTAACCAAGATTCCTAGAAGGTTTCCATTTGAATTTCCTGTTCCTGTTCTGGAAGTCAGTCTTACTGCTAGTCTTTCTTGCTGTGCTTCTGGCATAGTGCACCAACAAGTTCATGTAAACCAGAAGGACCCATGCTACTTGAGGGCAAGCCTTCAATTTACACCATATTAGAGGCATGGACATACCCTCAAAGCTAATACATATATACATACCCTAATATATACATAAACACACACACTATTTTATTTTATTTTTCCCCAGGTGATAGATCCCTTCCCTCCTAGGTAACTATGCTGAAGCCTAACTCAAAATAAAATATTGTATTTTTTAAATAGTAAAATAAGCTTGCCAAGTCTTAAGCAAGCAAGATGTTACTGTACATGAAGTAGCTAGAGTCTATAGGAAACCAAACCTTCCACCATACCACAGAATGGCGCCAAGCAGCCAGTACATGCCATCCGAGTGCAGCCCCAGTACAAGTGACAAAATGGCTGTAGACAAACTGTGCCTGTCAACACAAAGAGAAACCATGTCAGGGCCAATGCACTCTGCAGTGCCAGAAAAATATCACAAAGCAGCACACTGATCCAAATTCATTACGGGTTAACACAAGACAAACAACACTGATCCACAGGGCAATTAAATTGACACAGGCAGTAGTTTTAAGGAACTTTTTAATGCACCACGTAGATTCAAGCTTTTCCACGCTACAGTAGAAAGCTGCTAATATATTTTAAAACAGTTTACATTACTGTGATTAGAGCCGAACCAAAAGGGAAACCGATCAACCACCTAAGAAATAAGATCATGCTTCTTTGGGCTTTAACAGCACTGACCTGACATTGTTAGAACATCTTTCACAAATAGACATATGATTAGTGGAAGAGCCTTATCTAGTCAAGGCTTAGAGATTTCAAAAGTAATAAAAAAAAGTAATAGAAGAGCCTTAGATCTGCACCCAGATAATAACTTTTACTCACATTGTTGAGGGGCAATGTGCGGATTCTGTTCACGTTCTGCTCTTCGGTCTGGCATTGGCTGAAAACAGCATGTGCATATCACATGACTTCCTTGAGATGGACACACATACTCTTGGACAGCTAGATAATGGGGGTAAGGGGGGAGCAGATCAAGGGATCACATTAATGCGGGACCATAATTGCTAGTTAATGTCTCATAGACAGACACACGTACATCTGCAGAGCTGAAAAGATTTACATGTGAGCCATATCACTCCACTTATTCAGAGGCAATGCAGAAAGGAAAAGGAAACTGGCTTTAAGGCTTCAAAATAAATACAAAATACACACAAAATAGTTAAATCGCAGAACAAACAAACTGTGACAAGACTCCCAAACTCCCTTTTAATGCATCATAATTTCTCTGTCTACATTCTTTGTAGCATCCCAATACTACTTCATTAAGAAGTTTTCCATCTTACTGACCTGCAGGGAAATTAGTAGATGTGGATGGTGCATCTCCCAGTGCCTGCAATCCTTCTGCTTCCCCTTCCTGCCCTGGGCAAGGAGGTGGCTGAACAGAGTGTCGCCGATATCCTGGACACTGTCTGCACACTATATATGGCTGACTGAAAGAAGAAAAGTTAAAAGTTCAGCATTGCTGTGAAGTGAGTGCCTTGCATGTCCATTAGGCTAAGGAGCCATAATTGTTTATAGCAATTCAGTAACCATTAAAAATATTTAATTCTTAAGTAAATACACATGCAGGGAAAAGAGAAAAACAGAAAGAGGAGATGCATGGTGGTCAAGCTCTAAGGTGGTAGAGGGACACCAGGATTGTCAGAAGGTGGAAAAAAACCCAAAAATAATAGTGATACTGAAAAATATAACAAGAATCCAGAGTTTAAAATGTCATCTAGAACTTAAAAATCAGTAAAGACTAACTCTAATACCTGGTGCATTAAGAGCTCCATCTGGCAAGACCATGAGCCTACCCCATGCTGCCAGGGTGGTAAGCCAAAAATAAAGCTCCTCAAAAATAAAAATTAAAAACTAAAACCAGATAGGTGGATCATGAAAATACTGCCAGGGCTCCAAAATGAGACGAGGATTAAATACCAGTTTTGCAAGACTCTGGCCTAGTTTGATATTGCAGGTATTTAAATCCACACAAAAGCAAAATGCATATACCTGATATCTGAGGATTCACTGTCTACATCTGACAGTTCCAACAGATCCTCAGAACTTCCTTCTTCATCTGAAAATGATCTTCGCACCTTGGGCTGCAGCATGTCTTGAGTGATTTTGTTTCGGGCATCCATGCTACGTATGTCCTCTTCATTACGACACTTATCTGAGAGAGAACACATAATTTGAGCATGAAAAAGAAAGATATTCCAAAAGGTGTACCCAGCTCATGAAATCAACTTCACAAGAGCAAAATTGCCATTTCACAAATTTTACAAGATCCACAGTGTTGGTGATTAATTGACTGCATTCTTTATTGCCTAGTATCTTCGTTCATGACATGATTCTGATGGAAACCAAGAGACCTTAATTCTATTCCCAGTTCCAAAGGCAGTATGGAATACTGGACAAGTAAGTCAGGATACATTTTTCAAGGAGTATTTAATACACAATTAAACCTATATTCAAGATTGCCAAAAGTGAGAAGCCTTTGGAAAAAAAACCCAGCCTATTCTCTCAGTACTTTCTATCAGTGATGACCCATCTCTCCCAAAAAGAAGTTTGCAAAGCTAAATTCCCTAACTCTTGTAACACACCTTCAGATCTAGTAGTATAAGGGGTTATGCAATAAACCAGATGATTGGGTTTTACACTTTATTCTGACACACTAATTGGCTGTTAGTTTTTGTTCTCCTACATTCTTACAGCAGCATCAGAGAAACTAGCAAAGCAGATTTTCCTAAACTTGCTTTCTTCATGTTTACCCTCCCCCCACTTTGCTGGTAGACTTAGTTTGCAATTAATATCCAAAATACATTATATGTATGCACACATGAGAGCGCATTCCACACACTTTTCCAACTTGCCTGGATGCTGGATCAGATAGGCCTCAACCAAGTTGTTCAATATATGGTTTTTACAAATTCGTTCAACTGGACAACGGCAAGTTGGACAGAGAGATGACCGTTCCATCCACCCTGAGTAGCAGGCAGCACAGAAGGTGTGCATGCAGGGCTGCAAGCTGGAAACAAATGTGAGAGCAACAAGAAATATCCATGACTCAAAGTCCTTGGAAAAGGGTTGGCTTAAATACAAACAATGCAAAAATACCTCTGGTAATTGTTTGGATAATCAAAACATACCATGAAGGGCTTTGAATAACCACAGAGACCAGTCTTCCCACATGCTTTCCTAGTATGCATTTCCCATGGGAACAGTACTACTGGAGAGACTGTTAATGATATAGGATAATCAACTCAAAGAAACTGAATCGATAGTGGCTGAGACTACTGGAGATCACTGGACCATCTTGGGATTTTCTAGGTTCTAGAACATGGCAAATACAGTGGCATTGATTAAACAAATCCAATGGTGATGTACCTGGCTACTGCTGATGTGAGCTAAAATTAATCAATCACGGGATTTCCATACCTAAGTGACTCATAGATTCATAGATGCTAGGGTCGGAAGGGACCTCAATAGATCATCGAGTCCAACCCCCTGCATAAGCAGGAAAGAGTGCTGGGCCTACATTACCCCAGCTAGATACACATTTA